>NC_064922.1:303228135-303853135 GCF_023897955.1 Schistocerca gregaria | reverse complement strand
TCTGACGACACAACATCCACAGCGGCCTGAAATGCCATGGAGACATCAGGAGTGGCGGTAAACCTGTCAAGAACACCAGGTGCAGCTGCAATTTCAGTGCGGGTTGATGGTCTCATTATGTTCCTCCTCAGATGATGAGGACAGTAAAGCATTATCATTCTCTTGTGCATCATCAGTAGAACTTGTCAAGAGTTCTTCAGCAGCGCAGATTTTGTCATCTGCTAGCATTCTTTGTTCCATATTAAAGGTACAAGGGGGGGGGGGGGGGGGGGGCACCAATAGGCTTTACGCCTGTACAAGAGCAACACCAGAACCTAAAGTTGTACCCGCATTATGAGGAAGTTCAGATACTGGATGATCAGTTCCCTCTTTAGTCTCAGCAGCATTATCAGTTGCTGTCCAGGCCTTCTTAAAACCGGTAGTTATGATGTCTGTAGTAGCTTCATCCCAAGCAGCAGGTTATGTTGTGGACAGCTTGCAGTACATTCCAATGTGGAACTGCTTCTTGTATTTCAGTTGTACTGATAACATCCTTAAGAAGTCTGCATCTAATTATGCTTCATTGAGGCAATTATTCTTTGGTCCAATGGCTGCAGATGGCTCGGTGTTAGCTGGTAAGAAGACAACTTCCATGTCTGGAAGTTCCAGGTCATCAAACTGATGTGCAGAGCAGTGATCCAAAGTTAGAAAAACATTTCTGTTCCTCGCAGTCATTTGTTGCTAAACCTTGAACAACCAGCATTGGTAGAGAGATGTGGTCAGCCAAACTTTATTGTTATTCTCATAGTCACATAGGAGATTGAATAGGTTGACATTTTTTAAACCAAGTGAATTTTTGTATTTCCTGATCAGTAATGGTTTGAGCTTCTCAGATGCATCCAAATTACAACACAGGATCACTGCCGACTCTCCTTACTGAGTTTTCCTCCGTAACATTTTTCACACTTGACATGTAATGTTTTTTCAGGCATCAAGTTGCAGAAAATGCCAGCTTCATCCTCTTTGCTTCAAGCATGGGGCAGGATAACAGGATATGATGTGAGCTCCATGTGTTGAAACCATTCAAACAGCGAATCACCCACTTCTTCAGATTTGGCTCCCTTCATGTGCTTGCCATTATCACTAAATAAAGAGCTTCCAGGCTTGTCTGCGTCTGCTTTCTTCAACTTATTATTGATGAGAGAGAAGACTTCAGGATACGAAAGTGTTCTCTCCAGTGCCCACCATATGTAGAAGTTGCTGCTTTTGTTTTAACACCAAAATTTTATGAGGTGGTCTCTATTTTTGCTACACATTATGAATGATTGTGTTTTTACTAATCACTGTTCACAAAACAGATGAAGAACTCTGTGGATTGTGGCATGCTGAACACTGTGTGGTCTGCTGAATAACCCATCTCTTCCCCAGCACCTTAAGCTGTGGAAGTGACACAGGAGCAGTAAGCAAGCAGTTGGGCCACTGCTGTGAAATTACAGTACAGTATATTATTGAGAAAAGCATGTGAAGTGCATTATGGAAAATACTGTACTGCAAAGCACTACGTAAGTGCACATTTATTTGTGTTTAGACAAAGAATAAGATATGGAGGAATATGTAATGCGGGGCCCAAATTTTAGTTTGCTGTATGAATTACCTGGAATTTGGTTTGAGCGGTACATTTTTAGAGGTAATTCGTCGGGGAATGAACAGCTAGTAGGGTCAACCAAGTTTTAGTGTATGCAATTTCAAAATAACGAAGGTCTACAGTATCCCGCTATAAGCGGGAAATTCAAAGTACTGAACTTCCTCATTATGATCAGGTCAATCCTCAATTAACTTATGATTATTTTTTTTAAAACTCACAGACACTGTGATAAAACAAAATGGCCCTTTTCAAAGTAAGAGTTGTTTGAGTAACTGGCATCAAATGAAAGTGTAGGACTAATTATTCTGTGTGTGAAAATACTGCAATTTTTGTTCCTCACCTCATGGTAAAATGATAGTAAAGCTTTGAGGATTTAAAGGAAATTATGTAATTGGAAAATGGATTGAGAAGAGGTGCCTATACAGACCACAATGTTAGCAAGTGAACAAGGTCGGTTGGAAACCACATTTTTCTCAGTGGGTTCTTTTTACAGAATATTGGGTCATAAGGCAAGCATCATTATTTTGTGATGTACACAAAACCCGCATTTACAGCACACTGAATTGGATAGCTTAGGAACACTACATTACTGTCAAGGCCGCCGCCTCACAATGCCCATATTTCACAACCCCTTGATGTTTTATTGCTACAAACACTCACCTGTAATATAACTCCTTTGGCATTAATAGCAATAGAATTACAGACATGAATGTCATCCTAAACTAGACTAACACAGCTCATTTAGAGTGCACTATATACACTATCCGGGTACATTTTCTCTAAAATCTTTAAGTAACTGGGTTTATGTTAAGAGAGTAGGGTTGTAACTCAAACTTCCAGGGAGTTTTAAATACGATATTTCAATGAGCAAGTTTCAGTCTATAATAACTGACTACTTTAAAAATTATTTTTAATAAAACATATGAAATGGCAGGGTTTAAAATAAAATGGATGAAGTTCATATTGTAACACTGTGATCCAGTTACCCCACATTTCTTTATATGCATATACTCTCCTATATAGCCACACTTCAGACACAGCACATTCTGTGGTGTTCCTAAGAATTTGGCCATGAAATGTATGATACTACAGCAGCAACATTTTTCCATCTAAACTATATAGGCCTACATGCCACACTGGTAGCACATTCACAGTCAAAACAAAGAGAGAGGAAATCAGAGGGGAAATATGACATATTTAACATGATATGCTCTCATTGTGATCATCTCTTTATTATGAAACATAGTTAGCATCTTCTGGACCCTCTAAAGTCAAACAAACAAATAACTACTACCAATACTCTTGATCACTCTTAAGCAGTTTGAGGCACAGTTAAGGTGGTTTAGGTGAAATGCAATAGGATGTATGTTACCCATGTTACAGTAAGACAACTTAATTAGCCATACAGTACAAATTTGTTACCTTGCGAGAAAAATTATTTTCTGAGAACTTTTCCTCTTGTAAGCTCCAGAGTGTTATGGCTATACCACGCATAAAAGCTGTTGCAACATGAAAATGAGCTCCCACTGTTTACATTTTGTTAATGTTACCAACACCATCACTCGCCCCCTTCAAAGATCAAACTGGTTGTAAGAAATTAATTATTGGTTCAAATGGCTCCGAGTGCTATGGGCCTTAACATCTCAGGTCATCTGTCCCCTAGAACTTAGAACTACTTAAACCTAATTAACCTAAGGACATCACACACACCCATGCCCGAGGCAGGATTTGAACCTGCGACCGTAGCAGTCGCGCGGTTCCAGACTGAAATTAATTATTATTTAAGATATTAAGACTATTATACGGAATTTAGTACCTGACATTTTCCTATGCCAGGAATTACAATTTCTACCAACTGCTACCTGAATTTGAGATGATAACCAAGGCTTCCATTTCTTTGTGTTACATCTACATTACGCTACAGTCTAAGGCATATTTCTATGACTAATGTTTCATCTCCAAATCGACAGATGACAAAGACTAACTCAAACAGGCTCAGGAAATCAAAATATTTTTCTTGTATACTTAGTTGGGCACCACTGCAGAAATAAATATGTACTGATATAATTTTAAGTAGCTTAAGCAGCTGACTGTCAGTCTTAGTAGACCTTGATAAACAGGAAACAATATGAAAAGATACTGGGTTCAAACTGGATAGAGATGCTGTACTGTATACTCAATTTATACATCTAGTACTTCTGAGCCATTTGCTCAGACTGACAGAACTAAGACTTTCAGTGAATTTCAAGACAGTTTTCATACATTATGTGCAGGGAATACTGGCCCCTCCCCCTTGAGAGTCTCTTTGTTTATGCATGAATATACACCACCAAGATATTCAGGACATTTCTTAATTACATTACACTGCTTTCCTGAATTTATCTTTGAGCTTTAATTGTTTACAATGAAAATCGAGTTATAAACAATTTAAATGCACATATTGTGCTATGCTACAAATCAATGTTACCACAATCATAATTCCATATTTACAATCAATTACCTTCTTCTAACAACCAACCTAATTGTCACTTTACAAAATAAACCAGGTATTTGGCTACATTACAGATCAGAATATCACCACAGCCCATATTTCTAGAGGGGGCATTACCACACTTAAAGATTACATCAGTCAATTTTGTACTATAAAAAGCTGAAAAACATATGAAAGTAAGGATTTCATTGTACTGTAAAAAACATTCCCCACTTCTAGTTGGAAAGGATTATTCCAGATTACCACACTGTCCTCTGATAAGAACAATCATACTGCTATAGCTACAGTCCACAAAATAATTGAAATTCAAGATATACTCTCTAAGAATATGCTACCACAAATGTATTGTGTCTATGAAAGCCTACTAGGTTCAGTGATAGAAGACTCGCACTCAGTTTCACATGAAAAGCTTGTACTTGGAAACATTTGGAGAATTTTGACTATGTTGTACTCTCAGTGTTGTCCACCATAAATTATACCTAATAAAAAATATTTTAAAACAAAGTGACACCATCTAAAAAAATCCTCCTCAGAAAATACAGCAGTTGTTGCTTCCACAGAACAAATCTGCTCAGGTCTCTGGTTAGGAATTAAAGGAAGTGACAGTTTCAACTGCACAAAATCATGTTATTCAAAACTGCATCAGAAGAAGAAATTTGTATAACCACTACGGTTGTTAACAGGACACCACTACCGAGGACGAAGTAAAAACAAGCTTGAAAGAAATTACAGTATGCAAAACTTATGTTCCTTTTCGGGCTCATTTTTTTTTTTTTTTAATTTTCGGAATGTTCCTATGCAGACAACAGCTATCTATTCTTCAGCTTGAAATTAAACGGGCAATACAATGATTTGCTATTTAAGCAACTCTGTTTGCAACTCAAAGCGTGTTGTTTAAAATATAGTTAAGTATCATCAAGGTGATGACATTTAAAGTAAAACAGGTGGCTAACATCAATTATAATAAAAGATATTTTACAACATGTATCATATGACATCATGCGAAAACTTGTCATATTATGACAAACGATGTTTATCGGGCCTTAGTTCACTAGACAATTTGTGTACGTCTCTTGTCACAATAATAATTGCACTAACTGAGTGACAGCGTACAGTAAACAAACAGGAACCAAAATGAAAAGAGATGTGCGTTCCCAGCGTATACTGACACTGACAGAATTAGTGACAGAAGTAAAGCATTATCTCGGGTACATGATGCGGCAAAATATTAACCTACGTCATTCTGACACTTAACTTTGTACTCACCAAAACCGGAGAGTATGAACTTAACAGCTGCGATTATGAGAACTTCGTAAAATCTGTCTTCACCAAAGCTGTCAATTTCATCAACGTTCTGACCATTGGTTTCGAACGATGAATTATCAGAATTACTTTCGCCAATAGGCAAACCATGTCCAATTCGTAAAAGTTCGTCTATGACAAACAGTGGTGGTACACGAAGAATGACGTCCACTAGGCTAAGAAACCTCATTCTCATCGACATCTGTAAATTCTTAATTTAAAAACTGTACTAGAATTTGATGTTCGAAACACCCTCCTAATACACCAATTCCTCTTGTTTTCCACACAACCACACTAAGCAATGATATTATATACACAAATGCAACAGTCACTTCAAAGAAAATATATCTTGTAAACAGATGTCGCTGACGCACGAAGTCTAAGCTAGTCTCTACACAGACCGCTAACGACCCCATTAATGTTGAAACCAGCTGGACTGTGTTTTGATCTACGTAATCCCAAAGAAATGCATGTTTGAAACCTGCCGTTCCTGAGAATATGGTGCCTCGAAAATCTGAATGTCTTTAATTTTTAAGGATTAAAGAGTGTAAAACTGTACGGATAACAATGAACAGTTCCAGTTTGAGGGGCCTACATAACAGTTATTAAATAAACATTGCATAAAGCACGAAAAAAGGAAGTTGTGCTGAGGCAAGCAAAGAGAACACAGATTTAATTTCACTGGAATAAACAAAATGTCATACTAAACA
The DNA here is from genome assembly GCF_023897955.1 of Schistocerca gregaria. Taxonomy (NCBI): domain Eukaryota; kingdom Metazoa; phylum Arthropoda; class Insecta; order Orthoptera; family Acrididae; genus Schistocerca; species Schistocerca gregaria. Next base: position 303,847,008 of record NC_064922.1, on the reverse strand, counting down.
CGGAAACAGTAATTGTATACATATTAATATGTATGCTCTCTACAAACACAGGGCAATAAGTGGCAGATATTCCAATTGAGTGGTTAACAATGCTATTGGTTACGTGAGACATGATATATTTCATTAGTGTAATCCAGTGTAGAGTACTAGAAAGTGGACCATTAGTCTCATAACTTGTTCCATTTATACCGGAAGCCACGGTAGACCATGTTGTAGGACGAAGTTCAGAAATATAATGTGTGAACTTATTCACATGCGGTACCGTTACTTCTTGTTACACATTGATTGTTCGTATGTTCCATGCTAAATAAATCGTTTACTAGTATCACTTGAAATACTTAGTAGTAAACTGAATTTAAGTCACACATAAAAGTGGTGCGCCTACACCAGATTAGAAGGACGATTAATATTTTCGGTAACAGTTTCAAAGACTGGTATTTACATTGGTATATCGCTACATTACAGTTAGTATCTTTTATTCCTGATCTGGAGACTCTAAGTTTAATATCTGTTGTTAAGTAATTAATTTCGAACCGTAGTTTTGTACTTTTTCTGTTGTACATAGTTATAGATTTTTCATTCAGTTTTTGTTGTTACTGTCGATTCACATATGACAAAACGGAACTTCAAATATTCCACTATGCAATTCATATGGGGACATCTACACAGGACAACAGAATGAGACAGGAAGGAACTGGACGTCACGGTCAACAGTGGTGAGGAAGAAAGTTCTGACATCGACGTTGATAGAGGGAACGTTGTAGTCGTATGCGAACATAAAAAATTAACCTATTTTCACGGCGCTCGCTCATATTATATTAGCAAATTTGCCTCTACTCAGTTTTTACTTTTATTATTAAATTTTTGGTGGCACGTCACAGTGGTTCCTGGCGACTTGGAATTTTTTTAAAAATAGAGTGTTTCTACAAGAAAGGTCAGATATGTGAAAACTAAGAATGAGTTACTTTTCACAACAACTGAACAGAGCTGACACTTAGTCTGTGAATAAATAAGAAAATAAACAAAAGAAGCAATTTTAATTAAATATCCCTTCTTTAAGTGTAAAACTCAGCTCCATTGAAGGAGAAAACCAATTGTTTCTGACATTATTGGTTTTGTGGGGGAAAAACCACATTCGATACAGTAAACAGGCCATATGCATTTGATTATAAATATTGTTTGTTGTATCAAAAGAACGGAGACAGGTGACAACACTATGATATGGTGGAATGTTCACACTAGAAGGAATGTCAACATGCTGTCAGTTCACTTAACTAACTACTGAACTTTGAAAATTAAGTTATGAGATACCATCTTTGACACAAGTCAAAACAAGTATCAGAATTAAGGAAATAACTATGGTAATGGTTATTAATGACCAAGGCAAACTTAATAATGGCTGTTCTTTATGGGTTTTGCATGATAAAATGCTGACAATTAAGACAACAGTTCAAAACTTCGATATATGCTTTCTAACGAAAATATATACATACAAACGCATAAAACAGTATTTGTAAGGGAATAAATAGAGGCTGTTTACTTCATTCTTTCTGTTTTCTGAATACAAAGTAAAGAACGTCAGAGACAACTATATTTTTCTGCTCGAATAGAGATTAGTTTTATACTTAAAGAAGGTTATTTAAAGAAAACTGCTTCATATATTTATATTCTTATTTATACATACCCGACGTGCTAGCTCTGTTCAGATATTGTAAAGCCTATATCATTCTTTACTTTTGGATATCTTACCTCTATTGTAGAGGAACACTAAAACTTTAAAATATTTAACTAATCATGGAACATTTGCAAAGAACCCTGAAAGGCAAAATAATAAAGATTAAGAAGTCGCAAAACATGAAACACACTATCATAAGATGGGTGAGCTTGGCGAAAATACGTTAACTTGCGACATAAGTAGATTATGAGACCACCCCAACTTCAGCATCCAAACTTCATTCCAAAGGAACCTTAACATTGACGTCCAATGCTGTAGCACTCTGTTTGAGTCCTGTGTGAGTACCACCATTTGAAATGTGTTGTAGAATGTTTTCATGTTCCATTTTGTACCATTTTGTTTCATCAAGTGTGAACATGCCATTTATGTCGGTGTTTTGAAGTGCGATTCCACTTCTCATTAGTTCGCCATGCAAATTTTATCAAGAATGTTCATTATAAAGATTCCTTTGGGCACTTATAATGCGTTTCACATCTAGTTACTTAGATCTGACACTATATTCTCACACTCTGTATCATGGTACATTGTTTGGCACTGGGAAAATCAAACCAACATCATATCTGATGTGAACATTCTACTGTTTGATCATAGCAGTGTATAAGTACCGGTCCTAGCTCGTGTGATTCAGTCCTGGATCCTGCCAGGAAAAACCCAAGTTATTCAGCATCTGTATTTATATTTTACTGTAATACACATTTTTAGACATTTTCATTTAAAAAAGGCCTATTTTGTATTAAATCACTGAGAAAATGAATAAAAATGATTATTTTTGCTAATCACATTCACCTATTACAAAATAATTTTTTTTCATACAGAAATTGAATGTAAGAAAATAAATTTAATATTTTTTTATAAAAGTTGCATGTAAGAAAAATAATTAATTCATTCTCACAAAGAATAATTCATATTAAAATTTTACTGGCTCTCCAGTTCTGTTAAAAAGTGATTGTATGTAAATAAATAAAAACTGCTCTATTCCTTACCTACAATTTTTCAAATTCTTTCTTTGTGAGTGGCCCTAATATTTTTATGAACTGTCGATTTCTAGTGATTTTTTTACCTATAATTCTACCACATTCACAAGTAATCTTAATTTTGTGCTAGTAAGATACACATTCTTTACAAATCCAACTATCTCAATCTTTTCAATACTTATCTTTATGAAATTCATTAATATTCTGTTTATTCAGACATTCACCACACTGCCTTAGCTGATTGGTATTATCCATTTAAAGATTATAAAATGTACTAGGAAAAATAATATTTTTAACTATTTTTGCAGCATGAATTACGTATCATGAAATTCATTATTTATATTCTTAAGATTTTTCCTCCTTTATATTTGAGTTTAATCTGTTTTCTTTTAAGTTAATTGAAAATTCCAATCAGTAATTAAATTAAATCTGTACCTGCTAAAATAATCTTAAACTCATTATTAAGTCGCATACAGATTTTTTTCTCCATATCTGGTTTTTAAATATTCACAGCCAGTAATATTATATAAAATATTTATCTTGAACTCACTTAGTTTTTAACGTCTTTCGAGACACTTGCGTTATTGAGCTTAGAGTCTCCATTTATATAGAAAAAATTTTATTAGATTTTTTAAATTTGTAATCTCTTTATGTTAATGTATGCAGACACAAAATTTTCCTGGGTATGGTACTGTGTCATAATGTAGAAACTACTGCTGCTGGAGAAAAACCCATGTTTCTGCCACAGTTGGAGCGGTCTTCTTCTGGGTCTAATGGTGCGTTCTAGCTATGCAGTGTCCTTTATATTTTGTTGTTACTGTTCACTGCGCATGCCATTACGTCATAATTTTAAAAAGATAGTTTCATTGGTCAGTTAAGGAAATAGGAGAGGGAACTTTATTTTAATAGGTTCTTGTGGTGGAGAGAGAACGTAACTTCTGTTGTGTATTGGCTTTTGTGTTATGTGCCATGACTGGTGGTCACCATCGAATGAGAAGTTGGCTGCAGTTTACCAACTGCTGGATGTCAGCCATGCGGCGGCAGTTACTCACCAGTAGTGCTTGTGTCTCGTGTTGACAGTGTGATCTGTTGGGCTCTGATTGCTGGCAGCCAAGATGGGGCAAGCCTGAGCCCATCCTCCCTGTTCATATTAGTACGGTGCTTAAGTATTTCGATGGCCTCTCTGATTTTGCGTTTTGTCATAATTGGCGGCTTGGTCAACATACAGGCTTCGCTGAATTTTATTTCTTTTCCACAATCTTGCTGATGTTCTGCCACTGTGGATTTGTTGTGTTGACCTAGACGAATATATCGCTCATGTTCCCGAATGCGCGTTGCTATTGGCCTACCAGTCTCGCCGATGTATGCCTGTCCACATTTGCATTCCACCTTGTAAACGCCTCCAGTATGTAATGCATCCACCTTGCCCTTAGTGGAGCCTAGCACGTCCTGGATCCTACGATTACTATAGAAGACAGGCTACACCCAAAAGCGGCGAAGGTGTTTGCCTATCCAGTCAGTAACATTTTTCACATAAGGTAAGCGCACTGTTGGGTGCAGTTTGTCTATTTCTTGCTTATCATTCTTAGTTGTATTCGTCGACAAGGCTGTGTGGATCGACTTGTGGCTGTAGCCATTGGCTAGAAACGTTGTGTGTAGCCTTTTAAGCACAGGTGTGATGTTTTGAGCATCACTTAGGCACTCCGCATGGATTGCCAGGGAATGGATGACAGAGTTCTTCTGTGCTGGGTGGTGGTAGGATTGGGAGTGCAGACACCTGTCTGTATGTGTAGGCTTGTGATTGTCCTCCAGTATGCCCTCCGTTCTCCTGTATACTTCGACATCTAGAAATGGAATTGCACCATTCTTTTCTACAATGAGCGTGAACTGTATCTTTCTGTGCATATTGCTCAAATTTTCGTGAAACTTGTGTATCTCCATTTCACTATGAGGTCATATAGCGAACGTGTCGTTCACGTATCTGAACCAGCAACGTGGGCGTGCAGGAGCTGAACCGAGAGCCAGTGCTTCAAAGGCTTCCATGATTATGTTGGCTGCCAGCGGAGATAAGGGAGACGCCATTGATACGCTGTCTATTTGCTCGTAGGTTTTTCCTTGCCATTTGAAGTATGTTGAAGTCAGGCACAACTCAACCAGGTCGCATATGTCTGGCGGGACATGCTCCTGAAGGATGCGGATAGTTTCATCTACTGGCACGTTCTTAAATAGTGATTACACGTCAAAGCTGGCCATGATGTCCGTAGGTAAAATTATTTCTCCCCTTAGGCGTTCTGTAAAGTGCCTCGAGTTCTTCACATAAGAGTCTGTCTTTCCAACTAGGCGTCTCAATTTGCAGGCTAGATACTTTGCCAAGTTGTAAGTAGGCGAATTGATCCCATTCACTGTTGTCCTCAAAGGATAAGTTTCTTTATGTATCTTTGAAACACCATAAATTCTAGGAGAGGCTGTTACTCTGGGAATAAGACCCTGGCTATGTCAGTGTCAATTCTCGAGTCCTTAATCGCACCCTGCGTCTTTCGAATTATCTTCGCCGTAGGGTCCGCCCTTAGTTCTTCGTAGATGGGATCATTTAATAATTTTTTATCTTGTCTTAAAAATGCAAGGTGTCAAAGAGGTCAGTAACATTGCCTTTGTCTGCTGTTAATATCACAATTTCGTCGTAGTTCTTCAGTTCCTTGATAGCATCCCTTTTCTCTCGGTTAAGTATGTGTTTCGATGGCTTGGCACGTGGTAGAACTCGAACGGTTTCCTTTCTAATTTTCTCAGCTTATATCACAGATGCGTGCAGGAGTGCTTTTTCCACGAATTCGATAATTTCTTGCATGGGAATCCCCTCAGGTGTGACGGAAGTTTAGTCCTTTAGCTAGTGCTTCTGTAGCTGTGTTGCTGATGGGATGATATGAAAGGTTCACCACTGTTCGAGATGTATCCAGTAGAGGCGAAGTGTTCTGTGTCGTCTTTGCGAATTGCTCAAATTTCTTCTTCTGGCGAATGGCGGCTTAAAAAAAATGGTTCAAATGGCTCTGAGCACTATGGGACTCAACTGCTGTGGTCATCAGTCCTCTAGAACTTAGAACTACTTAAACCTAACTAACCTAAGGACATCACACACACCCATGCCCCAGGCAGGATTCGAACCTGCGACCGTAGCAGCGGTGCGGCTCAGACTGGAGCGCCTAGAACCGCACGGCCACAGAGGCCGGCGGCGGTTTCATTAGTTGCGTATGCTTGCAGGTGAGTGATTTGTTTGATGTTATTCCAGTCGATAGGCGATAACGTAGATGATAGCAGAAGATGTATTTGCAGCAATTTTTGTTGTTGAAGTCAAGTTCTCTCCGCACCTGCTAAATACGCTCCTTCAGAAGAAATTTACTGGCTCACCTGTAGATGCTTCTTGCTTTTTTAGTGTCGATGTCAAATTTAAACTGAAGAAATTTAGGTACAATGTCATGATCCTGACACCTCCTCAAGTAGATAAGATCGTTGAGAAGCTTCCCTTTCTTCTTCCTGAATGTTTCCAGTTTGTGGATGTTGCTGTGTGTTTCTTGCCTATACAGGTTGCTAATATAATTGCATAGGCTTCCGCGGCCAGAGTCAGTCAACATAAAAGTTTTCTGGGTATGGTACTATGTCATAATGTAAAAACTACTGCTGCTGTAGAGAAACCAACGTTTCGGCCACGGTTGCAGCGGCCTTCTTCTGGGTCTAATGGGGCGTTATAGCTGTGCACTGTCCTTTACATTTTGTTGTTGTAGTTCACCGCGCATGCCATTACGTCATGATTTTAAAAAGATAGTTAGTTTCATTGGTCAGTTAAGGAAGAAGGAGAGGGAAATTTATCTTAATAGAAATAAAATTCAGCCAAACATATTGTTGGACAAGCAGCCAGTTATGACGAAACGCAAAATCAGAGAGGCCATCGAAATACTTAAACAACTTAATAACGTGAACAGGGAGGGTGGACTCAGGCTTACCCAATCTTGGCTGCCAGCAATCAGAGCCCAACAGACACACTGTCAACACGAGGCACGAGCAGTACCGGCGAGTAACTGCCGCCGCGCGGCTGACATCCAGCAGTTGGTAAACAGCAGCCAACTTCTCATTCGACAGTGACCACCAGTCACGGAACATAACACAAGAACCAATACACAACAGAGGTTGCATTCTACCTCCACCGCAATAACCTATTAAAATAAAGTTCCTTCTCCCTCTTCCTTAAATGACCAATGAAACTAACTATCTTTTTAAAATTTTGACGTAATGGCGTGCGTAGTGAACAGTAACAACAAAATATAAAGAAAACTGCATAGCTAGAAATCGCCATTAGACTCAGAAGAAGGCCTCTGCAACTGTGGCCGAAATGTTTGTTTTTCTCCAGCAGCAGTAGTTTTTACATTATGACATGGTACCATACCCAGAAAACTTTTATGTCGACTGACTCTGGCCGTGGAGGCCTATGCAATTATATTAATGTATGTATTTTATTTTTCCAAAACATATCATTTCTCATCATGAGAACTCAATGCTTTCTTTTTTATTTAACTCTATAGACCTCATGTTTTTCACTTTGAATCATATAAAGCTTTCTGTACTCTTCTCCATCGTTAAATAAACAATATTTATAATCTTCTAACTTTATTCTATTTTTAATAATACATTTCTTAACTCTTTTAGAATTTTTCTCTGTTTTATCACTGGGTTTATAAGCATGCATTTTTGCTCTCTTATATTATTTTTCCACTGCATTCATCGTTCATTTTTCCTGAAACTTTCTTGTTTACTTGTGGAGTTCCACAAATATTATTTTCAAGATACCACTTGTATCAAAGTAATCAATCATCGATTTCATATCTTTAAAAAATCTTCAGTTTTAATATATATATTAATATATATTAATGCATTGGCGTATGTATATTTAATGTCAGTCTTTTATCCATATTTTGGTTTCATTATTCTACAGTGAAAATCATACATCAGTTCTTTAGATAAATCAAATATATTCATAACAACATAGATGGATTTAATAAACTGTTTTTGTTTTATTCATATGAATACCAACAAAATTTTCGTTAATATAGTTCTTCCTTTACAGTTTGGTTTAACTATAAGTTCATCACATTTATCTCCATCTGACACTAACTTTACAAACACTCTGTTTCTTACATTTTCCATCTTTTTTGGAAACACTGAATTATTCATCAGTTGATAGGAATCTTTTTCAAAATAATTTTTGGCTTTAGTTCTAATTTCTGTATATAAATTTGTATACTTCTTTAACCAATTCGATTGTTTAAATTTTAAAAGTGTATGTATTTTTGTTGCAAGAGACAGACACTATTTAAGATTTCTGTCGTGAACTATGTAAATATGTTTGTCATTCAGAGTAGTCAAAAACGTGCTTGCTTTAGTTTCCGTGGAATTTTATTTTCAGAAGCTAATGGTAAATGTTCATGTGAATCATGTAATTATTTTAGATATTCTTCTTCAAAAATATATCTGCATCAAATATATATCCAATTTCAGTAGTATGTGATACTTAACTTATTTTTGTACAAACAAAATTATTTGCTTCATCCTATTCAAATCCTCCATATGGTAAATATTGACTCATAGCGTAAACATATAAATCATTGACATTTAAATATGCCAAAATAATTCGATATCTTTTTTAACATCAAAATTTTTCACATATCTGTTACGACACTATGATATTCCTCCTCTTTCCCGTTTTCAACCATTAAAATCATATCACAGTCATGTAATAAACCTAGTGGCTGTTTAGACATTTTCAACATTGCATCCCAAGATAATCCTGGTCCAGTAAAATACCAATACGGATCAAGATCAAATGCTTCTATACAAGTTTTATAACATTTTTAGATACATCAGACAATGACAATGCATCTGTTTTAAGATACATATCATGATATTCAAGTACATTTTTAATATTAAATTTTTCCAAACTTTTATTGTATGCTTGTAATCTTCTTCGCTTATTTCATAATCATTCAGTTTATTATAAATACCACTTTTTCTGGTAATTGTGTCTCTTCAAAGTTCTTCCTAGAATCCACGTAATCAGTTGGGTGTACACCTTTTCTGATCGCTCTTGTGGGAAACATTTTCATGTTTTTCATTTGATATCTCTTCAAATTTGATGAAAGTTTATCAACTGAAGAAGCCATAAATTTAACTGTGTTAGTAAATCTCATTTCTAAACTTCCTGTTCTTTTACCAAAACTACTATATCTCTCTTCATTACGTGGTATTAAACATATTTCTTTTTCATCATAATCTAGTTCTTTCACAAACAGATGTGAATCGTATCCTGATAAATTATGTAAATGAATTGGTACAACACGCAGATGTGTTAACTGTTAATTACATCTTTTACATAATGAATTAATATATTTACCAGTTAAATTATCCTGATGTCGAACATTTTTTTTTCTGTGTGTAATGTGTACAAATACTGTGTACAAACTTCAGATGTATTATGTCCTGATGGTTTTCCAGGAGTTAATGGTTTCATTTCTTCAATTTGGGAATAAATTATTACAATATTTTTAACCTATTTTTCAATAAATTTCTTTTGACAGTTTTTCAATAAATTTCTTTTGACAGTTTGGTCCTCTATAAACAACAGGATATTTATAGTGTCCATTTATATATTTAATATAATAACAGAACCCACACTTTTTTGATATTTCATTGTATATGGATTTTCTGGATTTGGTTGACAGTTTCCCATCTTCATTAGTAAACTTTCAAAATCAGCATAAATAACAAATGAAACTTTCTGTGTATGTTGTTAATTTTTAAAAAGAACACATGAATCTTGATTTGGCATTTCTATTTTTAATGGTTTGTTAATTAAGCAGCTTGGTGTATCATTATCCAATATTCTTTACTGGTGATATGGAGTAAACATAAATCACAAATTTTGCTTTTTTGTCTTAAGTAATTTGACGTGAAAGACGCATACATAAATTTTTTATATAACAACAGTGTAAATTACTCCCATTCTTGAAATAAAGGACATTTACTTGTTTCAGTCTCTTGCCTTTTGTGGTTTTTAATGAATACACTTGTTATTTTCCATCAAATGAATAAACATTAATAGATAAATTAGTTTTATTCTCAATTTTTGGAATATAATAAATAACTACAAGAAATTCAAATTTTTTAAGTTTCTGATTGAAGATCCAAACAAGCATTTTAATATTTTGTAACTCTTACTGAATTTTTATCTACAAGATATAATGCATACTTTAACACACACAAATACATTTTTGACCTTTATTTTTTACATTAATACATTCTTTTAATATTTTCTTATTTTATCCGATAATTCAGTGTGAGATGATCCCCTCAATGGAACATACACACACATGAAAAAAAAGTTTAGCGTCAGCCTGGTCCTCAGTACTCCTCAAGATAAAATGTTGACTGCGGATATTGTATTACAGGCACAGTCACTGTGACTGTTTAGAGATGTCACTAAACCTGCCCAAAGATGTAAACAACCATGCATGAGTAGCGCCTATTAGACGGAGGGGGTCTGACAGCCGATCAGTTCCAGTCATTCCTCCAGGAAGGAGGTATGCGGCTCGCATTGTCTGCAAATAAACAATGGCTAGACGGTCAATACCGCGGTTCGATCACATCCACATTGTTGCTTTGTGCCAGGAAGGGTTCTCAACAAGGGAAGTGTCTAAGCATCTCAGAGTGCACCAAAGCGTTGAGGTGAGGACATGGAGGAGATAAAGAGAGACAGGAACTGTCGATGAAATGCCTCGCTCAGGCCGCCCAAGGTCTACTACTGCAGTGGATGACCGCTACTTACGAAGTATGCCTCGGAAGAACCCTGACAGCAATGCCACCTTGTTGAATAATACTTTTCGTGCAGCCACAGGACATCATATTACAACTCAAACTGTGTACAATAGGCTGCATGATGAGCAACATCACTACCGACGTTCATGGCGATGTCCATCTTTGCAATGATGACACCATGCAGCGTGTTACCGATAAGCCCAACAACATGCTGAATGGACCACTGAGGATTGGCATCACATTCTCTTCAACGACGAGTGTCGCATATGTCTTCAACCAGACAATTGTCGTAGATGTGTATGGAGGCAACCCAGTCAGGCTGAATGCATTAGACACACTGCCCAACGAGTGCAGCAAGGTGGAGGCTCCCCAGTATTTTGGGGTGGCATTATGTGGGGCCGATATACGCCACTGGTGATCATGGAAAGCGCCCACTGATAGTGCAACCATATCGGAAGTATATCGGCGAAGCATTCGTCTTCATGGACGACAATTCGCGCCCCTGCTGTGTACATCTTGTGAATGATTCCTTCAGGATAACAACATCGCTCAACTAGAGTGGCCAACATGTTCTCCAGACATGAACCCTACCAAACGTGCCTGGGATAGATTGAAAAGGGCTAGTTATGGACGACATCGCCCACCAACCACTCTGAGGGATCTATGCCGAATCGCCATTGAGGAGCGGGACAATCTGGACAACAGTGCCTTGATAAACTTGTGGATAGTATGCCACAACGAATAGTGGCTTACATCTGGGCGTTAGAGGTACCGGCGTGTATTGAAACCTGGACCACCACCTCTGATGGTGTCGCTGTATGGTGGTACAACATACAATGTGTGGTTTTCATGAGCAATAAAATGGCGGAAATTATGTTTATGTTGATCTCTGTTCTGTACCAGTACTCTCGGAACCAAGGTGATGCAATACTTAATCTGATGCGTGTATATTAATTCCTAGCTTTAATCTAATAGTTCTGTTTAGTGTCCATCCTGATCCATGTGCTTGAGAATCACCCTTTTTGATAAAACATTTTTTTTACTAAACTTAAAGTTTTCAACCCTCTCTTTCATTTTCAATACTATAGTTTTCTGTCTGGAAATGAAATTCCATTATATTTATGTTTGTCTGCCTTTGGTGCCATCAAAAAATATTAAAAGCTACTTTCAATCAGCGCTGTATGTCTTTTACAATTTTCATAATTTTTAGTTTTGCTGTAGCCAAGAACTGATCAGGTTCAATTGAATTTATATTATTTTCAAAATTTATAATTTGTTATGTCATTTGCAAATGCGTTATCATGTAGATAATCATGAAGTGTTCTTCTGTTTTGTGGTTTCTCAAATAAAACAGTATAAAAAGGAAATAATGTTTCATCATAACTTTAAGTTTTTTTCACAAACATATCAGTAAAAAATGTAAATACTTCCTTCATTGATTTAATTTCATTAATTTGAAAAATTTCACTAATGCTTCCAATTTTATAATAATATAGTTGTTTCCAAACAGTTCCACCTTGCATTAGATACCTAATAATAAATTCAAACACATCAGCATTATTTAATGTACAATAACATTGTAAATTATTCCCTGTAAAATAATCACAAAGTTGAATAACCATGAAATTCTGCGTTTGGCATTCCTATTTAAATTAAATAAAATTTATTAGATTTGTAAAAAAAACGTTCAAAATTTCGATTCGTTTGTAAATAATTCCTAATTTTCGGTTACCATACGTTATTCGCCTAATTGCAGTTGCAGCTATTTTTGATCCTAATGCTTGCATACATTCTCTCTTTTGCAGCTAATTAAAGTTTTTATCAGCTGGATCGTTAAATCTTCATGATTACAATAAGTGGTTTCATGTTGCTTACATGTTTCATCTAATTTATTTACTGCTTGATCACCTCTAGCTAATATTTCATCTAATTTAGTCTCCAAACCAAAAAATGTGTACCCAGGTAGATGCATTTCAAATGGAAGTTTGTTAATTAATGTATTTATTAATCCTTTTCCAAATTTTTCACTTTTCCAATATTTATGTGGAGTATTATTTAATATTCTAATAAAATATAGTATAACTTCTGAATTATTGATAATTTGATCCCTGAATTTGTTTGTGACTATGTTTGTTATTCCTACTTTTTATTGAAATAAATTTTGTTGTTAACAATTTATGGTTCATGAATAATTGTTAATCTCTCAATTAAGTCAAGAACATGTTTTGTTGATTTCCAAAATGTATGTGGCAAAACAATTCCAAAAATTAATGAAATGAGGTATACCTTTCGGACTGTTGATAACAAAGTCACAAAATTTATCCATGAACATCTGTTTTATTCCAAATTTTTCAGTATGATAATTTTTATTTCCAGCTATTTCTTCGCTATGGATTATGGCAAATCTGTCTATTAAACCTCTAATATCATTTAGCCAAACATATTCGATTAGTTTTTCGGTATATTTCTTTATTAAACGTTTACTTTTTTCTCAGGTGAACCTATTTCTGAACAATCTGGAGAGTCTATAGTTGATTTTCGTAAGTTTAGGAAATAGTCATCACTAATTTTTTATCAAATATTTATATTTATTACCTATAATCGATTTCTTTTGGTTGCTCTCAGAGTATAATGCTTCAGATTTATATAATATATCTGCAAAATTAGATAAACGAACACCATCAAATATTTCACCATATCATCCATAGTAATCTGTTTTTAGTTAAAACATCCATTAATCCATCTGTTGCTTCCTATGTCTTTTCGCCAACAACTAATTTATCTCCCTTGATCTCGACTGGTAATTTACCATCATATTTAAATATACGAAAGGTTTCAATCCTAAAACTTCATCTTCAGTATGATTAATATCATTTAACATTCTGTCACTAACATTTACTTCTATAGCATCACTATTCATTATTTTTTAATGTCTTGTTTTTACTTTTAGTCTCTTCTTCATATTTCTCCAATACACCTGTATTTCTGATTCAGTTAATGTATAATCACACTGTGGAATTTCATAAGATTTAATTTCTGGTATATTACCAAAATCTTTTGTACAATGATACTAGGGAATCATTTGTTTCTCTGCTTCTCTGTTTTCTTCAAGAGTTTTTAACTCATTGGTACCTAGTCCTCAGTTCCTTGTTTTATTGTTTAATAGCATTGATAACTGACTGATATTCTTTTTTATGTTTATTGTATTCTGTTCTTGACTTTTTTTAAGCTTGAATTATTATTTCAGTTCTCCAACTTTCTTCTTACTTCGTTTAGCTTTTTTAACAACTTCTGTGACCTATTTTGCTACCATTATTTAGAGATGAAAACACATGAATTAAATATTTTTATGTCTGACGTTTTTGTTTAATATTCTTGTTTAACATTAATAATATGTTAATGTTTATGTTTTGCATTTATGTTATGAAATTCTGTATTTCATTTCTGAACTTACCTTCATTACCTTTTCTGGTCATGTATATCGCAATAAATCCAAACAGATCAAACCAACATTTAAAATACATTTCATTAAATCATCAAATTATTAATCACTACCAGGAAACTTATGACATTTATGATTGAAATTTGTGTCATTTTGTCTGAAAATATCCAAAAACTTCTAGTAAAATATTCTCTAACTATATCCTGATTTTCAAGAATGAGGTCATAAACTACTACTACTGAATAGTAGATTCATTAATAGTGGCAATGTTTTGTTAAGCTAATCTTAAATTTTTTTAAACTGAGTTTTTGGTTGCTTTTAAACTTTTTGAATAAACATACAAATGATTAAGTTTATTCCAATTCAGCTACCCTGGGGTTAGAAAATAATTGTTGTGGTCTTCACTCTTGAGACTGTTTTGATGCAGCTCTCCTTGCTACTCTATCCTGTGCAAGCTTCTTCATCTCCCAGTATGTACTGCACTCTACATCCTTCTGAATCTGTTTAGTGTAGTCATCTCTTGGACTCCTTCTACGATTTTTACCCTCCACACTACCCTCCAATGCTAAATTTGTGATCCCTTGATGCCTCAGAAAATGTTCTACCAACCAGTCCCTTTTTCTTGTCAAGCTGTGCCACAAACTCCTCTTATCCCCAATCCTATTCAATACCACCTCATTAGTTACGTGATCTACCCATCTAATCTTCAGCATTCTTCTGTAGCACCACATTTCGAAAGCTTCTATTCTCTTACTTTTCAAACTATTTATCATCCATGTTTCACTTACATACATGGCTACACTCCATACAAATACTTTCAGAAACGACTTCCTGTCACTTAAATCAATACTCGATGTTAACAAATTTCTTTTCATCAGAAATGCTTTCCTTGCCATTGCCAGTCAACATTTTATATCCTCTCTACTTCGACCATAATCATTTATTTTGCTCCCAAAATTGCAAAACTCCTTTACTACTTTAAGTGTCTCATTTCCTAATCTAATACCCTCGGCATCTCCTGACTTAATTCAACTACATTCCATTATCCTCGTTTTGCTTTCGTTGATGTTCATCTTATATCCCCCTTTCAAGACACCATCCATTCCATTCAGCTGCTCTTCCAGGTCCTTTGCTGCCTCTGACAGAATTACAATGTCGTCGGCGAACCTCAAAGTTTTTATTTCTTCTACGTTGTTGTTGTGGTCTTCAGTCCTGAAACTGGTTTGATGCAGCTCTCCATGCTACTCTATCCTGTGCAAGCTTCTTCATCTCCCAGTACCTACTGCAACCTACATCCTTCTGAATCTGCTTAGTGTAGTCATCTCTTGGTCTCCCTCTACGATTTTTGCCCTCCATGCTGCCCTCCAATACTAAATTGGTGATCCCTTGCTGCCTCACATCATGTCCTACCAACCGATTTCTTCTTCTGGTCCAGTTGTGCCACAAACTTCTCTTCTCCCCAATCTGATTCAATACTTCCTCATTAGTTATGTGATCTACCCCTCCATGTATTTTAATTCTTACTTTGTATTTTTCTTTTGTTTCCTTTACTGCTTCCTCAATATAAAGATTGAATAACATCAAGGATAGGCTACAACCCTGTCTCACTCTCTTCCCGCCTACTGCTTCCTTTTCATGCTCCTTGACTCCTATAACTGCCATCTGTACAAATGGTAAATAGCCTTTTGCTCTCTGTATTTTACCCTGCTACCTTCAGAATATGAAAGAGAGTATTCCAATTAACTTTCTCTAAGTCTAAAAAAACTAGAAACGTAAACTTGCCTTTCCTTAATCTATTCTCTAAGATAAATCGTAGGGTCAGTATTGCCTCAAGTGTTCCAACATTTCTATGGAATCCAAACTCATCTTCTCTGAGGTCGGCTTCTACCTGTTTCTACATTCAGCTGTACAGAATTAGTGTTAGTATTTTCCAGCTGTGACTTATTAAACTGATAGTTTGGTAATTTTGACACCTGTCAGCACCTGCTTTCTTTAGGATTGGAATTATTATATTCTTCTTGAAGTCTGAGGGTATTTCTCCTTTTCATACATCTTGCTCACCAGATGGTAGAGTTTTGTCATGACTGGCTCTCCCAAGGCCGTCAGTAGTTCCAATGGAATGTTGTCTACTCCTGGGGCCTTGTTTCGACTCAGGTATTTCAATGCTTTGTCAAACTCTTCTCGCAGTATCGTATCTCCCATTTCATCTTCTTCTACCTCCTCTTCCAATTCCATAATATTGTCCTCAGGAACATCGCCCTTGTATAGACCCTCTATATACTTCTTCCACTTTTCTGATTTCCCTTCTTTGATTAGAACTGGGTTTCCATCTGAGCTCTTAACATTCATGGAAGTGGTTCTTTTTTCTCCAAAGGTCTCTTTAATTTTCCTGTAGGCAGTATCTACCCTACCTGTAGCGATACATGCTTCTACATCCTTACATTTGTCCTCTAGACATTTCGCACTTCCTGTCGATCTCATTTTTGAGACGTTTGTATTCCTTTTTGCTTGCGTCATTTAATGCATTATCAATCATTAATATAGACTTTCCACAACCACTGAGATGTGTTATTGGACATCAAATACAATTAGGTTAAAGTTTCCCACATTTATTTTTTGATTTCTTGCCCAGAATTCTTCATTTTAGCCCCAATCTTTCATATATTTACATTAATTTTTATTAATAGAAATGCTGTGTCTATTTTAGTTGAGTGGTAAATCATCTGTTATTTAAAAAAAGATTAACTGTTCCAGCAAAAGAAACTTATTAAAATACTACTTTAGGTGATTTTTACAGAGCTTTTTCAACTCCAAATATTACATCAAAAAATAATAAACTATGCTGTGATGGAGAAACGATAGAATTTTCTGTAGATCAGTATAGTTTAAAAAATTCAGAAAAATTAGTTCATTCGACAATTCCAAATATTCACATGACATCAGATGAAGTTTTGAATAGAATTACTGTTGATAGTGGTGTAAAGTAGTATATGGACATAAAAGGTAGTTTTGCAAGTGTGCCTAGAATTAGTAAACCAACTGTTGAAGCCAATAAAAAGACTATTGTAAGGATATTTGTAAAATTATTCCATTCGAATTAATTAATACTGAATAACTTTGGTTCCAGCTGATGGAATGTTTGTTATACAGACTGATCATTGTCACAGAGATTGTTTTTAATATTAGTTTGGTGCACTAATAAATCATGAACCACATTATCCTGTAGATATTCCTATTTTTGATTGTTCAAGATTTAGAAATTACTATAACTGAAGAAAGTGGCAGTCTGATTGACTTAAATGGTGCTTATTTAATAGTTATTTTAAAAAGCCTTAATAAATTTTATATTTTTAAATAATGAACAAAATCGAGAATTATCAGTTCTACTCATGAGAAAAGTAAAAATGATTTAAATGCACCCAAAAAGGATATAGATATTGAAATAAAGATTGGTGACAGAGAACTTCATCCAAATTATGCACAATTATGTATGAACTTTAGAATTGTTGTAGCTAATCATGATGGATCAGAATCAGATTATGCAAAATATTATAGAAAATCCAATAAACAATTAATTGGTAGTTCTGTGACAAAATTGTTTGATTTTGTGACCACAAAGAAAGGGAATAACATTTCATATAGAATCAAACACCCTTTTATGTCGTCAACACATATGTTATTTTTTATTCCTGCTAAAACTGATAAAATAGTCTTAGGATGACATATGGCTAATAACGGAAAAATAAGCAGTAGGAAAAACGAGGTACATTATCTGCTTGGACTACTTGGTGTATTTTTAAAAGATAGTAGAGAAATAATGTCGGAAGGAGATTTAACTGTAATTTTTACTAGGTCTTCTAGTTCAAGAGAGGCAGGTCTTAAATGGCTTAATGATAATGATGCTGGAATTGAAATTAAAGATACACTTTCTAAGGAAACAAAAATTGTTATAGAATCGATGGGAATTCGTGTACCAATTGTTAAATATGAACCAAATTACCAGTTAGAACAACAAGAAAATGCCCTAAAAATCCAAAAATTCCAATATCCTTTTATGAGCTACAAATTGTAGAAGTTACAGGATTGTATGGTAATAAAAGCTTTGAACTGCACATTATAAGTTATTGCAACACTGCAGAATTTGATATAATATATT
This sequence comes from Schistocerca gregaria, assembly GCF_023897955.1. Lineage (NCBI taxonomy): Eukaryota > Metazoa > Arthropoda > Insecta > Orthoptera > Acrididae > Schistocerca > Schistocerca gregaria. Next base: position 303,828,844 of record NC_064922.1, on the reverse strand, counting down.
TTGTATTTGTTTCATTTCATACAAATTGTAAAAATAATCAGTTACTTGGCTCTTCATTATATGACCACATTGATCTACAGAATATGTACTTGAAAAATTTAAGAAACGGTATTTTCCTGTAGAAGATGAGGAATATTAATCCCCTAAACAGTTTTCTCAAAGCATATGATGCATTCCTCGATTTTAAACAAGTTACACTACTCAAATTAGACACTGACATAATTCCATACTATTTCTTTTCAAATTCTCTGATCTATACCATCAATTAAAAATTCCTTCAGAGACTTTAGAGTATGTAACAATGTATGGTAAGAAAAATTTAACGTATGATGGACAGCACAGAATACTTACAGAAAATTTTTAGTTATATAATGAGAAAAAATTAGGAAAAGTTATATGTCAACTTCATGTTTAGATTTTAAGAAAAATAGAAGAAATAATAACTGAAAAAATTTAGTATGTCAATTAGAATATGATATTTCATATAGTTCCTGTTCTGTAGACTATGTTAGCATTTCGAATTTTCAAAATCGTTTAATATTTGCATGAGATCGATGTGTTTTCACCTCACATCGATACAAAACAACATAGGTCTCACCTGTGTAAGCCCTCTCAATCAACAGTCAGCTCTGGGAATTTATAGTTTGTATTTATCTGGCAGCATGTGGCCTTTTGATAAGAAAATAATAACCTAGCAGAACACTTTCATCAGTGCTAGCGTTAGTGGAAATGAGATAAGCCATGCACCAGCTTTTCCTTTTCAGTCTATCTTGTTTACACATTCTGTCTGCACCATTCACTAAGTAGTTGATAACTTCATTCAAAGATGGCGCAGAAGTAATTACCATTTACAACTGTAGAGTAAATAGTTAATTTTTAATGTACAACATTCTTTTTTAATCTTATGTTGACTGTTGTAAAGAAATCTTACATATAGTTTACATTTCATTGCATCAAATAAACTACAAAAATGTGGTGAAAATAATTTCTTTACATCCAAAAGAAACTGATGAAAATAGCATTTTTAGAATGTACTTTGTCATTCAGAATGCAAGTATATATACAAACTGCATTTGAAAACATTTGGTCCTGGAGTGCCCCAGGCTGGGAGTGGGCTGACCACACAAGCAGTTAGAATCATCAATCATCAATTAGCTGCAGTTCTAGCTCTGCCACTCTTAATTAAGGCTGATGGGACCAGATATAAGGAAGGACAGGTACCTGGACTGCGAGATGGAAAAAATACAGAGATTGGAAATAAATAAAGAGAGTAACAAGTAAATATAAAGCCCTTCAGGTTTCCTTCATATGAGGCCAAATGTTGTTGGAGTTTTTGTGAACATATTTTTTATTTAAATTAATTATAACTTCCCAGCTAAACAATAAAATACACTGGACTCAAGAACCAGTAAATTTTTAATGATTTATTCTTTGTGTAAATAAATTAATTTTTTTCTTCCATGCACTTTTAATAAAAAGAATAATAAATTTATTTTCTTATGTTCATTTTTTGTATAAAAATAGATTATTTTATAATAGGTGAATGTGGTAAGAAAATATTCATTTTTATTTATTTTATAAGTGATTTAATATAAAACAAGCGTTTTTAAATAAAATGTGTAAAAATGTTTATTACAGTAGAATATAAATGCCAGTTCTGGATAACAGGGGTCACTTCTGGTGTGAGCCAGGGCTGAGCCAACTGAGCAAGGACGAGTATTTATATTCTACAGATGGTGATGCTGCCTGTCATCCTAGTCCATTGACAGCTAGTATGATCGACCTTTATAAATTCATATAAATTTTGTGTTGTTGTTTTTTTGAGTGAGATGTTCATTGGCTTTCTAAAAAAATTAATAATACTAAATGGCTTTCTATGTGTTTTATTCACTATGTAATATCTCAGATATTATTTCGTACATTTCTTGTGGCACTGATCATCTAAAGAAACATTCTAGGCAAATGTCTGATAAAACGATAAAATTAAAGTTTCAGTGGATCATTCAACAACTCATATCTGGATCATTAGACAAAACATCACTCAGTTTACTCGCCCTATTTTTCCAATATCATGTCAGTTATTTTCCTTAGCTAGTAAAACAGGTATTTGAGCTGTAATTAGTACTTAATTTAGTAAAGCAAGATGGTGTCACATCACAGTAAAAAAGTTTATTCTTGAAAATGAAAACAGAAATCCGTCACCACTAAAAATGCTGTTGTGTTCTTTTCAATGATCAATTTGTACTTTGTTGGCAGAGACAGTGTCAAAACATCAGCTTTTGAGAAGACATCATTACACTGCACAATAAAATATATAAATTACAGTGATATACTATTATATTGTTTACATGTTGCGAGCAAAATAGTAATAGTGAAGATAATTTGTGCTAATAGTGTTCTATTAAAGCAAAAAAATTGGAAGGAATGTTATCACAACCAAGGTTAAGGAAAATTACACCGGCACTACAAATGAGAAAGATTTTTAGAAGCTATGAAACAACAAAATTATCATGGTAGAGAATTCCCTGCAAATAAGAACAACTGAATTACAACCAATAACTAAGCAACCATTGCAAGGTAATACTAAGGAAATCGAAAAACAATTTCCAATTTTGAAAATAAGTGAGATATCAAAAATTCAATTTTTTAGTGTGTATTCCAAAAACTAAAGTAAGTCTTTCAGCAAAGAACATTACAAATGGTTGTAAAACCAAGGTAACTTCATTTAAAGTAGATTTTTATAGAAAATTTGAACATGACAAGCTAATCTGGAAGAAATGAATTGTAAGAATATTGTTATTCAGCAAAATGTAATGTTTATAATGGAAATGAACTATTATTATTAATATTTATTCTTTGATAATTTTGTACAGTGACTTAGATGTCTCAGACTGTAATCAGTAGTACAATCTGGCACACAGACTGGAGATAATATAATATGAAGGCAAAATTATCTCTTTCTTAAGCATATATATATAAAAACAACAAAAATGCGGCGTTATTATTCTTCTGCAATTCTCATCACCTTTGTGTACTTGCACTGACACACATCTGTTCATACTATGCAACCCACTATACCTCTCTCTCCCTATTAGTATTGCTACTCACCAGACCCACTTTGACAGAATAGTGAGTACCCAAATACAAAGAAACAATGAAAGAAAAAAGCAATAGCAGATCATTCACATCTATAAAAAACATATTAAACTCATCACATACATTTTTGAAAATATGTCAGACCTGTGTCAATATAAATAACTTACAAATCTGTATGTTATCAAAACGATTGGATATTACCATCTTTTTCAATTATCTTTTAAACAAGCTGAACTTTTAATGTCTTTATACTGCTTTTGGTAAAGCACCATAAATTATTTAGGGTAGATTTAGCATAAATTTCTGATATAGTTCTAACAAAAGAATTCTTTATGAAAATCATTCAAACTTATACTTTCTCATTTGTGAAAAGAGGTTTTGATGATGAACACCCCTTATGTGATATCAGGAAAAACATGTATTCATACACACCAAGAGTGATTTTTTATATGTAGACAAAAATCGAATGATATACAGATAATACTGAAATAAATCGAAAAATTATGTACTATTTTTCGGTATTTAAAGACTGGTCACTACTCACTTGTAGCTCACAAACAAGTGAGGAAAACATAAAACTAATTAATTCATACTGAATTCAAACTAATTAATTTAAAGTGACCACATCATAAAAACATTCTTGAGCTTCTCCACCTAAATGGAGCATGTGGTTATAAAATGCACGAAAAGTTTCAGTAGTGCACCACCTGATTATGCTGATGATGGTAACCATTTAAACACCTTATTTCCCCTGGTCTTGGCTTGAAGTGTAGCTTGGTGAATGTTGTCAGTCAAATATGGCATACTCTCCTTATACATATCCCTTATGTATTGTTGACGTGATCCAAGAAGTCTTCTGCTTAACTGCTTGCTGCAGTATCTGCATACAGCATTCTTACCAAGCATATGCCATTTCTCATGATCATCTCTCTAACCAATAAATTATAATGTTAATGATTGTGCAGTTGCTCTTTGAGACCTTGACTGCTTTCGGTGGAATAAACTGAGGCCACAGATTTCATCTGTGGCACACTGGAGTAGATGGTATCACTAAATCAGTTACTTGGAAACTCAGCGCTATTATATTGTTTATTTGTGTATATAATGTGACTACTTCCAGTATGAACCATAGACATAGGTGAGGTTGTGTGGCTGCCATGCCTCAACGTTACATATTACTGTATCTTAGGTGTAACCACAAGGGAGGGGTTTCTTTGGAGAGACCAGGTTAACTTGTGGTTTCCAAAGTAGGGCAGTAGCATTTTCAATAGTTACAGATGGAACAGTCAGGATGATTGATTGATTTGGACTTGCAACATTAGGCAACATGGCCTTGCTGTGCTGGTATTTTGAAAGGGTGAAACCAAGGGAAAATTGCAGCTCTTATTTTTTTCTGAGGTGTTCTACAGATCGGAGGGTGGAATGTCAGATTCCTTAATCGAGCAGGTAGGTTAGAAAATTTAAAAATGGATATGGATAGGTTAAAGTTAGATATAGTGGGAATTAGTGAAGTTCGGTGGCAGGAGGAACAAGACTTCTGGTCAGGTGACTTCAGGTTTATAAACACAAAATCAAATAGGGGTAATGTAGGAGTAGGTTTAATAATGAATAGGAAAATACGAATGCAGGTAAGCTACTACAAACAGCATAGTGAATGCATTATTGCGGCCAAGATAGATACCAAGCCCACACCTACTACAGTAGTACAAGTTTATATGCCAACTAGCTCTGCAGAAGAAATTGAAGAAATGTATGATGAAATAAAAGAAATTATTCATATAGTGACGAAAATTTAATAGTCATGGGTCACTGGAATTCAATAGTAGGAAAAGAGAGAGAAGGAAATGTAGTAGGTGAATATGGATTGGGGCTAAGAAATGAAAGAGGAAGCTGCGTGGTAGAATTTTGTGCAGAGCATAACTTAATCACAGCTAACACTTGGTTCAAGAATCATAAAAGAAGGCTGTATACATCGAAGAAGCCTGGAGATACTAACAGGTTTCAGTTAGATTATATAATGGTAAGGCAGAGATTTAGGAACCACATTTTAAATTGTAAAACATTTCCAGGGGCAGATGTGGACTCTGACCACAATCTATTGGTTATGACCTGTACATTAAAACTAAAGATACTGCAAAAAGGTGGGAATTTACTCAGATGGGACGTGGATAAACTGAAAGAACCAGAGGTTGTACAGAGTTTCAGGGAGAGCATAAGGGAACAATTGACAGGAATTGGGGAAAGAAATACAGTAGAAGAAGAATGGTCAGCTTTGAGGAATGAAGTAGTGAAGGCAGCAGAGGATCAAGTAGGTAAAAAGACGAGGGGCAGTAGAAATCCTTGGGTAACAGAAGAAATATTGAATTTAATTGATCAAAGGAGAAAATATAAAAATGCAGTAAATGAAGCAGGCAAACAGGAATACAAACGTCTCAAAAATGAGATCGACAGGAAGTGCAAAATGGCTATGCAGGGATGGCTAGAGGACAAATGTAAGGATGTGGAGGCTTATCTCACTAGGGGTAAGATAGATACTGCCTACAGGAAAATTAAAGAGACCTTTGGAGAAAAGAGAACCACTTGTATGAACATCAAGAGCTCAGATGGAAACCCAGTTCTAAGCAAAGAAGGGAAAGCAGAGAGGTGGAAGGAGTATATAGAGGGTCTTTACAAGGGCGATGTACTTGAGGACAATATTATGGAAATGGAAGAGGATTTAGATGAAGATGAAATGGGAGATACGATGCTGCATGAAGAGTTTGACAGAGCACTGAAAGACCTGAGTCGAAACAAGGGCCCAGGAGTAGACAACATTTCATTGGAACTACTGACGGCCTTAGGAGAGCCAGTCATGACAAAACTATACCATCTGGTGAGCAAGATGTATGAAACAGGCGAAATACCCTCAGACTTTAAAAAGAATATAATAATTCCAATCCCAAAGAAAGCAGGTGTTGATAGATGTGAAAATTACCGAACTATCAATTTAATAAGTCACAGCTGCAAAATATTAACGCGAATTCTTTACAGACACATGGAAAAGCTAGTAGAAGCCGACCTCGGGGAAGATCAGTTTGGATTCTGTAGAAATATTGGAACACGTGAGGAAATACTGACCCTATGACTTATCTTAGAAGCTAGATTAAGGAAAGGGAAACCTACGTTTATAGCATTTGTAGACTTAGAGAAAACGTTTGACAATGTTGACTGGAATACTCTCTTTCAAATTCTGAAGGTGGCAGGGGTAAAATACAGGGAGCGAAAGCCTATTTACAATTTGTACAGAAACCAGATGGCAGTTATAAGAGTCGAGGGACATGAAAGGGAAGCAGTTGTTGGGAAGGGAGTGAGACAGGGTTGTAGGCTCTCCCCAATGTTATTCAATCTGTATATTGAGCAAGCAGTAAAGGAAACAAAAGAAAAATTTAGAGCAGGTATTAAAATCCATGGAGAAGAATTAAAAACTGATGATGGTCGAAGTAGAGAGGATATAAAATGTAGACTGTCAATGGCAAGGAAAGCGTATCAGAAGCTGAGAAATTTATTGACATTGAGTATAGATTTAAGTGTCAAGAAGTCATTTCTGAAAGTATTTGTATGGAGTGTAGCTATGTATGGAAGTGAAACATGGGCGATAACTAGTTTCGACAAGAAGAGAATAGAAGCTTTCGAAATGTGGTGCTATAGAAGAATGCTGAAGATTAGATGGGTAGATGACATAACTAATGAGGAAGTGTTGAATAGGATTGGGGAGAAGAGAAGTTTGTGGCACAACTTGACAAGAAGAAGGGACCGGTTGGTAGGACATGTTCTGAGGCATCAAGGGATCACCAATTTAGTATTGGAGGGCAGCATGGATGGTAAAATTCGTAGAGGGAGACCAAGAGATGAATACACTAAGCAGATTCAGAAGGATGTATGTTGCAGTAGGTACTGGCAGATGAAGAAGCTTGCACAGGATAGAGTAGCATGGAGAGTTGCATCAAACAAGTCTCAGGGCTGAAGACCGCAACAACAACAAACAACAACTCCCATGTATGACTTAAGGCCTATTTAATCCGCTTGCATAAAATGTTCTGGAGGTAAAATAATCCCCCATTCATATTTCCATGTGGGGACTATTAAGGAAGATGTCATTATCAGGAGAAACACAACTGTGGGTCAGAATGTGGAACATTCGATCCCTTACTTAGATACATTAAGTAGGAAATTTAAAAAAGGAAATGTTTAGTTTGGACTCACTAATAGAATGAATTAGTGAAGTTTGGTGACAGGATGGATGTGGCTATAGACCAGTTACGTTCCTTTCAGTGTAGGCTGATATAATAGCGCCATACTTAGGAATCATATACAGCTGCTCACATGCTGAGACATCTGTACGTAATGTCTGGAAACTTACACAGGTAATACCAACATTCATTAAGAGAAACAGGAGTAATCCACTGAACTGCAGACCCATATCACTGATATCGGTTGACGGTAGGATTTTGGAACGTACACTTTGTTGAAAAATACAAATTATCTCACAGAAAACGAGCTATTGACAATTAGTAAGCAAAAATTAATAAAAGTCATTCTTGTGAAATACAAGTATTGTGTGCTGCTGCCAGGGATCTCAAATTGATTCCATTTTTGTATATTTCCAGATGGGTTTTGACACCATTCCATACAAGTGACTTTAAATCACATTGGGTGTCTATGTAGTATCATCTCAGTTGTGCAACTGGATTCTTGATTTTCTCTCAGAAAGGTCACAGTTCATAGTTTTTGACATCAAATCATTGAGGAAAATGTAAATGATATCTGGAGTTTCCAAAGGAAACATTATAGGCCACCTAATCTGTACTAAGGAATTTCGAGACAATCTGAGCAGCCTTCTTAGATTATTTACAGAGATTGCTGTAATTTTCCATCTAGTAGTCAATCCACTATCAAAATCAATTGCAAAATGATTTAGAGAATATATCTGTATGACGAGAAAAGTGTGAATTGACTCTAAATAAAGAAGAGTTTCTGGCCATCCACAGGAGTGCTAAAAGGAATTTTGTTAAAATATTGCACAAAAATCTTATCCATGAATTATACAGAGTGGTCTATTGATAGTGACTGGGCCAAATATCTCACGTAATAAGCATCAAACGAAAAAATTACAAAGAACGAAACTCATCTAGCTTGAAGGGGGAAACCAGATGGTGCTATGGTTGGCCCACTAGATGGTGCTGCCGTAGGTGAAACGGGTATCAACTGCGTTTTTTTAAAATAAGAACCCCCTATTTTTTATTACATTTTCGTGTAGTACGTAAAGAAATATGAATGTTTTAGTTGGACCACTTTTTTCGCTTTGTGATAGATGGAGCTGTAATAGTCACAAACATGTGGCTTACAATTTTAGACGAACAGTTAGTAATAGGTAGGTTTCTTGAATTAAAACAAAGAACGTAGGTACGTTTGAACATTTTATTTCGGTTGTTCCAATGTGCTAAATGTATCTTTGTGAACTTATCGTTTATGAGAACGCGAGCTGTTACAGCGTGATACCTGTAAATACCACATTAATGCAATAAATGCTCAAAATGATGTCCGTCAACCTTAATGCATTTGGCAATACGTGTAACGACATTCCTCACAACAGCTCGCCATTAGTAATATTCGCAGACGCATTGGCAATGCGCTGACGCATGTTGTCAGGCGTTGTCAGTGGATCACGATAGCAAATATCCCTCAACGTTCCCCACAGAAAGAAACCCGAGGACGTCAGATCCTTCGAACGTCGGGCCACCTGTCATGAAATGTGCTATTCAATACCGCTTCAACCGCACGCGAGCTATGTGCCGGTCATCCATCATGTTGGAAGTACGTCGCCATTCAGTCATGCAGTGAAACATCGTGTAGTAACATCGGTAGAACATTACATAGGAAATCAGCATACATTGCACCATTTAGATTGCCATCGATAAAATGGGGGCCAATTATCCTTCCTCCCATAATGCCGCACCGTACATTCACCCGCCAAGGTCGCTGATGTTCCACTTGTTGCAGCCATCGTGGATTTTCCGTTGCCCAGTAGTGCATATTATGCCGGATTACGTTAGTGTTGTTGGTGAATGACGTTTCGTCTCTAAATAGAATGCGTGCAAAAAATCTGTCACCGTCCCGTAATTTCTTTTGTGCCCAGTGCATAACTGTACACGACGTTCAAAGTCGTCGCTATGCAATTCCTGGTGCATACTAATACGGTACTGGTGCAATCGATGTTGATGGAACATTCTCAGCACCGACGTTTTTGAAATTTCCGATTCTCGCGCAGTTTGTGTGCTACTTATGTGCGGATTAGCCGCGACAGCAGCTAAAACACCTACTTGGGCATCATCATTTGTTGCAGGTCGTGGTCAACGTTTCTCATGTGGCTGAACACTTCCAGTTTCCTTAAAAAACGTAACTATCCGGCGAACGGTCCGGACACTTGGATGATATCGACCAGGGTACCGAGCAGCATACATAACACTCGCCCGTTGGGCATTTTGATCACAATAGCCATACATCAACACGTTGTCGACCTTTTCCGAATTGGTAAACGGTCCATTTTAACACGGATAATGTATCATGAAGCAAATACCGTCCGCACTGACGGAATGTTACGTGATACCACGTACTTTTACGTTTGTGACTATTACAGCGCCACCTATCACAAAATCGAAAAAAGTGGTCGAACTAAAACATTCATATTACTTTACATACTACACGAATATGTATTAAAAATGAGTGTTCCTATTTTTTAAAAAAACGCAGTTGATATCCGTTTGTCCTATGGCAGCGCCATCTAGTGGGCCAACCATAGCGCCATCTGGTTTCCCTCTTCAAGCTAAACGATTTTCGTTCTTTGTAGTTTTTACGTTTGATGCTTATTTCGCGAGATATTTGGCTCGGTCACTATCAATAGACCACTCTGTATACATAATGAAATCGAACTCCACATCATTTTGTCGTCATGTTAGCTGGGTACTTACCACACAACATAAAATGATCAATTTTTTGTTCTGGTTTAAGTACAGCAATGGTGCCGCTTTTATCCAGCTTTCACAACTATTCCAATCGTATTTTAAAGAAAATGTAGGAATACGCATAAAATTAAGTAACAGTTTTCTTAAGTAGGCTATAATTTATTTTATTTAAAACTGTACAGTTGCTACATAATTTTAAAAAATAACAGTTTTTCTGGGTGCCAGATGTATCTGCAAATGCACCACTCTCATAATATCTTTGGTGTGTTCATTGATGTAGACACTGAGAATTCTTGTTATTTTGCGCTTTGAAACAAGTAAATCACGGTTGGGGATGTTTTCTCACATGGCAAACAGTGCATGGTATCTTAAATTTATGCCTTTGTAGTGCTCGTCTTTGTATTTACACAAACAAGGTCACTTTGTCTGTAGTTCAGTGAGCTGTATAATTGTTGCTAATGATCAGTTACTAGAGATTTTTTGGTGCTGCAAAACATATACATGCTAAAATTAGTAACACAAAGAAGTATCAAATACTTCCACCAATGGTGCTTGCAAACTCAGCCATGTTATGGCAGTCGAGTTATATTAGTTGGTGACAAGCGAATGAAAGTGGCATCGCAAAATTAAAGTGACTAACGTTTGCGGCATGGCTATAAGTAGTGTCATTCATAGGAATTTTGATGTTACCACACACAGCTTCAGTGGCGTTACTTTTGTTACACCTTGATTCACAGACCACATTAAACAGTATGTCCCACCGCAACTGGCAGAGTCAGCCCGAGTTAGCAATGGCATACCACCTCCAATAAATACATGCCTAGTAAAGAAATGAGGACTTCAGACCAATGTTCAGATTAAGCACAGCATTACTTTATGTTTCAATTTTGCATTTGCTTTCTCCTGACATGGGATGCAAAAGATATCACAGCAGAGGAACTATGTCTCTATGGTTCAGTTTCAGTTTCAGTGGGAAACAGCTCCTCAGACATATTGGTAAGAGGGAGGGATGTAGTGACAAGACTTCTCCCTACTTTCTGCCTCCCCTGTACAGGGTCCCTGGACCTACCACTGGCACACCAGTCAAATCGACTGGAAGTCTAACTTACGAGCTATACCACATGTAAAAGTCGCTTCACAAATATAGAACCTAACATTTTACTTTCAAATTAAATGTACTGTTCCCCATTACCTTTCACTGATTGTATTACAACTCAACATATGCCATGATATACTGTGTGTCTGTTAAAGGCCAAGTCACACATGTCACGTTGTGTCCCATCAAAACATTCACGATGCATTTCAAATGGTGGCATCTACACTGGCTACCCCCTATGTCACAACACGTCATGCTACCATCAACGTTTCTTGGGAAGAAAGTTTTGGTGGCTGACATCATCTGTTCATTGTTGATTACATGACCCCCAAAGTCATTCCAACCACCAACCGACTAGTAGGGAGACATCGGCATGAGAACAATTTCGATGTCAAATTGATATCAAACTGATGTGCAAATAAATTAAATTAATCGATTAATTACCTGCCCAGCTACACCCATCCCTACCCCGACCCCTAGATGTTGTCATGTGTTTTTCTCAGTCCGGACATGCTTCCCCACCCTCTCCCCTCCCCACACCTCCACCTCATCCTCCTCTACATACCCTATTAGCTGGAATTCACAATTTTGGTGGGAATTTATATTTTTCGAGGAAATTTCGAATTTTGGTGGGAATTTCTTTGTCCCAGGGCTGTGGTGACGCCCCACCACACCTCACCACCACCCGGGTATTGGTGGGAAATTAGAAATGGCGGTGCCCTTTCTGGGACTTGAAACCTGGTTCTTCTGGACGGAAAAGAATAAGTGCATCTCACAACACATCGAAACTGCCCAGATGCAGGAGAGGAAAGGTAGGTTAGTACAGTTTATTTATTTCGGTTGAGGAGCTGATGTAAAGATCGGTCTTAATTACGTAATTAATCACAAAGAGTGGCCCTAATTACACAACTATATGCATAGCGCTACACTGCCTAAAATCGTGTCATCCTGTTGGGAAAAAATTTCACAATACCACTCGAAACTAGTGGCAGACGCATACAAGGTGGCAGCAAAAAGGCTGGAGTGGTGGGTACTATCTTTATTTTTTTGATTGAGAATATATTCAACTGCTGAGATGCTGGTATTGAACAGGGGGGAGTGTAATAAGTGTATTATCTGTAAGCATATAGCTCAGGACTGTATCTATCGCTATTTGACGACAGACTTCGGTACAGACGCCTGTTCGACAATCGCCCTGCAGCTCAGGTAATCGAAGCCACTGTACACTACCACAACTGATGGATAATTCTTCACTGCTCTAATTATACATCGTAGTTGTCGTGAAATAACCGGCACTCTTAATGAACCGGTCATAATGCAACACATGTACTGGGGATAATCGTTGTCCCAAAAGAGTGAAAAGGGGGAGTTGTTAAACATGGGTTCTGCTTCATGTATGATCACAAACTGCCGAAATTGCAGGTCCTCTTACCTGCCCGCGTCCGTCCCTCTCCTTCGCTCCCGCCACCTATGGGGGACATAGGACTTTTCAAACAGCCAACTGTGACTGCCGCGGATTTATCTCTGACACATCGCCTTCCTGCTGACAGACGAGCGTCATCTGGCCCAGCTTAAGGCGATGGTTCAGTATAGGCCCTTCGTCAACACAAAAGGATATAAAGTCAGCTAAACAATAGGAGATTAATGGAGGATTTCCCCAAGTGCAACTTGTTCCTTCGTCTAAAATTTAACGGCGCAGCCCCACCACACACGCTGCACCCTGGTCGGGCACAGCTGCCTAGAGCGACCACACACAGCCCCCACAAGTACCTACCATTCTGAACATGAAAACACTACACTGTAACAATTGTATTTAACTTCAACGCATCTCTTATTATCAAGTATCTATTAAAAAGGAAAACACAGTCATGGCGATAGTAAATCTCCTCCTCCCACGAAAATAGGAACAGTCCATTTTCTTTCAGTTCTATGAGAGAAGTTGGTACAGCTTTTATGTTCGACTGCAGGATATAGTTCACATCTCATTATTTTGCGACATCGAATGAAGTGCACCGCCGACGATTACAAACATTCAAACAGCAGAGTCATATGTCACAGTGCATACAATTGGGGAAAAAACATCCACTATTCCTGTGAAAACGACAGATCGCCACAGAATGTCCTCCTTATTTGGAAACTGTCATTGAAGTAAAGAAAAAGTAAGAATTATTTAAACTGCGAAGAAAAAACATCTAGGGAAAGCAATTTCTTTCAGCTTGATGGATAAATTACACGACCTGAGAGCATCTCTCGCGTTCAAATCAGTGTTTGTAAATAAACTGTCAAGCAAGTGTTTACAAAAATTTCTTAATAAAAATACGATCAAATGAAGTGTCAAACGAGATTTGTGACTTGATTGAGGAATTCTTGCTAGAGAAGATGTAACATATTATTTTGGAAGGAGATTTATTAATCGACGTAGGAGTAGCTTCAGGCATGCCACAAAAATGGTTGAAATGGCTCTGAGCACTATGGTACTTAACATCTGAGGTCATCAGTCCCCTAGAACTTAGAACTACTTAAACCTAACTGACCTAAGGACATCACACACATCCATGCACGAGGCAGGATTCGAACCTACGACCGTAGCGGTCGCGCGGCTCCAGTCTGTATCGCCTAGAACCGCTCGGCCGGCATGCCACAGAGAAGTATTTTGGTCTCTTGCTGTTCATGTTGTGCGTCATCACGTGACATACAGTATTAGCAACAACATCATTTTTGGAGCTAATACAGCTGCATGTAAAGAATTTCTGTCCGAAAAAAATTCCACAAATATTGATTCCAATCTGCTATTACTTCAAAGCCGTGCAAGACTAGTAGCTGGATTTAAATGTTCTGAGATGAACCACTATACATTCGAACCAGTGAATGCATACAAATACCGGGGTGTAACAGTTCGTGGGGATATACACTCCTGGAAATGGAAAAAAGAACACATTGACACCGGTGTGTCAGACCCACCATACTTGCTCCGGACACTGCGAGAGGGCTGTACAAGCAATGATCACACACACGGCACGGCGGACACACCAGGAACCGCGGTGTTGGCCGTCGAATGGCGCTAGATGCGCAGCATTTGTGCACCGCCGCCGTCAGTGTCAGCCAGTTTGCCGTGGCATACGGAGCTCCATCGCAGTCTTTAACACTGGTAGCATGCCGCGACAGCGTGGACGTGAACCGTATGTGTAGTTGACGGACTTTGAGCGAGGGCGTATAGTGGGCATGCGGGAGGCCGGGTGGACGTACCGCCGAATTGCTCAACACATGGGGCGTGAGGTCTCCACAGTACATCGATGTTGTCGCCAGTGGTCGGCGGAAGGTGCACGTGCCCGTCGACCTGGGACCGGACCGGACCGCAGCGACGCACGGATGCACGCCAAGACCGTAGGATCCTACGCAGTGCCGTAGGGGACCGCACCGCCACTTCCCAGCAAATTAGGGACACTGTTGCTCCTGGGGTATCGGCGAGGACCATTCGCAACCGTCTCCATGAAGCTGGGCTACGGTCCCGCCCACCGTTAGGCCGTCTTCCGCTCACGCCCCAACATCGTGCAGCCCGCCTCCAGTGGTGTCGCGACAGGCTTGAATGGAGGGACGAATGGAGACGTGTCGTCTTCAGCGATTAGAGTCGCTTCTGCCTTGGTGCCAATGATGGTCGTATGCGTGTTTGGCGCCGTGCAGGTGAGCGCCACAATCAGGACTGCATACGACCGAGGCACACTGGGCCAACACCCGGCATCATGGTGTGGGGAGCGATCTCCTACACTGGCCGTAAACCTCTGGTGATCGTCGAGGGGACACTGAATAGTGCACGGTACATCCAAACCGTCATCGAACCCATCGTTCTACCATTCCTAGACCGGCAAGGGAACTTGCTGTTCCAACAGGACAATGCACGTCCGCATGTATCCCGTGCCACCCAACGTGCTCTAGAAGGTGTAAGTCAACTACCCTGGCCAGCAAGATCTCCAGATCTGTCCCCCATTGAGCACGTTTGGGACTGGATGAAGCGTCGTCTCATGCTGTCTGCACGTCCAGCACGAACGCTGGTCCAATTGAGGCGCCAGGTGGAAATGGCATGGCAAGCCGTTCCACAGGACTACATCCAGCATCTCTACGATCGTCTCCATGGGAGAATAGCAGCCTGCATTGGTGCGAAAGGTGGATATACACTGTACTAGTGCCGACATTGTGCATGCTCTGTTGCCTGTGTCTATGTGCCTGTGGTTCTGTCAGTGTGATCATGTGATGTATCTGACCCCAGAAATGTGTCAATAAAGTTTCCCCTTCCTGGGACAATGAATTCACGGTGTTCTTATTTCAATTTCCAGGGGTGTAAAATGTAATGACAAAATAGACGCCGTAGGTGGCAGACATCAGTTCATTGGGATGCAGGAAAAATGCTGTAAATCTACAAAGGAGATCGCTTGTAGAAGACGAGACCGAAATATTCTAAAATATTATGCAATATGACTGAAAGAGGTAATTCAACGTATAGAAAGGACAGTAAGAAATGGTACAGGCTTGTTTGGCACTTGGGAGAATGTCAGATGGTTCAAATGGCTCTGAGCACTGTGGGACTTAACTTCTCAGGTCATCAGTCCCCTAGAACTTAGAACTACTTAAACCTAACTAACCTAAGTACATCACACACATCAATGTGATTCGAACCGGCGACCGTATCGGTCGCGCGGTTCCAGACTGTAGAGTGTAGAACCGCTCGGGCACTCCGGCCGGCCGCGAGTGTCACAGAGATGCTGCCAAACTTGAACTGGCAGCCACTTGAAGGCGCGTACACTCTCACAAAGGCTCATTGACAGAGTTTAAACAACCAATACTGAGTGTTAAATCTGTTAATGTGCTACAGTGCTCTATGTATCACTCCCATAGCGAGCGCTAAGACTAACTCAGGCAGCGCCCGCAGAGGTATTAAGCGGTCATTCATCCTGCAATCCATGAGCGAATGTAACAGGAAGAAAGCCTAATATCTGGTACGATGTGAGCTGCCCTCTTCCACGCATTACGTAACTGTTTGGGGAGTAATGACTTAGAAGAAATTGTAGACTAAGCCGTTAGCCAAACAAAATATGGAAGAACAATATTCGTCAGCACATCATAAAGGGTTTGTCATAACTAAATTATTTAAAAACTTAAAGCACCTTATGCAAAAGGCCATATATATATATATATATATATATATATATATATATATATATATATATATATATATATATATCGCTCACAGATGCTTGATACATTACAAAAACATAGTACTCAGTACTACACGTGCCCAGCTTACATAAACAGATATTTTATGCGACCTAGGTTGTAAAACATAGGCTGTAAAACATAATACTCAGTAGTACACGTGCCCAGCTTACATAAACAGATATTTTATGCGACCTAGGTTGTAAAACATAGGCTGTAAAACATAATACTCAGTAGTACACGTGCCCAGCTTACATAAACAGATATTTTATGCGACCTAGGTTGTAAAACATAGGCTGTAAAACATAGTACTCAGTAGTGCACGTGCCCAGCTTACATAAACAGATATTTTATGCGACCTAGGTTGTAAAACATAGGCTGTAAAACATAGTACTCAGTAGACACGTGCCCAGCTTACATAAACAGATATTTTATGCGACCTAGGTTGTAAAACATAGGCTGTAAAACATAATACTCAGTAGTACACGTGCCCAGCTTACATAAACAGATATTTTATGCGACCTAGGTTGTAAAACATAGGCTGTAAAACATAATACTCAGTAGTACACGTGCCCAGCTTACATAAACAGATATTTTATGCGACCTAGGTTGTAAAACATAGGCTGTAAAACATAGTACTCAGTAGTGCACGTGCCCAGCTTACATAAACAGATATTTTATGCGACCTAGGTTGTAAAACATAGGCTGTAAAACATAGTACTCAGTAGACACGTGCCCAGCTTACATAAACAGATATTTTATGCGACCTAGGTTGTAAAACATAGGCTGTAAAACATAATACTCAGTAGTACACGTGCCCAGCTTACATAAACAGATTTTTTATGCGACCTAGGTTGTAAAACATAGGCTGTAAAACATAATACTCAGTAGACACGTGCCCAGCTTACATAAACAGATATTTTATGCGACCTAGGTTGTAAAACATAGGCTGTAAAACATAATACTCAGTAGTACACGTGCCCAGCTTACATAAACAGATATTTTATGCGACCTAGGTTGTAAAAAGTGTTTCAGCAAGTAAAATATACCGTTCCTTTAGTACTCTCAAAATGAGAATATTATGTCTGTAATTTCTTTAGATGATCTTTTTCTACCCACTGAAAGGCTACCCAATACATATGGTGTAGCCAAACTCCCTTAACAGACGTTGTGGGCTTTTAGTGGGGACCACCACGTTTAAGTTTAGCACAGGAACGCATGTCTGGAAGTCTATCATTTTCCAGCTACATTCAAAATATTCCGACACACATTCAAATCTCCTGCATATTCGTTGCCACTGACTTGGGCATTAAGTGTGTCATTAACCTCTCTGCTGGTGTCCTATTCCCACTACAGGTTTGTTCTCATGCAGCTAAGTTGAATAAGTAATCATTCAAGAGAGATCTGCACCTGCTGTTGTGCTTGTAATCTTTGTTCACACCGTACTACTTTAAAGTATTAATCACTCACTACTGTACAGAATACAAATTGTAAGTAAATTCCATTTTTAGTGTATTGCTGTTGACCGTGATGAGCTACACTTTTGCGGAATGGGCCGACATAATGTTATCGTACGGCGAAGCTTGGTGGAGTGGGTTCTCTGCACTGCGAGACACCTTTGTTCTCCTTCTTTGCTAGAGTGTACCAGCGAACCTTGGAGATGGGTACATTGACCACCAGGAGGACCGACTGTGCTGCTCCACAGTGATATAACACAAGAAGTTTGAAGAGGCCTTTACTCCATATAGTGGAAGAGGCTCCAGTGATGAGTACCAGAAACATAGCAGGTAGACTGAATGTGGATCACCAAACTGGTGTATTCTGCACGAGTAACAACTACACCTGTACCATCCCTGGAAAGTGAAGACAATGCAGAAATAAGATTCTGTGTCATGCGCCATCTTCTGTAGGCGGTTCTTGCACATTTGGGTGGACGAGCTCTACTACATAAGTGGATCCTTTTCACAGGTGAAGCCAAGTTCACCAGGGAAGACATTCTCAGTTCGCACAATAGTCAAGTGTGTGCTGATTAAAACCAACATACTGCACGCCCCCACGGGTTTTAGAAACGATATGGTCTGAACATTTGGGCAGCGTTCCTGAATAAACGTGTAATTAGGCCATAGCTTCTTCTACCACATCTCTTGAGTGCCATGTACTTGTGATTCCTTGACAGTGTACTACGTAGACTCTTAGAAGATGAGCCACTCCATGTGCATCAAAAATTATGGTTCCAGCACGATGGTGCATCACCTTTTTTTCACACACTATCCGAGATCACCTGAACCAACAATTTGGTCAACAGCGGAAATTTCTTGCTGGTCGGATTGCTTGGTCCCACTCTTTCTCCCGACTGAAACCCTCTAGACTACTACTTAAGCGATCATTTGAAATCCTTGCTTTACGAGACCCCTGTGTCATCTGAGGAAGACCTACTGTTGCGGGTTTCGGCTGCTGTAGATGCTGGAGGACGAGAGACTGCTGATTGTGTGTACCAGAACATGGTACACAGGTACTGTATCTGTGATGACGTCGGTGGTCACCAGCTCGAGCGCTACTTGTAAGCGGGTCCAGACGACAAGCAGCAAAAGTCAGAGGGTTTATGTGTTGTCGTGTACTGCATATAGCTGATATGTAGCAGACTGAACTTCAGACCAGTTGAAACTTACTGTGTGTCATGGCAGGAAGATTCTTCACACACTGAATGACTTCAGGGAGACCAACGTCGAAGAATGGGACAGGCGTTAGCAGCAAAGACTCGACCAGCTACTGGATAGCATGCCAAGGACGATCCAAGCATGAGAAAATACATAGGCTGCAGCAACACAACCTGTCCACCCCTCTCTGCCCAAGCACTGCGATGCAAGAAGCAGGACAGCAACAGAACACATGGAACAGTACTTGGATCAACTTGATGGCTGATGATAATTGATCATTATCAAAGGGTATGAAGTCTACCGAGTACCAGTTCACATCTCAGGTATGCAGTGAGACATGCTCAGCAGAGATGTGGATTAGTCATGTTTTGCGCTGATACCATATACAGATGTCTGACATCTCTCACCATTGTCGAAGGTACCTTGGTGCCGTTGCAATATCTGGACGTGGTCTTCCATCTTACTGTCTAACCCCAAATTCAACATTTCGGCAAAGCACACAGTGGATGAATTGAGAAGGTCCGCCTGTGCAAAGTAATACGGATTTGAGTAGCAATGTCTCGATTACTTTATAGACAGCATGGCAAGGAGCAGCAAAATGTGTTACGAAGCACGAGGTGGAGCAACTCAGTATTGAATGCTACCCAGCAGAAAATTTTGTATTTAAATACAGATTCGCTCTCTCTCTCTTCTCTCTCTCTCTCTCTCACACACACACTCACACAGACACTCACACACACATTCCTACATTACATGTGTGACTGACAAAATATATGTACAATAAGTTAACTGACATTGCCGTACCGTAGGTGCAACCACAACGGAGGGGTATCTGTGGAGAGGCCAGACAAACATGTGGTTCCTGAAGAGGGGCAGCAGCCTTTTCAGTAGTTGCAGGGGCAATAGTCTGGATGATTGACTGATCTGGCCTTGCAACATTAACCAAAACGGCCTAGCTGTGCTGGTACTGCGAACGGCTGAAAGCAAGGGGAAACTACAGCCGTAATTTATCCCGAGGACATGCAGCTTTACTGTATGATTAAATGATGATGACGTCCTCTTGGGTAAAATATTCCGGAGGTAAAATAGTCCCCCATTCGGATCTCCGGGCGGGGACTACTCAGGAGGACGTCGTTATCAGGAGAAAGAAAACTGGCATTCTACGGATCGGAGCGTGGAATGTCAGATCCCTTAATCGGGCAGGTAGGTTAGAAAATTTAAAAAGGGAAATGGATAGGTTAAAGTTAGATATAGTGGGAATTAGTGAAGTTCGGTGGCAGGAGGAACAAGACTTTTGGTCAGGTGAATACAGGGTTATAAATACAAAATCGAATAGGGGTAATGCAGGAGTAGGTTTAATAATGAATAGGAAAATAGGAATGCTGGTAAGCTACTACCAACAGCATAGTGAACGCATTATTGTGGCCAAGATAGACACAAAGCCCATGCCTAAGACAGTAGTACAAGTTTATATGCCAACTAGCTCTGCAGATGATGAAGAAATTGATGAAATGTATGATGAGATAAAAGAAATTATTCAGGTAGTGAAGGGAGACGAAAATTTAATAGTCATGGGTGACTGGAATTCGTCAGTAGGACAAGGGAGAGAAGGAAACATAGTAGGTGATTATGGATTGGGGCTAAGAAATGAAAGAGGAAGCCGTCTGGTAGAATTTTGCACAGAACGTAACTTAATCATAGCTAACACTTGGTTCAAGAATCATAAAAGAAGGTTGTATACATGGAAGAATCCTGGAGATACTAAAAGGTATCAGATAGATTATATAATGGTAAGACAGAGATTTAGGAATCAGGTTTTAAATTGTAGGACATTTCCAGGGGCAGAAGTGGACTCTGACCACAATCTATTGGTTATGACCTGTAGGTTAAAACTGAAGAAACTGCAAAAAGGTGGGAATTTAAGGACATGGGATCTGGATAAGCTGAAAGAACCAGAGGTTGTACAGAGTTTCAAGGAGAGCATAAGGGAACAATTGGCAGCAATGGGGGAAAGAAATACAGTAGAAGAAGAATGGGTAGCTCTGAGGGATGAAGTAGTGAAGGCAGCAGAGGATAAAGTAGGTAAAAAGACGAGGGTTGCTAGAAATCCTTGGGTAACAGAAGAAATATTGAATTTAATTGATGAAAGGAGAAAATATAAAAATGCAGTAAATGAAGCAGGCAAAAAGGAATACAAATATCTCAAAAATGAGATCGACAGGAAGTGCAAAATGGCTAAGCAGGGATGGCTAGAGGACAAATGTAAGGATGTAGAAGCTTATCTCACTAGGGGTAAGATAGATACTGCCTACAGGAAAATTAAAGAGACCTTTGGAGAGAAGAGAACCACGTGTATGAATATCAAGAGCTCAGATGGCAGCCCAGTTCTAAGCAAAGAAGGGAAGGCAGAAAGGTGGAAGGAGTATATAGAAGGTTTATACAAGGGCGATGTACTTGAGGACAATATTATGGAAATGGAAGAGGATGTAGATGAAGACGAAATGGGAGGTAAGATACTGCGTGAAGAGTTCGACAGAGCACTGAAAGACCTGAGTCGAAACAAGGCCCCCGGAGTAGACAACATTCCATTAGAACTACTGGCGGCCTTGGGAGAGCCAGTCATGACAAAACTCTACCATCTGGTGAGCAAGATGTATGAGACAGGTGAAATACCCTCAGACTTCACGAAGAATATAATAATTCCAATCCCAAAGAAAGCAGGTGCTGACAGATGTGAAAATTACCGAACTATCAGTTTAATAAGTCACAGCTGCAAAATACTAACGCGAATTCTTTACAGACGAATGGAAAAACTGGTAGATGCGGACCTCGGGGAGGATCAGTTTGGGTTCCATCGAAATGTTGGAACACGTGAGGCAATACTGACCTTACGACTTATCTTAGAAGAAAGATTAAGAAAAGGCAAACCTACGTTTCTAGCATTTGTAGACTTAGAGAAAGCTTTTGACAATGTTGACTGGAATACTCTCTTTCAAATTCTGAAGGTGGCAGGGGTAAAATACAGGGAGCGAAAGGCTATTTACAATTTGTACAGAAACCAGATGGCAGTCATAAGAGTCGAGGGGCATGAAAGGGAAGCAGTGGTTGGGAAAGGAGTGAGACAGGGTTGTAGCCTCTCCCCGCTGTTATTCAATCTGTATATTGAGCAAGCAGTAAAGGAAACAAAAGAAAAATTTGGAGTAGGTATTAAAATTCATGGAGAAGAAATAAAAACTTTGAGGTTCGCCGATGACATTGTAATTCTGTCAGAGACGGCAAAGGACTTGGAAGAGCAGTTGAACGGAATGGACAGTGTCTTGAAAGGAGGATATAAGATGAACATCAACAAGAGCAAAACGAGGATAATGGAATGTAGTCAAATTAAATCGGGTGATGCTGAGGGAATTAGAATAGGAAATGAGACACTTAAAGTAGTAAAGGAGTTTTGCTATTTAGGAAGTAAAATAACTGATGATGGTCGAAGTAGAGAGGATATAAAATGTAGACTGGCAATGGCAAGGAAAGCGTTTCTCAAGAAGAGAAATTTGTTAACATCGAATATAGATTTATGTATCAGGAAGTCGTTTATGAAAGCATTTGTTTGGAGTGTAGCCATGTATGGAAGTGAAACATGGACGATAACTAGTTTGGACAAGAAGAGAATAGAAGCTTTCGAAATGTGGTGCTACAGAAGAATGCTGAAGATTAGATGGGTAGATCACGTAACTAATGCGGAGGTATTGAATAGGATTGGGGAGAAGAGAAGTTTGTGGCACAACTTGACTAGAAGAAGGGATCGGTTGGTAGGACATGTTTTGAGGCATCAAGGGATCACAAATTTAGCATTGGAGGGCAGCGTGGAGGGTAAAAATCGTAGAGGGAGACCAAGAGATGAATACAGTAAGTAGATTCAGAAGGAAGTAGGTTGCAGTAGGTACTTGGAGATGAAGCAGATTGCACAGGATAGAGTAGCATGGAGAGCTGCATCAAACCAGTCTCAGGACTGAAGACAACAACAACAACAGTGTTATTCTCTCCAACAAAAAAGTGAAGCACCCAGAAGACGTTGTCAGTGTAACTTTGTACATCTATACAACAGCAACGCATATGTAAACGAACAGAATTCCAATTCTGTGTGATGTATAGATTGTCTACCAGAGTGCCTCAGTGTAGTTCGTGTTTGGTGTTGTTGCCATGTCACTTATGGTGTATAAAGGACGTGAACGTAGTCAGATGTTGAGTGGTCGCTGTGACAAATATGGAGATTACAAATACTCAGGTGAGACAGCGCTGACAGTACCTGACAGAGATTGAAGGGGCCCCATTATTGGTTACCATTTGCCCAGCTGGTCGAATCGTGCAGTATCCAGATTCGTAGGCATTCAGTG
This sequence comes from Schistocerca gregaria, assembly GCF_023897955.1. Lineage (NCBI taxonomy): Eukaryota > Metazoa > Arthropoda > Insecta > Orthoptera > Acrididae > Schistocerca > Schistocerca gregaria. The sequence goes on along the minus strand of NC_064922.1, from coordinate 303,805,398 downwards.
GCGACAATGGCCCAGTCCTAGACTGTGTGAGACAATTAGGGCAGGTATACTTCTCATCAAGGTTCCTGTACCACCCCGTCGGATCACCATAAGGGAGGAGTGCCACACCTTCACATCTGCGTCTGTCAGCTGATGACAAGTAGCGGATTCTCGTAGAATTCTGTCTCTCTTCTGTGACAGAAAGAAGTAACAGCTGGAGTAGGGAATTATTGGAGCATTCACAGGCTGTCCTCAACACATCTACACAAATTGCTGGATTTTGAGTCATGCCATGACTAGTATGCTTGGACTGCTCATGCATGGCTTCACTTTGTATGGTGAATCATGGTTCCGCACTATCTTGCATGACCATCGTCAGCGAGTGTGTTGGAGGCCTAAGGAGAGTGTCTATTCTTTCAGTTTTCTGGAGAGGCACATCGGCGTTACTCCTGGTGTCTTGGTGTCAAAGCCATTAGGTCACTGCTGTTAGCGAATGACGGAAATCTGACAGCACAATTTCAGAGAATTTGGATGATTTATTCAAGAGAAAGAGCTTCAAAAATTGAGTAAATCAATAACATGTTGATACACCTCTGAGTCTTATGCAAGACTTGGCGCTGGTGGATACAGTTGTTGGATGTCCTCCTGAGGGTTATTATGCCAAATCATGTTCAACTCGCGCATTAGATCGTCAAAATCCCAAACTGGTTGGATGGCCCTTCCAATAATGTTCCAAGCGTTCTCAACTGGGGAGAGGTCCAGTGACATGTCCAATGTATGGTTTAGCAAGCACGAACACGAGCAGCAGAAACTCTCGGCGTGTGCAGGCGGGCGTTATCTTGCTGAAACACAATCCCAGAATGGCGTACCGTGAAGGGCAACAAAGCGGGTTGTGGCATATTGTCAGCTTACAACTGTGCTGCAGAGGTGCCGCGAATGATAACCAAAGGGATCCTGCTATGAAAAGAAATGGCAGCCCAGATAATCACTCCTGGCTGTCGCTCGATTTGGAGGGCGCGAGTCAGGTTGGTATCCCACCGTGGTCCAGGGCGTCTCTAGACAGGTCTTTGTTCTACGTTAGAGCTTCGAATTGGAGTGGGGCTCTTCAGTGAAGACAATTCTTCTCTAGCCAATGAGATTTCAAGCAAAAGACATGTCAATAGACGCCACAGGCAGCAGTGGGATACCAACCTGACCGTCAACTGCCGTACAGACCGACATCCAAGAGCGACCGTGTGAGTTGCCGTTTCTTTCCATAACAGGTTCCTCTTGGTTGTCATTTGCGGCACCCTTACACCAAAGCGGTATGTCGATGATAGTCTACCCCCCCCCCCCCCCTTTCATTGCCTTTCACGCCAAGCCCTCCTGAGCTTACATTTCAGCAAGGTAATGCTCGTCCGCACACGGTGACAGTTTCTATCGCTTTTCTTAATGCTTGCCAGACACTACTTTGGCCAGCAAGTTGAGAACCTTTGGAGAATTATGGACGGGGACCTCTGAACATCTAGGGTTTTGACGATCTAACAGCCAACTGGACAGAATTTGGCATGATACCCCATCAATCAATTCCAAGCAGAATAACTGCTTGCATAAGCGCCAGAGGTGAACCAGCGCATCACTGACTTGCTCAATTTGAAAGCTCTTTCTATTGAATACATCTTCCAATTCTTATGAAATTGTAATCACTTGTTTGTCTGTGCATCTATGTCACATCTACCAATTTCCAAACCATTTGAATGATTCTTCTGTGGTGCGACTTTTTTTTTTCTTACACCGTATTTTGCGTATTGCCTATGACGTAATTTTCTGGATAGCTCATCTTTAACAAAACTAGATTACTTTGCTCAAGAACGTGCTTTAAGAATAAATGGTTTTGATAAAAAAAAATGTGAGTGAAGTCTTATGGGACATGATTGCTAAGGTCATTAGTCCCTAAGCTTACACACTACTTAACCTAAATTATCCTAAGAACAAACACACACCCATGCCTCAGGGAGGACTCGAACCTCCGCCGGGACCAGCCGCACAGTCTGTTGTGCTCACCCATGAACATATTGCAGACATCTCTGTTAAGGAGTTAGAGATTTAAACTACTGCTTCTCATTCTACACATTCCCTCAGAAAGACTATTATAAACAACCCACCACAGTTCAAAAGGAAGAATGATGTACGTAACTGCAAAACCAGAAGAAAAAATGACATTCATTATTCAACGTTAAGGTTAAGTTTACCCCAAAATGTGCTCTACCAAAACTTTTGATCACCTATTCAGTGACATAAGAAGTCTGAGAAACGGCAAATTTCAGTCTGAAACCGAGATGAAAACTTTTTGTCTTGAGAACTTCTTCAATTCCATACATGGTGGTGGTTGTGATTAGTGTTTAACGTCCCGTCGACGACGAGGTCATTAGAGACGGAGTGCAAGCTCGGGTTAGGGAAGGATTGGGAAGGAAATCGGCCGTGCCCTTTCAAAGGAACCATCCCGGCATTTGCCTGAAACGATTTAGGGAAATCACGGAAAACCTAAATCAGGATGGCCGGAGACGGGATTGAACCGTCGTCCTCCCGAATGCAAGTCTAGTGTGCTAACCACTGCGCCACCTCGCTCGCTAAAATTCCATACAAGAATTTCTATTTATGTTAGACTAATGAACTGAGCAGTGCTTCACAATTGCTTCATATATATGGGAACTGGATATACATCCTAATCTCCTTCTACCCCTCTCTCAGTCTACCTTCTCCTCTCTCTCTCTCTCTTTACCATCTGATCCTCCTCTTCATCTCTCTGTCCATCATCTTCTTCTTCCTATCTCTCTCCCTCTATCTGTTCATCCCTTCCTTCCCCCTCTATGTACATTTTCTCCCAGCTCTCTTCCCCTACCCCTCTCTGCCTTTTAGCTTTGTTTATTCATTTTGGCAGTGAAACCGTGATTGGGAACTGGAGTTGCTTAAAACGAATGGGTAAATCACTTAAGATCATTGGTAAACAGGATATGAGAGACCTCTCTTCTGATGTTAGAACTGTGAGGATAGTGGCTTCAATGACGGTATTTCACATAGTTTTAAACTGCAAAGTTTTGGGTGATTTAGATTCCAAAGTAGTATTCTAATCATAAACCAATAAGCTGTGAGTATTGCTTTCCTGTTTTCTGTTAAAACCATCTGTGGGAAAGAAAACAAAGTAGAATGTAGTTGTGCATAGGATTTTTGTTTGAAATTATATGTAAAAAACCGAAATTCCTGCCGAACAGGCCATGAAGGCCGAACTGTACCAACCGGCCGCCGTGTCATCCTCAGACCATAGGCGTCACTGGATAAGAATATGGAGGGGCATATGGTCAGCACACCGTTCTCCCGGCTGTATGTCAGTTTCCGAGACAGGAAAATTATATGTAAGAAGGAAGAATATATGTGGGAGAAACAATCTGTCTAATATAAAATGTTCAATCAAAATACATTAAACCATCTAAATTTCCAGTTGTTAATTTATTTGCCGAATCAGTTTCAGTGCTACTTTAGCAGCAGATGATGACTGAAAGAACCGCTGTATCTATGAATATCAGTCACTGAAAGCTGCCCCTAATTTGACTGGACAAGAGCTGAGATTATTCCTACAAGTCAGTCAGGGGGCTTGAAGATAATGTAATGTATGCCTGAAAAATGATTAAATAAAATAACAACTGGGAATTTACACGGCTGAAGGTGTTTTGGTTCGACATTTTATAATGAAGAGCCGAGGTCTCTCAACCATTTGTATAAAGATGAGTTTACAGAGAATTTGTCTAATGGTCTAAATGCCGTAGCATTAAAGTTAAACTGACAATGAGAAAATGAATCTGCATATTTTTAATGGACAGTATAGCACGAGTTTTATTTTTCATAGTCGGTTTTAAAAGTAGACCTGTACGTTGTTGCTTAAAAAATATGTAGCTATGTCCATCTGAATGTTTATTAGAGTATCATATAAAAATCTGATGTAAGTCGATGAAGATCTTTTCAAGATTTTTGCTGACGACTATTCCCTGTTGTATATACGGGTGTGTCTGCATGTGTGTGTGTGTGTGTGTGTGTGTGTGTGTGTGTGTGCACGTATTAAAAATGCAGCCTATAATGGTCCAGTTGTTTTTTCAGAGTACTGTGCATAAAACTGAAGTACATCTGTCAAGAACTTTTTCAGATTTTTGCTAATAACGTTAATTAGAACAAATATGATACAAACATTTAGACACATGAAATAAATCATGGATGCATATGATAACAGAAGCAACAACACAAAGAAAACAAACAACCACAATACCAAAAATTCATAATACTACAAAAATATTTGGTGTGTGCAGTTGTAGAGACTACTTTTTCGTCGCACAGGTATTCACATCACAGAAATGTGCAGTTCCCTTGGGGCAGGTGTAAACAATTTGTCAGGCCATGGTACTGGAGAGAGATAGGGCGTGGATGTTGACCAATTGTGGAGTATGCATTAGCTAGAGTCTAAGAGGAGCTAATGCACTATCTTTTGAGTATATGCCGCATCTCGGCGATCTTGGTATGGCCGTTGCCGAACTGCAGGGAGAGCTAGCGTACTGGGCGCCACAGGCACGCCTTGGATGCTCTAAGTTGCAGTTCTTGTCAGTGTTCTGACACCTAAAACTCGCTGATGATACGCAGGTTACTGATTTAGACGGAGACAAGAGAACTGTGGTTCTGAAGAACCTCATAGTTTTGGAGACTAATCTTTGCTGTCGGTGTATAAAACGTTTTGTAAGTATGTACGCATTCAACAGACCTCTAAACTTTGGGTGCTTTAGACTGTTTACTTGAATTCTCTCTGTATGCAATGGTCAAGTTACGGGACGTGCATTTCTTTAACCTAGATGGCTTCCTTTTCTTGCTCTCTTCTTTTCTTGAATTTTGTCTCTCTACGTGCTTTGTTTCTTGTGTCTTCAAAATTGTGACTTGTATTCTTTGTAGTCTTCTTATTATCATGCACGTCAAACGTTTGATTATAGGACGGTTCTACTTTTGATAGTGGCAAAATGTCCAATGCGATTGACAAATGCATACGGTTATCCTCCCAAGTACAGATGTTTAAGATTATTGTATCGTTGTTTTTGGTTGCAAGAGGTAAGTGAGAAGAATTGACTCCTAGGGTCACGACAAAGTCATGCTGTAGTATTAGCTAGCTATTTGTAAGTATCCTCTGATTAGTAGTGAGGACTGTTTACTGACATACCAGGTAAGTCACTAACTATTGCCCCCAAGAATTACTCCGAAAGTGTGACAGTAGCTGAAAATTTTGTGGGACAAATGTTCCATAGGTCAACAGGGACCACTGACATGTAAATACCATTCGACGGTTTCGCAATACCACACTATAGGAACGGTAAGACTAGTATCGTCGAATCAAGCGAGTGTGAACGATGTATTCCTTCGAAGAACAAGTCGATATGCTTCACATTTACGGAGAATGCCAACGAAATTCGATGAGAGCTAAAGATTTGTACACTTAAAGACATCCTCAACCTACTCATCCTACACGTCGTACAGTTAGGTAGGTGTATGAAAAATTGAGAACAACTGGATCTATAACGCGTTGGAAACATATCCGGCAAAGGAAAGTTAGTAATCAGGAAACTGAAATTAGTACTCATGCCATGTGGTCGGAGATCTTTGTGTTAGTTTGCGTCAAATCGCAAAGTAATCTGGCATGAGCCAGAGTAGTGTTGTTCGTGTTCTGCATCGGCATAAATATCATCCTTACCACATCAGTTTCCACAAAGAATTAACTGGTACGGATTGTATGCGTCGCACAGAATTTTGCCGACGAGCTCAACTTCAGATTCAGATGGATGGCACATTTATTAATCTGATTTTATTTACCGACGAGGCTACATTCACGAACCATGGAAATGTTAATTTGCATAACATGCATTATTGGGCGACTGAAAATCCATGTTGGCTGTGGTAAGTTGTACAACAGAAACTGTGGTCGGTGACTGTATGAGGATGGATTCTGGAGGACAGAATTATAGGGTTATAGGGCTCTGTTTCATTGAAGGAAATCTTAATGGCAGGAAGTACACGACACTCCTGCAAGAAACATGAGCTCTGTTATTGGAAGATATACCTTTAGGAATAAGGATGAAACGTCCCCTTTGTAAAAATTATACATAACTGTGCTTAAACTGACACCAATATTTTTTAGCGCAACGCAATCTGACTTTTAAAAATCCCTACTAAAGAATGACCCTGACTGACATTAACCTATACGTTTCACAAATCACTTACCTCACAAAAATCTTTGTTACTCAAGCTACTGCAATACAGCGAGCGCCACTACTGCCAGCTAAATACAAGATTCAAACTACGGAAGGCACTAACTACTGATAGGCATAGTTAGCGAATGAAAGATTTTAATAGAGACCAAACGATGTATTTACCTTAATAGTCATAATATATATAGCAGTTCATGACATCCAGTCTTACAAATATCAAAACTCCGCCATCTCTCTCCCCACATCCACCACTGCTGGCGGCTCACCTCAGACTGCGCAACGCTACGCGCCGCTAACAGCCAATTGCCCAACGCTACAATGGCGAGTTTTACAACAATGCCAACCAGCCATTGACTGCACACAGCACAGCCAGTGATTTTTCATACAGATCGTTATGTGGCGTTACCAATAAAAAAACCTAAACAAGCTACTTACATAGCCCCCATGCTCCCCACAAAAAATTTTACAAATTGTTTTGGGCAGTGGCCCATACAGATTTGAAAATTTATTTCATAATTACAATAACAAAGAAATGAAATGCACACACTTATTGATACAATGTTGGTCAAAAGCTAAAATTTTCTCACAGTCCATAAAGACAGTCCTGATCGTTCATCACAGTAAAATAGAAGTGTTTTTTTTCTCTCAAAGTCTGAGCAGTAAAAGAAAATGCACACAGAAGTAGTGGATTTCCATGCAGTGCTGAAGAAGTAGTGTTGTCCTTCCAACGGAAAGACAGTGCTGACTCTTGACATGCAGACAGGTAATGGACCACAACAGAGCAAACCCACAGCAGTTAGTCGAAGTTGCAGAATATTGATAAGTAGGTCGTCACAGAGTAGACCCACTGTAGTCCTGGTAGAGAGAATGGTAGTGGTGGGTCATCACAGGTGCAGACCCGCTGCAGTCCTTGTAGAAATAATGGTATTGGTTGGTCATCAAAGGTGCACACTCACTGCAGAAATAATGGTATTGGTGGGTCATCAAAGGTGCAGACCCACTGCATAAATAATGGTATTGGTGGGTCATCAAAGGTGCTGACCCACTGTAATCCTTGTAGAGACTGCCAGCAGCCATCTGTTGCGACTGTGCAGGTGCACAATCACCATCGAAGAGTCTTGCGGAGAATATAGCAAGTCCATCAACCACCACTTGTGGACGTACAAAGTTTTTGGAATTGTCCTTAGAACCAGCAATGCTGTTAACCAGTCCCTTGCTGAATTATCAACACATGTGCAAACACTAACAGTCCCTACTTCTCACATATTGTCCATATATTATGACAAATAGAAATGTATGCAGTGAAATGATAATTACAGGTAACTTAATTTGATGAACTGGTGTCAATTACAATTTTATACACATAATATTTGTAGTACAGGCTTTAGAAGAGAATCGAAATAACATATACATCAGTGTTACAGGAATTATGACATGAGTACATACATAAAAGATCAGAATAACTTTCGAAACATCAACTTCACACATGAGCATTGAAACAAAATAGAATAAATAATGTCTAAACATGTTTACAAAGTAAATAACATATTATTAATGCAAATTATATTTGAGGATAACAGTATTCCTCATCATAGTTCATGTAGCTGAGTATTAGAAAAATTCTACAATATAAGTCTTATCAGATAAACATAAAAAGACAGGAAGAACATAAATACACAAGGGTACACAAACACATAGTGTGATAACACAAGGAAAGGACAGGGTTTGTTTTACTGCAGTATTTTGCAAACAAAACTTTGTTTACTTCTTGGAGATCTCCCTTCGTTCCTCATTATTTCAAAAAAAAAAGTGCTGCCTATACCTGATTTCTGTACTTTTTTCGTAAAACTTCTCAATGCATTTCTTCCAATTCATCGCAACTCATTCTCTTATATAGTCTACCCCCTCTTAAGCTAATTTAAATCTACTGAGCTCAGATGCTAAACTAAGGGATGAGGCAATGTAGCAGCACAAAACAATTAATACAAGCAGCAATGACAAAAAAGTGCAAGTAAGCAAAGCAAGCAGCAATAAATGTAATAACTTATATCTAAACATGACAAACCCACAAGCAGAAAAAATGGTACACTAAAGACAACAACGCAGATAAGGGAAATGTATATTCACATCTTAATGTCTATGTAATTAAAGAGGTGCACCACAACTTATTCTATGAAATAAATTACCAAGTACTTGAAAAGAAAATTATGTATGCAGTTCCTGTGAAGGGAAATGTCTTTTTGTGCTCCCTCATTTTTTTGGAAGTATATGACATTATTATTATATACTGGATCTGTAGACAGAAAATATTTATTTTAGTACATGTATAAAATTTTATTTTAACCAATGCTGCAGCGGAGCTAGAAACTAGATATTAAACAAAATGAGCAAAGCAAGGCATGAAACGTCATTCGCTAGCCATAAGGCATTTCATAACGCAGTAATGTAGCAAGACAATAGCCATGAAATGTTTCTCATCATTTCATCTCAGTAAATATCATAAATTAAGAACTGTACAATGTAATAATGTTTTCAAGTTTGAGGGTGTCCTATTTACGATGCATCCTACAAATGAATGTCAGTAGCGAGGATAATGGCCTCCTTTTTTTTTTCTCCACCTGTGCCTCTGAAAGGCACACACTAATGGCTTTTATTCCAGGCGACTGTCGCACAGCTGGGTGCCCACGACGCATTACGTGCAGGTGGTCACTTACCTTTCATACTGAAAAATTTACGACAGCAGTTTCCGCTACAGTGACAGTCTCATATAAAAATATTTTCACAGGTTGAGAATTTGCGTTACAAATGTGTAGAAAATAAAATCCTATAAATATAACAGTGTCCAAAAATTTTTCGTCGGCATTGTAATACATTCACGCATTTACTTACGTCTCATAGCTCTTAAAGTACGATTCTTGGTTTCCAACAACCTTTTTGAGAAACCAGAGTCCCTAACCACTACTCTTTATTCCTTACCTTATTCGTCGTCACTTCTTCAATATTTCATCATAACAGATATGTAGCATAATCAAATAACTCATATAGCATCAGCTTATTGATCATAAACATACCGCAACAGCATAATACACATCGTCGTCGTAATAATATCGTAACACCTCAGTCAAATCTCAAAAACGTCGTAGCTTTCTGCAATAATTTCAAAACCTAAAGAAAATTCTCTGGTCATTTCAAAAGTGTCATCTACCTCAAACGTACTTAAAAAATCATGATCTCATACCAAATACGTCATTCAAAGCTCTCATAGTATCACAATTGTTCCGAAAAGGTATGAACAGTTCACAAAGTACAGACAAAATATAATTTCATAAGTTTTACGTTATCCACGTGCGTAATTGCGTAAACATGTGTCACTGACGTAGTAAAAAAAAATGTTTCTTTCTCTGTTAAATAATTAGATAGCTGTGTAATTCTGTGTTAGAGGAATATGGTACCGATGTGTAAAGTTGTATAAGCAAATACCATATTAGCTAGGGCTCCTTGTGCTTGCCATACACAAGGTACACAAAGTAAGCGTGTACCCCCCTGAGGATTAATGTAATTATATCCTCAGGTGTTGCAGATTACAGCAATGGAATGAAATGTTCGGAAAACTTTCTTTGTAATTCAAAAATCTTGAAAAATAAATGGTTTAAGTACAAAATTAATCACTCAAATGCGTGTCCTTTAGCGCTAAACATGCGTCTTGCTGTAAGAAATTCTGTGGAAGTGTCGTAGTTATTGTCCTCCGAAAACTAAGAACTGCAGAAGTCAATGTACTTACCTCATGATAAACAACAGTGAAATGCTATGCGTATAGATATCGTAGTTATTACGTACCTTATCGTGATCAAGAAAGTACTATAATATAACGTATTGTTGTGCTACGGAAAAGGCTGTCTCATTGTAGCTATACCATAAAAGTTACTAGTAAAACATGTTCTACTTTCCAGAATAATACAGAAAAACAATGCAGATACAAAACAGATACACCGCAAAAGCACAATGTAAACTGTGTCACACATTAGTAGCGTCGTGATATAATCTTGTAGCTATCAAAGAAACCAAACGCTAAGTCATCGTTAATCTCACAGAAAGTACTTCAAATCCAGAATGTATTTTCAAGCAAACCAAAATGTTGCATTAAAATCTCATTAGCAATACTGGTAAATGTTCTAAGTATGTGAGCCTTATAGTCGTTACGTAATCGTGCAACTAACAAGCATGAATGTACAGACACACAATAACAGTGTGTCGTCTGTTCACTATAACAATGCACTTGTAATTACTGCCTGTTCCGTAGGTTCTAGACTTGATAGTCAATTTTAAAACATAGTTGCATGTTAACAGTTTCTAAGTCTGACAAAGCATACTAGTAACGTGAAGTGAAGAGTTTTATAGCAAAGACAAAGTTAAAAAGCAGATTATGTTTCTATAAACGGTTTTACATGTGAAATGTGGTGTAAACCTTTACTCTTCCTAGTACACAGAGTTTAAACTGCAAAGCAATTATCATGTTGTATACGTCGGTAAGCAATGCTAAAATTTTTCTCAAGGTTAGCGTCTATGTTGTTTTTCTCTGAGCCAGCCGGCGCACGTGGCTGCCTGTGGTGCGAGTCATTATCTGTCTCTTTGTTGGCGCGCGTCGTTATTGGGATTAGGAGACCTAACTTCTACAAATTCACCTTGACGAGATGGCCCTGCCCTGTTTGAAGCTCGCCAGTTCTGATGCAATTGAGGTCTGTCCTTACGATCATATCGTCTGTCGTCATGTCGGTAATTTCTGTAATTAATTTCTTGTCGATCACGTGGTGGAGAATTTCTCCCTGAATTATCACTGCACGGTGGACCGTTGCGTCTGAAGTTATTCTGACTCCCGTAATGATAATTGTTTTGGTTCCCATATTGTCTGTTTCTATGGTCACTTCGGCTACTTTCTCCGATAGTGAACACATTTCCTCAGTGTGTTTTTCTGAACCAAGTTTCAGAGTGTCCATTTGTGTTGAAATCCTATCTACTGTGTCTCTAAGTTTCCCTGAGTTCTTGGAAGTTGCGTAACCGAATCGGTGGATGCAACTGAGTCCATTTTAGCTAGCAAGGTGTCGTGAATTTCACGAACAATAGTTTGCAATTCTTTTATGGCTGCTTTGTGATTCTGTAATGCATTTTCATGACGCGAAAAAATAGGTTGGAAATGCTCACAAATTTGTGTTTTTACGTCATTACAGACTTTTTGACATTTCGATTCAATGTTATGTAAGTCAGTAGTTAAATCTTCACGTGTTTGTTCAAGCGTATGTTCCACTGAGTCTAACTTTTGAAGCTTTTGATGTGTTTGTCTCTGATATTGTTCCTTTGTGTCTAACTGTTGCTGTGTTTGTCTCTGTTGTTCCATTGTGTCTAACTGTTTCTGTGTTTGCCTCTGGTGTTGTTCCACTGTGTCTAACTTCTGAAGATTTTGTTGCATTGTGTCTAACTTTTGAAGCTTTTGCTGTGTTTGTCTCTGATTTTCTTCCATTGTGTCTAACTTTTGAAGATTTTGTTCTATTGTGTCTAACTTTTGAAGATTTTGTCCCATTTCTTTCTGATTTTGTTCAAGCTTTGTGTCTGACTTTTGTAGCCTTTGTCCCATTTGTTGCATTAACTGTAATAACAGTGCACTGGTGTCTGAAACATGTTTCTCAGTGCTATTCGGCAATGCATTTGAACCGGCAATATTCGCATTTTGAAAAGCAGAAAATGTTTCTTGACTTATTTGGGAAAACGGCGAGAACGCAAAACCTGAATCTACAGTGTTTGCAAGATTGTGTCCTGTCATTTCGGAATCCTGAGGCGAGCTGTTGCCGACCGATCGATCGATAATGCTTCACTGTTCACTAATTGTTTCACTGCCTACACCCTTATTTGCAACCCGCTCTATTTCCCTATGCACAATTACCAAATTACTACTTTGAACATTAGTTAATTCATTACATGGTGGCGCTAACACACTGCTTTCGTCTTCACTGTCATTTTTCAGTTTACTTTGGAGCCTAGTATTACGTTTTTCATACGCCATTATTGTCACAATATTTCACACGGCAACACAGAAAAACACAATTTGAAGAGCAAAAATAAGAGAACACATTAACATAGCACTGAAAATAATATCTAGTTAATTGCAAGCGCAGGTGCGAAATACTTGGTGCAAATCTACATGCATGCCACAACTATTTTACTGTACAACAATGAAACACTAGAACTACAAAGGAGATTCTCTCTACAATCACGCGCTAGCAATAAACAAAATCTGCACTAATTACACAAACTACAAGAAAAAAATCAGAAGATTCCAGTGAGGTATCCTTGGCTAAGGATCGACATATGAAACGTCCTCTTGGAAAAATTATACATAACTGTGCTTAAACTGACACACAATATTTTTTAGCGCAACGCAATCTGACTTTTAAAAATCCCTACGAAAGAATGGCCCTGACTAACATTAACCTATACGTTTCACAAATCACTTACCTCACAAAAATCTTTGTTACTCAAGCTACTGCAATACTCAGTTCATGGTAAGAAGACTGCAGCACTGCACTGATACCAATGGTCATCACTTCGAACATCTCCTGTAAATGGATGTTCATGCCACCTTTGTGACCTTCGTTGACCTTCAAAGACCTTACTGTGACACATCATTGGATTCGTCTCGATAGCCTCTATCAGAAAATAAGTACCGAACTATAGCATCCCACTCTAAAAAAACCAAGTTGATATTCATATCTCTGAAACGACCCCACCTAGCAACAAAAACACCAAGGTTATACCACTCAAGTCTGGCAATATGCAGCAGCATTAATTGTCATTCCAGGAGGCATAAATTCCAACAGAAGAATGCCTTGTCTGTCCCAAAAAACAGAAGTCATGATTTTCTTCGCTGTAATCGACGTTTTCCATTTCTTGGCTTTTGGTGAATTCGAATGGCGCCATTGCATTGACTGTTGCTTGGATTCAGGTGTACGGTCATAAATCCACGTCTCGTCACCTGTCACAATGTGATCAAGGAACTCATCACCTGCTTCAGCACAGCGTGTGAGGAAGTCGAGTGCAAAGACCATTCTTTTCTTTTTGTGTTCTTCTGTTAACAGTTTTGGTACCCAGCGTGCACACAATTTCCGGTACCCTAACTTGACAGTCACAACGTCATAAAGAGTTGTCATTGACGTGTCCGGTACGATCTGATGCAATTCTTTCAATGTGAGACGTCTATTCGCATGAATTGCTTCCTCTGTTCTCCGAAGAAGGGCATCAGAGATCACAGATGGCCGACCTGTTCTTTGTTCGTCATGAACATTGCTCCTAGCTTCAGAGAAATGACAACACCATTTCGTTACATTTTGTCGATTCATAATGTTCCCATAAACAGAAACAATTTCTTTGTGAATATCCGCTGGTCGCTGACCTTTTGCATGAAGAAAACGTATGACGGAGCGCACTTCGCATTTGGCGGGATTCTGAATCCGCGCAGCCATTTTAAACACGACCTACTCCAACCAGAAGCAACGTTCAACTGTCAACGACCGCGAAGAGAAGGCTAAAGGTTCAAGGTTAACACCAGTATCGCCAACTTGCTCGCCAAAACTCTTCTGTCCCTCTGGCGTACGGTGTATCTCTACTTTCCGAAATACCCTCGTGTTATGGACCGAGTTGTCCTATGCAACTTCTGTCACACAAACTTTTCAGTTGCTATCATACATTCAGAGCTACTCTTGGTGGCAATAGTTAGTGACTCACCCTTAATGTAATGATATTCTGACATGGGTTACACCGTCTCCTAATTCTCAGAATAGCGCCGCTCTCCCTCACAGTGAACCCAGGTTGAAGTCCTCGTGCAATATTCCATGCCGCAGTGCATCTCTGAGATCTCCCGCTATACACCTACGCTTTAGGATGTTTGCTAGGCATGTCTCACCCAGCTCCTCGCCGTCCCAGGAGACCTCGCCTGTCTGTTTCATCGTACTGATTTTCGCCTTTTAGCTACAGACACCCAGAGGACACAGAAGTAAGTTAGGAGCCGTGGTGAAGGACAGGAGGGTGTGTGTCCAGTCCCCACACCCATTGGTCACCTTCCGCGCCTAGCACAGCGCCAGTGGCCCTGTTTTCCCTATGTCTGCTTGTTTACTCACTGCTTCATCTCGCCTTTGTTTCAGGTTTGGTTTGGATTTGTTAGTTTGGGGACGAAAGACGTCCGACAATACTCGACAGTACACTAGTGACACGTGTGCCTCGGCACTGTACGCTTACGTTAAATTCATACGGCGTTCGCATTCGTAGCATGTGCTAAAATGGATAGTAATCACCCAAATATGCAGGGTGAGCACAACGTCTTCCGCTGATTATAACAATTTATTACAGAATAACCGTTTGACATAGAAATTCACATTTGATGCCGTTACATAGGTTAGTGTTACTAGTTTTTTTAAGATCACTTACGTTAGTAAACCTCAACGTGTGCTCCCTTGGTAGTTCGCAGAATGTCGAGGCGGTATTTCAGTTCACGCCAGGTGTTTCGTAACATGTGTTCTGTCACAGTACCACAACAGCTTGTATCCTAGCCTTCAGTTCGTCGACGTCAGCAACTGGTGTGACGGAGACTCTGTCCTTGATATAGCCCCAGCAAAAAAAGATAAGAGGCGTGATGTCTGGAGAGGGGAGTAATGTCCGGATCGGTGTACTGGAGGGAACGGTCCAAACCCTGGCCACCCTGCTCTCCAGACATTACGCACCTTATTTTTTTCTGTGGCTATATCAAAGACACAGTCTTCGTCACACCAGTTGCTGACGTCGAGGAACTGAAGACTAGGATACAAGCTGCTGTGGGTACTGTGACAGAACACATGTTACGAAACACCTGGCGGGAACTGAAATACAGCCTCGACATTCTCCGAGATACCAAGGGAGCACACAGAGCACACATTGAAGTTTACTAACGTAAGTGGTCTTAAAAAAATACTAGTAACACTAACCTAAGTAACGACATCAAGTGTAACTTATTATGTCAAACGGTTATTCTGTTATAAATTTTTATAATCAGGGCAAGACTTTGTGTTCACTCTGTACATTGTCGCAGAGTATGGTCATATGGAGAAGTGTTCAAAGTAATGTAGTTCATTTTTGTCCAGAAGTAAAACGGAAAGATTTGCTTCATTTTAAGAAATGTAAAAATAGGACATTTGTGGTTGAGAGCATGGCGTGCACACTTTTTCAGAACAATGAGAGAAAACGAGAAATATACGAAGGTACCTATAACTTTGATCCGAGCCACAACTCAAGTTGATTGTAAAACAATTTCATCTTCATTTCGTACAATTCTCTCTAGAAGAATGAATTAATATTACATTACATGCTCACTTCAGTTATTAGACAGTAACACAAGTTTCATTTTATTTCTTTCTTTTCCTACACTTTCCTCTAGAATACATATTTAAAACCAGAAGTACCGTAGCTTCCTACACCCACAGCTGCATTGAACGACTGTAAAACAAGTTTTATTTCCCTGTTGTTCATTTCGATGGTTTTTCTGTAGACGTGTGTTAACGAAATGTACTGAATGTTTGTTTTATTTGCTGTACTTACACATAGTGTAGTTCAGGAATCATATTAATATTTTGACTGACTGCAGTTATATCACTCGTGCGTAATTCGGAACAATCAGAGCAGAACACCTCAATAGTTCGCAGCGCTCTCAGCGAAAACGGCAATTGTTAAGTGAACAGGTTATAATAACTGAGCGAATAAATTCAGTAACATAGGTAACATTGTCTCCTGAAACAAGGCAGCCAAGACTTAAAACTAATAGAAAAAACATACAATCAGCGTCATGAGCTGATGACGCTCAGTGTCTTTTCATGTTATTAAGTTTTCCTTTCACTTCCAGCTTTGGTTCGCACGACAGCATACCAAGAAGAGAAACATGAGGCAGCTTCGCGTTCCGCATAGCAGGCGCATGTGGTTCTTAGCTGCCAACCCCGTCACGGAGAAACTCCAACACGCATTTTCTCGAGAGTGGAAACAGACATGACTCTCCTTCTACCGTTAGAAACAGTTACAATATGTTAGCTACATTTTGTACGCAGCAGCCTATGTCCTAAAACCCACCAAACGTAAACTGGGCACTGGCTACATTTTTCACTGCAAACTTTTCAAAACATGCGCGGTGTGGTAGTTTACTTCGAAGTATCACAATAACTATGACCCATAACGAAAAGTTCATTATCAAGCTGCAATTTGTCACTATTAGACGACGGAAAATAATACTGTTAACCGAATAGTTTACCCAAATTCGAATGAGAAAGACTGTATAGCGGACAACTTGCGCGTATCCGAAAACAGTGGTTTTCATTTTTTTACTGGAAAACTAAAAGTTTTGGTGACAAGCTAGCTACAGAAATGGATATAGCTTTGCTCTATTTATGTAAAACAGTTTTTTAATGGCAAATCGGATGAGATTAAATTTCACTCCTTATGCCCTATGGGATACGTTCTGCGTGGAGCGACAGCACCTTTGTGGTTGTGGGTACTCAGATGGAGGGGGAAGCTAGACACACCTCTCGCGGCCTGAAGGCTACTCTATTTACTTCAGTGCTCTGTGGGGACACTCACTATCAGCTGTCGGTCCTTCCAGCGTGCCACTTTATGTGCCCATTTCCATCTTGTACTCGTTCATTCACCTCTGGCGATGTCTCCACCACCCGCCCATGCCCACCATTTTCCCCACATAAATACCTACTCAGACCGAGCAAAATGCCTTCATACTAACTACTTTCGTCTAATACACAATTTGGTTTTCCTCGAAGAATTATTTTACGTTACACAAAAATGATAAAATTAAGTGAAAAGTTTTGTCAGTAGATTTTTAAATTTTCAAGTTACAGTTACAGTGATCAGTATGTCATGATGAATGCGCTTTTTGTGAAGGTTAGTGCAGTTAATGAAAGTACTAGTCCCTCAACCAAAGTTAGCTGTAAGTTATTTTCTACATAAGTTTTTTTTTCAGGCAATTTTCAGCAGTCGATATACGTTTCAGAAAACTCAGGACACTGAACTGCATTAACTGTATTTTAGTAGTACTACCGGTTTCGGCTGTAAGCCACCATCTGGTAACATTTGTCACGAATACTGAAACAAAAATAACTGAATATTTTAATCCCATGAAAAATGCAATAAAGCTCATTCTTAGCGTTTACGAGCGCAGTAATCGTCCTATTCCTATGAGATGACAACAGTAACCAGGCAACGACGCTTTCAGTTTTAATATGTTCTGGAGGAAAGTGTAGGAAATGAAAAAAAAAATGAAATGAAACCTGTGTTACTGTCTGACAACTGAAGTGACCATATAATATAACACTGATACATTCTTCTATAGCAAAGTGTACGAAATTAAGATGAAACTGTTGTTTTATGATTTGTTGTTGTCATCTGATTCGAATAGGACAATTACTGCACTCGTAAATGCTAAGAATGAGTTTTTTATTACATGTCTCATGGGATTAAAATATTCAGTGCTTTGTGGTTCAATATTCGTAACAAATGAAATTATTTTCTGCAATTACTAAGGTTAGTTATAAAAGTAATATTGCAATGTTTCTTTTTATGGCACCTTCTCTCGACATTCACTTTCCTTTTTAGCGACACGTGGCTGCCAGATGTTGCAGACTGGCTATCGATAACATCTTTGAACATGACGGAATCTGCCGATCCGTATAGAAGCCTTTCAGACACTATTGCTGTTTCACCCTCTCTATTATTTTCTAAATATAAGACGTTTTGAGGGAGGCAGGACGTCAAACGGGACGACTTAGAGCAGGAGAGGCACCACAGGACATTTTAATTTCCACTGTTTGTACTTTCACAAATAAATTCATAAAACTTTGTAAGCATGACCAGGAAGGATTCAGGTTTCACACTCATAGCAGTGGAAGTTCAAAAAACATAACTAAATAAAATTTTTTTACATGTGAAATTTCATCATTTTTTCACTTACTATTGGCTGCATTTGTTGCTATACGTACACTTTTCTTCATAAATAAGACAGATTCTTCGATGAATTTTACACAGCATACAAACCATACTTACAGGTGTATGAAACTCTACAATTTATTTAATTTACGAAAATATGAATAAGCTGTTGCATATTAAACTTCATGTTTAGAAAAAATTCAAATTTTATAGTTAATTATCTCAATTTTTACCACAGTTTTTAAACGATTTGGAAAATCTAGAGTTCTGCATTAAGGAGTTTGTATTTAATAAGGATACCAAATTTGAAAGAAATATGATATTTATTTTGGATGTTACATGTCCTAACTACAGAAATTTGTGTTTCACTGAAAATGGCCGTTAAAGTTTCTGCTTGTATTTGGCATTAGAACTGTTCAGCACCATAAGCAGGGTATTTTTCATTTTCTAAATCAATTTTCTTCCTTTTCACATTCCTATGATGCACTCTTCTTCATTTTCTCACCTCCAAAAATTATTTATCTGCTCTTTCTACATGCTGTCTATCGCATACAAAGCATATCTCTCTAAAACATCTTTGCTGCTTTGAACACCATCATTAAAACATGAAAGTGCATCATAAACACCAATAGCAAGTCCATTTCTTCCCACACACGTTGGTTTCGTTTGGGTTTTGGGTAGCACCGTGAAGACATTTCTTCAATAAGTTTTCATTTGTAAGGTCCCTGAATATAGGTTTGATGGCTACCATTACAGCAGTTGGTAGAGAATTCCTGTGGTGATATTCTTTACCACCAGCAATTGACCTCTTGAAGCCACACTATTATTCACTTCCTTTTTGGCACAAGTTGTTGATAGGGTTATCGTCTGTGAACATTTTCTGGAAGTATGACGTCCAAACTGCTTGCTTCATATTTTTCAAGTCGTCTACATTCCTTCTTATTGCCAAACCATAAGATGTCTCTAGCTTGTCATTTTCTGCATCCGTCAGTCGCCCTCTCCCTTTAATTCCCTTCCCATCATAGTATTTTTTCCTGACAAACCTTGCCTCAGCCTTCTAATTCTATGCACGTCGATAGCAGCATAAAACGTATCGATATCAATAGTCCTTTGCTTCGCATATTACAATCTCTGGAACAATTATAAACATCAGAATTCTACAGAGCGAAATACACTTATTCAGAAAGATATGCGCTACAAAACAAGCATATTTTGAAAACTAGATTTTAAAAATATTATATATTAGACGTCCTACGCCCCTTATATAATGATTTAAAACAGTTACATACCTTTTTACGTTCAATGTTTTACCTTGCAGTGGCTTATTCATTGCGTTTCTATTCCCTCCTAATTTCTTTTGATGGGCCATAATAGTTTCCTTCTCTGCGCCGATTTTATCATCATGATGATATCCATGTCACCTTTTGAACAATTATGAATTAGTAATTATAGGGTACTCGTTAAATACGCTACAAATCATACATATTTCCTGCCTACTTTCATTTCGCACATACTATTCTTGGTTCGCAACATTATTAAAATATTTTCCTATTTCGTTTGTCTATAGGCGTGTATTTCTTCACAAAAACTCCGCTCTCGCTCACTGCAAGTCCTCTGGAAACCTCAATATAAATCATCGCTCTCGCTTCTGTAATGAGCCCACAAAACATCGAATAATTAGTTCTAGATGTCTGTCTGACAACGAGAAATACCACAACAATAACCAAGTCGCACTGACTTAGTTAAGAAACACCTAACGCCTTTACGTAGCGCTAATCGGAAAATTATATTGTCGTTTTCCTGGACAGCACACTCAGGAGACTTGCACGTCCTGACTTCTGACAAAGATTTCGTCGTGTCGTAGGTATTTTCAGTTCATTTTGCCTTCGGCTTACTGTGTTTCTTCACACCTCCCTACTTAGTATACATCGTTCAAACAACAGAATAATCACGTCCACCCAACACGTTTTGGCAGCGCAAGGATCGACTCATTGTAAAAAGAAACGCAATCTGGTTCTGATGATCGGGTTGTGTCTTACGATTATCGTCTTACTTCAACATTTCCACTGTACTTCACCTAACTTCTGACGCTTCAACTGAGCATATTTTTCATTAACCTCTGACCTTAAAACGTTGCAACTATTCTTTCCCTATTCCATTTTTTACAATCACTTTTTATGTGTGTAAATTCTGTTCTACTTCATTTACAATTTTTACATACTACGGTCTCTGCTCTATAAATACTTTGATGTAGCGCACGTGGTGGACCCCAATTGATTAAGTTTTGCGCGCATTCTTCCTCTCTTACTTGGTTCGGCGGACGGACTTCCACCATCTGAACAAGCGGCTATGTTTCGTTTTGCCAGTCACCATTTCAGTTTCGCCCATTATGATTCTGATTTCGGAACTGCGCACCGTTATAGAGTGGCCTGTTTCTGTCACCTTGACAGTTGTTTTGTTTCTCAAAATTCCCATTGTTGTTATTATGACGCGGCTGCTCGAAGTTTGCCTCGCGCTCTCGTATCCTGTGTCGCGCCTGTTCCTCGTTCATACCAAATTCTGTAGCCCGCAAAATTCCTCTAAATGCATCAACATCATCTCCGCATCTGCCTTTCAGTGCTTGCTGATGTCCCATCGGCAATTTTGTTAAACACATTCCATTGATTTCGTTGTCACTACATAATACTTCGAGGTACTGTTATTTCTTTATAACCTGGTCAAAAAGTTTTACTGGGCTTTTAAATCCAGACGATTCCCTGTAGCTATTTATCACGAGCTAGTCATTTATTCTATCTTGAGTGATCCGCGACCTCTGGCGAATGAAGAAAGCGTTTTTAACGAGTAGTTCATGCGTTCTGCATGATTTAGTCATTTTTCGGATCGTTTCAGCGACGACACCTTGCGCGCAGAAAAAACCTGTTTTTTTTGTGCTGCTGCCAGTACTTTGGTATGGCTTCAGCAAACTGTTCTATGCAAGTACGAGGATGTATAGTGTTTCCTTCTTCCTTGAAGGGCTGGAATTTTCTGACACAGAGATAACTTCAGCTTCCCTTCAAACCTGTTCAGTTACGGT
Source organism: Schistocerca gregaria (assembly GCF_023897955.1). Classification (NCBI taxonomy): domain Eukaryota; kingdom Metazoa; phylum Arthropoda; class Insecta; order Orthoptera; family Acrididae; genus Schistocerca; species Schistocerca gregaria. Next base: position 303,784,077 of record NC_064922.1, on the reverse strand, counting down.
AGTTCATGCGCGCGAACGTGTGTTTTGCTGTTGTGCAGCCATCACCTAGTGGCGTGAGCGTGTCGAATCTCCTTAACGGAATGCAGTTATTATATTGTTGTGATTCCGGATTTGAGATAATTTCTTTTTTTTTTCTTTATTGAGTTTCGATTCCCCCCGAAAGGAAGGGGGGGGGGGGGGTAGCAGCAGCTTAGTATGCCGCTCGTCAGTCTACAGAATTTGTTTTAAAAAGATGAAGATAATAAATAATAGAAACAGGCGACGAAGTCGGAGACTTAAATGGTAAAATAGTGGAAAATCGTGGAACTTAAAATATAGAACAAAGGGCTGATGATGCTAATAAAATACATATGAAGCAGACAGGTAAAATAATGGACAGACAATTAAAAAACACGGCGGCAGTCTGGTTTCTGTTCGCAAGAAATATAAAATTCACACCCAGCGACAGCATGATTTCTGTTCACAACAGTTTGGAAAGACGAACAACAGTGAACATTCACTTGCATACTGCACTAAAAAGTTGCCACAAATATGACATACCACAGCTGAGGGCAGACAGGGGGAACCTGGACAGATGATGAGAAAGAAAAGGGGGGAAGGAGAGGAAAAACGAAGGGGGGTAGGGGGGAAAGGAGCCGATGGATGACGAGGACCCATAAGAGGGGGGGGGGGTGCTGGGCAGACGCGACAGGGAGTGGGGAAAGGCAGAGGAAGGGGAATACAAAAGGACTTGGAGGGGGGGGAGAAAGGCAGGGAGAGGTTAGGTGGGGAGAAGACAGGATGGAATTGGGGGAAGAGGGAGCCCAGGGAAAGGGAAGAGGGAGCTCAGGGAAAGGACAGAGGAAAGGAGGGGGGGTGAGGACCAGAGTTGATAGGAGGGATAAATGGAGTGAGAGAGGGCATCATCCGGGAGGGGGAGTTGACGGAAGCCACCTTGGGAGAGGAGATGAAGGGTGTAGAGATGGGGGGCAGGGGGGACACAACAGTGAAGGCATGGCAGAGGGCGGGGATGGGAGAGGAGCAACCAGGGGGTGAGGGGGATCAAGGCAACGGGAGGTGTAAAGTGTGCAGATATGTTCGAGGAATAGGAGCAGATGGGGGAAAGGAATGAAGTCATTGAGGATCAGTGTGGGGGACAAGAGGAGTATACAGAAGGCAAGGCGGAGTGCATGGCGCTCGAGGATCTGGAGGAACTTATAGAATTTGCGGGGGGGGGGAGGGGGAGGGGGGTGGAACTAATCTCTCACACTGGTACCGTATCCTGTCAGCATAGTGAAATCCGAAATGCACTCTGCGTGTGAGATTTTGGCCATTCTAGTGTTTCTGATGGCCGAATATTATAATCACCCACCTCTGATACGCTATTTACAATGCTTTGCACACCCTCACTCTGTCGCGAGAATGCTTTATTCGTATCTATATTTATGGCACCAAGTCTGAGTGTGCCAAGTCGGTTTCCTGTCCACTACATACGTACGTTTGAAAAGTCGGTGCAAAGTCCGAGACATGGCACCGCCGGAGCGTATCGAGGTCATGTTTAGTTAGTAGCATCTTTGGAAAAAACGCACACCAAGTTTCAGCCATATTGGTCTATTTCTTTGTGTTTTGCATTCGTGTGAATCAAGGAAGCCGAGTGATTGTCAAGAAATGGACGATAAAGAATTTCGTGTGGTGATTAAACATTACTTTATTAAAGGCAAAACGCCTTAGGAGACTAAAGAGAAGCTTGATAAAAATTACGGTGACTCTACACCTTCGATTAGAACAGCTTATAAGCGGTTTCAAAATTTTCGGTGTGACCGTATGGGCACAAGTGATGCTGAACCTTCTGGACGCCCTGTGGAGGTTACGACTGCAGAAATCATTGATAAAATCCATGATGGATGACAGAATAGTTAAGGTGCGTGAGACTGCTAGTGCTGTGGGCATCTCGGATGAATGGGTACATAATATTTTGCATAAACATTTGGACATGAAAAGCTATCCGCAAGATGGGTTCCGCGATTGCTCACGCTTGACCAAAAACGGAATCGTGTGAAGTGCTGCAAGGATGGTTTGCAGCTATTCAGAAAGAATCTGCAGTACATTAAACATCGTTTCGTCACTGTGGATGAAACATAGATACATTACTACACTCATGAGACCATACAACAATCTAAACAGTGGGTTACCAAGGGAGAATCTGCACCAAAAAAGGCGAAGACCATTCCTTCGGCCAGAAAGGTTATGGCGACTGTCTTTTGGGATTTGTAAGGGATAATCCTCATTGACTATATGGAAAAGGGTAAAACTGTTACAGGTGCATATTATTCATCGATGTGGGACCGCTTGAAAACCGAGCTGCAAGAAAAACGCCGGTGATTGGACCACAAAAATGTCCTCTTCCATCACGACAGTGCACCAGCACACACCTCAGCAGTTGTGGTTTCAAAATTAATGGAAGTAGCATTCCAACTCGTTTCACATCCCCCCTGTTCTCCAGACCTGGCTCCACCATACAACCATTTGTTTCTCAATTTGAAGAAATGGCTGACAGGACAAAGATTTTATTCAAATGAGGAGGTGATTGCAGCAACTTATAGCTATTTTGCAGACTTGGACAATTCCCATTATTCGGAAGGGATCAACAAATTAGAACAGCGTTGGACGAAGCGTATAAGTCTAAAAGGAGACTATGTCGAAAAATATAAAAGGTTTACCCCAAACACGTAAGTAGTTTCCGTTTTTGTCGGACTTTTCAAACGTCCCTCTTATTCCAAAGAGGACCCTTTATTTGTTTTTCAAGAAGTTGCAGTAGACACTGTTGCAAACCTTTCTCTGTGTCTTTGTATTTTGCACCTTCAACTTCAGCCATGAATTGGTCTGAATGCTGTTTTTTCTTTTATTCTAGTTTCTTTATTCGACTAAGGATTTTGGTTAGAACCGTTTTCCCTGCTTTTACTGTATTTCCAGTTTCCATGCGTGTTTCTAGTGAAATTCTTTTAGCACCCCTTGCGATAATTGTCGCATCCTTCGCCTCAGAGTTTTCCTGTCTCAAGTCAGCACGGAATATCATTTGGTTGTGCAGCTGTGTAATTTACTTTCGGCTTCTTCTCCCTGCTACTGTACCAGTTTCTGTCTCTTACCGATCTCTGTCTGGCCCTGTTTCTATCTCTTCTTCGTCATATGAGTGGCCTCACATTGTATTATCGTAACTAGTATCATCCAGATATGGTAATTTGTTGTTGGTGGTTTAAGTTGGGCTAATTCCATTCATAAACAAAATGTTGTGGGGAGGTTACAGTTGCTACACCAGAAGATTGTAGCGAAATGCCGAAAGACCTGCAGATGATTAATTATTGGTGCAGGGACTGACAGTTGATCTTGAACGTAAATAACTGTAGCAGGTTACAAGTAAATTTGCAAAGAGACGCATTATTGTTCGATTAAGATGTTAGTGAAAAGTCACTGGAAACGATAACGACCGTAAAATACCTAAGAGTAACCTTCCGGAACGATTTAAAGTGTAATCACTGCATAAAACAAAATTGTAGGAAAGACAGATATCCGGCTGAGATTTATTTGAAGAATCTTAAGGAGATGTAATTCACAAAAGAATTGACTTCGAAAATACTTGTCCGACCGATCCTTGAGTATTGTTCATAAGTCGGGGAATCTTACCAAGTCGTAACAAAAGAGATATAGAAGATCTAACGAAGAGCTACACGTTTCGTCACGGGATCGTTTACTAAGGACGAGAGCATTACGGTGATGCTCAACGAACTGCTGTGGCAGTCGCTGAAAGAGACGTTGTGCATCGTGGAGAAGGCTACTGCTGAAATTCCGAGCGAGTACGTTTGAAGAAGAGTTGAGAAGCATACTATTCCTTACCACGTATGTCTCGCCAAAAGATCACAAGCAAAAATATCTGCGGAATTAGTACTCATGCGGAAGTTTATCGACCGTTATTTTTCCCAGGTACCATTCGTGAATGAAACAGAGAAGGGGGAAAATGATATTGGTACAGCCGAGCAAGTGGCACAGTGGTTAGCACACTGGACTCGCATTCAGGAGGACGACGGTTCAAACCCACGTCCGGCCATCCAGATACAGGTTTTCCGAGATTTCCCTAAATCGCTCCCAGCAAATGCCGGGATGGTTCCTTCGAAAGGACACGGCCAATTTCCTTCCCCATTCTTGACATCCTCCGAGCTTGTGCTCCGCCCGTAATGACCTCAATGTCGACGGGACGTCAAACCCAATCTTCCAACCTTTCTCGGCGTTGGTAAGAGATATACCAATCGCCACGCGCCATAAAGTGGTTTACGAAGTGAAGATTCAGATAGGTGGAATGCATAGTGCTGTACGCTTCTCACATACTAATCTTGGTCAAGTGTAACTTTTTGATACAAATGTATTTGTTAACACAAAGATCTGTTGTGAAATTACGATATGAGGATGATATCTGCAACATTATCTTTGCAAGACGTGGTGGTAATACATCAGATATAGTTAAAACCAAGCAGGAGCAAGAAGTACACTATACGTTGCTATTTTCACTGGGATTTATTTTCTCCTTGATGCAGACACTGTTGCCACATCCCAAGGAACAACCACAGCATCTTAAACACGATCAAAAGTAAACAGATGACATCCTTGTGTACGCAGAACAGCAACGTGCTTAGATAAGCTGTGTCAACTAAGCTACTCTATACCCAAGCAGAAGCCATATAGATCACGGAGGCAAACAGTATCGTGAATGATAAAGAATATGACGTCAGGTACTCTTGCTTCCACTATTGCAATTCTTTAAGAGTGAAACGCTTATTTTCGTTTCGAGTGGATGTGAATGTAAGGAGACGTTAGAAGACTTTACTCTAAGGCTAATCATTTACAAATGTATCAGTAACTTTTGCAAGTAACTGAAGCTGTTTGTATTTTTATATTTTTAATCTTTTTGTATGCAAGGTGGGAGAACACTTAGCTTTTGTTTATACAATGATACCTGCAAAACAAAACAAAAAAGACAACTCCACTCAAAAACGTAAACACGTACATTTTATCCTCGAAAGTACAGGGTTAAAATTATTGAACTATATGAAACCAAATCGTCGTAACTTCCGAGCGGTTTGCGTTAGGACGTTCAAACAGCACGTTTGGCCTCGGGGCGATGAAGCCCACTTTCATTTGGATGAGTTCATCAATAAGCAAACTCAGCGCATTTGGGGAAGTCAGAATCCACATTTAGTAATCGAGAGGTCTCTTTATCCTGAACGGGTGGCTGTGTGGTTTGCAGTATCCAGTCGCGGAATAATCGGTGCGATATTCGTTGATGGCATGGTGACCACCGAAGGTACATGGAGGTCTTGGAAAATGATTTCATCCCCGCTATCCAAAGTGACCCTAATTTTGACAGGATGTGGGTCATGCAAGACGGGACTCGACACCATCGATGCAGGAGACCGTATGATGTCCTGGAGGAGCACTTTGAGGATCGCGTTCTGGCTCTGGGGTACCTTAGAGGCCACTGGCATGGGCTTCGATTGGCCGCCATATTCTCCGGGTCTGAACACATGCGACTCCTTTTGTGGGGCTATATTAAAGACAATGCGTACTGCAACAGCCCAAAAACCATTACTGAGCTGAAAACAGCCATTCAAGACGTCGTCGACAGCATTGATGTTCCGACACTTCAGCGGGTCATGTAGAACTTCGCTGTTCGTCTGCGGCACATCATCGCCAATGATGGCAGGCATATGGAACATGTCATAACCTAAATCCGAATATCTGTAGTGACGTTTACATGTTGAATACAGTGTGTGCACGTGGTAGTGTGTAACTAATTTACGTTTTTTTCATATAGTTCAATAATTGTCATCCTGTATCTGCCATATGTCATTTTCGTGATTGTCAAACCTTTGATCGAATTCATTGTAGCGACATTTGCTTCACTGTTACAGCTTAATCATTCAGTTAGTTTTTTATTTGAATAGATGATATTCTGTAGCATATAAAAATATAGAAGAATATCTTCTCGTTCATCTTTTATGTGGCCACTAAACTACACTAAACGAAATATAACTACCCTTGATTCACACACAACCATGAAAGTTTCGAAAGTTGTTTGTAATGATACCAGCAGAAAAAGTAGAAGTTGTCAATTGTATGGTGCAACATTTCGTCAAAACACATGGGGTACAGATAGACAAAACTTGTTTGTGTTTCCTCTATATTCATAAATGCGCTTCCTTTATGGCGAATAGTTTCGTCGTGACACTAACGACACTCGCTTGTTGCTCCTGCGCCCTGCTTTGAAATCACAAAGATTTCATGCTACAACATTGAACTTTTTTCGGGGCTACCAGTGTTAATTAAAGGAGTAATTCGATTTGTAGCGCCAAAAGCGAAATTTTGATGTGGCAAGACTCCATCTGTGACTTACGCTATTTTTAATCCGAAGACTTCCCTCTCTGCATTCCATTCCTATTGCTATCTCTTGGTTCTTGTATATATTGTATATTACCCTTCCGTATACTTCTTCGGAGAATTTTGAACATCTTGCACCATTAAACTTTGTATAACGATTTTCTAGGTTGTCAAATCTCATGAAAGTCTTGATTTTTCTTAAGTTTCGCATCCATATCAAGAGCAACATTTGCTGACTTTACCCTTCCTAAGGCTAAACTGCTGACGGAGCGAGGTGGCTCAGTGGCCAGCACACTGGAGTCGCATTCGGAAGGGCGACGGTTCAATCCCGCGTCCGGGCATCCTGATTTGGGTCTTCAGTGATTTCCCTAAATCGCTCCAGGCAAATGCCGGGATGGTTCCTTTGAAAGGGTACGGCTGACTTCCTTCCGCCTTCTTCCGCAATCCGATGAGACCAATGACCTCGCTCTGTGGTCTCCTTCCCGAAACAGCCCAACCTCAACCAGCTAAACTGATCGCCCTCCACCAGATACTAAATTTTCTATTCAATTCTTTTGAGTATTACGCTTGTCAGCAACATGATGTAAAGCTGATTATGTGTTAGTGCCCGCATTTATCTGCCTTGGATACATTCGTTATGGTGTGAGTAATGATGCTGCTGTAGTAGTCTTGAATCCAAAGACTGATTTGATGCAACTCTCCGTGCTACTCTATCCTCCGCAAGCCTTTTCATCTCCGACTAACTTACTGCAACCTACAGCCTTACGAATCTGTTTATTGTACTCATCTCTTGGTCTCCCTCTATGATTTTTACTCTCCCCACTCCCCTCCAGTACTAGATTGGTGATCCCCTGATGTCTCAGAATGTGTCCTACCAACCGATCTCTTCTTCTAGTCAGGTTGTGCCACAAATTTCTTTTCTCCCCATTTGTATTCAGTACCTCATATACCCACCTGATTATCAGCATTCCTCTGTAGTTTCCTTTGCTACTTGCGCAATGTACAGTCTGAATAACATCGAGGATAGGCTACAACACTGTTTCACTCCCTTGTCAACCACTGCCTCCCTTTCATGACCCTCGACTCTTATAATTGCCATCTGATTTCTGTCCAAGTTGTAAATAGCTGCCCCTGTTACTCTCAGAATTTCAAAGAGAGTATTCCAGTCGAAATTGTCCATTGTCAAAAACTTTCTCTAAGTCTACAAATGCTTTAACCATGTTCTGTAAGAAGTCGTAGCGTCAGTATTGCCTCGCGATTTTCCTACATTTGTTTGGAAACCAAACTGATCTTCCCCGAGGTCGGCTTCTACCAGTTTCTCCATTCTTATGTAAGGAATACGTGTTAGTGTTTTCCAAGCATGACTTATTAAACTGATATTTCGGTAAATTTCACACCTACTTTCTTTGGAATTGGAATTATTACAATATCTTTGAAGCCTGAAGATATTTTGCCTGTTCATACACTTTCCTCACCAGATGGAATAGTTTGTCGTGACTGGCCCTGTTAAGGCTATCAGTAGTTCTAACGGAATGTTGTCTACATCTGGGGCCTTGTTTCGACTCAGGTGTTTCAGTCTTCTGTCAAATTCTGCATGCAATATCTTATCTCCTCTCTGATCTTCATCTACGTCCTCTTCCATTACTATAATATTACTCTCAAGTACACCTCCCTTGTACAGACCTTGTATGTACTCCTTCCACCTTTTAACTTTTCCTTCTTTGCTTAGGACTGGTTTTCCATCTAAGCTCTTGATGTTCATGCTGGTGGTCCTCTTTCCTCCAAAGGTCTCTTTAATTTTCCTGTAGGCGCTACCTATTTTTTCCCTAGTGTTAAATGCTTCTAAATCGTTGCATTTGTTTTCTAGCCATTCCTGCTTAGCTATTTTGCACTTTCTATCAATCTCATTTTTCAGACGTTTGTTTTCCCTTTCTTCTGCTTCATTTACTGCATTTGTATATTTTCTCCTTTCATCAATTAAATTCAATATCTCTTGTGTTACTCAAGGATTTTTACTAGGCCTCGTCTTTTTACCTGCTTTTTCCTCTACGGCCTTCATTATTTCCTGTTTCAAACCTACCAATTCTTCTTCAACTCTGTTCCTTTCCCATGTTCTTATCACTCGTTCCCTAATGCTCTCTCTGAAACTGTCAACAACCTCTGATTCTTTCATTATATCGAGATACCGTCTCCTTAAATTACTACCTTTTTGCCATTTCTTCAGTTCACAACCAATAAATTGTGGTCAGAGTCCACATCTGCCCCTGGAATAAATTACAATTTAAAATGTGTCTTGCCACTATATCATCAATCCGAAACCTTCCAGTGTCTCCAGGTCTCTTCCACATGTACAGTCTTCTTTCATGATTCTTAAACCAAGTGTTACCAATGATTAAATTATGCTCTGTGCAAAGTTCTACCAGGATTTTTACAAGGTCTCGTCTTTTTACATACTTTTTCCTCTGCTGTCTTCACTATTTCCTGTCTCAAACCTACCCATTCTTTCTTCTACTGTATTCCTTTCCCATCTTTTATTCCTTTCTCCAGTTCACACCCCCTACTATTTTTCCTTCTCTTCCTTTTCCTAATATCAAATTCCAATCCCTTATGATTATTAAATATTCGTCTCCCTTAACTATCTGAATAATTTCTTTTATCTCAGCATACATTTATTCAATGTCTTCATCATATGTGGAGCTAGTTCACATATAAACTTGTGCTATGAGGTGGGTGTGGGTTTCGTGTCTATCTTGGCTACAATAACGCGTACACCTTGCTATTCATAGTGGCTTACCCGCGTTTCTATTTTCTTATTGATTATTAAACCTACTGCTGCATTGTCCCTATTTGACTTTGTATTTACAGCCCTGTATTCCCCTGAACAAAAGTCCTGTCCCTCTTGCCACCGAATTTCATTAACTCCCACTATATCTAACTTTAACCTAACCATTTCCCTTTTTAATTTTCTAAGCTACCTGCATTCTTTCGAAAGTCCAATGGTACGTCTGCAGTCTCATAGATTCTACACAGTAACTGGTTGGCGTTTCTCCATCGGTTTCAACAATTCCAAAGGAATGTTATGTATCCCGATTACAGAAAAGATGTGGCTTGTGAGGAGCTTCTCACCATTGTCGTCCACTCTTTTCAAGTTGCTATACTCAGTCACTATGTTAGATGAACTGGTGCTAACACTTTGCAGTTGTCGAGTGATCCCTTTCGCTGATTTCACGATTTTTTTTTCTTTGCAAGCATTCCGCTTTGCTCGACGGTCCTTGTCCGTCAGTAAATGAGGTCTGCCCGGTCTTAGTTCAGCAGTGGTTGCTCTTTAGTGTTTTCATTTCACAATCATGTCTCCATCAGTCGACTTGGACAGTCTTAGAAGGATTGAAATGTCCTTGATGGAGCTGGTACTCTGTGGATATGTCCCTTAGCCCCCCCCCCCGACCGACCCGTTCTGTTGTTACTGCTTCTCCACTGACAACGCAGCACTCACCGTCCGTCTTATTTTATATTGCAGGTTCGACCTCTCGTGACATCTAGCGCTCTGTAGCGCATTACGAAGGAACTCTGGTAGGACAGTGTGCCTTTTGCACTCTTAATGTTGAGCCGCAATTCTTAATTACACCGAAAGTTATTTTGATTTTTATATATCCTGAATCTATCTGACAACGATTTTTTTCCTTTTTCTTCACATTTTTGTTGTTGTTGTTGTTGTGGTCTTCAGTCCTGAGACTGGTTTGATGCAACTCTCCATGCTACTCTATCCTGTGCAAGCTTCTTCATCTCCCAGTACCTACTTCAACCTACATCCTTCTGAATCTGCATAGTGTATTCATCTCTTGGTCTCCTTCTACGATTTTTACCCACCATGCTGCCCTCCAATGCAAAATTTGTGATCCCTTGATGCCTCAGAACATTTCCTACCAACCTGTCCCTTCTTCTTGTCAAGTTGTGCCACAAGCTCCTCTCCTCCCCAATAATATTCAATAACTCCTCATTACTTATGTCATCTACCTATCTAATCTTCAGCATTCTTCTGTAGCACCACATTCTCTTCTTGTAAAAAATATTTATCGTCCATGTATCGAAGCGATACATGGATACACTCAATACAAATACTTTCAGAAACGACTTTCTGACACTTAAATCTGTTCTCTATGTTAACAAATTTCTCTTCTTCAGAAACGCTTTCCTTGCCATTGTCAGTCTACATTTTATATCCCCTCTACTTCGACCATCATCAGTTATTTTGCTCCCCAAATAGCAAAACTCCTTTATTACTTTAAGTGTCTCATTTCCTAATATAATTCCCTCAGCGTCTTCCGACATAATTCGAATACATTCCATTATCCTTGTTTTGCTTTTGTTGATGTTCATCTTACATCCTCCTTTCAAGACACTATCCATTCCGTTCATTTGCTCTTCCAAGTCCTTTGGTGTCTCTGACAAAATTACAATGTCATCGGCAAACCTCGAAGTTTTTCTGTCTTCTCCATGGATTTCAATACCTACTCCAAATTTTTCTTTGTTTCCTTTACTGCTTGCTCAATATACAGATTGAATAACTTCGGGGAGAGGCTACAACCCTGTCTCACTCCCTTCCCAACCACTGCTTCCCTTTCATGTCCCTCGACTCTTGTAACTGCCATCTGGTTTCTGTACAAATTGTAAATAGCCTTCCGCTCCCTGTATTTTACCCCTGCCACCTTCAGAATTTGAAAGAGAGTATTCCAGTCAACATTGTCAAACGTTTTCTCTAAATCTACAAATGCTAGAAACGTAGGTTTGCCTTTTCTTAATCTAGCTTCTAAGATAAGTCGTAGGGTCAGTATTGCCTCACGTGTTCCAATATTTATACGGAATCCAAACTGATCCACCCTGAGGTCGACTTCTATCAGTTTTTCCATTTGTCTGTAAAGAATTCGCGTTAGTATTTTGCAGCTGTGACTTATTAAACTGATAGTTCGGTAATTTTCACATTTGTCAACACCTGCTTTCTTTGTGATTGGAATTATTATATTCTTCTTGAAGTCTGAGGGCATTTCGCCTGTCTCATACATCTTGCACACCAGATGGTTGAGTTTTGTCATGACTGGCTCTCCCAAGGCCGTCAGTAGTTCCTCATATTTTTACTGCCGCCATTTTTTCTTAGCTTCCCTGCAGTCCTCTCATTTCCTTCCAAAGTGATATTCTCCAAGCAGATGTTTTGTTGTAGCTTCCCTGTAGTTCCTACTGATTTCATTCCCAAGTGACTTATATTGCTTTCTTCTGTCTTCTCCTGAATGTTTTCTCGTTTTCTTTCTTCATCGGTTCGAAGAATATTTCTTTTGTTCCCCAAGGTTTTTTCGCAGCTATCTTCTTTTACTTGTTTTTGTCCGCCCAGCTTCTGTGATTATTTATTTCCCTGGAACTGGACTGGCTACTATCCTCTCCATTATTACAGCAACTACAGCCTCAGAGAACTACAAACGCCAGTACTCCAGTGTCGATGATTCATTGCTAAAGCTGGCATTACACTATCATATTTCTTTGTCAGATATCTTTGTCAAAGTAAATTGATGGTGTAATAGGGAACTTTGTCAAGTCTCGCCTTTCGTCAAATAAATTTGATCAAGTCCTGGGCCTCGCTGTGGATTTGATCAAAGAAGTCGCTTGTCTTCTGTTCACTGCAGTGTGGTATGTTAACACATGGAGCGCTAGCATCGCTGCAGCTTCCTGTCATCTGTATCGTTTTTATAAAAATTGCCACTAAATACAATTGGTGTGTAACGACAACTACAAAATTAATAGAGATGTATGAAGCTGATGAAGCGCTTGACAACGTGAGCCACCCTGAATGCAAAAATAGATTAATAAGGTTGGAGACCTATGCTAACCTAACCTAACCTAACTCTCCCCTGTAGCAAGGAATCGGAGTGTTACAGTGAGTCTCTCTTCTGTAGATATAGCAGTTCTTAAGTGAGTATTGTCCTTTGTAATATAAGGATACACTTGACTGAGCACATATTGAAATGTATGCTCACCCATTCTTAAGTAATAGATGTACGACTAGACGTCCTCCACTATAAGCTCACGTAACTTTTGTTGAATGCTTTTGTAGAGTCGTCGTAAAACCCACGGCTTCACCCAGGTACGTGTCCTTTTTTTTTCACCCACTTCTCTTCCGCATGTGCACACAGTGCAGTTGTGATACATGCATCTGCTGCTGTTAATAACAAGTTGTTGTTGTCAGTCATCTTCAACTTTGACGAAAAATATGATGACGGGGTGATACCCCTTTTTAGCACCACGTCAAAGATCTTTGTCAAATATATTTGACGAATATTTGATCCCATCTTTGATCAAATCTTCGACAAAGAAATTTGGTAGTGTAATACCGTCCTAAGCTGTAACCTAGAAGCGCCTGATGGCTGCCTGTACTCTTCCGAAAGTGCGAACAACTATTGTCATGTGTTTCTCCAATTTTTTTTTTTTTTTTTTTTTTTTGAGTGTTTTGTGTATCCTTCATGTGACTTTCCCATTACACTCGGGTTACGAGTAGGAAAAGGTAAATATGAAATTAAATAATTCTACGCATTCCGAGAACGTTTCCTTGCCATGACATGTTATTCTATTTCTGAAAGTCACAATACTGCAAGGGACATGAGAGACCGAGCCAAGAGACTTGCCGAGTATGGGCGCAGAAAACGCGGCCGCTGCACATTTGAGGAAGCGAACCGTTAGTCATCGAGCCAGACGACGGGTTACCTAATAACCGGTCCACATATAAAACCCACCAGAGTTACCCAAGAGTCGCCGCAAAGTATGACGTCACTGCGCCGCGCGTAGAAACTTGGCGCGCTTACAGGAATAACAAGTTCGAGGAGTTATACAGCATGTAAGCAAGATAAGTTGCTCTGATACACTTCCCGCGATCTTCATCTTTCGGTTGGTGCTGTGATTCCTGCTGGTGATAAATTCGTTTACTTTTGTTCGCACTGTACCTCGCAAATTGTACATCGGGAAGAATAGCAAATAACGAAATTTTACTTATTGTGTGTGAACAGTGTAGCAGGTAGATTTCTTCATCAAATTTGTGATTTGGCGGTATGTACGAGGCGCAGTGTACTACGCAGTGCCGCCATTTCTTGCAGCAACAACGGCTCCAACCGTGCTGGCATGGAGTCGAAATGAGTTAGAATGACAGATTCTCGTACGTCGTTCTTCGACGCTTCAAATCTGTACCAGAGTTCATCGATCGTAGCGTCTGTCGAGTAGTGACGTAGCACTTTCTCGGCAACCCACGATCAACTGTTTTGAATGGTGAGTAATATGGAGAACATGGTGGCTAGGGCAACAGTCGAACAAAAGTGGGTCAAATGGCTCTGAGCACTATGGGACTGAAGTCATCAGTCCCCGAGAACTTAGAACTACTTAACCTAACTAACCTAAGGACATCACACACATCCATGACCGAGGCAGGATTCGAACCTGCGACCGCAGCGGTAGCGCGGTTCTAAACTGTACCGCCCAGAACCGCTCGGCCACTCTGGCCGGCACAGTCGAACATCCTCTGTACCGATGTACGACAGACTTGTAGGGAAACGTGAGGTCTTGTGTTATCTTGTTGAAAGATAACGTCTCGGTGACCTCGATCATAGGCCGCAGCCACTGGCTCTAACACTTCCGGTAGTATACGTCGGACCAGCGTGTCGCCACTATCAGTGATTGCAGACTGAGCGCCGCCACACGGCAGGTCTAGAGAGACTTCCTAGCACTCGCCCCAGTTGTACAACCGCGATGGTTCACTGCCTACTTACGTTCTCATTTGCCGAGACGATAGCTTAGCGTAGCCTTCAGCTACGTCATTTCCTACGACCTAGCAAGGCGCCATTATTAGTAACCTTTGATATTATGAATCATGTACCGTCAAGACCGACGTCCATCCTTAATGGATTTAAGTTAAGTATTCCACCAGCTACGTCCGTTTTTCTAAATTCTAATTTCCTTGTCCTGTTCCAGACCTCACGCCAGCCTGCGTGAGCTAAATCGCGTGCCTTTCGGCCTCCTCTAGTAACACAGTGTTGGCTCTCCTACCAATCACAAAATTGGCGACGAGGCACAACCGCGTTCTTATCGATATTGCCATGATTTACTTGTGTAATGGCTTCGCCACAATCTCCAGATGTACTGTCCGAATTTTATCGCTTACAGAATCAGCAGACGCAGGCGTTACTGGATGCCCTTGGACAGCTCATCCAGGGTCAACGTGCAATGCAAAACGATGCGGCAGGAGCCGCTTCACCGCTGACTCAGCCACAACACGCTGTTGCACCAACTTTTCGACCTTTTGATGCTGCACTGGAAAGCTGGACGGAATGGTCACGCCAATTTGGATTCCATCTCGCCGCCTACAGAATTCAAGGGAAGGAGCGGCAGCCTTTTTTGTATCTTCAGTCGGCGTACAAACGTACCGTGTGATAGTCAAATTATTTCCCCGCCGAGACGTAGCAACTCTGCCCTACGAAGAAATTTTGTCTGCATTTGATGCATATCTCAAAGAATCAGTCAATGTAGTTGCCAAACGGTATACTTTCCTTCGTACAAAACGTACGGCAGGTCAGACTAATCGGGAGTGGGTTGCAACCTTGCAAGGCCTTACTAGGGATTGTGCTTTTGAGTCAATGTGGACTCCCTTATTCAGATACTATGGTACGTCATACAATTGCACAGAACGTTTCTGATGTTCGTATAAGGGAACAGATTTTGAAACTAGTCAATCCCTCCCTTCAACAAGTGATGGACATATTGGATCGGCAGGATACACTTGACTTTGCTCAGGAATCATTTGAAACTTCGCCAGCAGTGTGTCAGGTTAACCTGCCCGCCGGGCGAGCTGCGCGGAGCAGTAAACAGCCCTCGCGCCCGGCCGTGCCGCTGCCGCGAGGCTGTCAGCCACGTGTACCGCGCCGGCAAGCAAGTGCAGTGATCAAATCATGCCCGCGGTGTGCTACTAAACATTCGCGTGAGAATTGCCCGTCACGCCAAGCTATTTGCTTTAATTGTAATAAAAAGGACATGTTCATAGTGTTTGCCAGAAAAAGCTCAGATCGGAAGCTCAAAACCATTCCAGGCCCTTTTCTTCGCGCCGGAATCGGAATCGAACCAGGGATACTCAGGCTCGCGAAACTTCGCCCATCGAAATTCATGTAGTTCATTCCACTCCGCGCAGTGCCACTCTCTCACAGTGACTGTGTTCGTCCCAAAAATAGTGTGCGTCGACATGGGCGTAACTCCCGTTAAGTCGCAAGTGATTATGTACCAGTGTCAGTTCACGTTGCACGAGACAGTCGCTCTTGTCGTCAGCACGACAATAAACTTTTTGTAGACTTGGACATTAATGGCAAAGTGATACCATTCCAGCTCGATACAGGAGCTGCAGTTTCACTGATCAATCAAGACACTTACAAACTGCTGGGCACACCTCCGTTGCGTGCCGCAAATGTTAAGTTGTCTAACTACTCAGGTCAGGAGATCCCTGTTTTAGGACATTGCAGCCTTCTTGCGACATACAAAGGGCAAACAAAACTTGTGTCATTTTACGTCCTTCGTTCTTCTTCTGCAGTGAACTTGTTTGGTTTCGATTTATTTCAGTTGTTTAACTTGTCTATAGTGAATCAGGTCCTATCAGTGAACCAGACTGTGCCTTCAGACAGTGTTTCTCGTCTATGTGAAGAATTTGCACACATTTTTGCACCGGGCCTCGGTTGCCCTAAGAACTATAAAGCACATTTGGAAATGAAAGTAAACGCGCAACCGAAATTTTTCAGAGCGCGCAATGTTCCCCACGCATTGTGTGATGAGGTCGCAAAAACATTACACGATTTGGAATCACAAGGTGTAATTGAACGTGTGCAGGCTTCTCTCTGGGCATCACCCTTAGTAATTTTGCCAAAAACTTCCGGAAAGTTGAGACTTTGTGTGGACTTCAAGGCAACAGTGAATCCACAACTAGTGATAGCAACTTTTCCTTTACCCCGCCCGGAAGATCTTTTTGACAAACTGTGCCCGGGTAAATATTTATCGAAGTTGGACCTCGCAGATGCGTACTTGCAAATACCGGTGGACAAAGAATCCCAGCGCGGTTTGGTGGTTAACACGCATCTTGGTTTGTATCGATTCAAACGACTGCCATTTGGGTGTGCATCCGCCCCTGCATTGTTTCAGCAATATCTACAAACTGTTTATGCGTCGGTCCCTACTGCAGCAAATTATCTGGACGATATTGTGATCTCCGGAAAGACGGAAGAAGAACATTTGACCAATCTCAGACCATTATTCCAGGTCTTGCGACAAAATGGTCTTAGCTTGCGAAAGGACAAATGTGTGTTTTTTGATCGGGACTTGCGATACTTGCGACATGTACTCATTGCTCGAGGCATACATCCCAGTCTCACGCACCTTCGTACCATACAAGACTTGCCGTCGCCGCAGAATTTGAAGCAGCTACAGAGTGTGCTGGTAAAAATCAACTATTATCATAAACATGTGCCGCATGCCTCTTCCATTTCAGCTCCGCTTCATCGCTTCGCCGTAAGGATGTTCCGTTCGTCTGGACGACGGAATGCGAATGCGCCTTTCGCCAGTTGAAATCGGCGTTGCTTTCCAATACTTGCCTTACGCCATTCGATCCCCAGAAGCCCCTCTTGTTGATGGTGGATGCACCGGATTTCGGGATCGGTGCTGTGCTTGCGCAGAAAGATGGATCGCACGATCGCCCTATTGCCTTTGCGTCCAAATTGCTCTCGTCTGCGGAAAGAAATTATTCACAGATCGAGAAAGAAGCATTGTCTCTCGTATTTGGTGTTACAAAGGTTCATGATTTCGTGTGTGGTTGTCACTTTACCATAATCACAGACCACAAACCTTTGACATCGCTTTTTCATCCGACCAAGCCTGTACCTCCACGTACAGAGCAGAAATTCGTTCGCTGGTCTATTTTCCTCTCGCAGTACCGCTACGATATCTTGTATCGGTCCACTGCTAAGCATGGAAACGCCGATGCGTTATATATGACAGTGCTGGTAAACCTTACATTATTTAACTTTCATACAGCCGAGCAAAACTGGACGTACTCAGACATTTACCTCTTTACGTATTCTGATTATCACTAAACTAACACACAATATTTTTTTCAGCGCAACGCAATCTGACTTTCAATAATCCCTACAAAACAATGGCCCTGACTAACAATAACCTATACCTTACATGAATCACTTACCTCACAAAAATCTTCGTTACTCGAACTACTGCAATACAGCGAGCGCCAATACCGCCAGCTAAATAAAAGATTCAAACTACTGAAGGCACTAACTACTGATAGGCATAGTTACCAAATGAAAGATTTTAATGGAGAACAAACAATGTATTTATCTTAATAGTGTTCAAAAGTCATAATATATGTATATATATATATATCAGTTCATGACATCCAGTCATACAAATTTCCTTTTTCTGACGGACGCACGTCCAGATCGTCCACTCTCAAAATTCTGCCATCTTTCTCCCCACACCCACCACTGCTGGCGGCTCATCTCCAACTGCACAACGCTATGCGCTGTTCCCATCCAACTGCCCAACAATACAATAGCAAATATTCCAACAATGCAAACCAACCACAGACTGCAAGTCAGTGACTTTCATACAGAGCGCTACGTGGCGTTGCTAGCATAAAAACCTAAACAGTCTACTTAGACTTACAAAGTCGATTGATACTGAGAATGTTTAGTGACAATAAGTGGACGGTGTGCGGAGCAAATAAGAAGCTGCATATCGTGGACAAAAAAAGCTTTTGAAAAGTTCACAACTATAAGAATTATTATAGAATTAAGAAAAAGATTCGTCAAGTATTTTATCTGTAGTGAATTACTGTTTGGCTGAGAATCGTGGACAGTCAAAAAGGAATAGTAAAGCTACTTGGATAACTTGACTGAGGAGAAAAATACTAAAAGTGGAGTGGACTGACAAAATGATGACTGAAGAAGTACTCCTAAGAGCAGGAGACGAAAAAAAATAGAGGATATGATAAGAACGATCAAACCATTTATGGTAGGACGCACTACGCAGAATTACTGAAGGAGAGATTGAAGGAAAGAGAGGGAACGGAAGAATGTCTCCGGGTGCATTGCCCGTTCTCACCTCCCACCATATTAGGGTACGTCGAGCATTGTCGAACATGATCCTTTTGGTGTTCCAGGTATTACCGTCCGGGTGTTGCATGGGTGTACTGACCTACAAATCTTTGAACAAAGTGTATTCACCGGCTAACCTTATTCTGACAATATACTCCTTCCCCAAAGCGTGACTTTTCAACTGTGCATTCGAGCCTGACTTCATTATTATTAATGACAATACGTGACTGCATCGCATGGCGCTGGCGGAGGAGCTCTTGAAAAGAGAGGATATTCGGCTATTGGACTGGCCTGCCCATTGCCCGACTTCAGTCTCATCCAGCACGTTGGGGAAACGTATTACAGCACGTCCACACGCACCAACGATTATGCACCAGTTGTCAACCGCTGGTGGAGGAATGGGACGCCCCACCACAAGAACTCCGTACGAAGTTTGTGGCCAGCATGGGAGTACATTGTAGAACTTGCATTGCCGACAGTGGTGCTTACACACCTAATTAAGGACTATATCCTGCCTTTTGTAATATCCAGAGGGCCATCAAAAAACGTGCTGACTACTGTGTAATTATTGTCTCTGAATAAAAGTGCCATTTCTGTTCGTCTCATTGCTTGTTTCTTTCAGTCCCCGTCTCTACTACACTGTAGTAGTTTTTCTATGTATGGTTCAGAGCAAGACATTTGAAGACTGTCAACGGACCTTCAACTTCTTAACCAGTTTTATACCAAATGGAGGCTCTGCCCAAATCCAAATAAAACTGAGGTAAGCGTATTCCACCTGAACAATCATGAGGCAAGGCGATAGTTACAAGTAACATTCTGCAATGAGCGATTGACGCACAACAGCCATCCAAAATATGTAGGAATAACTCTTGACCGCTCACTAACATATAAAAAAACACCTATAATTAACCAGTCAAAAGATAAACAAGTCAAATTAACATATTAAGAAAGCTGACTGGAACTTCCGGGGGAGATCAAGCTAACACCCTACGCACCGCAGCACAACCTTTTGTTTACTGGGTGGCAGAATACTGCGCCCCAGCCTGGTACAAGAGCACACACACCAAGAAAATAGACGTCCAGCTTAATAACACCATGAGGATTGTCTCAGGAACTCTGCAATCAACTCCACTTCCCTGGCTTCGTGCCCTTTGCTATATAGCTCCTCCCTCCCTCTTAAGGCCACAAGCAGCTATCCGAGAATGGAACAAAATTAATGACCCCTCTGTCTCTGAAGACATACCTAACCGAAAAATATTGGACCATCTACCTACTACCCTCCTAAAATCCAGGAAACCTATATGGGAACACGAAGTCCTCAAATTCCCAGAAAGGTACGACATAGCAAGGGAATGGAGGCAATACTGGTCACTGAATAATCACCATCCTCTCATCACTGATTTTGATCCTTCGGTACCGGTGGAAGGAATGAAAATGCCCAGAAGAACTTGGTGCAGACTTAATCGTGTGAGGACTAACCACGGCAGGTGTAAGGCTATTCTCCACAAACGGAAACTCACTGATGACCCACGATGCGACTGTGGTGCAGAAGAACAAAGAATCCCTCACTTGATCTTCGAATGTCCTGCGAGGAGATTTGAAGGAGAATGGACGGATATCATGAATGCTACTCCACGTGCTGTTCAATGGGTGACCTGCTTAGATGTGGACTTATAATAGCTGCAGTGGCTGTCTCCCTAATCTTTCGCATATTGTCTATTGAAATCAAACATTTAACAATATATTTGTAATTCGTTTATTATATTAATTAATAGTATGTGTGCAATTTTACTCTGTAGATGCCATACGCTAAATAAATAAATAAGTCTATATATGGTCCAAGTTTCGTCGAGATACGTTACTCGAGTGAGAGATCATGTGATATTACTTTCTTCCTTAAGTTTTGCACATCACTGAATATCGATTGTGGCATTGTTAGTGGCACTTGGTGGCTAGATGCCCTTCCTGATGCCATCACCATCCTCCGTCCCCCACAGGGAAGAAATCATTGCAGTCCGTCTGTCTGCGTCTATTGTACGTATCATGTAAAAAAAAAAAAAAAAAAAGTGTGAGAAATCTTAAGGGACTTAACTGCTAAGGTCATAACTCCCGAAGCTTACACACTACTTAACCTAAATTATCCTAAGGACAAACACACACACCCATGCCCGAGGGAGGACTCGAACCTCCGCCGAGCTCATGTTATAGTAACATTTTCTAAGTGTTTGCGTAACTTATGCCTGAGGGAGACATGGATACCAGCCCGGTATTTACATGACAGGATGTGGGAAGTCGCCTAAAAACCACATCCAGGCTGTCTGGTTCACCAGCCCTCGTCGTTAGCCCTAGACGCGGATTTGTCGCCTCCCCGAGTCCTGGAAGCGTGCACGTTTCTGCTCTCGGCTATCCAGGCGGGTGAATATACCGCACAGTACAGGTGCGTATTTCAGTTGGCAACGTAATTATTTTTGTAGACTCCATAAGCTGAGCTGCGACAGACGTATCCCGGTGCTCCTGGAAGCAGTTGGTATACATACAAGTATAGTGTAGCCAAATACATTTAATAGACTGTTCTAGAATAACTCCGTTTTTTTAATAATATGAATTCCATAAATAAGTCTCATTGCGATATTGTTGTATTGTAGCTCTGAAAATTCTATAAATCCATCAACAGTGTTCCACTTCTCTCTTCAGAATGGAAGCACAAACACTGGAATAGCGTTTCTTTATTGTGAAGACAGTTTATACAAATTTTGGACGTACTGTTGTGGTGCGAGACGTGCATTCAATAGCACATTTGTCCAAAAACATCATGCAGAATGACTACTTTTCCGTGAGACTACAATCCTGAAAGAGATTCCAGTTGTAATGACAAAATGTAAGCATCATCTGATATTGATTCTGTGTAATGTTTTCCTTGTTGTTTTACAGGTTGGCGAAACGTTTTGAAAAGACTGGAGGCCTTCATGACTCAAGGAATGGTCATTCAGGAGTACCAGCCTCAGATCCTGTAGAATGTGAAATGAGTGCCAACCCTGTTCATTGAGGACACCGCTATATCAAAGAGACATTCAGCACAACTTAGGGTGCCAGACTGTCTCTCCTGAGGACAATGAAAAAGAAACTTAACCTTTTTCCTTACGAAACTCAACCATGCCAACCTTTGAAGGATAGCGGTGTAGCACAGCGATATTATTTTGCAAATGGGATGACTGACACCTTTGAAAATGGAACAGTAGTTAACGATAACTTTAAGTGATAAGACACACTTTCGTCTCCATAGGGACGTCAACAAACAGAACTGGCTCCAGTGGGGTACTGTGAATACACGCTTTCGAGCTCCTGGTCATGGTGCGTAGTGGCCCCCTTGTAGTCCCACGCTCAACCGCTGTGATTATGTCTTTCGGGATAATCTAAATGGCAAGATTCTTCAGAGATACACCTGCAGCACTCCAGAACCCTTGCACTGCAGTTTTCAGAAAGATCCGTGCAGTCAGAAATGGAGATTCTCAGTAATTCAGCACAGAATTCAGTTCAAGGCTCTGCACACTCGTTGCTGCACAGCGAAAGCACTTTGAAAACTCTTTCCATTAAATTTCACGCTGACATACAGGAGAAGAACGATAAGAAGAATATATCACTCCAAATTATGCCGTAGAGGACAAAAACTTTTTAACGCTTATTTTGCGTCATGCTGTATCTTTCAGGAACGAAAGGAGTTCACAATTTATAGTTACTTCACATATCCATAAAAGTCAGTTTACTGTGCGTCACATGTGTTGAATACGTTAATTGTTGTTAAAATTAGACACAATATATACAGCATCCGTTCTCCTATACGGTAACGATCAACATATGTGGATACATGTACTTTTCATGCTTTCTCGACGGATCTGTTGCAAATACGCTTCTCGGGTTTGCCACCGGATCGCATTGTGTAAATCGCACAATATTTCTTCGATGCAACTGCTCGACATCATCAGGTGGTGGTAGCTGCTGCTGTCACTGCTGTAAGGCGCGAATGATGACGGCGTCGGAATTTATCATGACGGGAGTAGGCAATGCGCGTGCGCAGGAAGACGCTCGTAGTTGGAGGAAGCAGCGCTCCTGGTGCCCCCTGCTGGGAGCCGCAGAAAGGCCATCCGCGCGTGCGCTACGGGCAGGTGACTGTGCTGCCGGACGCTCCTGAGGTTAAATTCCGAACGTAATCTCAGCTACGCGTTGCGTCACTTAGGGAAACGGAAGTTCTTGTTTTCCCTGTTTCTGATTTTATGGCAGCCAGTGCTGGATTCCAGGCAGCGTTCAGTTGGAAACCTGCATCCCTGTTGCTAAGATTGTCCGCCGTGCGAATATGTATGGCCTCCTTAATAACACAGTCCCAGAAAGATGACGCTGGGGATAAAATTTCCGCCTGTTCTTAAAGCATACGGTGTTCCGTGTTCAGGCAATGCTCCGCTACCGCTGATGTATCACGTTGCCCCAGGCGTATGTGACGATGATGTTCGACGCAGCGTTCTCGCACGGTTCCGCATGTCTGTCCAATATAAGATTTTCCACATTGGCATGGAATTTTATACACGCCACGTTTCCTGAGGCCAAGGTCGCCTTTGAGCGAGCACAATACATTCCTCAGTTTTTCTGGTGGCCGAAAAACTGAGATTTAGTTCAGAATTTAACCGCAGGAGCTCCCGGCAGCACAGCCATTGCCCATAGCGCACTCGCGGTTGTCCTTTCTGCGGCTCCCAGCAGGAGGCACCAGGAGCGCCGCTTCCTCCAACTACGGGCGTCTTCCCGCGCACACGTATTGCCTGCTCCCGGCATGATAAATTCCGACGCCACCATCATTCGCGCCTTACAGCAGTGACAGCAGCAGCTACCACCACCTGATGATGTCGAGCAGTTGCATCGAAGAAACATTGTGCGATTTAAACTATGTGAATACATATTTTCAAATCCTCTACAGCCGTTTAGATACATGGTGCGGCGCTTAAATCCGGACGAATTTCGATTTGAATTTCCCGCCATATCGTAGTTCCGCCGAACGTCACGCTTGGCTTTATTGAAAGCCATATGCACACTATGTGATCAAACGTATCCGGACACCTGGCTGAAAATGATTTATAAGTTCGTGGCGCCCTCCATCGGTAATGCTGGAATTCAATATGGTGTTGGACCACCCTTAGCCTTGATGAAGTTTCCACTCTCGCAGGCGTACGTTCACAAGCGAAAGACAGACAGAAGTTAGCTTCCAGAAGACCTATCAGTAAAAAAATGCCGTCAGGTATATAAAGAAAAATACCCTGAGCTTCCTGTTGCATATGGGACATACCGGAAAATATTTAACAGTAAATTCAACTTACCATTAAGGTACTTGTGTACCAATACCTTCTCAATATGTGACAGAATTCAGGCAGAATAAAAAGTTTCAATACAAAGCTGTCACAAAATATCCTGAAAAAGAAAAGTTAGAAATTACAAGTCAAATTGAAGTACTTAGCGCAGAACATCCGGTTCATAAGCTAAGGGATGTTATATGTAATTCAAGAAAGTGAAACGCAATGCAAGAAAGTCAAAAGATAGAGGAAAATGGAGCAGTGTGCATGGATTATGAAAAAAGCTACCCTTGCCAAAATCGGCACTAATGACGTTTACTAGAATGTCAGTTATGGTTTTACAGTTTCATCAAATATCCAAGAGTGATACATTATTTGATACTTTGAATATGTAGGGAGTAAATGGGAGAATGAATTTATTAGTTTTTTACACAATTATGTGAGTGAAATCGTTATTCCAAAAGTAAGAGTTTTTGTAGTATTCTGTAATAGGTGGTCAGGACAGAATAAGAAATACGCAGTGTTTTTAAGCCTTCACTATGTCGTTCATACATCTAAGAGATTAGATGGTACCAAAACAGTATTTCCAATAAGGGGACACTCTTATATACAATACAGCAAAAACATTGGACTCATGAAACAGAAAACTGCTCCAGAATTACGAAAAGAGTGGATTAAGGCTTTTGAAACCACAAAAGTGAATCCGAGCCCTTACGAAGTCATTCCTATTCAACAATAAATTATACGCGATTGGACGAAGTTTTTAATAGCATGTTACAAAATGAAGCGTTCTCTGAAGTGACTACTGCTCAGAGAAGCTCTGTGGAGGAACATCAGTTGTTCAAATACAGGATTACCTACAACAGAAGCTGGACACCAGTTGATCTGGAATGTTCTGGTGGTCTACACGTCCACGTCTAGCCTGAGTGTCAACCACAGGGACCTCACATTCTTAACGCCTCATCCAGCGTAATTATAACGACACGCGTTTCCTAATACGACACTTTTAGCAAGGTAAATCAAGACCGTTTTGCAGATAAATAATTCTAGGGACACACTTACGAAAAAACTGCAGACCTTCAAGAACTTAAACAGTTTTGTGGTCACGACGCAATAAATTTGTAGGCCAGTCTACCACATAACGAACCAAAGTTCAAGATCTACGGAAAGAAACTTCCAAAACTAAACAAAACAAAGAACGGCCGAAAGCCTACCAAAAAGTGTTGGACTTAGCCCGTCCTTTTGGTGGCAAAGATATACTTTCTTGCGTGAATTGTCCTTTTCGTCCCATAATTTCAATTTTTGATTTTTCTTAAGATACTTACTCTACGATCATTAAATTTGGCTGGTTACATTCGATTGGAGTGCTTCAAGCTTTTTTTCTTTCTTTTCTTTTCTTTTTTTTTTCAAAAAATCTTGAAAGTTTAAATTTTCTCTCCTGAAAAAATGTAGTAAATGAGACTTAGCCCATTTGTCACTGCTTAAACCTTTTGTGGACGCGCGAGACAGCCCCATGGTCTAAGGCGTCTAGTCACCGTTCACGCGGCTGCCCCCGTAGGAGGTTCGAGTCCCCCTTCGGGCATGGGTGTGTGTGTTGACCATAGCGTAAGTTAGTTTAAATTAGGTTAAGTAGTGTGTAAGCTTATGACCTAAGCAGTTTGATCCCATAAGATTAAAAAAAAACATTTTGTGAATTTTCTAACCTAACCTAACCTAACCTAACCTAACCAATGGAAGATAAAAACAGACAACAGGTCACAAAAAATACTCTTTGTTTTGGTGAGTGCTACATTGTAACAGCTGTATCTCTGCAGCCAACAAGAACTAAACGCATATGGAACTTGGTGTGCCAAACTTAAGGACGAAAGTAACTTGTGCATGCTGTGTCGCTGTCAACTAACACAACTGGACGAAACTTGGACCCCACATAGAAACAACTGCTGCGGTGTAGTACAAAAGGTAACTGGAAGAAATACGCCATTAGACGAACAGAAATGACAATTTTATTAAAAGACAAAAATTACATGACGTCACTGCTGTGTACGATGGTCTCTTGGATAATACAAAAGGTGGGACATGGTTCTTAACAGGATGCGCGATCACAAAGGAAGGCAGCAGATGCTATACAACGTGCTCCCATGCTGGCCACAGAGGTTGCTGGACGTACCCTCATATGAGAACACGCAATAGACACAGGAAGACTGTCGAACAGGATCGTTTTGGTAGTACAGGTGCTATGGTGTGGGGAGGCATAATATTGGATGGCCATACTGACCTCCAAATCCTTGATCACGCTAAACACACCGGCCAATGTTATTGCGACACTATACTCCTAGCCCGAGTGCGTCATTACCGGGATTCTTTCGGCACCGACTTCTTTTTTATGCATGACAATGGGCAACCGCATAGGAGACGTATTGCACCATGTCCACATGCACCGACGACCATCCAGCATCAGTCAACACGCACTTGGAGGAATGGAACGCCCTACCACAAGAACTCCTTAGTAACCTTATGACCAGTATGGGAGCAAGTTGCAGGGCGTGCATTGCCATAGGTGGTGACCACGTAAGGACCATAACCCGCCTTTGAAATGTCCAGGGGACAATCGTAAATCGCTGTGCCTTTGGCATAATTGTTGTCTTTGAATAACAGTTACATTTCCATTCGTCTCACTGCGTATTCCTTTCACTTACCTTTTCTGTAACACTGTCACAGCTCTTTTTACGCGTGGTCTAATTTTCATCTATCAGTGTTTCCTGGCAATGACATGTCATGCGAAACTTAGTTTCCTCATTAAATTTTGCAAGCCAGGAGATATATATATATGCACTGAAGAGCCAAAGAAACTGGTACACCTGCTTAATATCGTGTAGGGCTCCTGCGAACACGCAGAAGTGCCGCAACACGACGTGGCATGAACTCGACTAATATCTGAAGTAGTGCTGGAGGGAATGGACACCATGAATCCTGCAGGGCTGTCCGTAAATTCGTAACAGGACGAGGGGGGGGGGGGGGTGGAGATCTCTTCTGATCAGCATGCTGCAAGGCATCCCAGATATGCTCTTGTCTGGAGAGTTTGACGGCCAGCGGAAACATTTAAACTCAGAAGAGTGTTCCTTGGTCCGCTCTGTAGGAAGTCTCGACATGTGAGGTGTCTCATTGTCCTGTTGGAATTTCCCAAGTCCATCGGAATGCACAATGGACATAAATGGATGAGGTGATCAGGCAGGATGCCTACGTACGTGTCACCTGTCAGAGTCGTATCTGCACGCGTCAGGAACCACATACCACTCCAACTACACACACCCCACAATGTTACGGACTCTCCACCACCTTGAACAGTCCCTGCTGACATATAGGGTCCATGGATTCATAAGGTTGTCTCTATACCAGTTGAAACGAGACTCGTTCGACCAGGCAACATGTTTACAGTCATCAACAGTCCAATGTCAGTGTTCACGGGCCCAGGCGAGACGTAAAGTTTTGTGTCGTGCAGTCATCAAGGGTACACGAGTGGACCTTCGGCTCCGAAAGCCCATGTCGATTATGCTTCGTTGAATTGTTCACACGGTGACACTTGTTGACAGCCAACTACTGAAATCTGCAGCAGTTTGTGGAAGGGTTGCATTTCTGTTACATTGAATGATTCTCTTCAGTCGTCGTTGGTTCCGTTCTTGCAGGATCTTTTTCTGGCTGCAGTACTGTCGGAGATTAGTTTTAGGGAGTTCCTGATATTCACGGCACACTCATGAAATGGTTGTACGGGAAAATCCCCACTTCATCGCTACATGGGTAATGCACTGTCCCATTGCAGCCGGCCACTGTGGTGGAGCGGTTCTAGACGCTTTAGTCCGGAACCGCGCTGCTGCTACGGTCGCAGGTTCGAATCCTGCCTAGGGCATCGATGTGTGTGATGTCCTTAGGTTAGTTAGGTTTAAGTAGATGTAAATCTAGGGGACTGATGACCTCAGATGTTAAGTCCGATAGTGCTTCAAGCCATTTCAACTATTTGTCCCATTGCTCATGCGTTGACTATAACACCACTTTCAAACTCACCGAAATCTTGATAACCTGTCGTTATAGCAGCAGTAAACGATCTAACAACTGCACCTGACGCTTGTTGTCTTACATAGGCGCCATATAAACGGAAGTTGGTAGGCGTGTTTCTACTTCTGTATGATTGTCTATTCAAATTTCGCGCCTGTTGCATAAGAATGGTGCTAGCAGCGCCACTATGAGGATGCAAGTTTTCTTTTAATGCACAATGTAATGGTGGATAGTTACCTTTGAGATTCGATGTGGTGAGTTGATGTTAGGCGGCAAAAAGGCCATAATGAAAACCTCACTGAGTTTGATTGGGGTCGAGTAGAACGGCTACGAGAAGCTGCATGTTGCTTCTGCAATCCTGCAGAAGGACTTGATAGAAATGTAGCAACTTTACGCGATTGGTGGGAGGGTGGTCACGAGAATGTACGGTTGCAAGAAGACCGCGACTGGACGACCCCTTGGTACTAATGAGAGGGAAGACCATCGTGTTCGGCGTATGGCTTTGACGCAGCTTACCGTATCTGCAACAGCAGTCTGAGCAGCAGTTGGCACCACAGCGACACAACTAACTGTTACAAATCGGTTACTGCAAGGACAACTCCGAGCCACACGCCCTGTAGCGTGAATTCCACTCACCCCAAACCACCGCCATTTGGGACTTCCGTGGTGTCAAGCTAGAGCTCATTGGAGAGGTCTGTTGTGTTTCCCAATGAAAGATCGTTCTGTGTCGGCGCCAGTGAAGAACGGTTGTTGGTTAGGAGGCCAGTAAGAGCCTGCAACCAACCTATTTCCGTGCTGGACACACATGACCTACACGTGGAGTCATGGTGTGGGGTGCGATTTCGTATGACAGTAGGAGCAGTCTCGCGATTATCCTGACGCCAAAACTGTACGTCACCCTGGTGATTCGACCTGTTATGCTGCCATTCAGAAACAGCATTCCAGGGGCCGTTTTCCAACAGGATAACGCCACATACCGCTGTTGTAACGCGACATGCTCTACAGAGTGTCGACATGTTGCTTTGTTCTGTTAGATCACCAGAACTTTCTCCATTCGGACACATATGGAACATCATCGGGCGACAACCCCAGCGTGATCCACAACCCGCATTAACCGTCTCTGTATTGACCTACAAGCGCGACAAGCTCAGAACTCCAACCCATCCAGCGCCTGTATAACACAAGGCATGCACTCTTTCATGCTTACATTCAACATTCTGTCGCTTGCGCTGGTTATTATTGTGCCAGCATTTCACAGTTGCAATAGCTTATCTCGAGCTTGTATTAACCTGTGATCTTGAAATGGTAATGTATTCCCGAAATTTCATTACTCGCCATTAATTATTTATTGATGTTACAATATTTTCCCCGTCAATATATATATATATATATATATATATATATATATATATATATATATATATATATATTGACGGTGAGAAAATTGCAACACCAATAAATAATTTATATAATTATGGACAGCTCTAGGGAAAATAAAAATGCCCGCTTTTAAGAGGTGTCCGCTACTCAAAGGATAAAAATACATTATACAGTACAGTACAATCAATGTACTGTAGACATGAAAGTACTGTACAACTGTATAAGTCAAGTACTGAAAATTTATATTAACAGAATCTTCCGTCGGCTCTTGGGAACAACATTATAATAAACGAAAAGCAGTTTGCTTTTGTTCTACAATGCTGAAGGTTTTCCTGTCTACTCCATTGTTATTTATGTACAGTTCAGTTTTTACTTTTTCATTGCAAAGATGTTACTTACTGTATGTTTCTACTTCAGTCTTGATGTGTTACTTCTCTTCCACTGTTGTCTGCTAACATTTAACTTCTTTGGTGATAATACTCAGTAAATGGCTGAAGATGGCCTTGTATGCCGAAAACTGGTTAACAATAAAAGTAATATTGTAGAACAAAAGCAAACTGGTGCCTCTCATTTACTGAAAATTTATTTAAGTACTGTACTACATTAACAAATACCCATACACTAGTATATTACAGAATTAAATTTTCTTTTATGCGTTCTAGAAAGTTGATTTGAAATAATAACTCATATTTTTCTGAACCAGAGTCATTTATAGCTGTCTTCTCAATTTGTGTTTCAACTGCTAACGTTAAACTGAGTCTCTCTTCATCACTTCTCACGAAAAATTTTCTTACTTTTTCCACTGCCTGCTTACTTGAAAGAGAATAAAGCCCAGTCCATTTTCGTCATCTTCTTCTTCATTTTGTTGTCCATTCCCGACACTGTCACACCACTTTTCTTGATGAAGTTCTTGTATGAGTTCACTTACGCTAGTTGATGTACTTTATATGAACACTGCATCATCGATATTGGCGTATCCCTTAGATTACTGTACTAAAGTGTGAAGTTGATGCTCATATTCCTTGAGATTGTTTTCTTCGACACCATCCTCAATCGCTAAAGCGTAGTCATTAAAAATGAACCTTGCCTTCTTAAAACAGTTGCTGATTGCGGGCTGAAGAAATCCACAGAATTGCATCCGGTACACAAACAGATTTTCCAAGTTCATATCCAGATTGAGCACTGTCCATTCGAGACAAAATATGTCTCAACACATTTTGCCTGTAAAACACTTCGAAATATTGAATAGTTCCCGGACGTAGTGGTTGACAACGCGAAGTTTAATTTGTCGGCAAAAAGATTATTTTCACATTTTTTTTACAGCACGACAATGGTAAGTGGCATTATCCTTAAACAAAATCACTTTCTTTGTCTTTCCATTCTTCTATCAAATGCCAGCAACCATTCACTCATTATTGCTGCCGCCATCCAAGATCGATTATTAGCAAAACACTCCATGTTCAATCTACTCAAGTCAATAGCCTTAAAACATCTGGGCTTCGTAGGCTTAACAATAATTGAAAGATTTTCAAATTCGCCTAACATATTAACATACAGTAGAACAGTGAATCGTTATTTTGAAATTTTACCTCCTGAACAGTTTTTACCTTTCAGTGCTATTGTTTTACTGGGAGGAGCTCTGAAGAAAAGTCCAGCCTCGTCTCAGTTTAAAATGTTTCTTTCTTCATAACCCTCACAAACTCCTGTTATCCTTTTTTTGACAGTCTGACACGATGTTTCCGTCCACTGAACTGGATTCACCGCACACGGTTAGAAAAGAGATGTTGTGTCTACTGCTAAGTTTCTTAAACCTGCCTACAAATGCTTTGAAATCGTTAAGTCATAACTCCTTAGCGATTGCGAGTGCTTTCTTGTGGATAAGAGGTCCACTGACTGGCAAGTTATTGCTGAGAGCACGGCAGAACCATTAAAAAAGTCAAATTGTCAACTTTTAAGCCTGGCGTGTTGGAAAAACGCGTTTACAGTCAACGTTTTCAGAACGACAGTTTCGTTTCTTAAAATAGCACTGATCTGTGTTTTTCGAACAGCAAACTTTGTGCCATATATCTTACACTAAGTTTTTCCTTTTTGTAGGCATTGGTTATCTCGACGTTTTCATTCAGCGTTAACCGTTTCCGTTTTTGTGAGGTCTTAGCGCTACATTACATAAACTTTCTCGCTTGAAGTCAGCAGCAGAATGCACTTTAGGCCCCCTCACACAGAGTGACTGACAAGGGAAACTACCATCGCATCCCCCCCCCCCCCCCACCCGCCAGATTCAATGGTAAGAGAAGAGGGGTCAGAGGAGACAGCATTTCAAAAACTGAACACAAATCAAGCATGGAAGCAGCAAAAAGGTGTATGAACTGTGAAAAAAAAGCGAAATAAAACCAGGGAACGGTAAAAGCTTAACAAGTGCAATATCGGGAGAAGTTAAAGAGCAGCAGTCTCGGATCCGGCCGGCACGGTAACTCAGCCCTCTGTATTTAAAAAAAAAAAAAAAAAAAAAAAAAAAAAAAAAAAAAAAAAAAAAACCTGCGTGTATGGATAAACGATGTGCATAAACGGGTGTCATAGGATGTTCGCCCTGAACAAGAAATGCAACGAACAAAACGACATAAGAAAGAGCGGTTACGGTGTTTGACTGCAAACAGGAGGAGCCGCGTTCGAAATACCCTCATGTCCTTTATTTATTTTGTTCGCAACATTTTGAACTGTCTGTCCGGTCACTCAAATGTTTGTTCTCTTTCTGTAGCCTAGGCAGGTGTCATACTATTCATTGGTTACAGAATATGAGTGATGTGGTAAGAATAAATTACCGTCGAAAGTGAATAGCGAGAGCAGGCGAGGTACCGTATTGACGACTTACAGAAATGAAAACAACAAATAAACGGGTGTGAACTATATTACAACAAAACTTCCAAAACAGAACGTAGCTTCAAAAACGTGAAAAAACATGTTCTGACAGAGCACAGGGAAACTGTGTGATGTGAAACTGTTGCGTCATTTGTTGCAGCTCATGTGACAAACTATTATGTTTCCATCATTTCCTTGGCAATGATCACAAACACATTCATACGAACACCAAAATTGTGCCAGGTAGCATATCTCACTCACATACCAGGCGTAGAAATTACGTGCGTCGATAACAGATTCCTATCGTGTAACACACGTACTGTCACTAACACTATGTGTGACACACCAGACGTGTTTTCCGTTGGAGGATTCGGTTGACTTGTCGCTTTGTCATCAAACGTTTGCTGTTCCCATTCGGAAGCCATTTCCTTTCGGTTGCTAACAGAGTAGTTGTGCAGAATCAACTATCATAATACGTCCCTACCTTACACCTCGCTGTTCCAAACGGATGTTACTCCACGCCACAGACACAATTCTGAAGAGAGCGAAGAGCGAAAAAGAACAAGGTTTAAACAAGGATCGCCCGTTCGGCAGCCCCACATAGTGATCGCTTTCAGGCTGCTCTATATTGCACTTCTTGTGCTTGGAGCGTTCGCTGTTTCTATTTTGCTTTTTTTACAGTTCACCTTCTTCCTGTTTTCATACTAGGTTTGTGTTCAGTTCTTGACGGGATGACCACTGGGCCCTCTTACCACTAAATCAGAGGGGAGTGCCATGGGAAGTTTCCCTTGTGAGAAGCGCTTCTCTCTGTCGCTCCCGCTGGTGAAACTTGGTTTAAATGGGCATTTCCACGCATGCCTTCCGTGGCGCTTGGTGGCAGACTCGCCACGGATAGCGCGCATTGACCGGCCGAGCAGTGTGTCGGCGCACATGAAAAGTCGTCAAGTGAAGTCAGCGTAGCAGTAGCGGCATCATCAAAGCCGTCCGCGGCAGGATGAAAGCTGCTAACAGCAACAGCAGCGACTCTTCTCAGTGGCGGCTTGCCTCGCCGAGCTCTGTGGTCATGTTTGTTGCCGACCAACTTACACCCCTCGTTGTTTTGATCCCGTCTGTTATTTGGAAGTTTCAAATGTTGTTGGGAGATACATTTCAGAGTCCGCATCCATTATTGAGTATGTCCGCTATGCGGAAGAGCTTTACCAGAAGGGCTAATGTTATTTGGCAGGGGAATTTTAAAATGTCCGAAATTGAGAGGCGTTCGCTATTGGCAAGTGTCCATTAGTGGAAGTTTTACTGTGCACTTAAGCGAAATATGTCCTCTCAATTTGCGCTCTTCAATTGAAGCTGGTGCTACCGTTTTTTAATTCTAGTAATTTAAAATGAGACGCTTAGAAAATGTAAGGAGACTGCCTACACTACGCTAGTCCGTCCTCTTTTAGAATACTGTTGCGCGGTGTGGGATCCTTACCAGATGGGACTGACTGAGTACATCGAAAAAGTTCAAAGAAAGGCAGCACGTTTTGTATTATCGCGAAATATGGGAGAGAGTGTCACAGAAGTGATACAGGATTTGGGATGGGCATCAATAAAAGAAACGCGTTTTTCGTTGCGACGGAATCTTCTCACGAAATTCCAATCATCAACTTTCTCTTGCAAATGCGAAAATATTTTGACACCGAGGAGGAGCGATCACAAAGATAAAATAAGGGAAATCAGAGCTCGTACGTAAAGAAATAGGTGTTCATTCTTTTCGCGCGCTATACGAGATTGGAATAATAGAAAATTGTGAAGGTGGTTCGATGGATTCTGTGCCAGGCACTTAAATGTGATTTGCAGAGTATCATTATAGATGTAGATTTATACTTCCGATTAGTTCCGTGTAACTTGTTTTATATTTTCTCAAATGAACAGTTGAGTGAGAGAGAGTCTACAGTGTATAAGAGCGAGCAGACGAGTACAGACTTTGTGTTCCCTCTACGTCAGAAGGACTTCTACACTCTATTCCACAAGCTTATATCTACTCTTCCAGTGCGCGCGTTTGAAATTAATGTCAACACGGTGCACAGACACACACGGAAAATCGGAAAATGTTTATTTTTCACTGAATGTGCCAACACTGTGGTTCACAGAAATTAGGAATTAATCCAACAAACGCAAGTAACGCTCACGAGCAAATCGTACGTAAAACAGCTCACACTGCTCTGCAGTGTTGCACAGCGAACTGGTATAAATAAAGGCAGTTCATTCTTACAAATGTTATAGAACACGTTTGTGTATTGCATCGTCCGTGATAGGTTGGTTCTAGGATATCTGCAGCAATAGTGAATTTGTATACTGCGTTTGAAACTATGCTATACTGTATTGCTAACAAAGCAGTCACGCTCGCTGACAACGAATGATCAAACTTCACAAGTTTTTGTAACAGGACTGTAATACTTCCATGTAGTGTGACTAAGAAAAGGTGATTTGCGTCCTCTTCTTCTCTACAACAGCGGAAAGGTTTCTCTATCTGCAGTTTGTGGAGATGTTCACGAAAACATCTGTTATTAAATTTGAGTCTGGCTATTAAAGAGGCGAAGTGCCTAGACACTAAATGCATATGGGTTTTCGTGAAAAAGGGGATCACCGAGTAAATAAATGCGTATTTCTCGCTTTTTTGTCTTGTTGTTTCCTTCCATTTCAGTTGCCAGTCTTCCGTCATCTATGTGTGTAGTACATACCGGTGATCCATAGCTTCCAGGTGGTATACTCTGCCACAGCAGATCCTTTGGCTAAGGGATCGACAGTTTCGTTGCCAGTTTTCCCATAGTGTGATTTCGCACAAGAAAAATTAATGAAGTGACCATCTTCGTTCATCGATTCCAACACTTCCATAATACTGGACAATGGGGTTTTCAGACAAATTGGTGCTAAATTTTTAAGTACTGTTAGAGCAGAGTGGCAGATTAGGACACAGATGGTGTCATCCACGGGCGGAAGTGAAGTGCTTCTCGTGTAGAGGAAGGTGATTCTTATTGTGTTTTTATAGTAATTGTAGCGCCCTTCAGGGGAAGGCCACTTCAACCCACCATGAGCAGTGCTTTCTTTTTATAGACGAGTTATACAAGCTCTGGGATTTTCACCTGCCACCTTGCCAAGGACATCTCGTGAGTGCCCCTATTGAAGGAAAACCGGATGACGCTCCGCGGACAACAACGTAATGATGTCAGGGATCGGCCTCACAAACTGTGAATTGTGAAGCCTAGTAGACGGTCTGCAGTTGAGTATATCATTCCCCGATTCAGTGTTGGATGGCAATAAACGTTAGACAGTGGCATCACACAGAACTATCTCTTCCTTACAGAATACGGAAGTCACGGCAGCACAGCGTATCTTTGCTCATCATGTTTCAGGGGGAACAGTGATTAGCATGGGAACAGACCGCAGTACTGAACCCTGGACTTCTGAAAGGAGGTCCCCTGAACAAATGAGTCATGGTTCAAGTTCCTACACTCCGATTGTAGGGTACAGCTACGTCGTAACCGACACGAGGCGAAATATCCAACTTGTCAACAGAGAATCGTTCAGGATACTGCTGGATCTAATTTAGTATGTATGGGGGAGAGGGGGGAAAGGGTTTGCACGAAATGAAATAAGTGATATGCCTGTTCGCCTGCGGTATACTGCAGGAGACCTGTAAATCAAACACCACTCCCGATTATGCCAGAATGGTTTGAAGGGACTTGTTTGGCTCTCAGGTCACTTGACCTTAATCCCATTGGCCATAAAGGAGACGCCAAAGAGCGGGATGTTCGCGTTTGGACCAGCGTCCTTTACCTGCGACTGTTGCTGATCGGTCATGCATCAGCGTGCCTCCCTAACGCCCTAGGTGTATCGCGAATTCCACGACACGGTGCATAGCCTCTTTCAAATAAGCGTAAGGGGATGCTACTCGCCAATAAGTAAATGTCTATATTCGATAGCTTATATGTATATTGTGAAGCCCCTAAAATAGACGAGGAAACGTAATGAAACTTTACAGCCTGAGATGGTATGTGATGGTATTTCAGCGGTTACAAGAACAAGTCAAAGGTCTTGGCAGTGTGAACTCATTTATCGTTCTGACGTTGACCACATTTGGTCTGGATACGTGTATTGATGCGATTCGGAAAGGAGTCATAAATCTGGTGCATACTCTCCTGAGGCTACAAACTTAATTTTCCCCAGTGTCACCCTATTTGTTCCCAGCATTCCAATTTTAGACCAAGTAGGTGATATGCTTTTCAGTAGGTTTAGGATCAAAAATTCCATCCACCTCTCACTTTTGTTCAATGTGCCCGCCACTGGACACACGACAGACATCCAAACTATAGTAAAATCCGTCCCATACTTTCACGACGAAGTCTCGAGTTATTACATTCAGTACTGTAGCTATCTGGCGCTGCAGTTCACCCGAAGTTGCTGAAAAAGGAGGAACATGGAGTGTTTCACGAACCCAAAAAAAAAAAAAAAACCATGCCTTGAGAAGAGGCCAACTGCGCAGTAGGAGATGCGTTCTCAGCCGATACATCGCTGAGGCAGCTTGTTGTTAAAAAATGCTGTTATACACTCCTGGAAATTGAAATAAGAACACCGTGAATCCATTGTCCCAGGAAGGGGAAACTTTATTGACACATTCCTGGGGTCAGATACATCACATGATCACACTGACAGAACCACAGGCACATAGACACAGGCAACAGAGCATGCACAATGTCGGCATTAGTACAGTGTATATCCACCTTTCGCAGCAATGCAGGCTGCTATTCTCCCATGGAGACGATCGTAGAGATGCTGGATGTAGTCCTGTGGAACGGCTTGCCATGCCATTCCCACCTGGCGCCTCAGTTGGACCAGCATTCGTGCTGGACGTGCAGACCGCGTGAGACGACGCTTCATCCAGTCCCAAACATGCTCAATGGGGGACAGATCCGGAGATCTTGCTGGCTAGGGTAGTTGACTTACACCTTCTAGAGCACGTTGGGTGGCACGGGATACATGCGGACGTGCATTGTCCTGTTGGAACAGCAAGTTCCCTTGCCGGTCTAGGAATGGTAGAACGATGGGTTCGATGACGGTTTGGATGTACCGTGCACTATTCAGTGTCCCCTCGACGATCACCAGAGGTTTACGGCCAGTGTAGGAGATCGCTCCCCACACCATGATGCCGGGTGTTGGCCCAGTGTGCCTCGGTCGTATGCAGTCCTGATTGTGGCGCTCACCTGCACGGCGCCAAACACGCATACGACCATCATTGGCACCAAGGCAGAAGCGACTCTCATCGCTGAAGACGACACGTCTCCATTCGTCCCTCCATTCACGCCTGTCGCGACACCACTGGAGGCGGGCTGCACGATGTTGGGGCGTGAGCGGAAGACGGCCTAACGGTGTGCGGGACCGTAGCCCAGCTTCATTGAGACGGTTGCGAATGGTCCTCGCCGATACCCCAGGAGCAACAGTGTCCCTAATTTGCTGGGAAGTGGCGGTACGGTCCCCTACGGCACTGCGTAGGATCCTTCGGTCTTGGCGTGCATCTGTGCGTCGCTGCGGTCCGGTCCCAGGTCGACGGGCACGTGCACCTTCCGCCGACCACTGGCGACAACATCGATGTACTGTGGAGACCTCACGCCCCACGTGTTGAGCAATTCGGCGGTACGTCCACCCGGCCTCCCGCATGCCCACTATACGCCCTCGCTCAAAGTCCGTCAACTGCACATACGGTTCACGTCCACGCTGTCGCGGCATGCTACCAGTGTTAAAGACTGCGATGGAGCTCCGTATGCCACGGCAAACTGGCTGAAACTGACGGCGGCGGTACACAAATGCTGCGCAGCTAGCGCCATTCGACGGCCAACACCGCGGTTCCTGGTGTGTCCGCTGTGCCGTGCGTGTGATCATTGCTTGTACAGCCCTCTCGCAGTGTCCGGAGCAAGTATGGTGGGTCTGACACACCGGTGTCAATATGTTCTTTTTTCCATTTCCAGGAGTGTATGTGAGCGCCGATGCTGTGGTGCTTCTCTCTGTCAAGAAAGGAAATTTGTGGCTCGTACACGCAACTGCGGAAAAAATCACATCCCAGCACATCCAAGTGCATGCTTGCTGTGACCCTCTTTTCCGCAAAGAAGAATAGGTCATGTATTTTTTCTCTGGAAATGGAGTAAATTACACGAGGTTTTGAAGACTGCCTCTCTTGTGCTCATTTGTGGCGGATCACACTTTAACTTCCCACTGAAACGGTACTGTATACTTTTCTGTTTCCGTGCCGCGTCTCTCTACGCAACATACACCCCCGCTGATGGTGTTGCCAGCTACTGAAGAACTGCGGATTATGTTGCTTCTGCCCTGCACTGACAGATGGAAATCTTTCTGCCAGTGGGCGCAACAACACACGATGCGTCTGGGACACTCACATGGTTCCCATCCTGCAGTCAGACAGCTCAGAACAGCACTTGTTATCACTTACAGAGTACAGTTCTACAAGTGCCATTGGGAAGGCAACATTTTCTGATCTCTCAGTCGCTATTTATGGAGAACTACGACCATTAACAGAATGCCCACACATTTACATTCAGTCGTACTAAGAATATCATAGACCGCCAAGAGACGTCAACTTTATTTACATTACACTGTATCCGGTGTCATGCATCAAACTGTATCAAAGTTAATTACTATAGTAACAATGGAAACTTCAGGTTTGAATATCAGTAATATAAGGAAAACATAGACTGCTACTTACTGGAAAAATTATGGATTAAGGTACAGACAGGCACAAGGAAAAGACACTTACAGATTCACTTTCGGCCATAGACTTCGCCAGAAAAGGAAACACGTATTCCAGTCCAAGCTGCCGCAGATGGTGGTCATGTGTGCGTAAGGTGTGCTTGCTTGTGTGATTGAGTGTGTGTGAAGGCGTTGGTCGTAAGCCAATATGTATCTTTTCGTTGTGCCTGTCTGCAACTTAACGTGTCATCTTTACGCTGAGCAGCAGTCTGTCATTTCCTTTTGTTGTTAGGTACTATATTGTACCCTAACCCTTAATAAATGTCACTGGTTATTTATTGTATTTCCAAATTTCTGTTCTAGTGCCAGGCAGATGTTCAAGGTGACAGTCCTGAGATGCAGTTCTGAAACCTTTAGTTGAACTATAGCAGGACTTGTTTTCTGTTAGTGGAAGTGTTTGCGCTGAATTTATAGTAACATTCCAATAAATACAATGTATACTCATTGCTGAATTCTAAACTTGATAGGAAATTGTTATCTTTCATTCCCATGCTCATTACGAATTCACAAAGAACTGCATATTCTTTCTTTCTGATTTGCGGTAACTGAATCCTGTATAGCTCAAAGTAGAAATGTCACCGCAGGTATTCCTCACAGACAAACGAGGAATGGCTAATTCTCTGCCGGCACAACAAGTAGCCTTTTGGAGACGTCTGTCGCATGTGCTCCACGTCTTGGACTAGCGCATGGTGCAACCTGCTGCTGGCACCTTCTTCGAATGCTTTGTGTTGTAGAAAGTAGAGTGCCGTACTCTCGGCGAAAATCACGGCGCACAGCTGCTGAAACGGACAACGCGTTGCTGAGTCATTGCCGTTTCGAGTTTCGACTCGACGCACATCGGGTAATGAACGAACAAGCGACAAAGCTAGCTACACGAGGCAGAACCGTACCGGTAACCACATGAACTGAAAACAGCCGTCGGCAGGATTAACTTTTATTTTCGATACTTATATTAAAATTTTCCCAAAGGTTCTAACTTGCATCATGTAGAAGGTTATTTTTTTTTTGGAGAACGAAAATCTCCTGCATGAAACTGACTAACAGAGATCTTGTGAAACTCAGATCGCTCTGTTCCTCCACGAGATACGTAACGCGTTAGACAATGGCTCTCAGGTTGATGCCGTGTTCCTCGACTTCAGGAAGGCATTTGATACCGTCCCGACTCTGTCGTTTAGTGAAACAAATACGGAGCACATTTGCAACTGGATTCAAGACTTCCTTGCAGAAAGAACACAACCCATCGCTCTTAACAGAACAAAATCGGCAGATGTAA
The DNA here is from genome assembly GCF_023897955.1 of Schistocerca gregaria. NCBI lineage: Eukaryota > Metazoa > Arthropoda > Insecta > Orthoptera > Acrididae > Schistocerca > Schistocerca gregaria. The sequence goes on along the minus strand of NC_064922.1, from coordinate 303,743,812 downwards.
TGGTAATTTCCGGAGTACCCCAAAGAAGTATGATAGGACCGGCACTGTTTACAATGTATGTAAATGATCTAGTAGAAAGCGTCGGAATCTCTTTGAGACAATTCGCAGGTGGTGCCATTGTCTTTAAGAAAGTAGTCACGCCAGGAAAGAGTATCGATTTGCAGAGTAACCTGCAGAGTATTGATGACTGGAACGGGCTCTCGCAGTTGACCCTGAACGTAAGTAAATGTAACGTATTCCGTATACATAGGAAAAGAAATCCACTACTGTACAAGTGCACTATTGATGACAAGTTGCTGGAAAAAGTATCTACCGTAAAATATTTCGAGTATTTGTCTAGAGCGACCTGAAGTGGAATGACCACATAAAATAATAGTACTAAAAGCAAGTACCAGACTGAGATTCATAGGAAGAACCTTAAGGAAATCTAACTCATCCACGAAGGAAGTGGCTTATAAGGCGCTTGTTCGACCGATTCTTAAGTATTGTTCATCAGTCTGCCATGCTTACGAAGCAGGACTGATATGAGATGGAGAAGATCCAACGTAGAGTGGCTCGTTTTATCACGGGTTCGCTTAGTCGGCACGAGAACGTTACAGATGCTCGACAAACTCCAGTGACAGACTTTACAAGAGAGACGTTGTTGGTGAAGAGATTTAATATTGAAATCTCGAGAGAGATCTCTCCTGGAAGAGAAGGTTGGTTGGTTGATACGGTGGAAGAAAGCAAACAGTGAGGTCACCGGTCCCATCGGATGAGTGAAGCATGGGGAAGGAAAATAAACCGTTCTCTTCCAGGGAACAATCCCGGCATTTGTCTGAAGCGGCAACAGTCGGACAATACATTAATTCGTTCCACATACATCTCGCGAAGTAACTACGACCAGAAAATTCGAGAAATTAGATGCTTACCGACAGTCATTCTTCCCACGCGCCATTCGCGAATGGAAACAGGGAATGTGAGCCGTGACGGCTGGCGCTGGTTACGCTCCACTTGCGTCGCTGATATCGACACTCGTCTGGTCTTGTATCTCTGACTGTTCCGCCTATGGTTTTCCGGCTTGGCGTGTGGCCGGGGTCTCTCTCTGGTTGGCGTTCAACAAAGCAACATGTTTTGAAGGCAGGCCCTCGTCTCGATCCGCTCTGTGCCCGGGCTTCGCCGGTCTCTCCGTTCTGCCGCGCGCCGGGTGTACGGTGCTGATTAGTCGACGCGTTTGTTTGCGAATCGGTGGCGGGTCCGTCACCTCATGCTGGACATCTTCTCACCGCGTAACTGGAGGCATGAAGTTACGTATGATTCACATTCTGCTGTTAACCTGTGACGATTTGTGTATCTAGCGGAGATAAGTTAAGGATGGTTTTGAATAAGAGAGTGTTATACGGAACGTACGAAGTCTAAGGCTTCGAAGTATTGTTTCCGGCGGAGCGGAGTCTAATTATAAATGCAAAATGGAATAGAGTTTTACTGCTTGTTTTAAAGGTTCTTTGCAGTGGTAATTTGATGTACTAGGTTAATTAGTGTGCTCTTCACCCAGTTTTGGTTTTAAACTTTCTTTTAATATGAAGGGCAGAGCTTTTGTTAAGTCAGTGTTAAGTCAGCGTAATTTTAATTGTTCTTGTACTCCGTAAATGTCTCAGTTTGGTTTTCAGTTATGCAACAGATAGTCACGTAGTTACTAAGCCTTGCATGGTCTTGCAAAAGATGAATCACGAGTTGAATTTGTCTGCCGCGTGAGTTATTTGCTGTTGCAGAAATGGTTTGATATGTGGGGCAGATGGGGTTTGTCGACTTGGCGGGCAGGCTGAGATCGTGTGTGTGTGTTCGGCGTGTCTTCTGCCCTGGCTTGCAGCCGGATCGTTTTCGAAATTGCTTGGCGGTTGCTTTCTACTAGTTTGTTCCGAGTACCACCGTGTACAGGCCGCACTTCCATCCTTTAGTTAAATATCCGGCCTGTCCCCCAGGACGGACGAGATCTTTTCATAAGTAACTCAAGGTGAATCATTAGTGTTGTGTAAATTTTGGTTACGTAAGCAATGAACTTGATAGTGTGCTTATGGTGGTGACTGTCTGTGATCATTTTGCAATCAGATCTAATTATTATCTTTAAAATACTGTTTGTTATATTAATTCATGATCCAATCACAGAGTTTTTCAAGTCTGGTGAAGGGCAAGCGTCCAAAATTTAAAGACTTGATACTTTGGTAATTCCATTAGCATCTTAAAAAAAAAAAAAAAAAAACCGGGGGTGGGGGCGTAGACCGTTAAAGCCAGTTGTATATTTTCTTAAGAGGACAATGGTCAGAATTGAATTTTTATATTGCTATTCTTGCTATTCTGATTCTGTAATACTGAAATTTGTTCTTTAGTCGAAATTAAAATTATGTACCAACCACAAGTTTGCCCGTCAACAAAGACCCCTTGCTTCCTATCTCCTTTGAATAGCTGTGGTTAAATTGCAATTTTGGCTTCTCTAGCACGTTACTTGAGCAGTAACACAACTCAGGATGAAGTATCAGCTGGTGGTACCTGAGGTACTCTCCGCCACGTATCATCAACTGGCTTGCAATGCATGATGTAGATACCTCGTGAAATCTGACGAATCTGTTTGAGTCTGTATAATTAGCAACAATGATCCTACCAACAAAGGAGCTGCAGAAAATCGTATCTAATTTGAATTTTTGTTAGACCAACCATACAGTGGCTGACAAATAAAGTGAAGTGTCAACAAGTCGTGGTCCTATGACGATGCAACTTCATATACGAACGCACTTTCGGTGGTTATGTAAATGATCAGAGTTGCAATTGCCTGTGACTGGCCAACCGGCCACCAGAGTGGATTAGTGCTGTTCATGCTTGCTGCTGTCTCCAGGCCTGGAGGGTATATAAGGAGCGTAAACAACGCCAGATGTTGAGTGATCACTGTGAATGGCGCAGAGATGAGACATACCCATTTGAGACAGTGATTCCAGCAGCTGAGAGAGTTTGTAAGGGGCCTTATTATGGATCATTGTTTGGACAGCTGGTCCAATTGTGCAATATCCAGAATTGCGGTGCTTTAGATGATACACTGTCCCGATGTTCACGTCATGGAAATATGAAGCCATGCATACTAGTCATCAAGATCCCAGTCGACCACGTCTGACAGAGACAAGGAGAATGCTCGCACTGCGCATCAAGAAATCCATAATCCTTCACATGTACACCTGTCGTCCGAGTATAAGTAATGGACTCCCTGCAACACTGTGTGTTATCCTGCACCATTGGTTGGAGATCAGCAGCTGCCACACTGGGGAATTATTGTCTCGTGTGCAGGCTGCCGTTAATAAAACGAAACAGACAGCTGCGTTCGGAGTGGTTCCATTTCCGGGAAGCATGGCCTGCCTGAATGACGTCACATTGTGCTCAGCTATGGATCGCTTTTCTGCGTCACTGTGAATGACCATAGTCGCCGAATACGGCGGCGAAATGGTCAGAGGTCCGGTTTTCCATTGTTTTGGAGAGACACAGCAGTGTTACTAATGGCGCCCTGGTGTGGAGAGCCATCGGGTGCGACTTCAGTTACGGATGGTTGTGATTGAGGGAACTCTGTTGGCATAATGGTATGCCACAGACATCCTGCGTCCTCAGGGTGTTACTTCTCATGCTACAGTTCGTGGTGCCATTTTTCAATAGCGCAATGGACGTGTCTCTACGAACTTTCTGCGTGAGACTGACATAATGTACATTCAGGATGTTAATTATTGGACTGGCTAAAAGGTTCGTACCTGTTTTGGCAATGAAGGCAGTGAACTGTACGTTATTACTCTGATTTTACGACTTAGTGACTTGCTTGCAAGAAGCAGCCAGTAGGTTTGCAATTGAAGACATCACAAACCCAAGTTTTAAAAAGTATCTTCGTTATCGGTGGAGTTTTGATGAAGATTTTTCGATAGAGAGGAGAGAAGGTGGAAGCCTGGAGGCACAAATCAGATGAATGTAGCAAATATGAGGCTTTTTCATAAAATGATGGAATTCGGTGGGCCACCAACCCCGTTTCTGCACTGTACTGGGGAAGAAAATCATCATAGAGTTAACAATTTTTTTTATTTGTGTACCGTTTTCAGAGAATTATAATACTAAGAAAAGCGTTTAATTTATTCATCTGATGTCGTAAAAGTGGTGTAGCAACGATAAGTCGGAGAAATGTCCCATAGGCAGTCAAGGAGAGTACACGAGAATTGGTATCTAGTACGTGCACTCCTTTTGACTAACGGTGCAGGAACGCTACAACACAGTGTTAGCACCCCAATCGTACAACATGAAAGTATAGAAACAGACTGTACGTTGAAAGGAAAAGGAAGTTATAACGCTCTGAAAATAGTATGCAAATAAGTAAAACTTCGGACCTACTTGGTGAAAAATTGTTCCTTTATGCAATGTAAGAGGCGATGAAGAACTTCCAAACAAAAACTGTGAATAACGGCTTTCGTCATTTAGTTACTTGAGGATAAGCATTATCGTATTGCAAGTGCACTTTATGTACACTAGTGTTCAAAATTAAAGCAACAAACTGCTATTTCCTCGTCCTGTGTCTAATGCACAATATAATCATACAAACTGTCAATAGATGTCGTCACGATCGAGTTCTTCACGGAAGATGGCGATCCGATCAACGGACAACCACACCAGCAATGACGTCAGGGCACCTATCAAGTGGGGTAGTGTTTGCAGGGTAGTCCCACATCCTCAATCGCCCTGTGCCACAGTCATAGACGGTACAGTATGGTGCAGAGAAGATACCTACAGACTCTCTGCTGTTGAGGACCATAGGGAAAATGGAAGCAGGGAGTCACAAACTGATGTGGCCCGATGGCTTAATGGGAATCGTTTTGTTGTTTCTAGGATGGGGTAACAGTTTATGGAGACCGAAACTGTATCCCAAAGACCAGGACAGGGCCGACCACGTGTGACATCAGAAAGAGTGGACCGTCATTTGGCTGCAAATGTACGACGGTACGGCATTAGTATTGCACTGCTACTGGTATCAGAACTCGCAGCATCCCCTGGACGTGTTGTATCGAGGTAAACGCTGTAAAGAGGGCTTCAGTAGAGTGGCCCTTATTGTTGGAGACCTGCTGTCTGTTTACCTCTGACGTGTCTTCACAGAAAGGAATACCTAGAGTGGGGCCGTCAACATGCCACTTGGATAGTCGAACGGTGGGCCAATGTTCTTTTCACAGACGAGTCCCTGTTTGGTCTGGAGAGAACACGATTTCGGGACCCAAACATTGTGGAAAGAGACCGATATCGAAGAAGACCCCTAATGGTGTGGGCAGGGATTATGTTGACCACTCGCACATCTATTCATGAAACCGTGCGGATGAATCAGCAAGATTTAGGTACTGTCAGGTGCCGTGGGGACAACTTGAGATCTCATGCGCGGTTGTTGCGAGTTGCTGTGGGACGAGACTTCGTATTGGTGGACGATAATTCTCGACCTCGTAGAGCACGGTTGGTTGATGTTACTTTGGAAACGGAAGATACTGCACGCATGACGTGGCCTGCTCGCTCTCCCGATTTGAATCCCATAGAGCATGTCTGGGTTGCACTAGGGAGACGGGCTGCATCAGGTCACCATCTACCACCCACTCTCCAAGACTTGTGAGCACCTCTGCAGCAAGAATGGGCGTTGTTGCTTCGACATGAGATTGATGAAATTATTCACAGCACGTCCGGACGTTTTCAGCCCTGTGTTGGTGCCAGAGGTGGTCATACGTCATACTGAGCGCATTAACCAGTTGTCAGAATGGTTGTACAAATCCTTTAAGTTGAAAGAAAACGAAGAACATTTTTGTCTACACTTAAGCATGTTGCAATTGATTACTTTCTCTATTATTTACATGGTTTCTACTTTACTATCAGCTGTTTATACTGTTTTGTGGCAAAAAACGCAATCTTGCAAAATTTCCGTTTGTGGCTTTAATGTTAGACACAAGTGTAGTTCTCTGGAATGACTTCCTTCAGCAGGGGCTACAGAGAATCTGATAGTTCGTTAAAATGTCTGTAGCGATGGTGCACTACTCGAACGTAGTTTCTAGTGCACGACGCCTTATTTATTCTGAAAAGACACATACACAATCTGTCTGTGAATGAACAAAAAATGCCGCTTTGTTTTTGGGGGGAGGGGAGTGTATCCGATCATCTTCCATAGGTGAGGGATACAACGCAGCGTCATTTGGAGAAACCACAGAAAACATTGATGTTGATGGCCAACGGATATTTGACCTCCTGTTCTCTTGAATCCGAGTGTAGTATCTTAACCACTCCACCACCTCGTTCAGTTAGACGTGTTTGGGACTTCTTCACAGCCAGGTGACCTTCCTGGACTTGGCAAACATCTAAGGTCTTAGTGATGCTATTGGAAAAGAACAAACGCTTTAATACCACGGATTCTTCGATGAAATCGTTCGCGGAAGAAAATGTGTCCGCTCTCTCATTAAGCCCAAAAGGAAGAAAACGTCGAAAGGGTTCCCTTTGCTTCGTTTACTGTTTCCCTCATTTATCTCAGAAACAGTACAAACTCTCTCCAAATCGGCAAATGTCTATAAGTAATAAATTCGAATTGAATCATTTCGAAGGTTGTTTAGAAATACTTTGTGTGTTTTTGTGTAAGGGTTTCTTGATCCCCGGTGTCTCGTTACAGAGTAATAGTGTAATTATGATTTATTTTGTTTTTACCCCAGTTGCCTATTTTTGTAAAAGCATTTTCACAACAGTGGATGAGGCTGTAATACGTAACCACTAAAATGTACTGCGCAAAACAGAAATCAGTGCAACACCCAGATGAGGCACGTGCGCTTTTATCAAATTATGTTCACTCCGTTTTTAAGCTCTCAGCACAGTTCGTAACAATTACAAAACTGCTCCCATACAGGTATTGTCCAAAATATCGACCACAATGTTAACGGCAGATTATATAGCTAAGCATCATCGACTGCCTAAGATGCTCACGAATCGCAGGAGTTTGGAGTATTACTTTCGCAGCTGCGACAGTTCTAGCAACCAGTTCTATGTGAGTATCGATCGGAGACTCGTATACTAGGCTGTTCGCATTACCCTGAAGAAGTGCGTCGGTGTGATGTCTCGTGACGAGATGGCCACGGAACAGGACCAGTGCGAACATGTATTGGTGTCCAATAACTCTGTAACACAAGCCACCGGAGACCAAGAGCCACTTCAAGACAAATTATCAGAAACGTCCTTGAACAACCTCCGAGATTTTGTGGTTGAAGTTCGGGTTCATCCTGCATATTTTCAAACACAACCTAAATATCGACAGATGGTAAAAATAAATATGATCGTTATACATCAGTAAGGCTCAGTAGACCGGGAATCCCTCATCTCCGTACTAAAAGAATAATACATAGAGAAAAAAACCCAAAACCGTAATCAAACAAACCCTTACCAACACATACACCAAAGTCACATTCATGGGAGAACACTTGGACCCTTCCTAGGTAGAAGCTAGCGTACGGAAAAGGGATGGACTTTCACCACTGCTATTTAAATGTGCCAGAGAAACAATAGTCAGAGAGTGGAAGACTCATAGTGAATTGTCTAGCCTTTCCATATTACGTGGTCCTACTAGCCGAGACCTGGAAAGAAACTAAAGAACAGTCTCGGACTACAAAACAAGCCGAAAAAATAGATCTCAAAATCTCCTTATAAAAGACCAAAATAATGACTAGAAGAAGTAAAGTTTATCTGGCCTACCACCTCACCATAAACACGTATAACAAAAATCCTTCTCAAGGAAGGCAAAAATAAGGCATTGAAACACAGTAGTCAAACTGGAAGTCCTGTATGCAGCCGAAATACTGTCCATTGCCCACAATGGCCCAGCCGAAAGGCTGTAGATCAAATAAAGGAAGATATTAAGAAAAATCCTTGGACCCTGATTAAACAACAACAAATTAGTTCACATCAGAAATGAAACCTTTTATCTAATTACCGATAAACTCTCAGGCACAATTAGGAAAAGAAGAACTGATTTTTGTGGGAACATCCTCAGGATGAACCCAAGCAGATTAACAAAAACAAAGATCTGTTTTGACTGCATGTGCAACAAAAAGGCCAACCAAATTCAAGTCAGGTGTGGGCAATTGTCTAGCTCGGGGGTCGCTTTGTGGAAGTGGAGTTTGTAGGAGGGCCGCACCATTAAAATGTTTGCATTCATTACTTAACTTTGTACTTCAGAAATGTCGACTCTTCATTGTACATACGAAATTCACCACTGATTTTACATTTTCTCGAAGGTTTGTGTTTCACTAAAGTTCGAAATTTACATTCTTACTTGCACAGGTAACATGGGAATAAGCCAGACCAATCCGAAAAGCGCTGTACGTCGTACAATTCATGTGGATACTCTTGACACTCGGCGCAGTGGCTGAAGGGAGCGAACGCGAACTGGAAACTCCTGTACGGTCGCCCTCATCAGCCGCCGCGCCGGGTCAACTTGTTTTACGTGAGTGGTATCTACATTGCGCATGCGCACTGACGTGGCTGGCCCAGTGAACACACTCGGTCGAACAAGGGAAGGGAATCTCGACTAAAGGCGGATTTTTCCAGCTGTGTTTGCGAGCCACACAGAAACCCTTAGCGGGCCGCATGTCGTCCGCTGGCCGCTATTTGCCCTCCTCTGGTTTAAGGGAACGGAGAAAGGATTAAGGGAACTCCAAATCACAGAAAACATGCTCGTAGATAACAGGGACAAGAAAGAGACGACACAAGTCAGAATGAAAACGGAAAGAACGATCCAAATTTCTGAGGAAGTAAGAAAAGAAAGATCAGGAAGAAAGAAGAAAGACTGGGCTAATAGAAAGGCAGAGAAAATTAAAAGTTGACTGATTTAATGTACCGCCGAAGTCGGCTCAGACGAAAGAAAACAAAAGCGTTGTTTTGATCAAAAAAGTGGCAATGAAATCCGTGTCGGAACTGTGAGGTAGGGATATAATATTAGAGCGGTGGATCATCTGCAGTAAATGCTGATTTTGCTAAATGGAAACAAACTGCAGGAAACGGCAACTGAGAGAATAAGGAGAAAAAGCAGCCATTTGGACATACGGCGGGAAATGATCATGATGATAACGCACATGAGAACACATCAGGCACGTGAGAATAATCTCGTTTTCTAGGGCTTTAGCTCCACAGTCAAGAGTGAAATGAACTGGATCACCATCCTGTAGCAGCCACATTCCCCGACGTTCCACCATCTACATCTACATCTACATACATACTCCGCAATCCACCATACGGTGCGTGGCGGAGGGTGCCCCGTACCACAACTAGCATCTTCTCTCCCTGTTCCACTCCGAAACAGAAGGAGGGAAAAATGACTGCCTGTATACATCTGTACGAGCCCTAATCTCTCTTATCTTATCTTCGTGGTCTTTCCGCGAAATATAAGTTGGCGGCAGTAAAATTGTATTGCAGTCAGCCTCAAATGCGGGTTCTCTAAATTTCCTCGGTAGCGATTCACGAAAAGAACGCCTCCTTTCCTCCAGAGACTCCCACCCGAGTTTCTGAAGCATTTCCGTAACACTTGCGTGATGAAACCTACCAGTAACAAATCTAGCAGCCCGCCTTTGAATTGTTTCTATGTCCTCTCTCAATCCGACCTGATAGGGATCCCAAACGCTCGAGCAGTACTCAAGAATAGGTCGTATTAGTGTTTTATAAGCGGTCTCCTTAACAGATGAACCACATCTTCCCAAAATTATACCAATGAACCGAAGAAGACTATCCGCCTTCCCCACAACTGCCATTACATTCTTGTCCCACTTCATATCGCTCATCAATGTTACGCCCAAATATTTAATCGACGTGACTGTGTCAAGCGCTACACTACTAATGAAGTATTCAACCATTACGGGATTCTTTTTCCTATTCATCTGCATTAATTTACATTTATCTATATTTAGAGTTAGCTGCCATTCTTCACACCAATCACAAATCCTGGCCAAGTCATCTTGTATCCTCCTACAGTCACTCAACGACTACACCTTCCCGTACACTACAGCATCATCAGCAAACAGCCGCACGTTGCTATCCACCCTATCGAAAAGATCATTTGTGTACATAGAAAACAACAGCGGTCCTACCACACTTCCCTGGGGCACTCCAGATGATACCCTCGCCTCCGATGAACATTCACCATCGAGGACAACGTACTAGTTTCTATTACTTAAGAAGTCTTCGAGCCACTCACATATTTGGGAACCAATCCCATATGCTCGTACCTTAGTTAGGAGTCTGCAGTGGGGCACCGAGTCAAACGCTTTCCGGGAGTCAAGTCCGTCTGATACCCTTCATCCATGGTTCGCAAGATATCATGTGAAGAAAGCTCGAGTTTCCAATAGTAAGTCTTCCAGCCGAAGAGGCAGGGTCACCTGCAGGAAGCGCAGACATGCCTCACCCGTAAGGCGTTGTGGAATGATGACTGGTGCCACGAGGCGGTAGCCAGTAGTAAAGGCTGAAGCAGTGCTGATGTGTCGCTGCCATCATACCATGGGGATTCTTCGTGTTGTGAAGGCTGACGACAATGCCGTTCGTAATCGTAGCTTCATCCGTGAATCGGATGGGTGACGTAAATTCCAGAACAGTGGTGTGGCCTGTATGACAAATCAGCGGCAACAGAGACGCCGCGGAGGCAAGTCCGTAGGTAATGACGCCTGCAGTTGTTATAAGTGGTATGGCTGGTGGCAGTTGTGAAGAACGTTCTACACGGTTGTCTGGCTTACCCTATGCTGGCAGGCCACCTAGCTGGTGCTGACACCGTGGTCACTGTCGAAGATCTTTCATCTCCACCTTCAAGTGCGTGTATCTCCCTTGGATCCCATTTCCGGACGTATCTGCAAGGTTTATGAGTAAGTTCGTAGCGTTTTTCCATAAGTTAAATAAACATAACAGATACACATAAAAGAGGCGTTAGTGATCAATAACGTATTCTCCTTCATTATTTACAACAGTCTGCCAACGCTGGGGTAACTTTTAGATTCCGCGACTGTAGATATCACGTGGTGTTGAGGAGAACTCGCCGAGCCGTGTTCGCAACACAGTTTGATCAGGAACGTAATTTCACTGAAGGTTGTTCAATAGACAGCGAGAAGGTGAAAATCTGAGGGCTCAGGATCAGGTGAATAAAGTGGGTGCGGAATGACTTCCCAACTCCTGTACAGTGTTTTCTGTCAGTATCGCAGCCGGCCGCTGTGGCCGAGCAGTTCCAGGCGCTTCAGTCCGGAACTGCACTGCTGCTACAGTCGTAGGTTCGAATCCTGCCTCGGGCATGGATGTGTGTGATGTCCTTAGGTTAGTTACGTTTAAGTAGTTCTAAGTCTAGTGGAGCGATGACCTCAGATGTTAAGTCCCATAGTGTTCAGAGCCATTTGAACCTTTTTTCCCAGTATATTAGAATGGGAGTGATCGTTGTTGTGGAGTAGCATCATTTCACGCCGGCGTCGTTCTTGAACTACACCTGGAAGATACCTCAGCTGTTGACAGTAAACGTCAGCAGTGATGATTACACCTCGGGGAAGCAATTCGTGGTATACCACGTCGCCGCTGTTCCCTCGGATCTGTAGCATTATCTTTTATGGATGCTCGCAGATCTTCATAAGAGGAGTTGCTGCTTTCTTTCGGCTCAACCATTCTTTTTTTCCCCTTATGTTACCATAAAGACACCATAGCTCCTCATCAGTAATGTTACAGGACAGGAATGGTCGGTGTTGTTCTCGAGCCAATTGATGACGAGGAAGCAAAGATGCACTTATGGCCACCCACTGATTTTTGTGATTTTGGCTTAGAGATTGGAGTACCCATACACTAGATTTCTGAACTTTCTCCATTCCAAGCAAATATCTCACGATGGTGGAATGATCACAGTTCATCACACGACGGTTCTCGAGTGCAATGATCCACTTGTGGATTAATGCGCTTAGGCGATAGTCATCAAACACAGAAGGTCTTCCTGAACATGTAGAGTCACTAATCTCGAAACGATCCTCCTTAAAACGAGAAAGCCATTTTCTTTCCCTGACCTGTCCAATGGCATTATCTCCATGCATGGCGCAAATGTTTCTGGCTGCCTCCGATGCTGTCACTCCTCTATTGAACTCAAATAGAATAATATGCCGGAAACGTTCCGATTCCTCCACTTGGAACTCCATTTTCTGTGCACAGCTCCACTATTTCCAGATAACGAAATGACAATATGTAAATTCAAACAGCAACAGTGAACTACAAACAAAAAATGACAGTCAATAAATAAACCGCCGGCCGGTGTGGCCGAGCGGTTCAACACGCTTCAGTCTGGAACCGCGCGACCGCTACGATCGCAGGTTCGAATCCTGCTTCAGGCATGGATGTGTGTGATGTCCTTAGGCTAGTTAGGTTTAAGTAGTTCTAAGTTCTAGGGGACTGATGACCTCAGATGTTAGGTCCCATAGTGTTCAGAGCCATTTGAACCATTTTGAAATAAACCCATAGCAACCGGAATACCGACATGTAAAACGTAAACGCAGAAAGGTCATAACCTAAATCCGAATATCTGTAGCTACGTTTACAGGCTGAATAAAGTGTGTGCGCGCAGTACTTTGTAATTAATTTACTTTTTTTCATATAGTTCAATAAGTATCGCGCTGTATGGCCTGTTTTGATCCTTATCCTCTCAATGATCGTTTCCTGCAGTTTCCTCATTTAGCGAAATCACACTGAGTATCCACCAATTTGTTCGATTCAGAGGAAGATACCTGCTCGGTACAATTACTGCTGCTTCACACGAGAGTAAGACTGACAGTACCCTCTGAAAGTGAAAACTGTAGTGTAGAGGAAAACTGCAGGACCACTTGTTTGAAAATATCGACCTACTATGTATTACGGAGAGAGGTACAGGCGTGTTTACGCTGAGAGTAAGGTCGTTCAGGCAGGCAGTCGCTCTCTGTGCCAAGGTCGGCCGGTCCAGCCCTACGCCAAGCGCACAACTAACGCCGCTGGAATTCCAGCCGTCGGCTGGACTGTGAGTAATAAGACGTAACCAATTGCTCTACCGCGAGCAAAAAATTATGATCTTCCTCATTCACCAAACCTAGGGGATGGACTCTGCGACCGTAAGGTCCTTCTAGCAACAATGATTAATGGAGAACAAAGGGTAGCTAAAACAAGTAACAAGTTAGATGAGGCAGTACTGTCAGTTCTTAAAGGGAATCTCAAAACATTTACCTATGTACAGGAGCATGCAACAGAACTGTGGCTTCAGACTCGGAGAGTAGGTGGCCAGACACTGGCTACATTTGTACCTAGTAGAACGGTTCATGATGGGAAGGACCCTCTACATTATACAGTCACTGTAAAAGAACTTCAAAAGATACAGCGACTACTGCATAACAGGTGTAAAACAAGGCATAGAAAAATGCTAAATGAAATGCATTTACCTGTTAAGAAGGCAAAAGCCTTCAACAACAAAGCTCAAATGGCTCTGAGCACTATGGGACTTATCATCAGTCCCCTAGACTTAGAACTACTTTAACCTAACTAAACCAAGGACATCACACACATTTATGCCCGAGGCAGGATTCGAATCTGCAACCGTAGCAGCAGCGCAGTTCCGGACTGAAGCGCCTAGAACCGCTGGCCCACAATAGCCGGTCCTTCAACAACAACAGAGACAGAATGTTATCGAAAGATAACCCCGAAGAAATTCTGGAAATATGTAAAGGCTTACATAATGAAACATTTGTATTGGCCACTGCCCAAAACAATTTGTAAAATTTTTTGTGGGGAGTATGGGGGCTATGTAAGTAGGCTGTATAGGGTTTTTTATTGGTAACGCCACGTAGAGCTCTATATGAAAATCGCTGGCAGTGCTGCGTGAAGTCTGTGGCTGGTTTGCATTGTTGTTGGCTATTGTAGTGTTGGGCAGCTGACTGTTAACAGCGCGTAGCGTTGCGCAGTTGGAGGTGAGCCGCAGTTGGTGGATGTGGGGAGAGAGATGGCGGAGTTTTGAGAGCGGATGATCTGGACGTTTGTCCATCAGAGACAGTAAATTTGTAAGACTGGATGTCATGAACTGATATATATATATATTATGACTTATGAACACTATTAAGATAAATACATTGTTTGTTCTCCATTAAAATCTTTCATTTGGTAACTATGCCTATCAGTAGTTAGTGCCTTCAGTAGTTTGAATCTTTTATTTAGCTGGCGGTATTGGCGCTCGCTGTATTGCAGCAATTCGAGTAACGACGATTGTTGTGAGGTAAGTGATCCACGAAAGGTATAGGTTATTGTTAGTCAAGGCCATTCTTTTGTAGGAATTATTAAAAGTCAGATTGCGTTGCGCTAAAAATATTGTGTGTCAGTTTAAGCACAGGGGACGTTACAGGTGATAACAGAATATAGATTCTTAACTGTTGAGGATCCTCCTAACTAGCGTCATAGAAAACCACAGAGTAACTTCACACATGATAAATGTCAGATCGAGAATTGAAGATGATGAAAGACTGCCCACGAAGAAAACTATTTAACCCAATGTTTTTGATCAGGCGGATTATAAAATTACCTTATATTTTCCTTAGAAGTGAAAACGTCCACCTAAAAGAAAACAGGATGCAGAAAGAGGTAAAAGTTTTTGGCCCAACGTGAACAGTTGAATGAGAAGAGACATAATTGCAAAAACCGAAAACGTAACAGGCTATATAGACATGGACGATAATGAGAGTGAAGTAAAAAGCACAATGATAAGGATAATAGAGATAAGGAGTGGAGTTTCTGGAAATGGTTAATAGAAAAGGGAAACGAGAAATAGACAGCACGCTTACATCTAGAGAAGTAACACTGTAAGTAGGCTGTTTAGGTTTTTATGTTGGTAACGCCACGTAGCGCTCTGCATAAAAATCACTGACTGTGCCGTGTGCAATGTGTGGCCGGTTGGCATTCTTGGAATATTCGCTATGGTAGCGTTCGGCAGTTGGGTGTGAACAGCGCGTAGAATTGTGCAGTTGGAGGTGAGCCGCCAGCAATGGTGGATGTGGGGAGAGAGATGGTAGAATTTTGAGAGCGGTCGATCTGGACGTGTGTCCACCAGAAAGAGTAAATTTTTGATACTGGATATCATGAACTGATATATATATATGAAGACTTTTGAACATTATTAAGGTAAATAAGATGTTTGTTCTCTAACAAAATCTTTCATTTACTAACTATGCCTATCAGTAGTTAGTGCCTTCCGTAGTTTGAATCTTTTATTTAGCTGGCAGTATTGGCGCTCGCTGTATTGCAATAGTTCGAGTAACAAAGATTTTTGTGAGGTAAGAGATTCATGAAAGGTATAGGTTAATGCTAGTCAGGGCCATTGTTTTGTAGGGATTATTGAAAGTCAGATTGCGTTGCGCTAAAAATATTGTGTGTCAGTTTAATGTTGATCTGAATAAGCAAAGAGAGAAACGTCTGAGTGCGTTCAGTTTTGCTCAGCTGTTGAAAATCAAATAACGTAGAGGTTTACCAGCCCAGTCATTCTTAATTTTTCTAAGGGGATGTTTCAACACCTGAACCCTGACATACTTTCAAATTCGAACTTGTTGAAAGAGTAACAAATGCAGGAAGTGACACCACGCAACACGTTATAGCAACGGAATGTGATAGCCCCAACTACTAGGGAAAGGTTATGAAAATGCACAGATCGTGGAAGAACTTATGGATGACACTGAAAAATACAGAGATAATATGAACAGTGATGGACATGGCGTGAGAAATGGAACAAGTTCCTGGTCTGACGCATAGCCTGTTTACGAAACTTGTGAGAAAAGAATTAGACTAGGTAAAATGGAGGAAATGCGTGTGTTAACCATAACGTGGTTACGTGCATACATCTAAACGGTTGTACCACTAATTTCATGTCGCAGAAGAAGTTGATCACATTCTGCTCCGTGTCATCAATTTTATCGTAAATCCAAATGTCACCTTATTTGACGTCACTTTTAGGAGGACTTGACACTTGATACCGAGAGTATGATCTAGAAGTTGTTGTTGTTGTGGTCTTCAGTCCTGAGACTGGTTTGATGCAGCTCTCCATGCTACTCTATCCGGTGCAAGCTTCTTCATCTCCCACTACCTACTGCAACCTACATCCTTCTGATTCTGTTTAGTGCATTCGTCTCTTGGTCTGCCTCTACGATTTTTACCCTCCACTCTGCCCTCCAATACTAAATTGGTGATCCCTCGATGTCTCACAACATGTCCTACCAACCGATACCTTCTTGTCAAGTTGTGCCACAAGCTCCTCTTCTCCCCAATTCTTTTCAATACCTCCTCATTAGTTATGTGATCAACCCATCTAATCTTCAGCATTCTTCTGTAGCACCACATTTCGAAACCTTCTATTCTCTTCTTGTCTAAGCTATTTTTCGTCCACGTTTCGCTTCCATACATGGCTACACCCCATACAAATACTTTCAGAAACGACTTCCTGACACTTAAATCAATACTCCATGTTAACAAATTTCTCTTCTTAAGAGACGCTTTCCTTGCCATTGCCAGTCTACATTTTATATCCTCTCTACTTCGACCATCATCAGTTATTTTGCTCCCCAAATAGCAAAACACCTTTACTACTTTAAGTGTCTAATTTCCTAATCTAATTCCCTCAGCATCACCCGACTTAATTCGACTACATTCCATTATCCTCGTTTTGCTTTTGATGATGTTCATCTTATACCCCCCTTTCAAGACACTGTACATTCCGTTCAACTGCTCTTCCAAGTCCTTTGCTGTCTCTGACAGAATTACAATGTCATCGGCGAACCTCAAAGTTTATATTTCTTCTCCATGGATTTCAATACCTACTCTGAATTTTTCTTTTGTTTCCTTTACTGCTTGCTCAATATACAGATTGTTTAACATCGGGGATAGGCTACAACCCTGTCTCACTCCCTTCCCAACCACTGCTTCTCTTTCATACCCCTCGACTCTTATAACTGCCATCTGGTTTCTGTACAAATTGTAAATAGCCTTTCGCTCCCTGTATTTTACCCCTGACACCTTTAGAATTTAAAAGAGAGTATTCCAATCAACATTGTCAAAAGCTTTCTCTAAGTCTACAAATGCTAGAAACGTAGGTTTGCCTTCCCTTAATCTAGCTTCTAAGATAAGTCGTAGGATCTGTATTGCCTGACGTGTTCAAACATTTCTACGGAATCCAAACTGATCTTCCCCGAGGTTGTAGTTAACGGTCGAAATTGCACGGAAACGAAGGCTGTCGGCGAGGACACTGACTGGCAGTGACAGCATGTCCGCTGATGCTGAACGACCGGCGTACTTGTAAATGGGGGGAGGTCAAAAATAGTACGCCGCGAAACCGGTTGGTCGGAAGTAGCACCGTGCCTGTGGCACCTACAGTAGGGTTGGAAACGTCACGGTCCGAGAGTTCACCTAGTCGACTAGCAGTAAGTAGGTGGTTCGGGCGACGGCGGCGGTCATTAAAAATGCACCACCGCACCGCCCCGGGAGAACACGTCTACCTACGGGCGCCGGGGCAGATTAGTCGCGCCATTTCTCGCAGGCAACCGCCGGCCGCCAAGCCCCCCTACAATGCAAATCAGGACCGCCGCGAGGGCGCCTCTTTTAATATCCTGTGCCCCGAACAACCTATAAAGTTCCGTATAACCTTAAACTTAATTAAATTTCAATGAGGAATTAATGAACGTAGAAAACGTGATGGGCGAGTTATTACCGTCCTCAGGGGGAAGCGCTGTTGCGCGAGCACAGATCTGGGCCACAAAAGAGGATCGCGAGCGAGTGGAGCAGGGGGGGGGGGGGGGGGGGTCTCACCAAGACAAACACAGCTCCCTGCAGGGCTTCCACCCCTCCGGCGTGTCCCTTTTATGGCGTCGTTAAAGCGGCTCACTCGTATTTTAATGACGCCCGATCTCCATTCATGTGATAATAAACGCTAAACGACGCCAACCCCTCTGCGCACACACACGGACAGATGCTCGCTCTTCACGTACGACGTACTATTTTCGCCGCGCCGCAGAGGGGTTGCGTTACATTCGCATGCACTACTATGTTAGTGTTGTTATAGTTATCGTTAACCGATTACACAGCGTTACACAGTTAAGCATTTATCTCAACCTTACACGAGGGGCATTCAATAAATAATGCAACCCTTCTTTACTCGTCCAGTTTCGGTTGAAAAAATGCGAAATTTGTTGTGAGACATCGTGAAACATTCCCGTTTCAGCCCCTATAGTACAACTGGTCATTAAAATTACTACACCACGATGGTGACGTGCTACAGACGCGAAATTTAGCCGACAGGAAGAAGATGCTGTGATGTGCAAATGATTAGCTTTTCAGAGCATTCACACAAGGTTGGCGCCGGTGGCGAAACCTACAACGTGCTGACATGAGGAAAGTTTTCAACCGATTTCTTATACACAAACAGCAGTCGACCGGCGTTGCCTGGTGAAACGTTGTTGTGATGCCTGGTGTAAGGAGGGGGAAATGCGTACCATCACGTTTCCGACTTTGATAAAGGTCGGATTGTAGCCTATCGCGATTGCGGTTTATCGTATCGTGACACTGCTGCTCGCATTGGTCGAGATCCAATGCCTGTTAGCAGAGTATGGAATCGGTGGGTTCAGGAGGGTAATACGGAACGCCGTGCTGGATTCCAACGGCCACGTATCACTAGCAGTCGAGATGACAGGCATCTTATCCGCATGGCTGTAACGGATCGTGCAGCCATGTCTCCATCCCTGAGTCAACAGATAGGGACGTTTAAAAGACAACAACCATCTGCACGAACAGTTCGACGACGTTTGCAGCAGCATGGACTATCTGCTCGGAGACCATGGCTGCGGTTACCCTTGACGCTCCACCACAGACAGGAGCGCCTGCGATGGTGTACTCAACGACGAACCTGGGTGCAGGAACGGCTAAACGTCATTTTTTCGGATGAATCCAGGTTCTGTTTACAGCGGTAACGATGATCGCACCCGTGTTTGGCGACATCGCGGTGAACGCACATTGGAAGCGTTTATTCGTCATCGCCATACTGGCGTATCACCCGGCGTGATGGTATGGGGTGCCATTGGTTACACTTCTAGGTCATCTCTTGTTCGCATTGACGTGTTGAAGGTGCATGGGCAGGTGTACCTGTACACGCCATCCAAGCTCTGTTTGACTCAATGCCCACGCGTATCAAGGCCGTTATTACGGCCAGAGGTGGTTGTTCTGGGTACTGATTTCTCAGGATCTACGCACCCAAATTACGTGAAAATGTAAGCACATGTCAGTTCTAGTATAATATATTTATCCAATGAATACCCGTCTATCATCTGCATTTCTTCTTGGTGTAGCAATTTTAATGGCCAGTAGGCCTAGTGTATTATGAAGTTCTGACAGGTGGCGGCGCTAAACGCAGACTTCAAAATGGCGTCTGTAACGGAGGTGCGTTCCAAGCAGAGAGCTGTCACTCTTTTCCTTTTGTCGAAAAGCAGAGAAACCCAGATATTTATAGGCGTTTGACGAATGTCTACAGAGACCTGGCAGTAAACAAAAGCACGTTGTTACGTTGGGCGAGACTCTCTCGTCTCATCACACAAGATCGCACAAACCTGTCGGATCTACCGCGTGTCGGCCGGCCGCACACAGCTCTGACTCCTGCAATGCTAAAACGTGCGGACACTCTCAAAATGCAAACGAATTTATCCTTCTCCATGACAACGCAAGGCCTCAAACAAGTGTGCGCACCCGGGAGGTGCTCACAAAACTTCATTGGGCTTTTCTTCCTCATCCACACTACAGCCCCGGTCTCTTACTTTGTGACTTCCTTTTGTTTGGCCTAATGAAGGAGAAGCAGTATGTTGTAACGTTGTTGCATTAATTTGAGTTGTAAGCGGTGCTGATGGACAATAAAAGCGGGTTAAAAGCTGTGAGCTGTCTGGGGAAGTTAACCTTGCATTACTGAGCAACTGTTTCACCAGGTATCCAGTCTACATTCAAAATTCCCAACCTGACTAACATTAATTATAATCTTTTAATAGTCATACGACAACTGGTGGTTATATATATATATATATATATATATATATATATATATATATATATATATATATAAAAAGATAATTTAAATAAAAATAAATAAATCACTTTATATTTGGAAATTTATTTTAACATTGATCATTGAAATTTCAGCATATTAAACTTGAGTTATAACTAAATTGGTGCCTTATTTAGGATTGTGAAAATGTGAGTTTGTAATCTTACGGAACACATAAAATATGGAGCCAAGACTGGGAGACTGCATACAACACTGCATTCATAAAATAACCCACGAAGAACATTGAAACATATGCAAGAGGAAATTAACCACAACCAACCGATTCAATTTTCACCCAAAGAAGTTACGTTCGTAGCCCAATCCTGTCCATCATGTAATTACCACACACTGGTATACTAAATTCATACTAACTCTCTGTGAAATCTTCCCAAAAAGAATAGCTGAGGGCTACTTTGATGCTTACATCACATACTTCACGTGGTCAATTTGGTTTACACAAAGAGTGTAACTCCACAATAATTTTGATAATTAAAATTAATTACATCGAAACGCAATTTACAAAAGAAAACCCTCGAACTGGTTACAATCGTCTTACTATTAACCTGATGGGTCAAACAATTGTATAAGCACGTGGTACTGGTCTCACAAAGTACACCTCATGTGGGTTGAACATAAAGAAATTTGCTATATTGAAAAATATTGTCAAGACGAGACGTTATAATCTCACGCACATTCGCATTTAAGATTGATGACCTTAGTTAGAGTTAGCAGACACTTAGCAGACACGCGCTTAGCCGGAGATCTTAGCACTTCAGACGCTCGCCGCGGACAGACTGACCTTCGCTCCTAGCGAGCGTGCTTCCCAATTACAAACGGAAGTGACCAGAGAGGCAGCTCCCTATACCATCATGACAAGGAACGGACAGGACCATACTAAGGATAGAAACGTCTTTGCTTTTAGAAAGCGTAGCTACCTGTCCCGACGTTGGTCCTACTGTTCTCTAGCAGACAGGCTTGTCTGCTACCATCCAGCATGCAACTAGAAATACATTTGCTCATTCATCCTCTCACACAGAAGGGAAGGGGGATGACAGTATCTTATCATATACAGTATATAGAAGAAAGCGGATGTACTTTCCGTATGAGACTGTGTGACATGAATTACATATAAACTGTGTTTTAAAGTGTAGTAGTGTGACAGATCGTTCTTGTTTACGTGTAAAAGTAACACCTTTCACTGTTCAGTCTCCTCCCAACTAGTCAGAAACACCACAGTAAATTTAGAAGAGGAATTTATGTCGTACATGACGACATATTTAAGAAATTAACATGAAAGGAATCCAACAGAGACCTTTCAATGTGAATGTTGGGAAGGTTATTGATGCCGCAAGACGTCGGCTCTGACGCCGACCAGTAGAGTGGTACCATGAGGGCGGTCAGACCCTCCTACTAAGGTGGCCATCTCATTGAACGGAGATTATGCTGAAAAACACGGTTTTGTAGCCAAAATAGCGGGAAATAATATGGTCATTGGAGTCCTGAATAAAACCAATTTGCTTTCAGAGAAAATGTGTGTTGCTCTAATTATTAAACGCCCGCTTTACTACAGAGTAATTATAAAATCTATGAAAGATTTTAAAGAATCGATATATAATGTAACAAACGATGTAGTACGTGGAAGTCAAAATCTAAACCTTTTTTTTTTTTTTTAACGTGGTACCGGCAAATTAGTCTGTAAAAGCACCGACGGGGGCACCACCGTCCGTAGCTGCTCAAGAAAAGCTGCAAACAAGGCACAGAAACAGTTTTGTGTGCTGGACTTTTGCTGTAACCAATCGGTAGTGAGTGTGCCCAGGGCTTTCCGCGACAAGTTTCACAAGACACCGCCAGTTTACAACAGCGTGTTGAGGTGGTACAACAAGTTGGAGGAGGATGATTCTACGCGTGATGCGAAACGTCAAGGGCGACCGGACTTGTCAGAACAGTGTTCGGTGTGAAGAACGTGGTGTTGCAAAGTCCCTCAGATTCTGCCTATTTAGCCGACAGTAAGGAGAATTCTACATAACCGATTAACAGTGAAGTCACACAAATTCGACCTCCTGCAAGCCACAAAAAGTGCCGTCTGCAGTTCTGCATAGATAAGCAGAAATATCGTGAAAATGATTGAGCAAGCAAATTACAAATTACGAAGGAGCTTTTCATCCTTTCGGTAAGGTCAACAGACACATCACACGCGTATGGGAAATAGAGAACCTACGTACAGCTATCCAACACGTCCAGGATTCCAAGAATATTAACTTGTTCTGTGCCATGTCCAACTAACTCTGTGGACCCTCCTTTTTTTTTGCTGAAAGAACTGTCAAAGATATCTGTCACCTATTTCAATATGCAAACGGCCTTGCCGCACTGGTAACGCCGGTTCACGTCAGATCACCGAAGTTAAGCGCTGTCGGGATGGGCTAGTACTTGGATGGGGGGCCATCCGATCTGCCGAGCGCTGTTGGCAAACTGAGGAGCTATTTGACTGAGAAGTAGCGGCTCCGGTCTCGGAAACTGACATACGGCCGTGAGAGCGGTGAGCTGACCACATGATCCTCTACAGGGTGTTACAAAGAGGTACGGCCAAACTTTCAGGAAACATTCCTCACACATAAAGAAAGAAAATATTTTATGTGGAAATGTGTACGGAAACGCTTACTTTCCATGTTAGAGCTCATTTTATTACTTCTCTTCAAATCGCATTAATCATGGAATGGAAACACACAGCAGCAGAACCTACCAGCTTGACTTCAAACATTTTGTTACAGGAAATGTTCAAAATGTCCTCCGTTAGCGAGGATACATGCATCCACCCTACGTCGCATGGAATCCCTGATGCGCTGATGCAGCCCTGGGGAATGGCGTATTGTATCACAATACATGTGTACAAATTATCTGTATACAAAATTACCTGGATGAGAAGTTGCCACATCGCTGGATAGGCTGTGTTGCAGCTGTTGACTGCCACTACAGTCGTTGGTCTTGAGGTCATGTGATTTTTTTATTGTGGGATTACATGAAAGATAGCATTTATTTCCACCTCTACAATAGAACATCGAAGACATGTGGCACTGCATCGCAACATCTGTTCTTACCGTTCTGGGGCCGGATATGCACAGAACTGCACTAACGATTACATGTACGCTGGGTGATGAATGGTGGACACATAGATGATTTATAAACGTTTTAAAACGAATTGAAAGTTTGTCTTTTACATACTGTATCATTTGTTTCATTTTTCTTGGACTTCAACTGTTACGATTTTTGCAATGTTTCATGGATTTTACAATTACGCTGTAGATAGAAAAAGGGATGAAATATGGTAAGGCAGCGACACTTTGCCAACATACATTTCATATTCTGTAAATCCTTTTCGATTTATATGTGTATTAGATCAGTGTTTACGATGTACAATCAGATTATTTATCATTTCATTGGTTGGTACTGACTAGCGCATCGTACTAACAGTTCCTGTAGTAGTGCATTCCAGGTGTTAGCTGAGAGCTGACAAAAAGAACGGCGTGAGTAATGCATTCCTCAAAGTCGCTATCAGCTGAAGGACGGCTTGGGAGGAGAGTTGTTGTGTGCTGCGGGGGCGAACGTCCCTGTCAGTGAACAGGGGGTGTAGACCGTGGTTTACAACGCTGCAGGCCGTAGAGGCCCGTGGTTTGGCTAGTGGGCAGGAGGTTGCACTCTGGCGAACAAAAAAAAATCAAGAATAGCGTATGTGGCGGAAGAACATCCGAGACTGAACAAGACGAAATAACATCCTTTTCTAGTGTGAAGGAATGCGCAGGATCATAAATGATTGTCGCGAGCTGGTCTCTGAGGCATCTTCTCATGGGAAACGCCGAGACATGCTTCCAGCTGAAAATCTAAGATGCGTATTTGATTGTCAGAGTGCTAACGATGTAGGAAGGGAAATGAAAACTTCCAGAAAATCTGAGAGGAGTATCAGGTTCAGGCGATTGGGTGGCAGATTCATGGTCTATGTAGTGCAAGGCAATGTTTTTGTAACAGTCACTGGGTATCGTCGCCTGAGCAGATATGTAGACTCAGCGTGTTCGGTAGGTAGCCGACGTATGGCATGGAGACACTGTCTTCTCTGTGCTGATAGATCGAAGACACATACCTAGAGACTTCGCTGGGGATAACTGCAGCAGAGAAACTGACCGCTGGATTTTGAGAAGTGTTGGTTTTGCCACAAGGAGTGCTTGAAGTCGTTTCTCTCTGAAAAGTGTTGTTATTCTGTTTACTTGAGTGACGATTCTTTACCTCTTTACCTCTCTGTGCAGTCCAACAAACAGTGAAGTGCTTCTTTACGGAAGAATACTTGAGTCGAATTTCTGTTTCTGGCTCGTGAGAAAGCAGAAACCTTATGTTCTATCTTGAACCGAGGTAATTTCAGTCCTAAGAGTTTGTGGAGGGCATATTGCGTCTACTAAGCAGAGAAATACAGGTACACCATGTCCATCAACTGAACGGCGGCCAACGCCACAACCAGCAGATCACTGGTGTAGTACTGTATAATCACAGTCCATACTTCAGTAGGTGATGCACGCACCTAGGCTTGGCGGATATTGAAACACTCACTGTAAATGTATTGATTTCCATATGCTTGTCCACTGAGCTTTTTCGGGAGGTGCCAGTCAGAATGTAGGTCTCCTGTTTCTCACCGGTAATCGGTATCAACCAAATTTATGTCCGTCTGACAAAGCTGGGTGCGTTCTAAAGAACGTCAAATATACGTTCTGCCGATGTCAAAATTACATTTAGGGTGCAATCTGACATTATGTACTTCATATTTAACTTATACAGTGTTTTGGCTCTCGGCAAGTTTTTCTTTGAGAATAAATCATTTGCGCTATTCTAGTTGTGATTCACACAATTGCTTTGATTTGCTGCACAGAAGTGAAGCAAAACCACAACACAATATTTCATCTTATGGAAACCCCTGGGTGTTGAGTGTCAGTGGCAGCGTCGTTTTGATCATCTGTAGGCATGAGAATCACGTTGCAGAGACGACATTAGGCAATCATTCACACGCACACTGTAGGTTACAAACACCGCGGGGGTTTACATAAAAATATGGTTATAGTTTGGGAGTGAAATATCATCGGAACTGTCGCCGAACAGTAAACGACCAAAAGCATTGGGATATAACAATAATATCGGCAGTTTTCTCACGTCACCAATTTCCTATAAACATCGGAACACGAGAGAGCTCTAAACAGGTCATATTCCTATTGTTTTTCAAGATAGAAACTGATATGCATACCATATTTGAGTGTAACTATATTTTGCGCGTTACTACCCTTACCACAAGCGTACTCATCCCAACGACTGAGCTGGAATCGGAACTTCGGCTCCAATGACCTCGATGTCGACGAGACGTTAAATCCTAATCTTCCTGCTTTCCTTAGCATCAGGATTGTTAAGTCAGCCTAGAAACTCCGAAACCTATGTATTTGACACTAATCTCGGTTATTTTCAGTATATCTCTGTATATACACATGGCACTCCCTTTCCAACATTACACATACTTCCAGCTGTGAAATTTCGCTTCAAGCGTCACCAGTCAGCCTAACAAAACCGAAATCTTCTATTCACCGATAATATCAGATGTTCTTCATTATTTTTGCATGCTAATTTCTTCCCACCTTCACTCCTTTTGTTTGCAACCCCTCATAATTTCTTCGTAGCTAGTAAACCACACGAGTATTGGTTTCGAATGAAATTTCTCCAGACATTCCGCATCTACACTTACATATCACAACTTCCCCATCCCACAGATAAGGGTGCAAGTGACGTCTTACTCCACGGTTACTGTTATCGTTTCACTCGTACATACATCTCGTGTTGAAGTTTCTCCAGAAGTCCCAGAACATAAACACACACAGACATGCACGTATACTGGCTGTAAGGCATATAAGTGCAGATACTCTTACGCTGAGATGATGAACGTATCGCGTGCATAAGGTATAAAAGAGCAATGGATTAGCAGAGCTATCATTTGTACTCAGGTGACTCATGAGGAAGGGTATCGGAAGTGATTGTGGCCGCACGGCGGGAATTAACAGATTTTAAACGCGGGATGGTAGTTGGAATTAGACGCATGGAATATTTCGATTCGGAAATCGTTACAGAATTCAATATTCTGAGGTCCATAGAGTCCATAGAGTCAAGAGTGTGCCGAGGATACCAAATTTCAGGCATTATCTCTCACCACGCACAAAGCAGTGGCAGACGGCCTTCACTTAACGACCGACAACAGCGGTATTTGCGTAGAGTCGTCAGCGCAAACAGACAAGCAACATTGCTTGAAATAACCGCAGAAATCAATGCGAGACGTACGACGAAGTGGTAAAATTTGGTGTTAATGGCCTGTGCCAGCAGATGACGGACGCGAGTGCCTTTGCTTACAACACAAAATCGCCTGCAGCCCCGCTCCTAGGCTCTTGACTATATCGGTTGGACCGTAAAGCCATGGCCTTGTCAGATGAGTCCCTATTTCAGTTGGTAAGAGCTGATGGTAGGGTTCGAGCGTGGTGTGGACCCACGAAGCCATGGACCTAAGTTGACAACAAGGCACTGTGCAAGCTGGTGGTGGCTCCATGATGGTGTGAGTCGTATTTACATGGAATGGACTGGGTTCTCTGGTCCAACTAACTCAACTACTTGGAGACCGTTTGCAGCTACTCTTGGTCTTCATGTTCCCAATCAACGACGGAATTTTAAGGGGTGACTATGCGCCATGTCACTGGACCTCAGTTCTTCGCAGTTGGTTTAAAGAACATCCTGGACAGTTCGTGCGAATGATTTGGCCACCCAGATGGCCCTACATGAATCCTATCGAAAATTCATAGGACATAAGCGAGACGTCAGTTCGAACAGAAAATCCTACACCGGCAACGCTTTCGCGATTATAGGCGTCTATAGAGACAGTATGGGTCAATATGTCAGCAGGACACTTCCAACGACTTGTTGTGTCCATGCCACGTATACGTACTGCACTACGCCGCCAAAGGAGGTCCGAAATTATTTTAGGAAGTATGCCATGACTTTTGTCACCTCATTGTGAACTGCCTCGCTTCACATGATTTCCATAGAAATTTTGCAAATTATTTATCGAAATGTAAATAACTAACCAACCAGGAAAAGACGAAGGAGCATAAAGTTCATGGTGATCTGTCTGATCAAAGAGCCTGTCATTTCGCCAGCCCCACTGGTGCAGTTCGAGAGAAGTAAGCTCGTTATATAACTCCCGAGTTTATAGGAACAGTCCTTCGTAGTAGACAGTGTATGATCGCGGAGTTAATTCATGGAGGGCTTTTTACACATATTAAAATGGTACTAAAGATAGCCGAATGATGTACATAACCGATTTGTCATTAAAGCAAAATTCAGGAATTTGTTAAATTTCCATACATGATACATGGTTTTATCTCCCTTATCGCATTATCACAATGGCCGGGGTAATTTTCCCACAGGTGTATATACACTCCTGCTCATAAATGAAGGATAATGCTGATAAATGGTGAAACAATTCTCTGGTGGGCGGTTGGTGGGTTTAAATCACTTCGGGGTATGACCATGCGGTGCATTTGACCTGTGGTCGTCGCACGGTGGCGCTGGCAGCAGTCCACATACTCAGAGGTGTGTTGGTGTATGTCTGAGTACGGTGCAGTGAGTAAGTGTGCAGACGTTTTCAAACGTGCTGATGGTGACTGTGTGTTGAAAATGGCTCAAAGAACACATATTGATGACGTTATGAGGGGTAAAATACTAGGGCAACTGGAAGCTGGTCAAACACAACAGGTCGTACCACAGGCCCTCCGTGTGCCACAAAGTGTGATTTCAAGATTACGGAAACGATTCCAGCAGACAGGAAACGTGTCCAGGCGCTACAGTACGGGACGTCAACAGTGGACAATACCACAAGAAGACCGATATCTCACCATCAGTGCCCGCAAACGGCCAAGGAGCACTGCAGGTAGCCTTGCTCGCGACCTTACCGCAGACACTGACACAGTTCTCTCCTGACACACAATCTACAGACGACTGAACAGACATGGTTTATTCTCCCGGAGACCTACAAAACGCATTACCCCACCCCTGGTCACAGGAGAGCCCGTAAAGCCCGGTGTCAAGAACATAGTACATGGTGATCGGAACAGAGGTCCCAGGTTCACGGACGAGTCCAGGTATAATCTGAACAGTAATTCTCACCGGGTTTTCATCTTGCGTGAACCAGGAACCAGGTATCAACCCCTTAATGTTCTTGAAAGGGATCTGTATGGAAGTCGTGGTTTGATGATGTGGGGTGGAATTATGATTAGTGCACGTACATTCCTGACGTCTCTGACAGAGGAACTGTAACAGGTCAAGTGTATCGGGACGTCGTTTTGCGCCAGTATGCCCTCCTTTTCAGGGGTGCAATGGGTCCCACCTTCCTCCTAATGGATGATAACGCACGGCCCCACTTAGCTGCCATCGTGGAGGAGTACCTGTAAACAGAAGGTATCAGGCGAATGGAGTGGCCTACCT
Organism: Schistocerca gregaria; assembly: GCF_023897955.1. Lineage (NCBI taxonomy): Eukaryota > Metazoa > Arthropoda > Insecta > Orthoptera > Acrididae > Schistocerca > Schistocerca gregaria. The sequence goes on along the minus strand of NC_064922.1, from coordinate 303,715,128 downwards.
GTTCTCCAGACCTAGATCCCATCGAACACGTCTGTGGTGCTCTCGGTCGACGCATGGTTGCACGTCTTCAAACCCCTACGACATTGCAGGAACTCTGACAGGCACTGGTGCAAGAATGGGAGGCTGTACCCCAGCAGCTGCTCGACCACCTGAACCAGAGTATGCCAACCCGTTGTGCCGCCTGTGTATGTGTGCTCGGTGATAATATCCCATGTTGATGCCGGGATGCGCAGGAAACAGTGGCGTTTTGTAGCACAACTGTTTCACGACTGTTTTTTCAACTTATCCACCAATATCGTGGACTTGTAGATCTGTGTCGTGAGTGTTTCATATGTGCCTATGCTATTAGCGCCAGTTTTGTGTAGCGCCACGTTGTGTGACACCACATTCTGCAATTATCCTTAATTTATGAGCACGAGGGTAGATAGCTTTCTGGGAATGATACAGCTCTCTTATAGTACTCAGTTTCTGGGTTGACCTCTGCATAAGGACGTTTCATATGACATCTGTAGACACTTTTCTGGACTTCGGATGCAGAAATTATGAGTAGAGTTCCTGAGAGGAGTTAGCATATAATAGTTGGGACAGAACGACTGGGGTGTCCAACTAGCGAGTGTGCTAATTTGGCTTAAGTTGATGTTCATTTTTGGTTGAACCTCTGAGTTAGGCTAAAAGCAAATTGAAGAAAGTTATTGCCAAAAGAATGGATTCGTTTCTGTGGTCACTAAAGTGTTTTCTTTGAATAATTGCTTCTCACATCTGTTGACCATTAAACTGAACACTCCCTTCTTTGAAATGGATTGGGATTTTCAGTAAGACAGACCAGCTGAGGTACGTGGAAGAACGGAAAATGAGCCATGGTTGTGAAGAAGATGGGGAAGATAAAGAGTAGGGCTATTGTTGCTAAGGAAGAGGAATGGTGGATACAGCTTATAAGAAGCGGATTTAATAGCCCAGTATTTGGAGTCAGCTGCAGTTGCATTGGGAGAAGACGTCTGGTGCATTGCTGAGGTTTGGGGAGATGTGTTGGTATATGCGATGCTCAATTTGTATTGGTTGAGGTGGGGAGGATCTGATAAACCGATAGAGGATTCATGTAAGGAATGATAAATATACGAAAATAACTTCTTGGTGTCGTTCAAGGATTTGGCGTTAGTGATTGAATATTGGTGGAACTAAAATTCGCACAATATTTGCGCAGGAAACGATAGCTGTAGCGAAGGCTTCGTGGCATTGGGTCATAAAATTGGGCAGAGTTAGTCGATGAACGACGAAACTACAACCTACAGCTACGCTTCACGTGCAATTACGTGAAGTAACTACCCTTAAGACACAACAGTCACAGTTTATTAAGGCAAGGCATCAGTTGAACTATGGCTTAGTGGACATCAAAGCCGAGAATGGTATAAGCGATATGAAAAGGGTGGACTGCTTGGACGATATGCCTATCTGCTGTGATCCGCATTTACGTGTGTGCACAAGTGGTCGGAGTAGTTACTCTGACTGTTGTTCTATGGCAAGTTTATATCGAAAGTATACAATCCCTATGTGTTTGATATGGTCGAAAATTTCTAGCGGAACAATGGTATAACAGTGTGTTATCATCACACAGGGAAGTCGGCAAAGCGCATCGACAACACAAACATTAGCGAGGGCTCACTTCAATCCGCTACAACATCTGCAAGTCGCTCCTGAAGACCATGTCTCTCTGTCAGCATCAGCAGCGCCCTCAAGTTGAGGTCAACATACTGTCGAGCATGCAAGACTTCGCCCCAGTTCATGACGTCATTTGAAGGAGTCAACATCGTAGTACAGGACCAACGTGATAGTTAAATTTTCTGATGGACTTGTTTATTTAAATGTGGAGCATTGTACTGCAAGGTAACGGTTTGTTAATCTGTGTGTCAAGTTATGCTTTAATAGTCCAGAGAACAACAGTAAGAGTAAATACTCCGACCACTTGTGCACACACGTGCATGCGGATCACTGCAGACAGGCATATCGTACGAGCAGTCCACCCTTTTCATATCGTTTCTACCATTCTCAGCACTGATGTCCGATGCTGTTGTGGCAAAGAAGCGTGTCAAAGTTAAGTAGGCCCTAAATCTTTTGTTCATTTATCTAATGAAGTGAATTAAGATTTCATGTGTTCTAGTGTGATGAGTCTTCTCTCAGAACAATCAAAGAATCCACAGTTGTGGCAGGACGAAAATAGTTTCTCCTGGCCACAAGAATCAGTGCCTGCATTCACCGTTTGTTTCGTGATGTATGTAGACCTTCAGCATTAAGCCGGGAAAATGAAGGTAGATAACGCTGTCATGAACTGAAGGAAAGCCGTACAGTTGAGGAGAGAATTTGTTAACCTAGTGCTGGGACAGGCTACCTACTGGAGAGTATTGAGAGAAAAATACTGGAAACTAGTCGTTTGTTGTTAAGCATTCGAATATAGAATTTCCGTGACTGCAATACACCGGATGTTTTTTCCAAGAAATTGAACTTCATGAAACTAAGTATTTATGTTTGTTAACCCGGTACCTAGAAACGACAGAGAGACTCCGCCCCAGCCACAGTGTTTCACAACCCCACGACGACTACTGCAGTCAGCTTTACCCCTCTGCCGCCCCACACCGAACCCAGGGCTATTGTGCGGTTCGGTCCCCGGTGGACCCCCCCCCCCCCATGAACGTCTCACACCAGACGAGTGTAACCCCTATGTTTGCGTGGTAGAGTAATGGTGGTGTACGCTTACGTGGAGAACTTGTTTGCACGGGAATCGCCGACATAGTGTAGCTGAGACGGAATAAGGGGAACCAGTCCGCATTCGCCGTGGCAGATGGAAAACCGCCTAAAAACTATCCACAGACTGGCCGGCTCACCGGACCTCGACACAAGTCCGACGGGCGGATTCGTGCCGGGGACCAAGCGCTCCTTCCCACTCCGGAAAGCCGTGCGTTAGACCGCTCGGCTAAGCAGGTGGGCTTGTAGACACGGTTCGAAACTTTAACTGGAAGATCGTCAAATATTGCTGTATCCTAATGTCACGCCTCTTAGATTTTTCAGTAAATTAGATGCTATTCAATATTTTAAAGCTAGTGGAGCACAGACAAGTTCATTTCTGGATATGCGGAAATCTCCGTTTTCAGAAGAAGAGGTTCTTTTTCAAAGCCTGGAACCAAACACGTGTAGATAATAATAGTGGCTATGTATATAAATTAAAAGATATCAAATATTTGTATTTCTCATAAAAAATCTTCCTTGCGTCTATTCTAGACAACTAATTCTAGTTTCGATTCACGTTTCGTATCAATAAAATTTTTAATGTTTCCATTCTTTATAACCGTAATTGCTTTTGAGTTTGCAAGAAGGACAGTGAGAACCTCAAATACGAACTGTATGATCCGAAATAAATAGCACGGTGGACGCAAAGGTTTAGGAGCTCGAATTCTCAAGAATCGTGTTTCAAATCCTGTTATGGCTTTCTCGCGGTTTCTTAAAGAAGTCTACGGCCGATTTCTCCCTCGTTCCTAGTCAAATCCGCGTTAATGCCCCGTCTGCCGAGACCCAGGTAGCGACAGGACGTTAAAGCCTTCGAGTAAATCACAGACTTACAACAGCGTACGCCGTGTGAAAGAAAACGTGCTTCCATAACCCATCGTGGCAATAAATCTTCACGTCAACGTGAGTCTCGCGCCTTAAGCTAGTTTCAGAGCGTATGAAGTAATTCCTCGGTTCAGTAGCAAATTTGTTTCACAGTCGAGGCTCCAAGCATCACACGTTTAATAAGGCTTGTGGGAACAGTGCTTAATCGAGTTAAGTACCTTCTTAACAATATTTTATCATAGAGACTCTGTTGTAATGTAGCCATTAGGAAACCCACTGACGCTTCGGGAATAGCTTCAAAACCAACTGATTATTGTGTAAAATTCACACAGCTTTAAAATCTTTTTATTTTTGAGTAGAAACATAATCTTTCCAAGATTTGCTCTATAGACAGGGTGAGATTGACTGTGTGCTTCATATAGTGCCTGTCTGGCTTACTATAAGTAGAATGACGTCACCTGGGAGCATGACTTGAAGAGGATGCATTTCAGCAGTTTTTGGTGGTTCCAAAGAGAAACAGAGAAACATTGTTTACAGAAAACAAGTATGTTTGTATGTGTAAACATACTTCCAGTTTGTGACACTGCAGAGAGAAGAATCTAAAGCAGTGGTTCCAAACCCGTGGGTAATTACCCCCTGAGGGGTAAAATGCAGTTTTTTGAGCGGTAAAAACAAAAGAGTTCAATCGTGTTCCGGTTACCAAACAATGGCGATGGCCTTCCAAAAATAATTTTGTTGTGTCCTGCCCCCTCGTCTCTTATTGGGCGCCTAAAGGATGCTGCATTATCGGACATCTAAACAACAATTCAAGCAAATCACTTTAATGGTTTTTATTACAATAAAATAGATTGACAATAGTCAACTTTGGGTCGCAAGCAAATGGCGACATGCAAATGATCAATGTCCTTCGCTATATACAACGTCCATACAAGCAATTAACACAAGGCACAAGTCTCGGTATAACTGATAGGATGACTGCTCTTCTAGTGCTCCCTTGTAGTCTACTTACTACTTAGTGTGCGCTGATAGTGCGCGACTTCTAGTGGCTGGCCGAGGCTACCTGGAGCGGCGCTTACATCCTCTTTGTACAGGGGCCGCTCCTGTCGCGGTGTCGTCCTAGTCAGCGTTCCATTGGCTGACGTTAACTCACAGCCTTTCCGTTCTTCATCTTCGTGCCGGTGCTTGTCGTTACGCTGGAACGAATTTAATCCCTGTTTTCATGAAACACTGTAATACTGATTACATAAGCTATCAAATACTAGCATTAACGCCTGACACAATGTGTTAGAGGTTAATACTTGTCACACGAATATATCAACAACATCTTCCTCATATTATCCTACCACTACACACATATTCTGCACGTAGTACCATGCGCCTACGACATGTACTTCACATACACCTAAATATCTCATGAAGATGCCTTCTGCAGGGTAGCAGGTTGCTGTCACAATACACGAGAAATGCTTCATTTTCCACTTCGTAATAATTAGTACACTGCGGTAGGGCGTACACTGCATTATTATATTATTACGCTACTAGCCATTAAAATTGCTACCCCACGAAGATGACGTGCTACAGACGCAAAATTTAACCGACAGTAAGAAGATGCTGTGATATGCAACTGAGTAACTTTTCAGAGCATTCACACAAGGTTGGCACCGGTGGCGACACCTACAACGTGTTCACATGAGGGAAATTTCCAACCGATTTCTCACACACAAACAGCAATTGACCGGCGTTGCCTGGTGAAACGCTGTTGTGATGCCTCCTGTAAGGAGGAGAAATGCGTACCATCACGTTTCCGACTTTGATAAAGGTCGGTTTGTGGCCTCTCGCGATTGCGGTTTATCGTGTCGAGACATTCTTCTCGCGTTGGTCGAGATCCAATAACTGTTAGCAGAATCTGGAATCTGTGGGTTCGTGCAGCCACGTCTCGATCCCTGAGTCAACAGATGGGGAGGTTTGTAAGACAACAATCATCTGCACGAACAGTTGGACGACGTTTGCAGCAACATGGGCTGTCAGCTCGGAGACAATGGCTTCGGTTACCGTTGACGCTGCATCACAGACAGGAGCACCTCCGATGGTGTACTCAACGACGAACCTGGGTGCACGAATGGATAAACGTCATTTTTTCGGATGAATCCAGCTTCTGTTTACAGCATCATGATGGTCGCATCCGTGTTTGGCGACATCGCGGTGAACGCACATTGGAAGCGTCTATTCGTCATGGCCATACTGGAGTATCACCTGGCGTGATGGTATGGGGTGCCATTGGTTACACGTCTCGGTCACCTCTAATTCGCATTGACGGCACTTTGAACAGTGGATGTTACATTTCAGATGTGTTACGACCCGTGGATGTACCCTTCATTCGATCCCTGCGAAACCCTACGTTTCAGCAGGATAATGCACGACCGCATGTTGCAGGTCCTGTACGGGCCTTTCTGTATACAGTAAATACTCTACTGCTGCCCTGGCCAGCCACTCTCCAGGTCTCTTACCAATTGAAAACGTCTGGTCAATGGTGGCCGAGCAACTGGCTCGTCACAATGCGCCAGTCACTACTCTTGATGAACTGTGGTATCGTGTCGAAGCTGCATGGGCAGCTGTACCTGTGCACGCCATCCAAGCTCTGTTTGACTCAATGCCCAGGCGTATCAAGGCCGTTATTACGGCCAGAGGTAGTTGTTCTGGATACTGATTTCTCAGGATCTACGCACCCAAATTGCTTGAAAATGTAATCAGATGTCAGTTCTAGTATAATATATTTGTCGAATGAATACCCCTTTATCATCTGCATTTCTTCTCGGTGTAGCAATTTTAATGGCCAGTAGTATATCATTATTATTATTATTATTATTATTATTATTTAGTATCAGTGGTCAGACACAAAGTAGTAGCAGCCTTGAGTCTTTAGATTTCTGTCAGTTAGGAAGTAAGGATGAAGTGATAAACAGTGGACCTAAGTGTATTGTACATATTTTAATTTCGCTGGTTTCAAATGGGACTGCAAGTGGCGCTAGTGAGAGTAGTGGTGCAGCACGTTTTGTAGTGACTGTCCATCGCGGATAGTTAGCTTTCTTTTCTGAGGATGAGTTGCAGGTAGCAGTCGCGATGCACTGAGAAATGCTTCATCATTCTATAAAAAAAAAAGTTAGAAATAAGTCGTAACAGTAGTCTCACTGACTCATCAGTTCGTGGTCTAATGAAACCATAGGCACTCCGTCTTCAGGCCGCAAGTGGCCCATCGTGACCATCCGACCGTCGTGTCATCCCCACTGAAGATGCGAATAGGACGGGTTTGTAGTCAGCACAGTGGTTTTCTGTGACCAGAGCCGCTGCTATTCGGTCGAGTATCTGCACAATTGGCATCAAGACGCTGAGTGCACCCCAAAAAATGGCAACAGCGCACGGAAGCCCGGATGGTCACCTATCCAAGTGCCGGACACGCCCGACAATGCTTAACTTCGGTGATCTTTCGAGAACCGGTGTATCCACTGCGACAAGGCCGTAGCCCTAGTGAAACCGTAGGTATTTTACAAAATATAAAGATCGTTTATCTTTCGTGATGTTAAAAATGAGTGATCAAGAGTGATCTTCTTCACTCAAAAGTTTACTTATTCGCTAATGCTAATGAGGTGTGGACGGGGCTAAATAGCTAATATCAGACTACACTCAGGGGTAATGGTGTAAGAAAGGTTAAGAACCACTGATCTAAAGGTATCATCACAATAATGAAAGGAGAAAGAAAAAACCAACCAGAGAAAAGAGGTATGGTAGCAGGTTAATTTTCTCGTGAGATGTCTGGTTCTAAGAGTAACTTTACACTTCTCTTACCGGCGGACTCTTGCAGTAGTCATTTTATTCTCACTTGGCTCAAACACCACCTAGAAGTTAAGTGTAAAGAAGCCGTCGAGAGGAGCCAAACGACTCGTTGTTTAGCGAAACATTCCAGGCCTCTCTGGTCGACGAAAACAATACTGTCGTGTTTCCCCGACATCGTAGCAGTTCAAAGCGCCGGAGGTAGCGAGTGAACACAGCTCGCATCAAACGAAACCGGGCCGAAAACGTCGAACGGCCGAAAGGTTAACAAGATTTAAATTGGCTCGCAGGCGACCCAGCCCTTAAGGAGCTGCCGATAAAATACGGTGCCCATTAACGCTCTGGTCCGCCATTAAATTGGCGTTGTCTCGCGCCGCTAGGAAGCTGATAAAATGAGAAAGGGAACAAAAAAAAGTAAGGTAGTGTCCTCGCCGTGAATTGCCTAGAGGCAGCGAGAAATGCCCTGCAGGCGGCCAAAGAGTAGAAAAAAAAGAGAGGAAAAACAGAGAGCGCAGGCGCCCGCTTCCCCGACACCTCGGCGCTTAAAGTCATTTAACATGTAATATTTAGCTGTGGCATATGTGTAAAACGACGGAAGCATCTGTTAAAGCTAAACATAACATTTAGCGTTCTTCAGAAAGTAAAAAAAAAAAGAGCAGGGGGAGCGCTCGGCGAGAGGAGGGGGACGTCACAGACAGCTGAGAAGAGGCGACGTCGTTAAAACTGAAAACAAACTCGCCGTCGCAGTAAAAACGTCGGCCGCTCAGACCGCTATGTTAAATGGCGGGCCATGCACGCCTACATCGCTCGGAGGGTGCTTCTTGGCATCCTAGCCAAAGGAAACTGGCGAACACGCACGCACGCACTGAGACGAGATCGCCAACATTTCCTGAGCTATGTACAGCGGGGCTGGGGGAGAGGCATCGGAGGCTGGCGAGGGCAAAAGAAAGAATACGACGTCTGGCAGGAGGGATTAATTTCCCAGCGGTGTATATCTGCGTAACACGGGCTATTACTAGAAGCTAAAGCGAGAGTTAAAACGCAGGTGTTGGCAGATTAGCGGCACTGGTGCTATTTTCATTCGTTTGCTGTTGCAGTTCACATTCTCCCTTATCCCCCACCATCCTTATTGCCTCTTGCCTCTCGAATCAGCTCTCTCCCGTTTCCCCACAGTATCATGTAATGTACACATGTGTATGAACGATACGACTTCCGCCAATACTTCAAGTGGAGGAGGAGCAGGGGGAGTTTAATATTTTGCGTCCCGTCGACAACAAGGTCATTAGAGATGGAGCAGAATCTCGCATCAGGCAAGGATGGGCAGGGAAATCGACCGTGCCCTTTCAAAGGAATCATCCTGGCATTTGCCTGAAGCGATTTAGAGGAAACTCCGGAAAACCAAATCAGGATGGCCGGACGCGTGTTTGAACCGTCGTCCTCCCGAATGAGAGTCCAGTGGGCTAACCACTGCACCACCTCGCTCGGTACGTCAAGTGGAACACTACCAATAAGGTTTTTTTTTGTGGGTGAGTCAATTCTCGCATAGTCTAAACATTGCCAATTAGAATCGAACCAGTTAACTTCCTCCCACCCCGCTTCTGTAAAGAATCGTATTTCCATGTGTAAAACAGCATCAATAGGCCCATAATAATGGCAGAAGTACAGCTGTGAGGGCGGATCGTGAGTCGTGCCTGGGTAGCTCAGTTGAACCACGAAGATCGGCCGCGGCCTTCCCGCAGACAGCGTAGTCCCATTTCAACTGGTGGACACCCTTCGTTGTCTCGGATTAGTGTACATGCGAGACATTCGCCGCACCTCGGAGATCAATTTTCGGGCGCTACTGCAACGTATCTGGGCTAACATACGAAATCACATACTAAGCCCGCTGAATAAGTGCCAGAGAGTCACGTTAGTCAATACCGATCAGGCAGCCCGGATACCCCATACAGCGCAGATTCTGCCCATCACTGCGGCAATGGCGGCCAGGTTACAGGCGGCTTTCGGCTATTTTATTTGTTCTGGACACATCTTCAAGTCCAGTATGAAGCTCTCACCTTACCGAAGTGGGACGGTGGCCTCGATCTGGTTAATGTGAGAGCCAGGACTACGGCACTTTACACCAATACTATGCTCCGGTTATGGAAAAGCCAAATTGCTAGTTTTACTGAAATGTTGACCACAGAGCTCGCCCCTGTTTCAAGACGCACACCGACGTCTTTGGCACACATCCCGCCTCCGATGCCACATACCGGCCGTTTCTTTTTGGAGTACAGCTACATATGCACCGAGCTCCCCAGGACCAGGAAGACGACCACCCGTGACATCTATTGCCTTCTCCGAAAGTCTCCACCCCGCAACCCAGTCGGAACACGTCACCCTCCGGTTTCATGGCCTACCGTTTGGAAAACGATCCACCAACCATTTCAGCTCTATGTGGTACCCTCTCGTCAACGGCAAGTATACTACAAGACAGAAACTGCATCGCATCGCACTGGTGGACTCACCCCTGTGCCTCAAGTGCAATGTCGAAGATACAGATTTACATTGTTTTTAGTGTGGGCCAGCAGCAGCTGTCTAGACCCTCGTACAGAAGATTGTGGCTTTCTACCTCCGAGTACCACCACATCACGTTTCTCCCACCATGATGATATATCCCAACGCGACCTACTTTCCGTCGGCTAAGTGGCACGCCATCACAATGAGCCCATTTCGGCAACTTGCCATCGTCAGGTTCTCTTATATGTGACATCGTTGCTGTCATGTCCTGTCTGTTTTGTAATTATTGATTCTGACAGTTCAGAAAAGTAACGTAGTAACATCTGATTTATATGTCCACTCTACACCTGGAAGAATCAATAATTACAAAACAGACAGGACATGACAGCAACGATGTCACATGTAAGAGCACCTGACTATGGCAAGTTGCCGAAATAGGCTCATTGTGAATAAAATAAAACACAAACAACTTACATAGCAGTGCACCTGGATATTTCATAAATAATTATGTCATTAAAAGACATATTTCGCGCTGCGGGCCCCAAAGAACAGAAGTTATTTACAGAGTACTTTCAAGAAAAAAAAATGGCTCTGAGCACTATGGGACTCAACTCCTGTGGTCATCAGTCCCCTAGAACTTAGAACTACTTAAACCTAACTAACCTCAGGACATCACACACATCCATGTCCGAGCCAGGATTCGAACCTGCGACCGTAGCAGACAGAGTATTTTCATCAACCCGTGTCAAAGCTGAAATCTCAACGAACCGTGCCAGCCAAAACTGGACGATCCCACGTTTCCCTTTAATGGTCAATGATAGAATGCATTTTGTTCTGATGGCGCGCCAAAGTGGAGCATGGCGTGCAAAGTATTCCTAATTTATTTCACTTTTCTTTTCTCCTACTCTTCTAAGTTTTTTTCCCTGACACATGTTTATCCTTTTCACGCTTAGCTCTCTATCTGCAGCCTATTTGTTTTCTTTCTCCTGTGCTCCCCCCCCTCCCAAAAAAACAAAAAAAAAATTAAAAAAATTCGGTTGCTGCTAATGGTGAGACTGTGTACTCATTTATGTTAACAAAAAAAATAAAAAAAAGAAGCCCGTTGCGGAAATATAGCTACCTTTTGTGTTTTACGTTTTCAAAGGATATTGTGTTATTTTATGAAGAACGTCGTCTTTTATTTTCATACACAAGAGATTTTTATTTGTTTTCTCCTTACCTGCTAAAAAGACAAAGAAAAAGAAAAAGTTGGTATGGCATTTGCTAATGAAAAAGAAAAACAGGTCCCGAGTTCGAGTCACGGTCTGGCACACAGTTTTAATCTGCCAGGAAGTTTCATATTAGCTCACACTACGCTGCAGAGCGAAAATCTCATTCAGGTCCATAATAAGTAAACTAGTTTTTCACGCATCTCAATGTTTATGACGTCATCTCTTCTGAATCCTGAACCACATGCAGTACTATGATATAATTTTGAAGGTACATTCAGTGATATATGTGGATAAGTGTGTAAATGTGTTACAAATACACTGTTAAGCTGAAACCTTATGAACACTGCCCACCGCGACTTTGGATGCCGCCTGGTGGTGTGGGCACGTGACACGGTGACAAAAGCGTGTAAGCGGAGCAGACACTGACGGGGATCACCCCAGCGGAGATATGGACTGCAAATGGGCAATTCCGTTGAGATAAGCGATTTTGACAAAGGGCACATTATTATTACGCAGCGCTTGTGAAGCAAGTATCTCGAAAACCGTGAAACTGGTCGAATGATCACGAACTACTGCCGTGGCAATCTACGGAACGAGGTAGAAGGACAGTGAAACTACCGTTAGGCACTAACTAAATGGTTGGACATCCACGACCCTTCACAGAACGTGGGGTTCGGAGGCTTGTCTGTTCTGTAAAGTAGGACAGATGGTTATCTGTGGCATCTCTGCCAAAAAAGCCCAATGTTGGTGCACGCGCAAGTGTTTCGCAGCACACCGTTCGTAGTACTTGTTGAATACGGAGCTCCGCAGCTGTTCCCCGCGACGTGTTCACATGTTGACCTAGCGGTATCGGTAGTTACGATAGCAGTGGGCACGGTACCATCGGGTTTCGACCGTCGATCAAAGGAAACGCGTCAGCTCTTCGGGTGAATCACATGCTACACTAGGTCGCTGGTCGTCTCCACAAACTCCGTCATCGAGGTGAACGGCGACTCGGAATGTACAGCGCGACACGGACGCAGGCTGGTGGGAGCAGTATTATGCTATGAGAGACATTCTCCAGCGCTTACATGGGACCTGTGGTAATAACCGAAGATATGCCGACAGCTGCGAACCACCAACATCCCCCCATGCTTGATATCTTCTCCGGCGACGATGTCATCTTTTAGCAGTATAACCGTCCGTGTCTTGCAGCCGGTTTGAGGAGCCTTACAGTGAACTCATTTTAATGTCCGTCCGTCCAAATTCGCCCGATGTAAATCTCCATCTACATACATACTCCGCAATCCACCATACGGTGCGTGGCGGAGGGTACCCCGTACCACAACTAGCATCTTTTCTCCCTGTTCCACTCCCAAACAGAACGAGGGAAAAATGACTGCCTATATGCCTCTGTACGAGCCCTAATTTCTCTTATCTTATCTTTGTGGTCTTTCCGCGAAATATAAGTTGGCGGCAGGAAAATTGTACTGCAGTCAGCCTCAATTGCTGGTTCTCTAAATTTCCTTAGTGGCGATTCACGAAAAGAACGCCTCCTTTCCTCCAGAGACTCCCACCCGAGTTTCTGAAGCACTTCTGTAACTCGCGCGTGATGATCAAACCTACCAGTAACAAATCTAGCAGCCCGCTTCTGAATTGCTTTTCTGTCCTCCCTCAATCCGAACTGATAGGGATCCCAAACGCACGAGCAGTACTCAAGAATAGGTCGTATTAGTGTTTTATAAGCGGTCTCCTTAACAGATGAACCACATCTTCCCAAAATTATACCAATGAACCGAAGACGACTATCCGCCTTCCCCACAACTGCCATTACATGCTTGTCCCACTTCATATCGCTCATCAGTGTTACGCCCAAATATTTAATCGACGTGACTTTGTCAAGCGCTACACTACTAATGAAGTATTCAAACATTACAGGATTCTTTTTCCTATTCATCTGCATTAATTTACATTTACCTATATTTAGAGTTAGCTGTCATTCTTTATACCAGTCACAAATCCTGTCCAAGTCATCTTGTATCCTCCTACAGTCACTCAACGACGGCACCATCACGTACGCCACAGCATCATCAGCAAACAGCCGGCCATTGCTATCCACCCTATCCAAAAGATCATTTATGTAGATAGAAAACAACAGCGGTCCTACCACACTTCCCTGGGGCGTTCCAGATGATACCCTCATCTCCGATGAACACTCACCATCGAGAACAACGTACTGGGTTCTATTACTTAAGAAGTCTTCGAGCCACTCACATACTTGGGAACCAATCCCATATGCTCGTACCTAATTTAGGAGTCTGCAGTGGGGCACTAAGTCAAACGCTTTCCGGAAGTCAAGGAATGTGGCGTCCGCCTGATACCATTCATCCGTGGTTCGCAAGATATCATGTGAAAAAAGGGCGAGTTAAGTTTCGCAGGAGCGATGCTTTCTAAAGCTGTGCCGATGCATGGTCAGCAACTTCTCTGTCTCAAGGAAATTCATTATATTCGAACTGAGAATATGTTCGAGAATCCTGCAACAATCCGATGTTAAGGATATTGGACTGTAATTTTGAGGATCCGTCCTTCTACACTTCTTATATACAGGCGTCACCTGCGCTTTTTTTCCAGTCGCTCGGTACTTGACGTTGTGCAAGAGATTTGCTATAAATGCCAGCTAAGTAAGGAGCCAATGCAGTAGAGTACTCTCTGTAAAACCGAATTGGAATCCCATCAGGACCTGGTGATTTATTTATTTTCAATCTATTCAGCTGCTTCACAACCCCAGGGATGTCTATCACTATGTCCTCCATACGGGAATCTCTACGATCTGTCGCTGTCGGGCGCCATCGACGCGTACGCAAACCAGCGGCCTGTTATTTTCGCGAACTACATGATGTGTGCGTAGACATCTAATGCCGCATACCTCCACAACCTACCAAGAAACTGTTGTATCTAAAAAAAAAAAATGGTTCAAATGGCTCTGACCACTATGGGACTTAACTTCTAAAGTCATCAGTTCCCTAGAACTTAGAACTACTTAAAACTAACTAACCTAAGGACATCAAACACATCCATGCCCGAGGCAGGATTCGAACCTGCAACCGTAGTGACCTGTTGGATCTCTGATGCGCAGAATAAGTGATATATTTCAGTCCACAGACGGACAAATAATCCATTAAGCAGGTGGCCGTAATGTTTTGACTCATCAGTGTAATGTTAGTAGTATAGAAATAATAAATTAAAACGTCTTGCCTAGTGCTGCATTTTTACTGCATGTACAACAAAAACGTAGTAAGCCGTAAATATGTTTCTGCACAACTTATCGGTCAACTTCTGCCCAAATCTTATCCGCAAATCATTCTAAATAATATGGGAATGCCTAATGGTTCCTCAGTTAAATATCTTAGTGCAAATCTGGACGATCACTTAAAATGGAACAAAATTATTGTACTCTGTGCCGAACCTTATGTGCGCCGCGTCATACTGTAAAAAGACACACATAGTCTTTTTACAGGCCAACCGGAAGTATATTCGATTAATGTATCGTCGCCGGCCAGAGTGGCCGAGCGGTTCTGGGCGCTACAAAAAATAATGGTTCAAATGGCTCTGAGCACTATGGGACTTAACATCTGTGGTCATCAGTCCCCTAGAACTACTTAAACCTAACTAACCTAAGGACAACACACACATCCATGTCCGAGGTAGGATTCGAACCTGCGACCGTATCGGTCGTTTTTCAGCAAGGTAATGTGCCTTGTCACAAGGTCAGGAGTGTGATAGGATGGTTCGAGGAACACAACGGCAAGTTCTAATTGACGTGCTGGATCCACAACTTATCAGATCTGAACTCGATCGAAAACATCTGGTATGTTCTTGAACATGACGTCAGAGCTCATCGTCCTCCTCCCCGGAATTTACGGGAATTATGTGACTTGTGTGTATAGGTGTGGTGTCAACGCCCTCCAGCGACCTACCAAGGCCTCATTGCTTCCATGATACGAAGCGCCATCGTTGTTATCCATGCCAAAGGTACCAGCTGTTTTAGGAAACAGCGGTCATGCGAGGCACAGGTGGCCCTCTTTGTGCATGATATACAACAGGGTCTAGATACCGGCTCCCAGGTTGATACCATACTTCTCGACTTTCGAAAGACTTTCGACTCAGTTCCGCACTGTCGCTTGCTCTAAGAAGTGCGCGCTTACTGTCTATCCGATGACATATGTGGTTGGATAGAAAGTTTTCTAACAGACAGGGAGCAGTATGTCTTCGTGAACGGGGTAACTTCAACAGAAACAAGAGTAACTTCAGGTGTGCCCCACGGCAGCATAATAGGTCCTCTGCTTTTTACGATTTACATAAACGATCTGGTTGATGGTACTGAGTGCGGCCTGAGACTGTTTGCCGATGATCCTGTAGTCTACAGGAAAGTAGTATCACACGAAAGTTGTGAGCAAATCAATGAGGGTTTGCAGAAAATAAATGCGTGGTGTAACGACTGACAGTTATCTCTTAATATTAGTAAGTCTAACCTTCTGCGTACAACAAGGCGAAAATCCCTATTAATGTATGAGTACAAAATAAATGATCAGTGAAACTTCCTGGCAGATTAAAACTCTGTGCCGGACCGAGACTCGAACTCGGCACCTTTGCCTTACGCGGGCAAGTGCTCTACCGGCTGAGCTACCCAAGCACGACTCACGCCCAGTCCTCACAGCTTTAATTCCGCCAGTACCTCGTCTCCTACCTTCCAAACTGCACAGAAGCTCTCCTGTGAACCTTGCAGAACTAGCACTCCTGGAAGAAAGGATATTGCGGAGAGATGGCTTAGCCACAGCCTGGGGGATGTTTCTAGAAACATTTTCATTGCGGAGAGATGGCTTAGCCACAGCCTGGGGGATGTTTCTAGAAACATTTTCATTCTAGAAACATCCCCCAGGCTGTGGCTAAGCCATGTCTCTCCAATATCCTTTCTTCCAGGAGTGCTAGTTCTGCAAGGTCCACAGGAGAGCTGCTGTGAAGTTTGGAAGGTAGGAGACGAGGTACTGGCAGAATTGAAGCTGTGAGGACGGAGCGTGAGTCGTGCTTGGGTAGCTCAGTCGGTAGAACACTTGCCCGCGTAAGGCAAAGGTCCCCAGTTCGAGTCTCGGTCCGGTACACAGTTTTAATCTGCCAGGAAGTTTCATATCAGCGCACACTCCGCTGTAGAGTGAAAATTTCATTCTACATGATCAGTCTTTGGAAGCGGTAACATCAGTCAAGCATCTGGGTGTGACCATTCGAAATGATCTCAAATGGAATGATCAGATTACACAAGTAACGGGTAAGGCGAGCTCTAGATTGCGGTTTATTGGTAGAATCCTGAAGCGATGCAGTCCTTCAACAAAGGAAATAGCTTACAATACGTTAGTTAGTCCAGGCTTCGAGTATTGTTCATCTGTATGGGATCCTTACCAGTTGGGTCTGATTCAAGAGATTGAGAAGGTCCGAAGAATAGCGGCAAGATTCGTGACTGGTACATTTAGCCATCGCGAGAGCGTTACAAATTTCATAGAAAGTTTGAAGTGGGACACACTTGCAGATGGACGGCGCGCTAAAGAAAAGGGGCTGCTCTCTAAATTCCGTAATCCGATCTTCACCGAGAATGTAGAGCTTATATTATTACCACCAACTTTCAAATCGCTCAATGATCCACCATTCAAAGATAAGGGAAATAAGAGCTCTTACTGAGGCGTGCAGACAGTCGTTTTTCCCTCGCGCGATCCACGAGTGGAACAGAGGGGGAAAATATGACTGTGCCCTCCGCCACACACCGCTTGGTGCCTAGCGGAGTAGTAAATGTAGATAATGTTCTGGCTGTCCAGTGTACACTCATGTTTTGTCTTTAACTGTCATACAAATAATAAGTGTGTCTTTAAGTTCGGAAGACGCCTCTGTGATACTGACAGCTCAATAGCGTCGGTTCGTTGCCTAGCAACCGAAGGGAAACCAGCCAATGACGGACGGCGACAAATCAGGTAGCACGCGATGCCAAGTAAGTACGATAGTGTTTGAAGCGTAATAATGAACCTTTTGTGGATAATTAGTGCTGTCGTTTCACAGATCTAATTCATAATTTATTTAGTTTTCGTTGTTTATTCAGTTCAGTTTCATTTCCAACTGCATCCACTGGGACGATTTGTGCATGCCCTACACGTAAATGAAACGGAGGAAGAAAAATGTGCTACACAGCAACGGTTGTAGTGTGTTCGGCGACGTAGTCTTCAAAAAAGAAAACGAGATGGGTGAGCTCGCTGATTGGGCTGTGAAGAGGACTGCAACAGTCCGGAAAGTAAGTCAAAACGCAGTTGCCATGATTAGGAAAGGAATGTACAACATTGGCCAGACAAAATTTATGGTCAACTGCTGACGGCGTGTTGATCCTCCTTTGGAATGCAATACAGCAGCGACTGTGTATAGCATAGATTGGACAGTTCCTTCATATTTTTATTAAAAGTGAAACTCCTCCAGCTGTACTTCAGATTTTATATTTATTTGGCTACTAGTTTCGACGTTGCGTCAACGCCATCTTCAGGCCCGTACACTTTGATCAAATCAATTTTGTGTGGCTCAGTACTAGAAGTCCGCGGTGAGACCAACATGTGGTCCACATGTGGAGCCTGAAGATGGCGTTGACGCAACGTCAAAACTAGTAGCCAAATAATATAAAAGTACAGCTGGAGATGTTTCATTTTTAATAAAAATTATACCAGCTGTGTCCCACCTCCATCAAATTTAAATATGGATGTACGGAGTTGCTTAGTAGTTTTGTGGAAGTATGTGGCATTAGACGTTTAGGCACAGTCAAGCAGTTCCCGTACATCACGCGATGGCGATTTGTGAGCGCAGAGCTGGTAGCCGATAGCTTCTCACATTTCTTCCATCAGGTTCTGATCAAGCTCATTTGGTGGCAGAGGAATGAATGTGAGTTCACTAGCATGCTCCTCAAAACACTGAAAGACTATAGAACGATTCTGATCCTGTGATAGGGCACTTATCCTGCCAGAAGATGTCATCGCCATCGGGGGAGACATCAAGTATGAGATGCTCGTGGGTCAGTAATTTTCGCGTAGTCCATCTCTGCCATGGTGTCTTCGATTACTACCACAGGTCTCACAAGAGCGTAGGCAAATATCCCCCATAACATGTACTGTGTTCACCGTCGTGTATCATGGTACGGTGCATGTTTTGTGCAGTTGTTGGCTAGATGACGTCATATGTGGACACGATTGTCGCCCTGGAGTGACGAGAAACGTGTTTCATTCAACCAGACGATATGTTTCCGTTGATACACGATCCAATCTCGATGACCACTACCCACTGCAGTCGTAATTGACGATGTCGTTGGGCCAGCCTCTGTGACGGAGCGGTTCTAGGCGCTTCAGTCCGCAACCGCGCTGCTGCTACGGTCGCAGGTTCGAATCATCCCTCGGGCATGGCTGTGTGTGATGTCCTTAGGTTAGTTAGGTTTAAGTAGTTCTAAGTCTAGGGGACTTATGACCTCAGATGTTAAGTCCCATAGTGCTCAGAGCTTTTTGAACCATTTTTTTGACGTCGTTGGGTCAACATGGTAACACGTAGTGGTCGCCTGTTCAACAATGTGTTCTAATGGCGTGCTCTTAAACACTTGTCACTGCACCAATATTGCACTCTCTTGTCAGATGTGCTATGGATCGTTGCCTATCCTACCGTACAGAGCGGACGAGTCTTCGACCTCAAAGTTCTGTGATCAGACGTAGCCATCCAGCACCTTGTTGTCTGAGTGCAGTGTCACCCTCCTTCAGCCACTTTCCATAGTTGCTCCGGACAGTAGCTTGCGAAAAGCCGATCAGCTTCCCCATTTCCGAGTTTCTCTTCCCAGGTGCAGGGCCGAAACAATTTTCCCTTTGCAAAGTTTCTTACGCCAGTGAATTTCCCCATTTGCGGACGTATCGTCGATAGAAAAATCACCATTCGTCTCTTCTCCGCATGTACACTTTCCTTATCACATCCCGTGCTCGCAGCCCCATCAGGTGGCATTCAATCTCGTGGAGATCAGTGGTCATAATGTTTTGGTTCATCAGTTTAAATTGTGATGAAATTGCAAACACCAAGAAAACAGCGGCTGAGGAAGAAGCAACTGACAGTTTTGGACTATTTCAGAAGGATGTCATTCTCGTCATCTGTTACAGTAACAAGAGAATAATTGTTTCTTTTGATTCAGAAGCACGATCTTTGTAAAGGAATAAGCATAGGTTTCAATTATTCAGTTATTAATGGAAGAAAAATATTAATGTAAACAACAGATAGTATATGGCGATCCAGATTTCAGCTTCTGGGCCGCGTTTGATAGGTACTGTACTCAGTACCATACCCATTATTCCACACGAGCTGGTTGCCTACACCTAGAGGCAGGAGAGAAACGAGATGCTTTGTCAGAAGCAACTTGACAAGAGTTAATCAGCAAAAATTTTGCATCTTAGGTAAATTTCATGTCTGTCTCTCTCTCTCTCTCTCTTTATTTCCGTATCACACACACACACACACACACACACACACACACACACACACACACACACACACACGCGCGCATGCTCAAAGAAAACATCTGTATCTTCAATCACAATCCAGTATGGACCAGACATTAAAACGACATGCAAGTCAATACATGTATAACCGCAGCATACCGATACATCCCCGAAGAAGCCATCCTGGCCATGTTCAAAACTATCCAAATATCCTGAATTAATCATAAATACATAAAAATATTGACATCATTGGTGAAACTTACAGTGTTTACACATCTAAAATGTCTGTATTATTTTCCAGAAGTACATAAGCTTCATCTGCAAAACACACACACACAGAGTTTATGCCAGTATTGCAATGTTATTTCCACGTCTAAAGTATCTGTATTATTTAACAGTGATATGTAAAGACATTGAAAGTAATTGTGCTACTTACAGCCTTTCCACTTCAAAAATGTCTGTATTATTTACCATAAATACATAATCTCTGTCAAGAATGAACACACACAATGTATATCACATATGTCATCATGTTATTTTCACATCTAAGGTTATGCTGCCCTTGGTATAAGGCACAATAGAAGCCCAAATTAAATATTTTAATATGTAAATTATTTCTATTCTTTTATATAAATGTTGGCAAGTAAGTGATAGTTCCAAACAAATAGGCTGTGTCTATTATTGTTCTTTAGCTATAAAAATACATGGTAGCTAAAATAATATTCTAAGCATGTATGAAAATGATAATTGACAGCTAAAAACAAGTAGGCAGCCAGTATTATTGTACTGGACTGTGCAAAACACATGTTGGCTAAAATAATAACCCAAACAGATAAAGAAGTAGTAGTTGGCAGTTCCAAACAAAGAAATAGGTATTAATAACACAAATAATACTCTATCACCGAATGCTGACTGCATATAGTATGCTATATAACTGGACAGTGGGTGTAAACTTGCATCTTAACACACAGTTAATTCCTAAAACACGACTATGGACTCTAAAATTAAGTGGGCCACTGCTAATTTTGCATCTAGGTTGTCTATATTATTGTTCTAAATAGTACAAAACACATGGGCTAAAAGAACATGCAAAGTAGGCAATGCAGTAATAGCTGACAGTTTCTCTTACGATTAAATAAGGCTATTACCGGTGACAGAAAACGAAGTTTCATCATCTGTGCAAGCACCATTTAAGGATTTAAGAGGAGGTGGAGGGAGGAGGGGGATACGATGTATCATGTTCTACACTAGAAAAATATAATTAACGTTACTGATTGGCTAGTATAGTTTCTTTTATTACCTTTTATCTTGGACTTAACTGTAGTTATGAACCACTGGTGAACGAAAACGAACTTTCGAGTAAGGCAGTGATATTTACTGATTGTAACTATGCTGTCAAGGAGCTCCAAAACTGTACAAACCGTATCTCCATAATAAACTACTAAATAATAGCAATTTCTATATCATTTTAATCCACCGATGACACATTTTCGGTCACTTGGTAAGATCTTTAATGCATTGTATCATTTAAATTGCATGTTTTCGTAAAACATGAGTACTGAGAGTTATAATTAAACTTTCCCTATTTAACGCGTTATGACACGGAAACTAACTACCGTACGAGTACCAAACTTGGTAGCTGTAATAAACAGAATATGGGGTGCATGATTTCCATGCGTCACAGTGCCACAGTTCAGTTCCAACCATGGCCACCAGGTGCCGTAATGAGTCATCGCGATTCAGTCTCACACACCTGACCAGTCGCAGTGGACTTGTTGGCATGTCAACATGCGCTTGGACAAAGAAATTATTTATTGGTGAAGCTCTATTACCAAAACAACATTAATTTGCAGCTGCATTTGGAGAATATCGCCAGCCCAAAGAATTACGGTAGGGTTCTCTTTCTCCACCTGCTGTGTGAAGCAAGAGACAGTAGTTCGAATCGACTAGAGAACTGGGCGGCGCTCTGGTAAGATGCCGACGTCCGGTTGCACCTCAGATGATTGATGAAGTCGCTGTTGGTATGGAAGACAACCCCGCTCTTAATTCCCGACCGTCAGGCAGTGCGCGTGTTGTGTCACGACAGTTGAACATCCCGTGGTCCACTGTACGGAGGGTGCTTCGAAACATTCTCAAATGGTATCCGTATGAGATCCATCTCGTATAGCAGCTTGCTCCACAGGACGCACAACAACATGTTGACTCCTCTCTCCAGTTTCTCACAAGGATTGAAGTTAACGACGGCTGGCCCTGGACCATCCTGTGGACAGACGAAGCTCATTTTTCTCTGACGGGTGAGGTGAACGCACAGAAGTGCTGACTGTGAGGATCTTCGCCTCCAGACCCGTGTGCACACCGTACGGTGTGGCTTCATCGCTACGTTCATCATTGGCCCATTCTTTTTTTGAACAGATTGGCGTTCAAGGACCAAAGACGTGTAGTGTGATTGGCCAGCGTTACTGCGATATACTTCGCCAGCATGTCATACCCGTCCTACAGGAGAGAGACGCATTTTCATGCAAGATGGGGCCCCGCAGCACATCCCTCATGAAGTTCACTGCGTCTCACATTTGGAAACGATAGCTTTATCCAAATGCTTAGACGGCACGATCACCTGATCTCACACTTTGTGATTTCTGGTTGTGGAGCTAGCTGAAGGACAGCGTTTACCAGGGGAACATTCAGACAGGTGCTGGTCTGAAGCGCAGCATATCAAGAAAGATAGCCAGCATGCCTATGGACATGCTTCTTTCTGCTGTGCAAATGCATTACTGCGCTTTCAGACTCTTCTGGACACTGATGGGCGCCATATTGAGCCCCTTTTGTAGCAGTAACGGTACCATAGCAGAACATTAAAAGCATTTCAGTTGAACTGATTCTGCATTATTTCTCTTCCCCATGTCCTTGACATTAATGGTACCAAGTTTGGTACTCGTACAGTAATTATTTTGTGTGTTCTAACGTGTTAAACGGGGAAAGTCTAATTATAACCACCCGGCGTAACTTCGAGGCACATCAAATACGTTAGCTTTGTAAACACTGCTCTGTTTGTGTATGTCAAAGACACTATCTGACAATTTTCCTCACAGACCTTTGATCACGAGCGAAAATTCAATCCTGGCGCACGGAAGTAAAACAAAACTTAAAATATTTATCGAAGTAAATGTTGTTTGTTATTAACGCTGTGTCATTTATTGCAATATAGGGTTCGACACAATTAATTATTTCCAAGCATTTGTTGCTTGAGGCGACCACGTTTTTCTGGTGTTTTTATAAATAAATTAATACTGCTGGAACACTGATTTTCATTTAGTAGATAGTGTGGCCACTTCAACTGTGCTAGTGAACCCACCATTATAACTTAGTTGATCTCCTCAATTATTCATTGTAGGTATAGTTTCCTCATGTGCGGCATTTTTGTTACTACTACGGTTATTGGGACTTCCTGCAACACTAGGTGCAAACCTCCAGGGAACAGTACAAATTTTTTTTGTCAGCCTAGAGGTGTTTGCAGCGAAATAGGCTTGTCCCTGTAACGATTATTTTAATTAGGATCGTAGTTTCTTCTAGTTAGTATTCAGAAATTTTTTATGTTAGATAGCTGAGGAAAATGTTGCTAAATATGATAGAAGGTTTGGATGAGCAGCGTAATAGCAAATACAATGGTTTTTAAAGGAAACCCGAAGGGGGAAAAGTTTGTTTGATAATTAAAGGTACGTCGTGGCACATCTACTAATTTCTATTTTTATTTCAGCTTTGTAGGCTTGGTACACTCTTTGTTTTTTTCTTGCATTGATTGTGTACGTAAGGGTGTTAGTGATACACTCACTGCACATCATAGGGAAGTAGGCAGGTTCGATGACGAATTAGGGACAAAATTAGTAAGGGAAATTTACAGCACGTGAAGACGAGAAGTCAGAGTGATATCAGTGCAAAGATGGAAGATGTGACTGAGGTTGTTCAAGCACAGGCAGAGGACAGAGCAGAGAATCTGGTATTTGTCGGAGAAATAGAACAGATCACCTGGGGAAGAAAAGAAATGGGAGAAAATGCCGAGGAAAAGAACAAGCAGGTTCAGACAGCAACGATGAGGAGAGAAATAAGGAGGGTGCAGAAGCTACACGAGTGAAGCAGAGAATATAGTGTGGGAATCTGTGTGCAATTCGGAAGAGAAGACGATAGATAATGTGTCAGGTGATAACGTTCAAGTGAGACAGTCAAGTATGTCAGCTACACCTACCGTTAGGGCAGAGAATACGAACGATGATATACTAAGGCTCTTGCTACAGACGATGAGGAATCTAAAGAAAGACCTGAGAAGCGGGAAAGGAGGCAAAGGAAGGAGCAGAAAGTGCATAACAAAGAGACGGGGGTAGTATTAGAGTTCCATGGTTGCGCAAAATAAAGAGAGGAGGGTGATATTAAGAGATCCAGGAAACGTGTAATAAAGAGACCAGGGTGATGTTAGACAGACGGGAGACAAGGTTGATGGAAACTGGGCTTCAATTGGCGCAAGTCTCTGTGATGCAGCACCAGTAATGTGAAGTAGAACGACTGCAAGACGAGCAAGGCAGCCACATGGTGCAAGCTGAAAAGACGAAGAGGTAGAAGAAGTTGTACAAAGATATCAGGTGAAATCGAACGGAAACTGTGTGAAGCTATGGAACAGCTGAAAACCAGCAATCATGAGGCTGAGACAGAAGCTATGAGAAATTTAAATGAAGGACCAGATTGTACATGTCTAGTACCGGTCTTGGAAGTGGCATATTAAGTTTTAATCAACAGCACTAGAGTATCGGTCAAAGGCAAAAACAACAAGAGTAGATAATAACAGAGGAGTTAAGAGATTCCAAGGGTAATGTCAAGCAAGTGTTAGGAAATGCCGGCTCAGCTGTAATGCAGTGTGCACTCGCTTGTTGACTATATGATATGAGCAGAGCTGGCTCGTTCGCTGGCCACTCAGAGAACAGAGCAAAGAGAATAGAGCACACACGAGCACCGGCCACGTCATGTATCACTTGCAACCCATGATAAGCTGTGTAAAGAAGGCATCGTAAGATGAATTGTTCAACTACAAGCACTTCCTGATAGCGCAAAAGTTTCAAATATTTACAGAGAATAGCAGCAAGCTGCTTCTAAAGGCTTGGGCTGGACATTTCGATTTTTCTTTATCTCCAACATATCCAGTATGGCATCAAATACAACAAAGGTCTTCAAAATATGGTCCACGGGGCACATCCGGACTGTGAAGGAGGTAAGTATGGCCCATACTTGAGAGAAATATTTTTAAAATAGTGTACAATTCTTGAGAACAGAGATTGAGAGGTTTCTGAACCACATAAAGAATGCTTCGAAACCCTTGTTAGAGGAAAAATTGGTATGAAAAGTAGCTTCCTTGGTTGATGTTACTCTCCATTTGAATGAACTGAATAAAAACTTCGAGGGAAGGACAATATTATTAGCGCCTTTTACATACGGGGGGGCGGGGGGGGCGACAAAACTATGCAAACAGCAAAAACACAATACATTACAATGACTAATACATTGTATGAAAGCCATTGGAAATCAAAACAGCTTCCTGTCAGCTTAGAATGGATAAATACAGGTAATGTATCGTTTTAAAGGGAATCTTATACCAACCTTCCTGCAAAATAGTGGCAAGTGGAGAGAATGATGATGGAGGAGGATAGCCATCAATAACCTTTCTCTCCAAAGTAGATCACCGAGGTTCAATAATGCTGAGATACGCTGACTGTGGTGAGAACAGGATATGAGATAATTTATCCTTGAGCTCACAAAACCAGTCCTGGACGATGCAAGTTGTCTTGGAAATCAGCGTCACGACTGGGGAACAAACATTATACCACGGGATGGACCTGATCAACCACAATAAAAATCCTTTTCGAATAATACGACCTAGCACAATAACGATGGGGCCCATTGAATACCAGGATCTAAAAACAAACACCGATCCAACAGGCTTTGAAGGACCAACGCTACCAACCATCCACTGTGTCGTACTCTTCCCTTAGGCGTCATCGGATGCAGATGCGGAGAGGCCTGTGGTTAGTGCACTGCTCTGCCAGCCGTTGTCAATTTTCGTGACCAATGTCACCACTTCTCAATCAACAGGCTCCTCAATTGGCGTCACATGGGCTGAGTACATCCCGCTTGCCAACAGCACTTGGCAAACCTTGACGGTGACCCACCCAAGTGCTACCCAAGCCCGACAGCGCTTAACTTCGGTTATCTGACAGGAACCAGTGTTACCACTGTGGTGAGGCCCTTGGCTGATACCAGGATATAGTTGCCCAAATACTCACCGAACTCTTTCCATGTTTAACTCTTGGCAGCAAGCAGCCTGCTTTGTAGGCTTGGGACGGCGTGCACCAAACGTTGGCCAGAAGTTGGAACCTGTGTGATACAAAATTCATCTCACTAAATGTATTTCTTCCATTGCTGCATAATGCAGGTTTTATACTACGCTTTCCTGTTACGGGAAATTGCTTTGTAAAGTCAGCTCACCATGCAATTTCCAGCTTATAGAACTCCATCTACGTTGTTTTGGGCGCTGGTAGATTTCACGAGTGCGGTATTTAGTCCTGCGGTGACTTTTGGAGCAGTCATGCTCTTATTTTTCGTCACAGTCCTCTTCAGTGACCGACTGCCAAGGCCACTCAGCACACATTTTCGTCTGTGGTGTTACTTATCGAATGATATTTTTCTGCTTTTCCTGTATGCGATGTAAATCTCAGAAACTGTGCCTCTCGAAATATCAAACACTTTGGCTCCATTTGTTACAGAAGCACCTAACGTAAAACCACCGATAATCTGTCCACGGTACAACTCACTTAGCTCTGATGCAATACACTCACAACTACACAGAACGCAGTTCTGGCAACACATCTGACACTTGCAGCGCACTGTGTACTTTGCACAGGTGCTGTTCGTGATCAAATACAACAGTGAACACCGCTTCTTGCAAGCTTGACTAGCATCTGCATTTATGTTGGAACATGCTTTTCTCGCGGTGGTTCCATAATTTCGTCCAACCACTGTACGTGTTAATGACTTCAAACATAAACTGATACTTTTTCAAAACAATGTCAGACAGGAAATTTTCTCACACTTCGCTAATTGCCAGTAACTGCAGGGTAAATGTGGTTTACGTGTTCCACTCTTGTTTGCAATGGAATTTGTTGGTGATCCGAAGAAAGAATCTTCTTCCACTTTCTCGGATTTAAATGCTTATTTCAGAATGATCCAACTTTTGATAAGCCCTTTTCTTGTGAAGAGGAAGATATTCAGGCAGCACTGGAGATGTAAATGATTCCCTGCAAGCTGATAATGCCATGATGGACAAATTTATAAAAGGAAGCCATGTTCAGTTTTATAAAATTCCTCCAGAATAAAACTAACCCAAGATCGAAAAGCTTGTATGTGATTTGTTACCTGTATTGGAACTAAACATTTCCTTTGCTCAAATTTACAAGGTCGAAATAAGATATTAACACAGTGACAAACATTTACGACGTATTTCACTCATTGCACAAGCTGAGCCACAATTCGAATTATAAAGACAGATTTCATTCCCCTCACTATGTGTACTAAAGAGTAATAAAGTTTTCCTAAGGTTTTCTATGAATATTGTGTTTGTGTTAAAGAAAAACAAATTTTGTTATAATTTTCTCCTTTAATTTTTGAGAAAAGATGTTATCCAATCCCAACTAAGGTTCTACAATTGATGTGTGGCTCTCATCGTATACTAATCTGGAGATTCTTGAATTGGAGTATTTGTACAGGTACCTAGAAAGGAGACCAGTGGCGTAGATGTGGTCGATAGCTTTGATTTGTAAATCACACCAAGAGTTTAGAGGTGCATTACTGTTAACAAATGGTCAGCAGAGGTGCAGGTAAGAGTTAAAGATGAGATAATGACGGGGTGGAAGCTAGTGAATTATGGAATCTGCAGCCCATTAATATATTTTGAGCAAATGTTAAGAACTAATCAGTTTTTGGACACTCTATTCAGTCTATCAGAGTTGATATGGTCATTCTACAAGAAATAGCCGCAACACTATCACCAAATGGTAGCAGAATGTCTCCAGCTTAACTAGTGCATGCAGCCTCTGTCAAAAGGGCCGATCGCAAACAAGGGACTCAACCCGACAAATTGCTCGCTGCTCAGATTTATCGGTTGACAGATCACCTGAACTGTACTGATCTAGAATTTGCACTACTTCCTGAAATGATGGATCGGACTGTTTTAGCCGGCCGTTGTGGACGAGTGGTTCTAGGCGCTTCAATCTAGAGCCACGTGACTGCTACGGCCACAGGTTCGAATCCTGCCTCTGGCATGGATATGTGTGATGTCCTTAGGTTAGTTAGGTTTAAGTAGTTCTAAGTTCTAGGGGACTGATGACCTCAGATGTTAAGTCCCATAGTGCTCAGAGCCATTTGAACCATCTGGACTTTTCAAAAGCTGTTCTCTGAGTTTGAAATCAGTTACATTGTACACCATTGCATCAAGCAACATAACATCTGAATCTAAATCAGCACAAGCGCATTTGAATTTGCATTTCCTCGTCGTATACTGCACCAAATTTGTTACCCGCTCGCGATAAGTTCGTTCTGACCGCTTTTTACAAACAAAAAATTGATACCTAGCTGCTGCCACATTCACTTGTTGGCCATAATAGTTATTTAGCGAATCTACAGCCTGATCATGCGAAAGTTCACTCGGATTGGCGTTAGGAAGTAATTTCTGAAGGAGTCTGAATACTGCACTGCCTACTGTGGACAATAAATAGGGGAGTTTCACAGTACCTGGTACGTTATGAGCAATTACATGGACTTCACAATGTTGCAACTACTCGAGCCATTTCTCTTCTTGTTCATGAGGCTGCCTAAAAGGCGATATAACACTTGGAACTGCTTTAGGTGTTGCTTGTGCTGCGTTAGAAGTTTGATTCGTCAGGAGCTGCTGTACAGTGTTCAGCAGCGAGGATATATGCTGGCTCTGAAATTGAAACATCTGCATTAGCTGTACAGCATCTAACGCTGGCAGCTGTGGCGCCTGAGCATGGGGTGGGATAGGTGGAGTGGGCATGTTGGAAGAGACAAATGCAAGAACAGACAAGGCAAGCAAGAAAAATAAGTATGAAAGCAAAGAAAATTTCTGCAACGCCATCCTGAAAACACTGATTAGCAACAACGTGATAAGAGGCCGTTAAAGCAATAAACACCTCTGCAAAGAAAAGACAAGAGAGAATTAGAGCGCCTGCAAAACACAAAAGAATGGATTACAGAGGACAAAGAAGCATTTAAGTAATTACTAAAGGGATTAGAATATATTAATAGGGAACATAATACAGGCAGCATGCCGAGAGAAACCGAATGGTATGTATCGACACCACAGAGAACATACAGTGATAGGAGGAATGAACGAGACTGATCTCATGGATGAGGACCATACCTGATGAATTAACCAAACATAAGATAGTGGGGCCATTTTAGAGACAACAGAAGCAATAGAGCGGAAGTGAGAGATAACATATGTGGTGCAGGTAAGCAAAGGGCAGAGATTATCCATATTCGATCTTCTGATATTCACCATGGTCATATTTCGGAAAAATTTACCTCAGCGATAATGGGAGCATACCACGGGAATGAGAGACCAGGACAAACCCATGGATATTTGTAATACAAGTGATGTGCATTGCCTTGGCTAAGACTATATTCCAGATGAGTTCTTAGAAGAGCAAGAGAGTCATGGAACAAAAATTTGAACCTGGCTATCATAATTTTGGCGAAATAAATCAGTTTGTAGGCAATTTTATGTAGTGGCAGTCAAGTTTCAGCAATCTCAGAGGAAGCATTAGGGAGGTTTTTCGTGAAACATGACTGGCTGATGCTGAACTTACGGAGGACTATGGTTACAGGAGCGATAGTGGAGAAGAGTGCAGATGTAATTCGATAGGAGGCTAGAGTTCGAATGCACTACAGCGGAATTTTCTCGTAGTACTGAAATTATCAGTAAACGCGTTTTTCTTGAATGTGTTTCACGTGGGAGTATGCAGCATTTTTAAACCTAGGACATGGAGAATTTATATTGATGAAAGGAATACCAGTGAGCATCTGCTTTGAAGAGCAAGCAGTCGGGCACAGATCTCGCCAATCTGCGTATAAATCAACGATAAAGCGGTAGCAGGACATAGAGTATTAGTGGTACAAGCAGGAGAAAAGATGGGACATTATTTTTCAGGTGACGATGGAATAGAAACCAAAATTAAACAAAAAGTTGAGGGAATATGAGATGTTGAAGTGAGGCATAAGGTAGGATCAGTGAAGAGGTTAAGGAAGAATGCAGGAGTATTTTCAACATTCATTGAGGTCAATGAAGGTATTTCAGTGTAAGTTTAAAGTGAGGGATCATGCGAAATTTTGCACTTGTCCTTAAGCTATACCACTAGCGTACAAACGAAAGGTGTTTGAGGAGATATGGCAATGTTCGACCGAGGTGTGACTGAGCCAGCAGTGTTGTCTTGTAACAGTCCATTATTGGTTGTTCCAAAGAGATGGGGTAAGATTAGGCTACCTATGGGCTCACACCAGATTAACGCCGTAATTGATATGGAGACA
Source organism: Schistocerca gregaria (assembly GCF_023897955.1). NCBI lineage: Eukaryota > Metazoa > Arthropoda > Insecta > Orthoptera > Acrididae > Schistocerca > Schistocerca gregaria. Next base: position 303,684,827 of record NC_064922.1, on the reverse strand, counting down.
TACATACCTGGGAGTCTGGAGGAGCTGCTACAAAAATTTTCCAGGCTGCACGCCTTCTCATCACATGACATACAGTGATGTTATTGGCAGGCTGAGCTGGAAACCTTTTGTCAGAAATAGTCAACATTTTTAGTCTGTGAGATAAGTTACCAGTTCAGATGGTTACCTTCTGAAATTGGTGTGTTGTCAGGATCGATAATTCGAGGTTTAGACAGTGCTCTTGAGGAGACGTTAGAGAATCGGTTGGTGTGACACACAGATAGTATCCTAATAGTAGAGCAGATTGGGACACTACAAAGATGTACTGAACAGACTATTTTATGCATTGTTATGTCATGATCTCACCACAAATTTGGAGAAATCGAATTTTGGAATTCAACAAATCAAATTTTTAGGACACATCACAACACAACGTGGCATTAAGCTTGTTCCATCCAAAAGACAAGCAGTAAAACAGTTTTTGATGCAAAAAAAGCAATGACATGTACATTTGGGTCTTATGAATGTTTATAAACAATTTAAGAAAGTTGAGAGTTTGTTAACTTCTAGGTTGTGTGAAGTAATTGGAAGAAACATGGAGTGAATATGGGATACATAGGCAGAAAAGGAGTTTCAGGCGTTGAAAGCAGCATTGGTATTGCAAGCCATATGGGATCATAATGACTTACCAGCAGGTTTCTTCATGGCTACATATAGCGCAAAGACAGGTTTGGGGATAGTTGTATTCCAATAGACTGAAGAGAATGAAATGTAGTGAGAAAGACAACTGCATTTGGTAGCAGGGTGATGACCAAAAATGAGAAGAAGTATTACATGACATATCTGGAAGCATTAGTGATAGTTTCAGTATTTCAGAATATTAGGTTTTTCTTCTTTGGTCGTAAAACTAGGATCTCTGTGGACCACAGCTAAGCTTACTCGTAGGCGACTTGCATGTTGGGTGCTTCTGCTTCAAGAGTATGATTTTTTTCACACATGTGCTAGGAGCAACAAAAACCTGTCGGATACGTTGTCTCAACCATCAGCAGGTCTAAATAATGGCAATAAGGAGACTTAGAGGATACCTTTTCAAAATTTAGCATCTCAAGAATGTGGTGTTTCAGAAGTACATTGCTACCTCGTTGTCTGAGGGAGGACCCTGCATTATTGGAAATAAAGAGTGAAAATAAGGATGGGTACTGTGCTCAGATGAGATTATACAAGTATTATTTGACAAATAAAGGTGTGTTATTCAGGAGAAGGTATTTGGATGAGTCTCAGTGGTTGCTATGCCTCTGGCAAGATTTGCATAACAAGCTTGTGGTATACTCACTTGAGCTATGTTCACTTTGGACTGTCTTTATGGAAGTTGAGGACCACATGCTACTTCAACAGCAGGGAACAATGAACACATTAGGTGCTATCAGTCTGCAAGGATTTTCGGAAGGAAAGCCACCAGTAGTTCACACCGACCACCACGTTGCCTTGTTGTGCCATTAAAATTACGAGATATAGCAACAACAGATGTTCTCAGCTCTCTCCCTTGATCAAGCTGAGAGTACACCCTGAAAATATATGGTGCTTGTACCACAGAGGAGAGCGAAAGACTGGACAGTAATAAGGGCATTTGAGAGAGTGTTATCTGATAGCTCCCTCAGTTTTGATCAGATCGTTAAGTGACAATGCTCAAGTAGAATCGAATTAGACAAATATTTGTTTTAACATACCACCCATAGTCGAATCCAGTGGAGAGAATTACGTGGGAGTTAGGGAATTTGTGTCGACTGAGCACACACCATAGGCAATTTTCAGCAGGCAATGACCAAACTTCTGCATAGTAATACTTCTTTACCACTGATGACTGTACTGAGGAATCAAGCACCCCTTAAATAATATGGGAGATAGTCGATTTTCCACCACAATGGAATCTCAAATGCAGACCTGTCAAAGAGCTAGCAGTTAGTCAGATTAAACGAGCAATGAGGAAACTGAAGGAAAGGGGATAGCAGAAAGCCACCACACGAAAATACTGAATTAGTCAAAAGACTTTGGAGTGAGTCCATAGACTCAAATAAGTGAAAGAGGCAGAAGTAGAACTTTTTTTGTTTATAAATCAGGCTGCTACGTATAAGAAGGATTGTGCATAGAAATGTTGTGGAACTGGAATCCAATAAGATGGGAAAGTCATACGGAATACACTATGGCGTGAACATAAAGGCATAAATTGAGTGACTGATGTTTGTATGAATCAAGAGATAGACACCTCTGAGGAGTATTTATTGGTTCAAGGCAAATTTTGGACATTTGGCGGAATAAACTGACTGGACAGTTTGAGATGATATAGAGACAAAGTAACTGTTTGAAGCAGTGATTGTGTATGTTATCAGGGAAGGATTATGATTGATAAGTTATTTAATTTCGATGCAATGGATATTTTCAGTTTAGGGATTACTGGTGGCTCTTGTTTGGGATGATTTGTCATTTTCCAGTTCAATAATTTGCTTGGGTGCTAATTTATTGAAAGGTGATTGGGACAGCGACGATGATACGAAGCTGCGATGATGATGATTGAAAGAAATATTATGTAGAGGAAAGTAGTTGAGGTTGAGACACCAGTGGAATCAGGCTTATGAAGTGTGTAGGTACAGTAAAGACAGCCGGCCGGTGTGGCCGTGCGGTTCTAGGCGCTTCAGTCTGGAACCGCGTGAACGCTACTGTCGCAGGCTCGAATTCTGCTTCGGGCATGGATGTGTGTGATGTCCTTAGGTTAGTTAGGTTTAAGTAGTCCTAAGTTATAGGGGACTGATGACCACATATGTTAAGTCCCATAGTGCTCAGAGCCATTTGAACCATTCTTTTTACAGTAAAGACAAGAGAAAAAAAATGGTTCAAATGGCTGTGAGCACTATGGGACTCAACATCTTAGGTCATAAGTCCCCTAGAACTTAGAACTACTTAAACCTAACTGACCTAAGGACATCACACACACGGATGCCCGAGGCAGGATTCGAACCTGCGACCGTAGCAGTCGCACGGTTCCGGACTGCGCGCCTAGAACCGCGAGACCACCGCGGCCGGCAACGGTGTGGGGCGTGTGAAGTTGGAATGATATGCGATCCCTGATACATCTACATACGACGCTGACAGGTGACACGTACGTAAGCATCCTGTCTGATCACGTGCATCCGTTCACGTCCATTGTTCATTCCGACGGACTTGGGCAATTCCAGCAGGACAATGCGACATCCCGCACGTGCAGAATAGCTACAGAGTGGCTCCAGGAACACTCTTCTGAGTTTATACACTTCCGCTGGCCACCAAATTCGAAAGACATGAACATTATTGAGCATATCTGGGGTGCCTTGCAACCTGCTGTCCAGAAGAGATCTCCACGCCCTCGTACTCTTACGGATTTATGGATAGTCCTGCTGCATTCATGGTGTCAGTTCCCTTCAGCACTACCTCAGACATTAGTCGAATCCATATCACGTCATGTTGCGACACTTCTGGGAGGTCGCAGGGTACCTACACAGTGTTAGACAGGTGTACCAGTTTCTTTGGCTCTTCAGTGTAAATGAATTAATATTGCTCGATCTTTGATATACGTGTGAGTACTGTGGCCGTCTTAATTTTAGTGCCGAATCTGTAACCATTACTTAGTTTTTGCTGCCATATCAGGTTGGGATTTAGTATCGTTTTCTCATGCGCGGCAGGTTCTTAACCACTAATTTCACGAGGTTCAAATGGTTCAAATGGCTCTGAGCAATATGAGACTCAACTTTGGAGGTCAGCAGTCCCCTGGAATTTAGAACTACTTAAACCTAACTAACATGAGTAAATCACGCACATCCACGCCCAAGGCAGGATTCGAACCTGCGACTGTGGTGGTCTAGCGGTTCCAGACTTTAGCGCCTAGAACCGCTTGGCCACCACGGCCGGCTAAGTTCACGAGGGCTCTATGCCAAATTAGGAGCAGAATGTCAGGAAACAGTACGAAATTTGAAACTTCCTGGCAGATTAAAACTGTGTGCCGGACCGTGACTCGAACTCGGGACCTTTGCCTTTCGCGAGCAAGTGCTCTTACAACTGAGCTACCCAAGCACGACTCAACGCCCCGTCCTCACAGCTTTACTTCTGCCAGTACCTCGTCTCCTCCATAGTAAAGCTGTGAGGACGGGGCGCGAGTCGTGCTTGGGTAGCTCAGTTGGAAGAGCACATGCCCGCGAAAGGCAAAGGTCCCGAGTTCGAGTCTAGGTCCGGCGCACAGTTTTAATCTGCCAGGAAGTTTCATATCAGCGCACATTCAGCTGCAAAGTGGAAATCTCATTCCGAGTACGTAATGTACTTCATCAGATCAGTGTGGTACTTCACAAAACACAATGAGTCACAGATGGAATCAATCAATTATTACAAATACCTAGCTGTTACACTTTGTAGTGGTATCAAATGAAATGGTCACATAGGTTCAAATATGGGTAAGGTTGATGGCGAACGTTGGTTTTTCGGCAGCATGCTGTAAAAATTAGTTAGCCTAGAGAGGGCTTTACAAATCACTTGTGTGTCCTGTGTTAGAATATTGCTTAGGTTTGTGGAGCCCATAGTAGACGGGACTAACAAAGGGTACTGAAAGTATTCAGAGAAGTGCACTATGAATGCTCACAGATTTTTTTTTTTTGATCACGGGCGTACGTCAGGGAAATTTTGAACATTCTGAGTTTGTGGACGTTTGAAGATGAATGTCATTACCCTGCAAAGACTATTTACAAGTTGTCACGAAGTAGTCTTGAGTTTATAATCTAGACATATTCTTAGCCTCCTATCTATTGCTTTCTTGTGGATTATGAAGACAAGTTTAGGATGATTGCAGGAGCCATACAAGCATTTAAACTGACATTCTGCCCTCACTCCATACGCGATTGGAACGGGAAGAAACTCTAATAATTATATGGTATCGTGCTGAGTACTCTTTGTGGTTAGCGCAGTATGTACGTAGAAGACCCCACACACATGTCCACACAGTACTATCACTATCTTATTTTTGTCTGTAATTTTCACTCTGTGCTCCTAACCATAGAGTGTGGTGTGTAAGTTCCGATGCATTTTATGGTCAGCAACATTTGAGCGAAGTACCAGGCCAGGACACAGGGGGACACAGGGAGAAACAATTGGGAACCAGTGGAAAATGCTCCTATCAGAGCACAAAAATGTGAATATTTTCCTATGTATTTTAAAGACTCTAACTGAATAGTGGGGTTCCAGCTGCATAATCTACCTTCCTCAGCAGTATTAAAAACTTCCCCAAAAATTTTGGCACGTGAACACATTTGCGCTCTTTTTAAAGTGCAACTCACCTCTAACTCCCACAAGCTCCCCTAGCTGTAACTCGCTCTTACCCACTAGTCCATTGCTGTACTATTAAGTTGCTCATACCCATGCTCTCCTATCTGCCCATTGTCATTCACTCATTCATTCCAATTCATTGTTATTATCTCTTCGTGTCTCACTAACTGTCACTGTTTCCTATTCAAAGCCACAGTCTCCTTCGTTCTGTCCTACTACTACACACTCCTCTCACTTTCACTGTCTCCCTCTTGCTCTCCATCACTGCTGCTATCTCATTCATTCCTTCCCACTGCTGTTGTCTCTTCTGACTATAACTATCTCTCTCTTCCTAGTTATCACTGTCACAGACAATGTCTCTCAGTATCACTGGTTCTCAGCCACATCCAATTTATCCTTCTGGCACTGCCTCCCTCACCCTTTTCCTAGCACTGTTCTGTCACTGTTAACTCTGTTCCACTGCCACTACGTCCCTCACTTTCTCTCACACTGCCATTATCTCCTTCGCTCTTTCTATACTACGACCACCGTCTACTATCTTGCAGTATTTTTGACTTTCCCATTTCTTTTCCAGTGCCACTGTATCATTTCGTCTCAGGATAAGAAAGAGCGAATATGCTCACATGTCAAAATTTTTGCGAAAATTTTTAAAGGTGCTGAGTAAGGTAGAATGAGGCAACTGAAACATCTGTGCTGTCAGAGTGACCGCAATCCCTACCACCGTAACCGAAGTCATACCTGATGGCTCCCCACACCATGACGCCCAGGAGTAGCAACGCTATGTTTCTCCAGTCTCCGACTGATGGTGGGGGACAACACAGAATGTTGCAGAGAGCCCACTACTTGCCACAGGCAGCAAACGCAGATATGAACGGGTTACGAGGTGCCTGGTGCACAATATAGGATCCTCTCATGTAGTGGTCAGACATGGTCGACCAGAAGCTCAACAATAAACACCTACCCTGACGTTCCCATGCAGTCCAACATGCCCCCACAAGTCTGGATGTTGCGCGATTTGACCAGATCCACAATGAGGCCCCTTTCAAACTCTGTATGATGCTGATAACAATGTCTCACACGACTGCGGGGATCTGCATGTCCTTTACTGTGATCACTCAACATCTGGCGCTGTTCACGCCTTTTATATATCCTATCAGGAGAGGAAACAAAATTTACCACTAATGCATTCTGGTGGCCGTTCTATCTGTAACAGACAACTGAAACTCTAATCATTTACACTATGTGATCAAAAGCTTCCGCACACCCCAAAACATATTTGTTCTTCATATTAGGTGCATTGCGTTGCCACCTACTGCCAGGTACTCCATATCAGCGACCTCAGTAGTCATTAGACATCGTGACAGAGCAAAATTTGGACGCTCCGAGGAACTCACGGACTTCGAACGTGGTCAGGTCATTGGGTGTCAGTTGTGTCATACGTCTGCACGCGAGATTTCCACACTCCTAAACATCCCTAGGTCCACTGTTTCCGATGTAATAGTGAAGTGTAAACGTGAAGGGACACGTACAGCACAAAAGCGTACTGGCCGACCTCGTCTGTTGAGTGACAGAGACTGCCTACAATTGAAGAGGGTCGTAATGTGTAATAGGCAGACATCTACCCAGATCATCACACAGCAATTCCAAACTGCATCAGAATCCACTGCAAGTGCTACGAAAGTTAGGTGAGAGGTGAGAAAACTTGGATTTCATGGTCGAGCTGCTGCTCATAGGCCACAAACCACGCCGGTAAATGCCAAACGACGCCTCTCTTGGCGTAAGCAGCGTAAACATTGGACGATTGAACAGTGGAAAAACGTCGTGTGGAGTGACGAATCACGGTACACAATATGGCGATTCAATGGCAGGGTGTGGGTATGGCGAATGCCCTGTGAACATCATCTGCCAGCGTGTGTAGTGCGAACAGTAAAATTCGGAGGCGGTGGTGTTATGGTGTGTTGGTGTTTTTCATGGAGGGAGCTTGCACACCTTGTTGTTTCGTGTGGCACTATCAATTCGCAGGCCTACATTGATGTTTTTAGACAGCTTTTTGCTTCCCACTGTTGAAGAGCAATTGGGGTATGGCGATTGCATCTTTCAACACGATCGAACACCTGTTCATAATGCGCGGCTTGTGGCGGAGAAGTTACACGTCAATAACTTTCCTGTAATCAACTGGCCTGCACAGAGTCCAGACCTGAATCCTATAGAATACCTTTGGGATGTTTTGGAACGCCGACTTCGTGCCAGGCCTCACCGACCGACATCGATACATCTCCTCAGTGCGCACTCACTGGAGAATGGACTGCCATTTCCCATGATACCTTCCAGCACCTGACTGAACATATGCCACTGAGAATGGAAGCTGTCATCAGGCTAAGCGGGGCCCAACACCTTATTGAATTCCAGCATTACCGATGGAGGGCACCCAGAACTTTTAAGTTATTTTCAGCCAGCCGTCCGGATACTTTTGATCATATAGTGTAGATACGTGCGGATGGTGTGTACATTTACGAAGTTACATTGACATACGACAGTTTCTTCTGGCTGCCTTCCTGCCATTTTTGTCAGAAAGTGTATTTTTCTTTCATGTAGTTGGTCCGTAAAGCGTATTTGCCAGTTTTTGTTTTATTCTTTTTGTAAGGCACTCATTTAGAAAGATCCCTTTTGCACGCCGGAAAACGCTGGCCATAGCTTTCGCTACAACTAAAATCGATTTTGCCGTTTTCGGCGCACGAGCACTAGTTTCCAACCGATTGATTCATGTTTCAAATATGAACTGGTGAACCCACATCTCACTCACGACATTCAATCGTAGCAGAAACTAGGTTAGATTCTTCTTGAAATGCTGCTAACGCTACTGTCAATTCATTTCTATATTTGGTTTGTTCAGCACTTCATAAATGCAGCTCCCATATTGCACAAGACAATGTCATGGATTAATTCTTCACGGAAAATATAAAGCCTATGGTGTCAGCTGTCTCACTCACACTTCATCACCTTTAGTATAATATCGTTTTGTGCTCTCTTTCAATGTTTTAACCAATAGCTAGAGCTCTTGAGTCGCTCTTTCACAGTGCTTGCTTTCAAGAAAATTATGATCAAATATGACATAAGTTCCCATTGCTTAAGCCTTGTTAATGAGGTGTTGGATTCTTTAAAAAACTTCATCAGTTTTAGCCGGCCGGTGTGGCGGAGAGATTCTAGGCGCTTAAGTCTGGAACCACGCGAACACTACGGTCGCAGGTTCGAATCCTGCCTCGGGCTTGGATGTGTGAGATATTCTTAGGTTAGTTAGGTTTAAGTAGTTCTAAGTTCTAGGGGACTGATGACCTCAGATGTTGAGACCCATAGTGCTCAGATGCATTTGAACCAAGCCTTCATCAGTTTTGCACTGATTGCTGTTGGTGATACACCGTCAGAAACGAAGAATTTCTTGTGAGAGCGGTATTTGCCCTATTTGAACGTTAAACGCACAGTTTGACTGATATAAAACCCATATAAGCGTGACTAAACTGTTGGCACTGATAAACGTGACCGTAAAACATGCACAAAGACAACAAAACAGTATTTCATTTGTATCAGCACCGACTCTGTAGCAGGTGAACAACTCTTTACCGAGAATCGTTACGTCCATGATTGTTGCAAGACACAAGGGCATTTAGCAACTGCAGAGATGTGTTGTAATGAAATCGCAGCTGCTCTTACAACATGGACTATTAGCTCTAGACACTTTAACTGGCATTTAGCAATGGTGATGTATAAAAAGCTGTAATGCTGAAGATGTGTCTCGGCAGAACCTCTGTCTATATGAATTGTCTTTTCTGATGCATCAAGACATAAGAACAGGTTAGTGGACGATGTTAAAATGAAACTGCTGTAAATTCTCCCAAATAGTAGTCTGCTTTGCTCGCTATTTGGGGAATGACCGATATTTCCAGTAAAAATTAACGTCGCGCTTCCAGTACCGCACGAGTTATATCGCCCACGCAGTATTCACACACGAAGTGTCCTTTCTTCGAGACGCAGTGGTCGAAGCCGTCGATTCGCTGTTCCACGTTCCCAGCAGTCGAGCCGTGCAGTTTCAGAATTACTGTGGCAAAACTCGCTGTTAACAAATAACACGTTAAACACATTCGTTTAACACATCAATAATGGACACATTCCCCTCACGATGCTGTGAACACATGTTTCTCATATTAGTACAGAGACTGACATATCTAACGTGGCCTTCACGATTTCCTCGCGTTCACGCAACCTTGTACAGTGCGCCAACGATAAAGTGCTGTTACATCCGCCACGCTTTGACCAAGCGTAAACACACCCAATATGATGATATTCACTTGTAGAATGCGAGTTGGATAACTGCTAGTAGATTTCCATCAAACTGCAAGCCAGTGACATTTATACTTAGCCCAGGCTTCATAAAGGATGTCTTTAACGCGCATTATCAAGGCTGTAATCTCGAAATTGAAATTTCAGCCCTAAAATATTGACAACATGTGAACGAAAAACATGGTAGATCAAAGCAGAAAGCGTCATCGATAACAAAGTTACAGAAGGTGGAGCATAAACTCAGTTGGTCAATGATGGAAATGAGTTAGGTCACGGTCTACTTAGAGGAACTGTCCCAGCACTCACCTGAAACGATTGAGGGAATCAATGCAAAATTTAAACCTGTGTGACTAACAGGAATGTGCAGCCTAATCCTGAAGAATGCTAATGCTGGTTCTTGTGTTTTAATCTCTACAGAATCTCACTGGATACGGGGTGATGATATCCAGCTCATAATTCTCAAATTGTGCACTTATCCTACATGAAATCTAAGGTTATCACCTGTGTATTCAAAAGAGAGAATATATGATAATGTTAGTGGTGATTTGAACTTCAGGAGAGACATTAAATCTGTTGACTGTCCCCACATTATTAATATTCGAAACGAACCCGGTTGATGCCGTATTTCTCGACTTTCGAAAGGCGTTCGACTCAGTTCCGCACTGTCGCTTGCTCCAAGAAGTGCGCGATTACTGTCTGTCCGATGACATATGCGGTTGGCTAGAAAGTTTTCTAGCAGTTTTCGTCCTGAACGGGGTGACTGGAACAGAAACAAGAGTAACTTCAGGTGTGCCCCAGGTATAGCGTAATAGGTCCGCTGCTTTTTACGACTTACATAAACGATCTGGTTGATGGTACTGACAGCGGTATTAGACTGTTTGCCTATGATGCTCTAGACTACAGGAAAGTAGCATCACACGAAAGTTGTGAATAAATCAATCAGAATATGCAGAAAATAAATGCATTGTGTAATGACTGGCGGTTATCTCTCAATATTAGTAAGTGTAACCTTCTGTGTATAACAAGGCGAAAAACCCCATTAATGTAAGAGTACAAAATAAATGCCCAGTCTTTGGAGGCGGTAACATCAGTCAAGTATCTGGGTGTGACAATTCGAAATGATCTCAAATGGAATGATCAGATTACACAACTAACGGACAAGGCGAAGTCTATTGCGGTTTATTGGTAGAATCCTAAAGCGCCTTCAACAAAGAAAATTGCTTACAATACGTTAGTTCGTCCAGTCTTAGACTATTGTTCGTCTGTGTGGGACCCTTATCAGTTGTGTCTGTTTCAAGAGATTGAGAAGGTCCAAAGAAGAGCGGCATGATTCGTGACTGCTACATTTAGCCATCGCGAGAGCGTTACACATCTCATAGAAAGTTTGAAGTGGGGCACACTTGCAGATAGACGACTCCCTAAACGGAAGGGGCTGTTCACTAAATTCCGAAATCCGATCTTCGCCAAGGATGTAGAGCATATATTATTACCACCAACTTTCAAATCGCCGAGTCATCATCATTTAAAGATAAGGGAAATTAGAGCTGGTGCTGAGGCGTCCAGGCAGTCGTTTTTGCCTCGCGCGGTCCGCGAGTGGAACAGAGGGGGAAGGGGGGGGGGGGATATGACTTTGGTGCAAACTGTGCCCTCCGCCACACACCGCTTGGTGACTAGCGGAGTATATATGTAGATGTAGAACCAAATTATGTGCCAAAACCACGGTTCACTCTCCACTTATTCTCTCATCATCGCCACACAAACCCAACACTGCCGTTTACACTCACCCAGACACGAAAGAACGGAATGGTGCAGTTGTTACGTCATTGGTGTAGCATTCGGGAGGACGTTAATTCCAGTGCTTATCCAGCCGTTCTGTTTAAGATTTGTGTAATATCACTTAATCGCTTAAGACACGTACCATGACTGCTCCTTTATAAGGACTCTGCAAATTTCTTTCCCCTTTTTCTCCCAATCCAAGCTTGTGTTCTGTTTGTAATCACCCCATTGTACACGAGGCGTTCATCAATAATCCTCCTTTCGACGAAACCCCCCGACGGGAGTCCAATTGAAATGTCTGCACAACGTTATTAAACACACGGAGATAATGTAAGCGCCCTCTTAGCTGTTACAATAATACAAATTTCACTAACACTGACATTTTGTATGTTCGAAAGAAATTGTGATCAGTTTCACACTTTAATCGCTTTACCCATTTAGATCGTAAATACATGCTATGTAATCACTAAGTTCAGCTAGGAACAGCCATCAACCAGTATTTTCACTCTAATAAATTGCACATGTAATTTCTCACTAATTACACAAGCATCTGCATATGTTCTTTCAAGCACATAGTTTCTGATTTGTAATTAGCTCTTACCCTTGCTCCCAACAACTGCGTATCCAGAGGATCAGAACAGTTGGTCCGCATGCCTCTTGCCCATCAGTCTACGTCTTACAGTAGTGCACAAATGAGTACATTTGTTATGAAGTCAGCCACATAGAGATTGAATACGTAATTAATGGAAGCATGTAGTTGTGGCAGATGAATTCTCATTCACTCCGAAAATTTTTTGTCGGCGCACATTTGTCCAAAAGGAAGGTGGAAGGGAGTACACCCATAGGAGCGTCGTGGAAAGAGATTACTATGCTTGTGTTGGGGTCTGGGTATTGAAGATGCATTATGTTGCATTGGTTTATGGAGCTTTATGTCTTCTGTTGTTCGGTTGGATTTCGTTTAAAATTTCAAATCAAAACACATTCAGGCGTCTAAATTTCCAGTTATATTTTATTTGTGCTACCTGTTTACCGTTAAATTACGCCATCTTCAGGTCCCTGATCGACGTGTAGGAAAAATCCCACCTCCTGCACAATCGACAGAGGGGCCAACACACATTCACAGGTATTCGTTGACTTCTTCATAATACAGCGATCCCTTGGGTCATCACATGGAGACTCAAGGTTTGAAGATGGCCAAATGTAACGCTGAACCTGCTAGAAAAATATATATATATATATAACTGGAAATTTAGACGGCTGAAGATGTTTTGATTCGACATTTGTGTTGGACAGGTGAATCCTGCGACCATAGACAGTAATGCCTGTCTGGTACGACCTATTAATGTGGGTTAATTTGTCACAGATGCACACATCCACGGAAGGCACTGGTCAGCGAGGTCTCCCGATCTGAATTTTATACAGCACGTCTTATATGCAACAGTAATAAGAAATGTAAACTGTAGTCGCCACGCCGGCCGGTGTGGCCGAGCGGTTCTAGGCCCTTCAGTCCGGAACCGCGCTGCTGCTACGGTCGTAGGTTCGAATCCTGCCTCGGGCATGGATGTGCGTGATGTCCTTAGGTTAGTTTGCTTTAAGTAGTTCTAAGTTCTAGGGGACTGATAACCTCAGATGTTAAGTCCCTTAGTACTTAGAGCCATGTGTAGTCGCTACCAAGATCTTATCCGCACTTCCTGAAAATGTTCCTCCTTTCAGGAGTGGGAGACCTCGAAAACGACTTTGAATTGAGTTATTCCATATTTTTGGATATGTGTACATTTGATGTGAAAAGTTTTCTAATTACCTTTACGGCACTATTACATACTAAACATCTAAACCCCTCATCCTGTAATCCTTCGTACACATTGTTTAGTAAATCTGCGTTCATTGCTCGATTGAAATTAAATTTTGATCAGTAGAGTGGTGTGTACATCAAAAGGCAGTTGGATGCCTATGAACATAGGGCAGAGTTCCGTGAGATGAGTCAGCTAATAACTTCATTTTGCCACTAGTGCAAGTAACGTATGTTCTGGTGCGCATTTATAACACTTAACGTCGACTTTCATGGTACTGTAGTTGTGGTAAGGGTAATTAACGATTGTAGTTTGCAGTCACGGACTATACAAAGCAAACATTACTAGTAGTACAAAAATAAGATATAATTATGGTATGCCAGCTACATAAACATTCGGATAGATGTTCAGAAGTAGAGTCAGTGTCCTGGTGTGACGTAGTAGACCATAATGGCAAGGCACAAAAAGGCGTTGTCTCCCAGCCTTCTAAAATCCACACTGCTTTACTACACATCAAATATTGATTGTTGAAAATCAAGTTTGATTCCCAACTACTCCATCTTTAACAGTGAGGCTCCTGTGGAAGGGATTAATTTAATATATTATGCCACGAGTCTTCGAGCAATAAACATGATAAATCGACAAAATTATTGATTTGCTAAGTCTCAAAACAATGATCAAACAGTGAGAACTATTAGTTCGTGGAGTAGTAATTGTACGATTAAGACTTTTGTTATTCAAAACGTTCTATGTTGTAAGCAGAAACTCCTTCACAGATGATGATACGTTTTTGATGGGAATTTATAAAGTTGATTTTGATATTTATCGTTTCTATACACTTTGGTTATGAACTGTAGATTAAAACTGAAGAAACTGGAAATGTAGAAAATTAAGGGAGAATTTGAAAGACGCTGAGGTTGTTGAGGGAGCTTTAGGTAACGATTGGCTACGAAGGTGACGAAAGAGTAGCTTCGAGAGACGAAGAGGTGAAGGCAGCGATAAAATAGGTAAAGTGGCAAGGTTTAGTGGAAATCCTCGGGAATCGCAGGAGATATTGAATTTAATTTACGAAAGGGGGAAATATAAAAATACGGTAAATGAAGCAGGCGAAAGAGAATAGAAAAGTCTAAAAATGACACCGACAGGAAGCTCAAAACCTCTAAGTAGGAATGGCTAGAAGACAAATGAAAGCATTTGGAAGCATGTATAATTAGGGGAAAGATCAATATCACCTACTGAAAAAACAAGGAGGTCTTTGAAGGAAAGAGAAGCAGAAGTATGAATATCAAGAGCTCTAATGGAAAACCAGTACTAAGCAAAGAAGGGCAAACTGAGAGGTGGAAGAAGCACATAGAGGGCAGTACAAGAGAAACGAAGTTAAGGGAAATATTACAGAAAACTTAGAGGACATACATTACGATGAGTTGGATATATTATATTGCAAGAAGATTTCACATAGCACTGAAAGACCTAAGTCGAAAGACGACCCCTGAGGCAGACGACATTCCGTACGGTCTGCTGACATCCTTGGAATAACCAGCCATGACAAAACTATTCCGTGTGGCGTGCAAGACGTATGAGACAGAAGAAATTAGTCCAATTCCATAGCAAACAAATAGTGATAGGTGTGAATGTAACCGAACTATAAGCTTAGCAAGTCATGGCTGCAAAATACTAACACTAATTCTTTACAGAAGAATGAAAAAACAGATAGAAGGCGACCTTAGGGAAGATCAATTTAGAATCCAGGGAAATGTAGGAACATGCGAAGAAAGGCTGACTTATTTTAGACTACAGATGCTATAACTATAGGTTTGCCTTTCCTGAAACAAAAGCAAACCTGTAGTTATAGCATTTGCAGACCTGGGGAAAGCGTTTGACGATGTTGACTAGAATACACTCGTTGAAAATCTGAAGGTAGCAGACGTAAAACACACAGGGCGAAAGGCTATTTGCAACTTGAACAGGATCCAGACGGCAGTTATAAGAGTCGAGAGGCGTGAAAGAGGCACAGTGGTTGAGAAGGGAGTGAGACAGGGTTGTAGTGTATCCCTATTATTATTCAGTCTGTACTGTGAGCAAGCAGTACAGGAAACCAAAGAAAAATTTGGAGAAGGAATTACTGTTCAACGATAAGAAATAAGAATTTTCAAGTTTGTCGACGACATTGTAATTCTGTCAGGTACAGTAAAGGACTTGGAAGAATAGTTGAATGAAACGGACAGGGTCTTGAAAGGGAGATATAAGATGAACATCAACCAGAGCAAAACAAGGGTAATGGAATGTAGTTGAATTAAACCAGGGGATCCTATGAGAATTAGATTAGGAAATGATACACTAAAAGGAGTCGAGCTTTGCTATTTTGGTAGTAAAATAGCTGATCATGCCTGAGCATCTCAAGTGCAGGTTGGCATGAAAAGATTTCCCGAAGTAGTAAAATTTGTTGACATAGAATAAAGATTTCTATGTTATACAGTCCTCTCTATAGATATTTGTCTAGACCATAGAGTGTAGCCTTCTGTGAAAGTGAGACGGGGACGAGAAAGAGTTCAGGTAAGAAGAGATTATAAGCTTTTGAAATGTGGTGCTACAGAAGAATGCTGAAGATTAGACAGGCAGATCATGTAACTGCTGAAGAGGTACTGAATACAACTGGGGAAAAAAGGAATTTGTAGCACAACTTGACTAAGAGAAGGGATCGGTTGATAGGACACGTTCTGAGACATCAAGGGATCAAAAAAAAAAAAAAAAAAAAATGGTTCAAATGGCTCTGAGCACTATGGGACTTAACATCTGTGGTCATCAGTGCCCTAGAACTTAGAACTACTTAAACCTAACTAACCTAAGGACATCACACACATCCATGCCCGAGGCAGGATTCGAACCTGCGACCGTAGCAGTCGCGCGGTTCCGGATCAAGGGATCACCACTATACTAATGGAGGAATCTGCGGGCGATAAGAGGGTAGTGTGGCAATCTGGGGCTACTTCATATAAGGACTATGTTGGCATATACCGATTTTATTCCACTACTATAAGCACTGAACGCTTGTATCGCTGATTTTATTCCGATACAATAAGCACTGAACACTAGTATCGCCGACGGCCTGAGTGGCCGTGCGGTTCTAGGCGCTACAGTCTGGAACCGCGTGACCGCTACGGTCGCAGGTTCGAATCCTGCCTCGGTCATGGACGTGCGTGATGTCCTTAGGATAGTTAGGTTTAAGTAGTTCTACGTTCTAGGGGACTGATGACCACAGCAGTTAAGTCCCATAGTGCTCAGAGCCATTTGAACCACCACTAGTACCGCCACAGTAAAAGACATCCTTGCACTTTAACTCGAGGTCTGTGAGTAGTGTCCAGATAGAGAGTAAGGGCTGTAAGTTTCCTGATTTCCAGCAGCAGTAGTATAGTGGGCAGTCAAATGAAAACAAGGCAGGTGGAAAAAAGTAAGTAAACTGTTTCTTACAGTATTTCAAAGTAATTTCCGTAATTGTTAATACTGTGAGGCAAGACAGTAGATGCCTCGAGGAAAAAACATTTGTGGTAACCTTCGGAACCATGGTTGTACCCAGGTGTGCCCCTCTTCATCCTAAGCAATAGACATTGTAACCCGCCAGGATAGCCACGAATATCTTTCTTCAGCACACCAAAAATATGGAAATCGCACTGGGCGCGATAGGGACTGTATGGAGAATGTGTCAGGGTTTCCCATCGAAACTTCTGCAGCTTAGCCGAAACAGCGCTCACATGTTATAACATAAAGTAAACAAATGTTATGGAATTCAGTAGGAGGACGGAAAGCAATACAGTAGTGAAAATCAGTTATAGTGCAATGTCTATTGCATTCTATCGCTTGCGCCTTGTCCTGCGGTTACGCAGGGTGGGCCATGGTTAACCGGATTTGGCATGTTAATTTTAAGGGGTGGCTGGATGCCCTTCCTGCCGCCATCCCGTAACCCACAGGACGGAATTAGTGTACCCCAGCTGTCTGCATCGAGTGTAGATCGTGAAATAGTGTGAATGTGTTGCAAATGTCTATGAGTCGTGTAACTGAGGGGGGACGTGGGGACCAGCCCGGTATTCACCTAGTAGGATGTGGAAAACCGCCTAAAAACCACATCCAGGCTGGCCGGCACACCGGCCGTCGTTAATCCGTCGGGCGGATTCGATCTGGGGCCGGCGCGCCTACTCGAGTCTAGGAAGCAGCGCGTTAGTGCTCTCGGCTATCCTGGCGGGTTACAATGTCTATTGCATATTTTACCGAACTTATTATGAAAGTAGTAGATACATATAAGACGTAAACAGTCATGATGGGATTACATATTTCTTTGATAACGCGAGTAACAAACTAAATTTGCGAAAGATATATATATATTCCCTGGGTGGAAACTGGTATAAAGGTACTCACTGTCCCGTTACTGCACTGTTAGTACTTTTTCCAACCTCCATTCTTCCTAATTACCTCAAAAATTCTCTTCGGCATTGGTTTTGTTAAGATTTGTAATTCTTGTACTGAAATTGTCTCCCTCTCTTCTTGTATCGTACTTTTCAGCTCACGTACTGCCTCAAATTGCCTTCCGTTGCAATGAGGACGTATTGCAAGAATTCACTAAGGTTTTGCACAGGGCTGTCATCCGCGCATTTTGCTGGCCGGGCCAAGACATCTATATCTTTGTACATCCATAGTTGAAATGGAGGACAGTGGGCCGTCAGCTGGTATAAATTTATATTAAAATTAATGAAACTCCCCCAGCTGTATTTAACGTGTCGATTTTATTTTGGCAACTAGATTCAACGTTGTAACAACGTCATCTTCTGGCCCATACGCTTGTTGACGTCAACAGCATGCGACTGATACTGCTCCGTGTGGAAGGTGGTTAGTAACCCACTCCACCTTCCACACGGAGCACGTCGGTATCTCACCACTAACTTCTAGTATCAGTCGCACGCTGTTGACATCAACAAGTGTATGGGCCTGAAGATGACGTTCTCACAACGTTGAAACTAGTTGCCAAAATAAAATCGACACCTTAAATACAACCTAAGGACATCACACACATCCATGCCCGAGGCAGGATTCGAACCTGCGACCGTAGCGGTCGCGCGGTTCCAGACTGAAGCACCTAGAACCGTTCGGCCACTCCGGTCGGCAGGAATAAACAGTATACTGGGTATGAGAGAGACTTTTCCAGCTGCAGAATTGTGAAAATAGAAGCTTTAATGACAGTATTTAGCATGGTTTTAATCTTCGAACAGGTACTGTTATAAAGTTAGCCGTAAACATAACTTTCCTGTTAAACATAAATGCGGCCAGAAGAACTAGACCACACATCTTCACATCACAGCTTAGCATGTTATTTCTCGCAACCGGCTTAACAGGAAGTGTTTATTGTATAATTATTATTCGATTTACCTCAAGACGATCTTCGTTAGTCTCAGTGACTGTACGATGATGTAGTTGGCTTGTGTTGCGCTATCGCCGACCGATATTTAGACGCCTCACGAGTCGCATTTTCCCAAAGAAATAAACCGCGAACTGAATTCAGCTGAATGTTTATAGCACACCAAATTATTAAGACATGACATCAATTCAGTCTTTGCAGCACACCAAAGATATGACCACCACCGGTAACACACTGGAATATCGCTTTCAATTGCATTCTATTTTTCAAAGTATCCATGTTCAATGCGGAATATGTTGTTATTATTAAAATATGTGACAGCAGAACTGTCACACTGAACGACACATTTCTTTAACTGAGATTTTCGTTCAAAAATCCCATCTGAACTTCCGACTTTTCTGCCGGCCGCTGTGGCCGAGCGGTTTTATGCGCTTCAGTCTGGAACCGCGCGACCGCTACGGTCGAAGGTTCGAATCCTGCCTCGGACAAGGATGTGTATGATGTCCTTAGTTTAGTTAGGTTTAAGTAGTTCTAAGTTCTAGGGGACTGATGACCTCAGATGTTAAGTCCCATAATGCTCAGAGCCATTTTTGAACCGACTTTTCCCGTGAATTTTTCAAAAATTTGCTTACATACAAAGCTTGTCCTGACAATTACGAACACACAAATACACGCACACACACACACACACACACACACACACACACACACACACACACACACGCGCGTTAAAAAAGAAATAGCCAATTCACTCGAGCCGATCTCAAGTAATGGTCTTTCATACATTCATATATGTGGCAACTGATTCTTATTTATATAAATGCAGTACTCCTGTTACTGTCCTTTTATACAACCCGCAATGTTATATCTGGCCCTCATAAGCAACGCGAGAGATTTTCATATTCTTTCGCTAGCTACGCGCGAACTATTGGCAAAACAGCAAAACTGAACAGTACCTTTCTGCAGGAAATTTAATGCAGTTAAATTTTGTTCTAGAATACGTTTTCGCTAGAGGCCGTACTTTGTGGGTTATTCAAGAAAAAGTACAGAAGTGACCTTAAAACACACCTCCTCTCCCGCTCTCAGCTCCCAGAGGTCAGGATTTCTAGTGTGTTGTTCATGGCACATATTTGCGAATACACGAATTATTTCCCGCATTAGACCTTTTTTGGTCGTTATTGAGTGACCTTATTACGTTACCAGCATAGTCAAGCACTTAGAAATCGTAAAATTTACGCTTGTGCGAATTTTATCTAGTAGTTTTGTGAATTTTAACAGCATAAAATAAATAATTACGTTACTGTTTTCGTCAGGCCTTTTGCTACGAAACAGTTGTGCATATAAGGATTAAGTTGGGATGGAATTGTCAACGTAATTTGTTGTAGCGTAACGTTTACGAAAGTTGTTTTTCATCATTACCCTGATGAAGACGAAATAGCCGACTATACTTGTGGTCTAATAGCCCAGTCGATAGAGACCAAAAATGTTAGAATATTGGGAGTAGTTTATGTAGTCGGAAATTTTTGTACAATGGTAGGAGGGAGTGCGAAGGAACAAGATACTAGAAATCCTAACTGGTGAAGGATATTTTATAAAAATAATGCCCTTAATGTACTGCAGCTATAGTGACATCGTCAAATGTAAATGTAAAATCAGCACCAGCATCGTCAAATATATGTAAATAACATCATATGTTCGAGTCATGTTGCCAGTAGCACTACTGTTCAAAACAAGCTGCCGTACAGTGACCACAAGATGTTTATGCTGTGAGTTCACCAGATGTCGCTACTGTGGGCTTACACTAGTTTTCAATGATTAATTGAACAGCATAAAATAAAGGGGGGGATACAGTCGTTGAAGTCTGTAATGAGCTTATAAGGTATAAAAGGCACTACAGTAATAAAAAACAATGAAATAGAACACGACAAAAGTCAGATTGTTAAAAAGAGGAAGAGTTAGGAGACAGTAATTGACATATGCTCAAGTGCCAATATTCTACAAAATATTATTTTCTGCACTATGAACGATGTTTATTATTTATGTCATTAGCTAGGATATTGACACTTGAGCATATGTCAATTACTGTCTCGTAACTCTTCCTCTTTTTAAAAAATGGTTCAAATGGCTTTGAACACTATGGGAGCTAACATCTGAGGTCATCAGTCCCCTAGAACTTAGAACTACTTAAACCTAACCAGCCTAAGGACATCCGCACATCCGTATCCGAGGCAGGATTCGAACCTGTGACCGTAGCAGTCGTGCGGTCCCGGAATGAAGCGCCTAGAACTGCTCGGCCACAGCAGCCTGTCATGATCAACAGTACGGAAAGGTTCGCGGTCTATTTTACATTGCCGTCAGTACACGATCCAGACGCTGTTGCAACTGAAACCTCATGATCCGCAGCAATGTTCTGAAATTGCTCTTCGGTTTCTGACACATATCCAAGTTGATGACATGTAGCCGAGCAATATTCTATGGAGTGACTAAGCGCATTTTACACTACAGGGTATAGTGAATACCCAGAAATACCGAATTTGGGGTGCTATTAAACCGAGTGTTGTGAGCGAAGAGCCTTTTCAATTCCCGTCCGTGACTGTGTGGTGTGGGTTTACAATCAACTTCGTTCTCAGTCGGTTCTTCTTCGAAGAAAATACACACAGAAGGCCTGTCGGGTGTACTACGACGTTTGTACTTTACTGAGATCTCTTTTTACAGCATGTGATAACTGCTCTGGCAAAATTTTGGAAAACGACTGTTGTTATGCAAGAGGTGGCAAAACATCATGTCGTTCGGCGGGTTAAAGTCCTGTCCCGAGGGCAGAGTAACTCAGGTCCAGCATATGAGGCAACTGTCGAAGGAATCCCCCTTCAACACCAGCGGCCCTGCTTATATAGGCTCGTCTCATGCAATCCCCCCCGCGATCACGCACGTCTCCCGTGTTCTGTCCTCCTTCCAGAACATTCTGTCGTAGCTGGTCATGTCCCTTGCCACAAAAACGCAACCTCTCCTGCTTCCCAGCGCCCTGCTTGGCGTTAGGTTGCTTTCCTACATGTTCATTTTATGCAATCTTATGCATTTCTACTCCCATCCAAGACCCATTCGCGACACATTGGGCACTCTGTCGTACACCATAACGTCGAAATGTTAGCCTCGACTTCGTATTTCTACGATTCAGTAGTGAAAGAAGCAATAGAAATTCGTTGGGCGACAAATTTAATTAATAGAGATAGAGGCCTTGACTTAGACAAGTGCCGGCCGCGGTGGTCTCGCGGTTCTAGGCAATCAGTCCGGAGCCGCGCGACTGCTACGGTCGCAGGTTCGAATCCTGCCTCGGGCGTGGATGTGTGTGATGTCCTTAGGTTAGTTAGGTTTAAGTAGTTCTAAGTTATAGGGGACTGATGACCACAGATGTTAAGTCCCATAGTGCTCAGAGTCAGCCACTTAGACAAGTCATAGAATCCGGCACTTCCTCTAATAAACTCACAAAGACGTCGGAACGGTGCAGCACACAGTGATACATCTTCCTCAGCGTGTGCACTGGCCGTGCAGCCATAGATATAATTTCTTGCATACGTTGTACCTCTTCGCCGCCGATCAAAGTTTCTGGTGTCTTGTGTATCTGTGGCAGCATGCATAGTGGCGCGGTCCAGGGATTTGAACGGAGGGAACAAGTGCTGGAGCGTCAGTCACCCGGCTCACTCCGAAGATGGCTGGACGATATACAGCCGAAATATCAGAAGAAGAAGTGAAATGTATGGGGCTGCATGCCTGAAGTTTATGGCGCAGTCATTGCACCGCGATAATATGAAGATGCATTTCTATACATCTGTCTTGTATTCACAACGCTAGTTAGCAACTGGTGACAAAAACTGGAACTAATTTTTATCGAAGATAAATCAGTTCCACATTAACGCATTAGTATATCTACCAAGTTTCACTGCCAAACAATAATTACATCTCTGTGAATAGCTGCACTTTAATAATTACCACCCGGTAGAATGTATATAGCGTTTGTGTGGATGCGATGAAATGCTGACCATTTGGATATCCAAGCATGTTGTACGTGCGTTGCTAATTTGACGCTTTTGGCACGCCGCGCTTATGGTGCTGCAACTGGAATGACCAGCAGTGTATTTTCACCAAACATCTGCGTTCCCTAGTCTTAGAACAATAGTGCTCTCCAAGTCTCACACACGGGCACTTTTCTCGGAATGCAGTGGGAAGGGTCCCGTTCACATTCTGAGAAACTGCACTTCCGTAGCCGATCGCGCTGGTTCTGGTAATCGTATGCCCCCATCTCGCCTTAAGTCGCGCGTGCAGCACCGGGAAATTAAACTGCAGGATCCGCACTGCTCCAGTTTTGTTTTTACAGAGAGAGAGAGCTTTCCTCGAAGCCGGCTATTGCTTTCACGACCAAAGTCGTGGCGAGAGATGCGGACCTCCTGAAAAGGTCATCGGCAATCATCAACAGCAATTTACAGTCCAACGTGTGTGGCCTGAGTTCTCAGAAGGGAAACAAGACGATCTTTTCTTATTTATAAAGTTCAGTTTCCTTATACAAAAAAATCGTGCGTAACAACTCTCTCAAGATTTCGAGTTAATATGCGGTTCGGTAAATATAACGCAAATGTTGCACGAGGACAGCAGACATTAAAACTTTATTTATCGGTGACTTTGTAATTCTACCAATGTCCGCAAGAGACTCGGAAGGTCAACTGAATGGAATGGAGTTTTTCAATTTTTTTGTCAAATAATAGCTGGATACTTTTAGATCACGTACTGCTACATGAGGAATATTTTTCGAAAGGTTATTTCACTTACCACTTTCAGAACGTTGTAGGGTATGCTTAGCAATTATATAAACAAATCTGTGAACCCGTTTTCTAGTATCCGTCCTAGAATTATAGTAACAATTTTTTTAATTTATGCGTATGACACATAGCAACTTTTATTTCACAAAAAGTTAAATGAATTTAACCGGAATACACTTTGAAACATTGTGTACCACAGGAGGTTTTGTTATAGTATGTACAAAGTATAGAAAATTTCACTTTTTTAACTGTGGTGGTTCAGTAGAAAATGTTCTTTATACACTCAAAAATGAAAGCTGCGAGAAACGCAGAAAAAAACATTTGTTAGCAATTAGGACAGGAGCAAGTCTTCAATGTTGGCCATCAGCATACGTTTGGTCTTTTTGGTATTCATGTAGCTCTTTTCTTTTAGTCTGATCCTTCTGGTATGCCCTTTTGGCAACATCCTTCAGCGACACTTTAGAATTAGCAGTACGCACATCATGAATCTTCTCCAATAGGTTTTCAATGAAGCAACCTGCATCAAACCCCAGTCTCATAAGGATTTTGATTCTTCCAGTGTTACCATTACTGAAGACTAGACTAGTACCATTTGAGGAAATTTTAGCAACAGTAGATGAGCAAAATGTTTTATGGGCGTCTCGTCTAAACAAGTTTGCTGAAGCTTTCATTTGGGTTTTATGTTCCATCATGTGTGAATTTCACTCGTAATTAATAGCACTGTAAATGAACTCAGAGCGTTCTATACTCTACTCATGTCTTCTATGATGGCAGGGAACGATAAAATACCACAAAAAAGGAGAGAGTGGTGTAGGAAACAGATGTGGCACTGCGCATTGGTTGAAACAATTTGTCTTTTATATCATTTGTAGCACGAATTAAACTCTAACAATTGGGGACAATATTTCTAACATGCTACAGAATAATCTGATAGCAAAAAATTTCAACATTTTTAACCAATTTTACATATATCCCTCCGTAATATGGGATATAAATTTAAATTTTACGAAGTTTTCTCTGTAGGTATTTGTTTGAAGTGTAGCTTTCTACAGAAGTGAAACACGAACAATAAGCAGTTACACTAAAGGCATACAGAAGCTTTCGAAATGCGCTACTACAGGAGAATGTTGAATATTACGTGAATGGGCCGGATAGCAAATGACACAATGAGTCAAACAGGGAAAAAAGAAAATTATGACACAATTTGACGAAAAGAAGGCGTCCGACACATTCTGGGGCATCAAGAAATAGGCATTGCGTAATGGAGGTAAACATGGTGGTAAGAATTGTGTAGGGAGACTAGGGCATGACTGCAGTGAGTGGGTGGCAATAGCTATGCAGAGACAAAAACGCTTACACAGGTAGACTAGCATGGAAAGCTGCGTCAAACCAGTCTTCGGAATGCAGACCACCACAACAAGAAGACAAAACATATATTTTTAGTAACTACAAGGACTGATTTGAAATACGTCAAGTTGTTATACCGCAACTACGGACGCCTCGAACACATAAACGAAAAATTTAGCTTTGGAGGGTACATCTGCGTCTTTTCTCCGCAAGACATCTTACGGTGTGTGGTACCATTAGCTGATCCCTCCAACGTTCAATTCGCGAATGGCACTTGGAAAGAACGATTGTCGGTAATCCTCTGTCCAAATGGCTCTGAGCACTATGGGACTTAACGTCTGAGATAAACAGTCCCCTAGAACTTAGAATTACTTAAACCTAACTAACCTAAGGACATCGCACACATCCATGCCCGAGGCAGGATTCGAACCTCCTACCGTAGCAATCGCGCGGTTCCAGACTGTAGCGCCTAGAACTGCTCGGTCGCCCAGGCCGGTGGTAAATCTCTTTACTAGTTCTAGTTTCTCGGATTTTCTGGTTGTAGCCATTTCGTGAGACGTATGTAAGAGGAAGTAATGTGTTAACTGACTCGATTCGTAGCAGAATTTCAGTAGTAAACCACTCCGTGATGCACAACGTATCTCTCATAGCGTCTGCCATTAGAGTTTTGCGTGGCTATCCGTAACGCTCTCGCGCCGACGTAAACGATCCCTGACCAAACTCGGCGCTCTGCGTTGTATCTTGTCTATCTCATCCACTAATCCAATCGAATATAGGTTCCAGACTGATGAGCAGTATTCAAGAATGGGTCGAACAAGTGTTTCGTAAGACATTTCTTTCGTGGAAGAATTACACTCATACTCATAAATTAAGGATAATTGCAGAATGTTGTGTCGCACAACGTGGCACTACACAAAACTGGCGCTAATAGCATAGGCACATATGAAACACACGCGACACAGATCTTTAAGTCCACGGTATTGGTGATAAGTTGAGAAAACCGACCCGAAACACATGTGGTACAAAACGCCACTGTTTCCTGTGCAGGTACCACGACATCAATATGGCATATGGTCACCATGCACACGTACACAGGCCGCACAACGGGTTGGTATACTCTGGATCAGGTGGTCTAGCAGCTGCTGGGGTACAGCCTCCCATTCTTGCACCAGTCCCTGTCGGAGCTCCCGAAGTGTCGCAGTGGTTTGAAGACGTGCAGCGATACGTGGACCGAGAGCATCCTAGACGTGATAGTTGGGGTCTAGGTCTGGAGAAC
Organism: Schistocerca gregaria; assembly: GCF_023897955.1. NCBI lineage: Eukaryota > Metazoa > Arthropoda > Insecta > Orthoptera > Acrididae > Schistocerca > Schistocerca gregaria. The sequence goes on along the minus strand of NC_064922.1, from coordinate 303,658,769 downwards.
AGGCAGGTCACTACATTCACCTGATATCTTCTGTTTCAAGGTACTCCTCCACGATGGCAGCTCGGTGGAGCCGAGCGTTATCATCCATCAGGAGGAAGGTGGGACCCATTGCACCCCTGAAAACGCGGACATGCTGGTGCAAAATGATGTACCCATACACCTGACATGCAGGGGTGTACGTGCACCAATCATAATCCCACCCCACACCATCAAACCTCGACCTTCATACAGATCCCTTTCAAGGAAATTAAGGGGTTGATAGCTGGTTCCTAGTTCACGCCAGATGAAAACCCGGCGAGAATCACTGTTCCGACTACACTCGTTCGTGAACATAACCTGGGACCACTGTTCCAAGATGAAAACCCGGCGAGAATCACTGTTCCGACTACACTCGTTCGTGAACATAACCTGGGACCACTGTTCCAATGGTCATGTACTGTGTTCTTCACACCAGGCTTTACGGGCTCTCCTGTGACTAGCGATCAGTGGAATGTACCTTGCAGGTCTCCAGGCGAATATATTATGTCTGTTCAGTCGTCTGTAGACTATGTGCCTGGAGACAACTGTTCCAGTGGCTGCGGTAAGGTTCAAATAGTTCAAATGGCTCTGAGCGCTATGGGACTTAACTGCTGAGGTCATCAGCACCTAGAACTTAGAACTACTTACACCTAACTAAGCTAAAGACATCAAACACATCCATACCCGAGGCACTATTCGAACCTGCGACCGTAGCATCGCGCGGCTCCGGACTGAAGCGCCTAGAACCGGTCGGCCACGCTGCGGTAAGGTCCCGAGCAAGGCTACCTGCAGTACTCCGTGGCCATATGCGGGCACTGATGGTGAGATATCGGTCTTCTTGTGGTGTTGTACACTGTGGACGTCCCGTACTGTAGCGCCTGGACACGTTTCTTGTCTGCTGGATTCGTTGTCATAATCTTGAGATCACACTTTGCGGCACAGGTAGGGCCCGTGCTACGACCTGCTGTATTTGACCAGCCTCCAGTCGCCCTAGTATTTTACCCCTCATAACGTCATCAATATGTGTTCTTTGAGCCATTTTCAACCACAGTCACTATTAGCACGTGTGAAAACGTCTGCGCACTTACTCGCTGCATCGTACTCTGACATGCACCAACACACCTTTGCGTATGTGGACTGCTGCCAGCGCCTCTGTGTGACGACCACAGGTCAAATGCACCCCGAGGTGGTTTAAACCCGCAAACCGCCCACCAGCGCGTTGTTTCACTATGTATCAGCATTATCCTTAATTTATAAGCAAGAGTGTATATTCCCTTAAGATTCTTTCTATGAATCTCAGCCTGTCATGTTTGAGACTATTTGAAGTGATTTCAGATGGCACACTTGGTAAAAATGTTTCACTCGAGATGGTGTTGGTTCAACTCTGAGTTTCGCTCCACAGTAAACAACGACCAATATTGAGTTTCTTTGGAAAAAGATTTGTCATGCAGTCACTTTTTGGCAGACTGTATTCTCTGTTTGGCAAAGGTGTCAAGCGTAGAAATTTTTCTCACTACGTGGCATAATACACTGCCTGAAAGAAATTAGTACACGTTTTTAGAGGTTTCCGACTCACTGGGATTTATTGCTGCAACAGTGCGTATGGAGGACGTGAAATGATAGTGTGATGTACCCTCCACGGACGGCAATGCAGGCGCTGACTCTGGCATCCAGTCGATCGGATAGTTGTGATCGCTATCCTCGGATACGTTATGCCACACCTGCTCGACCTGTTCACGTAATTATGTAAGAACTGTTGCTTGACGAGTCGCATGAGTCACTTCTTGTCCCATCATATCCCACACGTGCTCGATTGCAGATGAGTTCGGACGCCGTACTGGTCAGGGACGTTGCAGTACCTCCTGCAAGAGCACACTGAGTTTCACGGGCGGTGTGTGGGCAGACATTATCCTGATGCTGAGAATTCTTCCGGGTTGTATGGCCGTGGTCCATGGAACACTTCTATCACTGACGTTTTGTCCAAGGCTACGTTGGACATCTTTGGAGGTGCTCCTGATTGCGCTGAATCTTGCCGACTAACGAGTCGGACGTCGAAGAGCGGCCTAAATACCGTGGAGCCCGCCCGGTTGGTCGTGCGGTCTTACGCACGGCTTTCGGGGCAGGAAGGAGCGCCTGGTCCGCGGCACGATTCCGCTCGGCGGATTTGTGTCACAGTCCGGTGAACCGGCCAGTCTGCGGATGGTTTTTAGGCGGTTTTCCATCTGCCTCGGCGAATTCGGGCTGGTTCCCCTTATGCCGGCTCAATTACACTATGTCGGCGATTGATGCGCAAACAAGATCTACATGAACGCGTACACAACCATTACTCTACCACGCAAACATGGGGGTTACACTCATCTGGTGTGAGACGTTTCCGGGGGGGTCCATCGGGGGCTGAACCGCGCAATAACCCTGGGTTCAGTGTCGGGCGGCGGAGGAATGAAGTGGACTGTGGTAGTCGTCGTGGTGGCGGCTGCGGCGGGGACGGAACCTGTCTGTCGTTTCTAGGTCCCTGGTTAACATACAATATAATACAAATAGCGTGGAAAGTGGGCGTGGTCTAGATTTCGCGTAATAGCAGAGATAAACCTTGTCAAAGATAAAGTATAACTATCGATCATACGAGGTGCATTCAAGTTCTAAGGCCTCCGATTTTTTCTCTCCGGACTGAAAAGAGATAGAAACATGCGCATTGTTTTAAAATGAGGCCGCGTTCATTGTCAATACGTCCCAGAGATGGCAGCACCGTACGGCAGATGGAATTTTACCGCCAGCGGCGAGAATGAGACCTGTTTTAAACACTTAAAATTGCGACGTTTTCCTTACTTGAACAGCGTGCAATCATTCGGTTTCTGAATTTGCGTGGTGTGAAAGTAATTGAAATTCATCGACAGTTGAAGGAGACATGTGGTGATGGAGTTAGGGATGTGTCGGAAGTGCGTTCGTGGGAGCGACAGTTTAATGAAGGCAGAACGTCATGTGACAACAAACCGAAACAACCTCGGGCTCACATAAGCCGGTCTGACGACATGATCGAGAAAGTGGAGAGAATTGTTTTGGGGGATCGCCGAATGACTGTTGAACAGATCGCCTCCAGAGTTGGAATTTCTGTGCACACATTCCTGCATGACGACCTGAAAATGCGTAAAGTGTTATCCAGGTGGGTGCCACGAATGCTGACGGACGACCACATGGCTGCCCGTGTGGCATGTTGTCAAGCAATGTTGACATGCAACGACAGCATGAATGGGACTTTCTTTCCGTCGGTTGTGGCAATGGATGAAACGTGGATGCCATTTTTTCAATCCAGAAACAAAGCGCCAGTCAGCTCAATCGAAGCACACAGATTCACAGCCACCAAAAAAAATTCGGGTAACCGCCAGTGCTGAAAAAATGATGGTGTCCATGTTCTGGGACAGCGAGGGCGTAATCCTGACCCATTGCGTTCCAAAGGGCACTACGGTAACAGGTGCATCCTACGAAAATGTTTTGAAGAACAAATTCCTTCCTCCATTGCAGCAAAAACGTCCGGGAAGGGCTGCGCATGTGCTGTTTCACCAAGACAACGCACCCGCACATCGAGCTAACGTTACGCAACAGTTTCTTCATGATAACAACGTTGAAGTGATTCCTCATGCTCCCTACTCACCTGACCTGGCTCTTGTGACTTTTGGCTTTTTCCAACAATGAAAGACACTCTCCGTGGCGGCACATTCACCAGCCGTGCTGCTATTGCCTCAGCGATTTTCCAGTGGTCGAAACAGACTCCCAAAGAAGCCTTCGCCGCTGCCATGGAATCATGGCGTCAGAGTTGTGAAAAATGTGTACGTCTGCAGGGCGATTACGTCGAGAAGTAAGGCCAGTTTCATCGATTTCGGGTGAGAATTAGAAAAAAAATCGGAGGCCTTAGAACTTGAATGCACCTCGTAATACGTCAAAGATAAAAACTTCTCATCGACTCTGTAGCGCCACTATCCATATATCGCTGAGTTTCATGGGTTCTTCATTTCTGATAAAATTATCCCCATGTTTATATATTTCGATGGCTTCTCTATATAGCCGAGGATAGCAGTTCGTCATAGTACATAAAACTTCAGTTTCCGAAAATTTCACTAGGTGATCACCTAGATGAAGAGCATGTTCCGCTACAGCTGACATGTCTGTTTTCCCTAGTCGGCGAAGACTTTTATGTTTCTTCAACTGTGTATTCACACTTCTCTTTGTAGTTCCAATGTAGACCTTACCACAGGTACACGGAATCTTGTATACACCACTTGCAGACAGAGGAGGACCTTTATATTTAACGGAACGAAGTGCTTGGCCTATTTTCTTAGTTGGTCTGAAAATCGGTCGAACGTTATGTTTCCTTAAAATCTTGCCGATTTGATCCGTTACTTTTTTGATGAAGGGTAGAAAAACCGTGTTTTCCATCGCTGTGTCCTATTGCCGTCCTTAGTCCTCCTGTTATTTGGTCGCAAAACCCTGTTTATTTCCTTACTAGAGTACCCATTCTTCTCAAAAGCCTGCTTTAGATGTTTTAACTCGGCGTCCAGGTATTCCGTCGTACAAATCCTTTTAGCTCTGTCCACTAGACTTTTAATTACACCTCTTTTCTGTTGTGAATGATGATTGGAATCCTTATGCAAGTACCTGTCGTTATGTGTAACGTTGCGAAAGACTCTATGTTTCAAGCTGCCATCAGTCTGTCTCATAACGAAGGCATCCAAGAAGAATATTGCATTGTCTTTCTCCATTTCCATGGTGAACTGGATTTTACGATTTATACTATTTAGATAACAAAAGAATTCCTCTACAGCTTTTTTGCCATGTGACCAAACCACAAATGTATCACCCATGTATGGTCCGCCTGCAGTAGCTGAGTAGTCAGTGGGACAGAATGTCAATCCCAAGGACCCGAGCTCGATTCCCGGCTAGGTCGGAGATTTCCTCCGCTCAGAGACTGGGTGTTGTGTTGTCCTAATCACCATCATTTCATCCCCTTCGACGCGCAAGTCGCCGAAGTGGCGTCAGATCGAAAGACTTGCACCTGGCGAACGGTCTACCAGTTGGGAGACCCCAGTCACACAACATTTCCATTTTATTTATCCACGTATCGATACCATCGACATGGTTTCTTATTCGCTTTCATACTGGTTTGCGTCCTCTCCAGAAACACCAAAGGTGATCGAGAGTTGTAGTTTTCCACACCCCAGACCTGATGTGCGGCCAATGCGTCTTGGACGCTACACTCTACGGTACAGCGCTCACCAGGTCTACGTCGAATGCTGAAACGACCATCACTTGCGTTCAGGAAGAATGTGCTTCTTTCGCTGAAGACCATCTTCCAAGTGACCATATGATGGCCCCAGTCGATCTGTGCGCGTCGATGCTGTGACGTCAATGGAAGACGAGCTAAAGGTGTGCGGGCCCGTAAATCTAGTAACCGATTCGCAACGCTGGTGCCGACACGTCTGGGCTCACAAGTCCCCTTACTTGTGCTGCCGCAGGTGTACGATCTGCCACTGCTGCCCTTACAATACGACGATCGTGTTGGGCGTCTATGTCCGTGAACTTACGGAACCTCATCTACTTGTGCGAGAACATTCACGTGACCACTAATACGGGCATCATTGCACAACTGACGCATCAAGTCCAACTTGTGTGAAAAGTCTCCGAAATAACCATTCCTCCACTCGGAAGGCCACAATTTGACTCTTTTCAAACTCGCTCAGTCGGCTGTAGGAAGCACAAGTGCACCTCTGTGGCATGGTAGCCTGCTTGCTTCACACGTTTGCACCACACTGATTCTTCTGACTGTGAGTGTTCCCTATTAAAGGGTAGACACAGACGGCGCTCTGGCAGCTATGCCACTACGCTATCTATTGGCGGACGACTTGAAACCACTATTAGTACATCTATTATCCCCCAGGTGGTATATGCCATCTTTCTTTCACTGGTACCATGTCTTGCACTGACGCAGGGTAAGCATTGTTAGGAACGGATTTGGCAAGGTTAGGATGATGGGGTGGCCGGATGCCCTTCCTGCCGCCACCCTGTACCCCCGGTAAGGAAGTGGTGTACCGCAGCTGTCTGCGTCCAGTGTAATTCATGGAATAGTGCGAACGTGTTCAGATGACGGCGAGTCGTGTAACTGAGGCGGAAAGTGGGGACCAGCCCGGTATTCACCTAGCGGAATGTGGAAAACCGCCGAAAAACCACATCCAGCCTGGCGGGCACACTTGCTCTATTCGTTAATCCGCTGAGCGTATTCTATTCGGGACTGGCGCGCCTACCCGAATCCAGGAAGAAGCTCGTTAGCGCTCTCGGCAATCCTGGCGGGTCAGGTGGTATATGCCATCAGCGGATCTAAATCGATGTCATCTTTCCAGGTGTACTAACTTTTTTTAGTAGTGTATATTATGCATACAAGAGGATGACACGACATTCGGATCACAGAATTACTTCACACTTTGTCCACTGGGACAACGTAATGAGCAAGTACTGAGGCATACTACTTAGATGATTTCGAGATACTTGCAAGAGAAGTTTTACACGCACCGCCGTGTTGCGTGATGGAGAGTGACTTGGCGGCGGTCATGTGGTTAGCGTTCAACCTCCATAATCGGTGGCTCGCTGGTTTGGTCCCTCTAATAGTTTTAATTTATTTACATTTTTTAACAATGGTCATATTATTTCATATACATTATATCTGAAAGGCAATATGATGAAAAGATAAATGTACTTCCAGAAATTTTTACTGAATTTCCAATTTTATTCCACTGTTTACTAGTTTTTTGTTACAACAAATACAGGGTGTCCCAAAAATAATAACCCAATTTTGAATAGAATGATTTATTAGGAAGAAGGACTTAACACCAACAAATTGAATACTAAATTACTCAGAAACGAATCCATCATACATGTTCAATATGTCCTCCATTGGCTGCACAGACGACATCTAACGAACAGCCGAATTCATTCCAAACTGACTGTAAGGTGTCTTCTGTCACTGAAGCTGCAGCAGCTGATATTCCGAATCTTAGTTCATCACTTTCACGAGGTAAGGGAGGAATGTAAACACATTGTTTAACATGTCCCACAGGAAGAAATCACATGGTGTTAAGTCAGGGGACCTAGGAGGCCAAGAGTGGAAAGCCTGGTCTCGCGGTCCTGTACACCCTATCCAACGTTGAGGCACGTTGGCATTGAGGAAACTGCACGCATTGTTGTGCCACTGCGGTGGTGCTCCATCTTGCTGACAGATGAAATTGTCAGAGTCAAGATGTGGGAATAACCAGTTCTGTAGCATTGCAAGATATGATTGTCCTGTTACGGTTCATTCCTCAAAAAAATAGGGTCCATAAACCTTGCTTTGCGAAACAGCACGAAAAATTTCACTTTTGGTAAATCACGTTCGTGTTCAATTGTTTCATGAGGATTTTCGAGTCCCCATATACGCACATTATGATGGTGAACCTTACCGCTAATATGGAAAGTTGCCTCATCACTGAATATCAGCCGTGACATAAAAGTGTCATCTTCCATGTCCTCTAGAATAGCACTGCTAAAGTCCACTCGCTTCACTTTTTCAGTATCTCTAAGAGCTTCTACCAGTTGTATTCCCGGGTTCGATTCCCGGCGGGGTCAAGGATTTTCTCTGCCTCGTGATGGCTGGGTGTTGTGTGTTGTCCTTAGGTTAGTTAGGTTTAAGTAGTTCTAAGTTCTAGGGGACTGATGACCATAGATGTTAAGTCCCATAGTGCTCAGAGCCATTTGAACCAGTTGTAATCGGTATGGTTTGAGGGCTAAACGACGCTGTAACACACACCAGACTGTCATGTGCGGTAACGCAAGTTCTCGGCTATCACGACTCATAGACCTGCGGGGGCTTTGCTCAAATGCTCGTCGGATTTGTTCCACTGTTTGTTCAGGAACGCGTGGCTGGCCAGGACTTATGCCTTTACAGACGCTCCCTGTTTCTAAAAACTGTTTGTACCACTGTCGAATGTTCTTTGCTGATGGTGGTTTAGCACGAAATCGAATATGAAACGCCCGCTGAACTGCGATCACGGATTCAATAACACAATACGCCTTCTGTTGCGCGGACGCCATATTGGGCGAGACTGGCTGCACGCTCCAGGTCAGTGCTCTTTGCGACATCTAGCGGATATTTTTCTGAAACTCTAGACCATGCTGATTACATGTAGCGCTGTTTCAGTTACCTAGTGACAATTGTCTCAATATTATTACAAGTTAAAATCGGGTTATTCTTTCTGGGAGACCCTGTATTATGAGACTCTTTATTTCTATAGGCAAGTCAAAAAGTTTATCAAGCGTCTTCAAACTTGTTCATGTTTGACTGACAACGAACGAGACACTGCTTCTCGTGAAGATGCCATTAAAATACAGTCAATGGTACATCGCCAATTTTCGGCACCGATATTTACAAAAATGTTGTTTTACGCGTGGTTTACATTCAGACTGTCGGAAGTAAGTCACATTATTTCAGAAGTCAACGAGCTTTGAGTTTCCTTAGAAACTCTGAAGACTCCTCGTGCATGCGAGTAAATGACATTCATTGCGCGTAGTAGATGGCGTAGATGGTATGAAAAGTATCATCTTGACACTGTAATGTCGAAATCACATCTGACGATTAGCCGCACATTACCCTCGTATTCTGGGGTCAGTAACTCATTGTGTTACTGAGTAAAGTTTGACTTCGTCTTTCCAACCCTGCCCCTCACCTTCGGAACCTTTGTCTACAGATCGAAGCGTTCGGTTCTGAGTACCTTATCTGATTGCAGGTATAAGGGATTTGAAAATCACAGTATTAGTTCCTGCGTTTGGTCGTTTACTTGTCTTTCGTTTTAATATTTTTTGTGATGTAAAAAAAGTAGCGAGCAACCAAATAACATTAAAAATTCAAAAAAAGTTCATCCAAATACGGGTGTCTTTTCATTATATTACCTTTCAAATGAAATATGTATGAAATAATATGGCTAGTGCTGAAAACAACACAAAAAAAAATGAGCGGACTCGATTCAGCAATACACCGGTTACGAAAGTTGAACGCTAACCACAGCACCGTTGTTATTTAGGGCTCAGGGTCACAACGTACCGGTACATCAACGACTTGTAAATTTTCTCTCGCTCTTTTCTGTCGCCTAAGTAGTACGCCTCCTAATGGACTACTAGAAATGTACAAAATTTGAAGTCCTGTACGGGCCTTTCTGGATACAGAAAATGTTCGACTGCTGTCCTGGCCAGCACATTCTCCAGATCCCTCACCAATTGAAAACGTCTGGTCAATGGTGGCCGAGCAACTGCCTCGTCACAATACGCCAGTCTCTCTTGATGAACTGTGGTATCGTGTTGAAGCTGCATGGGCAGGTGTATCTGTACACTCCATCCAAGCTCTGTTTGACTCAATGTCCAGGCGCATCAAGGCCGTTATTACGGCCAGAGGTGGTTGTTCTGGATACTGATTTCTCAGGATCTATGCACCCAAATTGCTTGAAAATGTAATCACATGTCATTTCTAGTATAATATAGTTGTCCAATGAGTACCCGTTTATCATCTGCATTTCTTCTTGGTGTAGCAATTTTAATGGTTTAATGGCCAGTAGTGTAGTTTGGTTGAAATCTAATAGCAGTAGATAAGGAGGCTGCTCTATACAGCTGTGCTGAGACTGGTGCAGCTGGAGTGTGCGGGCTAGATCTTATAATTTCATTTGTGTTGTGTCAATATATAAAACGGCAACGAACACGTAAATATCATACTTCTTCCCTCTATTCGTATGCAACAGGGAGCATCTGAAGGTGCGCCTCCTGCTGGCGTTATAGCCATTTCTACAGTTAAGATACGTTATGCAATAAAGTAAAATACGTGGAAACGACATTGACATCTCGAACAAGATTATGTGCTCGACCTGCTTTTTCATTTCAGTTGCTATCTTGTGAAAACGATTCGAGCAGAAAGAGAGGGAGATTGATAAATATACGATTTCTGTGATCATATGAGGCTGCACAGTAAAAAGAAAGATCTTTCAATAATGTTTTGATTTCCGTTTATGGGGTATCGCTTGTCTCTGAAAAAAAGGAAACATGTAAAGAAATGGACGTATCGCTGCAGGTGTTTAGAAATGGATCATGTTACACAATGAAGCACCATTCAGATAGTTACCAAACTTTTAAGAGATGTTAATTATACAACGCGGATTACATAGTTCCATTCGGAACTGCTATGTACAGTTAATAATCAATATAAGGTGTGATCCCCAGACCTGCGAATACGCTCTCGTACTTGCTGCGGCTTGGTAGCAAACAGCTTTCGAAAGCCATCTTAAGAATTTTCTTGACAGGTCTGGAAGTCATGCTGTGTCATTTCTGACGCTCCCTGACTGTATGCTGCCATGAAAGTATACGTCTTCCCCGCCGTACACCAGGCAGACTCTAGGGCTGACAAGTCAGGGGACCAGGCAGGCCTGTCAACAACGCATAGATTCCTTGAGGTGTTTGTGGTAGGAACTGCAGTGTGGGATAGTGCATTATCCTACAGGAATATACCATTTGGTATCATCATCATGAAGAGTATGACACCAGCGTTTACTAATCTTATCACTGGCGACTATTTAGCCTTCCCTCAACAATTAACCAGTCAGTCCCGTTGTTCTTTCCGGTTGCTTCCCACACTATGATTTCAGGAGTTTTAAAGGTATGCTTCTCAAGAATTTATGCTTCCTGTGAACTTTTACGAAGTCGTCTACGGATCTGCGAGACTCATCGCTGAGCACCACAGAATGCCACATTGTGTCCCAGTTGAGTCTTCCACTACAGCCTGTGAGTTTGTGTTGTCCATAGTATGGCGTCAGCAATAAACGACTGAAGACAACTCGAAGTCTCAGCCAGTGTCCAATAACCTGTTCACGACGGTTCATGGTGACAATGTATTGTAACGTCTGACCGGATTTCAGCTGTTCTCATCCGTCTATTCGTCTCGTGGTCCACACCTAAGATGATTCATTTACATTATGACTGGAGCCACATACTCACATCATTTTTAACCCTAGGAATGTTTTTTTTTATACTGAAAACGCCGAAAATAAGGTCGTGTAAAGATAAAATTTTAAACAAAATATCCCACGCACGCAGAAATATATGAGTACCAGTTTTGTTGCATTTGGTAGAGGTGTTCCGTCTTCGTCAGTGTACGTGCCGGACACTCGTCGAGCACGAAGTATGGAAAAGACTACTCGAAGGTAACGAAACCTCTTCGGTAATTCCAGTCACTGCTGACCAGACACAAGTCGGATACGAACTGGGCCCGGGGGAAAGAAAGAAAAAAGACCTGCTAGTAACGGAACTTAATAGCAAGAACCTAACTGATGCTTCAGGTTTCGTGAAATTCCCGAACTTCAATAGCGAATGTATGCAACTGGCGACAGTTCTGCCCCCAGAGGGTATTATCAACCACGAAGCGTTTGTTTAACGAAGTTCAACGTGGAAACCACTAATTTCCGAGATAGAAGGGTTGCCCAGAAAGCGATGCACTGCATTTTTTTCAACAATTCTTTACTGAACATAATGAGAATTACAGAAACGAAGGAGTGGTGTTTTATCTACGCACCCTATTTTTCCACTTAATCTCCATCTCGTTCTATGGCCTTCCTCCAAAGCAAAACAAGGGCGTGTATGCCCTATCGGTACCAACCCTTCTCCTGGTTGCGGGCCGGCCGTTGTGGCCGAGCGGTTCTAGGCGCTTCAGTCTGGAACCGTGCGATCGCTACGGTCGCAGGTTCGAATCCTGCCTCTGGCATGGATGTGTGTGCTGTCCTTAGGTTAGTTAGGTTTAAGTAGTTCTAAGTCCTGGGGGACTGATGACCTGAGATGTTAAGTCCCATAGTGCTCAGAGCCATCTGAACCATTTTGAACCTGGTTGCGGAACCTGTGCTTCACTTTTGAATCGCCCCCTCATTGTCCTCAAAATGTCTTCCACGAATGGCATCCTTTAATGGCCCAAACAAGTGGAAGTCTGAGGGGGCTGCAACATGTCAGATGTGACAGCCGTGCATGGTCTCCCCGTCCGCTCCAAATAGTGGAACTCCGTCGCACCGCCTTCTGAAGACCTCACCCTCCGTGCCCAACGACTAACTGTTCTGCCGTCAGCAGATACTCCATAGACCTTGCGCAAGCGTTTGCGAATATTCCCCCAGTTTCTTTCGCTGCAGTGAGAAATTAAATGACGGCACCTACAGGCGCCATTTTGAAACTGTTCTGCAGCTACGCTATTTGTCGGAAGTGACGGAAACTTGGCGCGCTAACTCAGAAGACTTCGAATAACACATACGTAACGTTTCACATTCGTAGCATTGTTTGCCGCTGAGAAAAAAAATGCGCTGCATTACTTTCTGGGCAACGCTCGTACAGATATGCGAAGTAAAGCCCTGTCGCCGGCCGCGGTGGTCTCGCGGTTAAGCCGCTCAGTCCGGAACCGCGCAACTGCTACGGTCGCAGGTTCGAATCTTGTCTCGGGCATGGATGTGTGTGATGTCCTTAGGTTAGTTAGGTTTAAGTAGTTCTAAGTTCTAGGGGACTGATGACCACAGATGTTAAGTCCCATAGTGCTCAGAGCCATTTGAACCATTTTTTGAAAGCCGTGTCTAGGATTCGCCTGCGCTCTAGGCTACCTGCCACGATCACTTTACAGCACTCCTTGACAGTACGTATCCTTGTTAAGGATCATTTGAGTCTAATTCGAGGTGACAACGTTGAATTTTAAAGAAATATCTCCGCAGAATGTATTTAAATCAGGGAGCACGCGTAGGGAAATCGAATACTTTTAGTAACGGATGACAAAACTATATATAGTGCTGATAGTTGCAGGATTTAAACTTGGCAACCTGAAAAAGTGATTTTCGGGAGACATGCAGTAAACTTGAGTCTAAGATTCATAACTCATTCGAAGAACACAATACATTCAATAGAACACCCGAAATGGAACTGTAAAATGAATTACTACACAGCAGACACTGTGCATGAGACACTGCAATAAAACTGTAAAAGAATAACTTCGACTATTTTGTGGATTCCAGATTGAGTCCCACGCTACTGGAACAAGACGAAGGGGACTCAAGCATTTAAGATGGTTAAAAGAAGGGACCCTCAACAGTGCAGACCTAGATCCTTAACGTCGCTTTGCTGCAGAATTCTTGAGCACATTCTAAGTTAGAATAAAATAAATTTATTTGACAAAGAAAAGCTTTTACTCACAAATAAACATGGACTTAGAAAGCATCGCACGAGCGAAAATTAGTTCCCTCTTTCTTTCGTATGATATCCTGCCAACAATGGATGAAGGGCAATAGGCAGATATTCCTAGATTCTTGGAAAGTTTCAGACAGTGCTACAACGCAGACTGTTAACTAAGGTCCGAGCATACGGAATAGGTTCTTAGATATGTGAGCGGCTCGAGGACTTTTAGTAATAGGACCCAGTACATTATCATGGTCTTCGAGTATTCATCGCAGACAAAGGCATAGCCAGGAGGGCTCCAGGTAAGGGTGATAGAACAGCTCTTCTACTATGTTTACATAACAGACCTGATGAATAGTGTTCGCGATAATTTTGCGACCGTTTTCTGGTGACGCTGTATTGTACGGACAGGTTCGCCTTTATGTGACTGTAGCAGGGTACAAAATGACTTGGACAGAATTTCTGTTAGGTGTGATGAATGGCAGCTCTCTCTAAATATAGAAGAAATGTAAGTTAATACAGATAGTAGGAAAAATAATTCTACAATGTCCGAATGCAATATTAGTGATCGACACGGTCATGTCGATTGAACATCTAGGCGTAACACTGCAAAGCGACATGATCTGCAACGACCAAGTGGTATCAGAAGGGTTGACTCAGTTTTTGGGATAATTCTAGGTAGTTTTAGCTTCTCTACATAAAAAGCCCACCTACAGAACACTTATGCGACCCGTTCTTGAGTATTACCGAAAATCTACGTGAATTAAAAGGTCCCAGGAGAGAAGAAGAGGTTTTTTCGCGAAACATAACTGAGAAAGGTTGCAGAACCGTAATTTGTTACAGACTGCAGATCGATTTTTCGTACATTAGTATTCTACCGCTAAGACTAGTTAAGAGAACTCAGAAATCACATGGAACCATAAATACAGCCGTTTTTTCCCCTATTCGCGAATGGAAAAAGGAAGGATATGATGGCAGTACAGGATACCCCCTTCAATGCACCATAGGATGGTCTGCGTAGTATATACAGGCCGTGGACAAAACATGGAAATACAATAACTCAACGCATTCCCAAGCAAAAAAAGGTGTAGGAAAGCCGTTGGCATTCAAAACATCTTCCAGTCGTTTCGGAATGGATTAGTACACATTACGTATGGTTTTCAAGGGAATCTTGTGCTATTATTTCTTCAAAATAGTGGCAAATTTTGGTAGTGATGATGGGAGTGGATAGCGGTGAAGCACTCTTCTCTCCAAAATAGACAACAAATCTTCTTTCTAATATTTATAATTTAGCAAACCTATGATTTGGCAACGGCCTTGCCGCAGTGGATACACCGCTTCCCGGGAGATCACCGCAGTTAAGCGCTGTCGGGCGTGGCCGGCACTTGGATGGGTGACGATCCAGCCGCCATGCGCTGTTGCCATTTTTCGGGGTGCACTCAGCCTCGTGATGCCAATTGAGGAGCTACTCGACCGAATAGTAGCGGCTTCTGTCAAAGAAAACCATCATAATGACCGGGAGAGTGGTGTGCTGACCACACACCCCTCCTATGCGCATCCTCAATGAGGATGACACGGCGGTCGGATGGTCCTGATGGGCCACTTGAGGCCTGAAGACAGAGTGCTAAACCTGTAATTTAATACTAAAAATTCAGTAGCTTACAGGCTGTGACAAAGTTCCTTACTGTAGGGTTTTTTAGATAATCCCTTTTGCTGTAGTTAATCTTAATTGTAATACACACTTTTTCCGTGTGGAGTATCCTTTCCTCTCAAGGACATTTTTCTAAGTCATTTTCTTAAATAGTCTCCCCAAAAATTTGCATTGTTTTAGCTTTTCTGTTTGTCAGACATGTGTTATTAAATATTTTGTAGCACGAATTACATTCCTCACAAATATTGTTTTTTTTCTGCAGAGGTTGTTAAACTTGTCACGTTGGACGTCTCCTCCAGAAGATTGACTTGCACTGCTGCATCTGTAGTGCTTCAGAAAGTACAGAAAAATCATCCTCAAATTCTAGGCAATACATTTCAACTTATCTGTTCTTTCTCGCTAGTGCGAGTTGCGAAATAAGGATTCTTTCAGTTTTTTGTTCGGAATTCTTATAATTTTCTCCGTGACAGAGTTGAAAAGTAAAGGAAGCAAACCGTCACCCTGCCTGACAGCTGTATTTGTTTTGAAAGTTCGAGGTATCTTAACCATAAATTTTATTTTTGAGATTGTGTTAGAGGGTATATGCCGGCCTGTGTGGTCGAGCGGTTGTAGGCGGTTCAGTCTGGAACAGCGCGACCGCTACGGTCGCAGGTTCGAATCCTGCCTCGGGCATGTATGTGTGTGATGTCCTTATGTTAGTTAGGTTTAAGTAGTTCTAAGTCCAGGGGATTGATGACCTCAGAAGTTAAGTCACATAGTGCTCAAAGCCATTTGAACCATTTAGAGTGTCTATAATTAGGTATGCCAATTTACTTTTAACTGCTAATTCACTGATTACGTTACCTTAATTTTTCTTACCAACACAGCCAAAAGCTTTTTCAAAATCAATGAACGTTACAGATATGTCTTTGAATTTATTAATCTTTGACAAGTAACGGATTTCAGGTTGAAAATCTGTTGTGAGCAGCATGTCCCTTTCAGTATTGGAAAGTTTAGTTTCTCTGACGATGGCATGATCTTCATCACATGTGGTCATCGAACTGCCTTCTTCCGATTCAGTCACCAACATTGCTTAACAGTTTCCTCCAAATCACATAATGCATTTCAGTAACAGGACGGGTATGAGTTATCTTTTGAAAGATTCAAAGTTTACATGGAGTTTAATTCGTCAGGCAATTTATGAATCCATTGGTGACGTTATTAACCACTACCTGTTTTCAGTCTGATGGTTTGTTCTTTCCCCAAACCTCCAGTTCTGTTACTAGACCCTGCTGTTCGCAATACGCACGTTTTAAAACAGTATCCCACATGTAGTTAGCCCCATTGTAGAATGTTCCTGAGATTGTTGATAGATTATTTAAAACATTTTTCTTCTGTGATGAGCTCTGCGTTATGTTACGTTGTCCAGCGACTTTCTATCTCTCCACTTGTTGTACTACTCAATTAAGACAATTTTATTAATAGCTAGCTTCCACATTTACTCTTGTGAGGACATTCAATGAAAACTTTCTGAACTTGCACGTGTACAGTATAGGACTTCGGTCTATAAGGCATATCTACTATGTCATTTTCTGATTCCATTTACTTCACCTTTAAGCGATTCTTGCTATACAACACTCAATTAAACAAAACCAGTTTACAGTAAAACTGTAGAATATATACAATACATATGAGAAATTTAGAAAATTCTGTTCATTGTTCACATTTCAACTCAAAACATTTCTTACTCCTAATTATGTTTATAAAGAAACTAGGCGGGCCGCTGTGACCGAGCGGTTCTAGGCGCTTCCGTCCGGAACTGCGCGTGTTCGAATTCTGCCTCGGGCATGGATATGTGTGATGTCCTTAGGTTAGTTAGATTTAAGTAGTTCTAAGTCTTAGGGGACTGATGACCTCAGATGTTACGTCCCATAGTGCTTAGAGCCATTTGAACCATTTTTGAAAGAAAGTAGCTTAGCGCCCGATGCTTCATTCGCGTAGACTGTATGGCGTGCAGAGATTTTGTTGTTTTATTCAATCGAATTTTTACGTTGTTCACAAATTGCAACATCTTATAAATTTTTCACGATGATTAGCCACATCGAACATGGTCTTTTCCGAATGTACTTCTGACCACAAAGCGATTTTGGTAGCTGGGGTCCAAAGCTTTTGTTAATCATGCCTTTTGCGTTCTTGTGGAGATATTTCGATAGCAAATTTCATCCCCTAACAAATATCTCTTTTTGTCTAACCTAGAAGTGAAATACCCATTTTCATAAATTTAGCTTTAATTTTTTTAATGCGTAAAAGTATTTTATTAAAAATTTTCGTCCCCTATTTCACTCCCTTAAAGGTTTAATTTCCAAAAACAGTGACATGCGTATGTTTTATTTCTAAAAGAGAAGCCAAATACAAGTTTGCGTAGATTTAGTTAAACAAATGCTTGCACAATGAAATATTTCCGTAAAAACTCTCCCAGTTTCATCCTGATAGGGGTTGAATTTCCAAAAACAGTGAGACACGTATCTTTTATTTCTAACTGAGAAGACAAATTTAAATTTCCATAGATTCAGCTTCAAAATGCTTTCATAATAAAATGTTTTAATACAAAATCTAATCACCTATTTCACCCTCTTAGGAGTTCAATTCCGAAAAGCACTGAAGCACGTACGTTTTTTTATTTGTAACGGATAAGTCAAATACCAGTATCTACAAATGTAGCTTTAAAAATTCTTTAGCAATTCTTTAATAATGATATATTTTCAAAGAAAAGCTTTCACAAACTGTTTCACCTCCACAGGGTTAAGTTTCCAATATGCTGAAACACGTATTTCTTTGCTTCTGACCTAGAAACCAAATACCAATTTTCATAGGTCATCAAAATCGCCTTAATGGCAACTTTTTCAAAAAATATCTTAGTCCTGTAATTCACCCCCTTAGGATTGTAATTTCGAAAACTCCCTTCTTAAACTACGCCTTCAATATAACTTCTACAGCTTCTCCAAATTTCAAGTTCCTAACCTTTGTGGTTTGGGCTGGGCGAAGGTGAATCAGTCAGTTATCCAGTCAGTCAGGAGAATGCCGTTTATATACAGAGATGAGGTGCATATTGGGAGTACAAAAGCAGCTACAGGTTTAGGTTGTAAGTTTCTCGCTCGTTTGACGATTTTATAAACTGTTCGTTTGCTTGACGTGGTGTTTACTGTTGTTTTGGTGCGACATTAGACTGAGCTACACGTAGCATCATAACAGCTACTACAGCTGTCGGAGGGACTGATAACACAGGAATTCAGTCCCTTTACTCTCCAAACCAAACAACCAACAGCCGTGCGCCCTTGTGACACACGTCTTCTCGATTTGCCACTGGCACTATTAAATATGACTGCTTCAATGAATATTATGACGAAAAAGGATTATGTCATTAAGTAGTTTATAATTAATGTAGGGTTTATTATGTCTTGATAGCGAAGTAATGTCCTTAAGTCGATCTGAAGTGCAGTCAGAGTTCATACACACGAACATTATTCCCACTTTTACTCTAGTTAGTCACTGCACTTAGAGATTCGGTGAGATCGCCGTAAAGAACAATGTACTGTTGCATTTTGCACAATAACAAGCATTCATTAAATACTGCGTCCTTCCATTCACGCCATTGGGGACCACACACCGACACGTGCTTGTTCACTCCAAGGGCCGGTCCTTCAGACTATCTACACGCCTTTTCTGCAGGCGCTGGAAGTGTATCGCAAACCCGACTGATGGAGCATCCCCGCGTCACCTGTGAACTTGGCTCCAGCAGCGATTGCTAACGGCAAGATTCGATACATAGTAGCGGTATGGATATTTTTACTTTTATAAGGTGACATTCTGTTTATAAGGTGACATGTGTTGTAAATTTGTACCATGTCTTCAATATGTAAATACAGTTTTAGAGTAATAAGCTAGACAATACACTGGCGAGTTAGCGCCTTCCCCTGGGTGTTAAAATTACGAACAACTTCAGTTGGAAGGACCACATAGATAATATTGTCGGGAAGGCGAGCCAAAGGTTGCGTTTCATTGGCAGGACACTTAGAAGATGCAACAAGTTCACTAAAGAGACAGCTTACACTACACTCGTTCGTCCTCTGTTAGAATATTGCTGCGCGGTGTGGGATCCTTACCACGTGGGATTGACGGAGGACATCGAAAGGGTGCAAAAAAAGGGCAGCTCGTTTTGTATTATCACGTTATAGGGGAGAGAGTGTGGCAGATATGATACACGAGTTGGGATGGAAGTCATTACAGCATAGACGTTTTTCGTCGCGGCGAGATCTTTTTACGAAATTTCAGTCACCAACTTTCTCTTCCGAATGCGAAAATATTTTGTTGAGCCCAACCTACATAGGTAGGAATGATCATCAAAATAAAATAAGAGAAATCAGAGCTCGAACAGAAAGGTTTAGGTGTTCGTTTTTCCCGCTCGCTGTTCGAGAGTGGAATAGTAGAGAGATTGTGTCATTGTGGTTCGATGAACCCTCTGCCAAGCACTTAAATGTGAATTGCAGAGTAGTCATGTAGATGTAGATGTAGACCTGCATATTTACAATACACAACGAATAAGCAGTTTATGTGTCCATCAAAGTAATTGCCTTAGTCGCATCGGGTATATTTCGTAACACGATGAGCTCGAAAACTGCCGTCATTGAACCTTTGTGTTCTTAGGCTTGTGAGAAGATGTCTGCTAATCTTCTGGTAGGGAATCAAAGACTCAGAGGATTTTCTGGTTGGAGAGTCTACATCTACATCTACATCTACATTTACGTGATTACTCTGCTATTCACAATAAAGTGCCTGGCTGAGGGTTCAATGAACCACCTTCAAGTTGTCTCTCTACTGTTCCACTCTCGAACGGTGCTCAGGAAAGACGAGCACTTAACGTTTTCTGTGCAAGCCCTGATTTCTCCTATTTTATCGTGATGATCATTTCCCCCTATGAAGGTGGGTGCCAACAGCATGTTTTCGCAACCGGAGGAGAAAACTGGCGATTGAAATTTCATGAGAAGATCCCGTCGCAACAAAAACGCCTTTGTTTTAATGATTGCCACTCCAACTCACGTATCATCTCTGTGATACTATCTCCCCTATTTCGCGATAATACAAAACGAGCAGCCCTTTTTGAACTTTTTCAATATCATTCATCAGTCCCATCTGATACGGATCCCACACCGCACAGCAGTACTCCAGAATAGGGCGGACAAGTATAGCGTACGCAGTATCATTAGTAGATCAGTTGCACCTTTTCAGCGTTCTACCAATGAATGACAGTCTTTGGTTTGCTCTACCCACAACATTATCTATGTAATCGTTCCAATTTAGGTTATTTGTAATTGTAATCCCTGAGTATTTAGTTGAATTTACATCCTTCAGATTTGTGTGACTTATAGTGTAATCGAAATTTAGCGTATTTCATTTAGTACTCATGTAAATTTCACACTTTTCTGTATTCAGGGTCAATTGCCATTTTTCGCACCATACAGATATCTTATCTAAATCATTTCGCAAGTCGTTTTGATCATCTGATGACTTTACAAGACGGTAAACAATCTAAGACGACTACTCAAATTGTCCCCTATGTCGTTAATATACATCATGAACAATAGAGGGCCTATAACACTTCCCTGGGGAACGCCGGATATTATTTCTGTTGCACTCGATGACTTTCAGTCTATTACTACGAACTGTGCGATTTATGACGGGAAATCACGAATCCAGTGGCACAACGGAGGCAATATTCCACAGGCACGCAGTTTGGTTAGAAGACGCTTATGAGGAACAGTGTCGAAGGCCTTCTGGGAATCTAAAAATATGGGATCAGTTTGACATCCCCTATCGAGAGCACTCATTACTTCGTGAGTTTAGAGAGCTAGCTGTGTTTCGCAAGAACGATACTTTCTGAAGCCGTGGTGACTATCTGTCAAGAAGTCGTTTTCTTCGGGGTACTTCATAATGTTGGAATACAGTGTATGTCCCAAAACCCTACTGCAAATCAACGTTAGCGATATGGACCTGTAATTCAGTGGATTACTCCTACTTCCCTTTTTGAGTATTGGTGTGACTTGAGCAATTTTCCAGTCTTTAGGTACGGATCTTTCTGCGTGCGAGCCGTTGTATATAATTGCAAAATATCGAGCTATTGTACCAGCAAACCCTGAGAGGAATCTGGCTGCTATACAATCTGGACCGGAAGCCTTGGCTTTATTAAGCTGCTTTCTTACACCGAGGATATCTGCTTCAATGTTTCTCATCTTGGCAGTTGTTTTTGATTCGAATTCGGGAATGTTTGCTTTGTCTTCTTGTGTGAAGAAGTTTCGGGAAACCGTGTTTAATAAGTTTGCTTTAGTGGCACTGTCATCATTGACTTCTCCGTTGTTATCGTACAGTGAAGGTATTGATTGCGTCTTGCCACTGGTGTACTTTATGTATGACCAGAATCTCTTTGGGTTTTTTGCCAGATTTTGAGACAGAATACCGTTCTGGAAATTATTAAAACCATCTCGCATTGAAGTACTTTGCCAGTCTTCAGCATTTTGCGTTGTTTTATAAGTTGGCACTCCTTTTTCGCTGCTTCTGCAACAGCGATTTGACCCATTTTGTGCACCATGGGAGATCATAACTATCATTTATTAATTTAAGATGTATATATAATTCAATTGCCGTGGATACTGTCTCTTTCAAATCATTCCACGACTTAGTACCCTTAAACGATCAGATCAGAAGGAGTGAAGACTGTGGTGTCACCGCCAGACACCACACTTGTTAGGTAGTAGCCTTTAAATCGGCCTCGGTCCGTTAGTATACGTCGGACCCGCGTGTCGCCACTATCAGTGATTGCAAACCGAGCGCCGCCACACGGCAGGTCTAGAGAGACTTCCTAGCACTCGTCCCAGTTGTACAGCCGACTTTGCTAGCGATGGTTCACTGTATACAGACGCACTCAATTGCAGAGACGCTAGTTTAGAATAGCCTTTAGCAACGTCATTTCCTGCGACCTAGCAAGGTGCCATATTCAGTTACAAGAATGTATTCTGAACAGATAATATTGTGAATCATGTACCGTCAAGAGCGACGTTCATCATTAATGGATTAAAGTTAAGTATCAAACGAATTACGCCCAAATTCTCATTCCTTGTCATGTTCCAGACCTCACGTCAGTATAGTTCTTCCCTCCTCACGCTAGCCTGCTTGAGTTAAAACGCGTGCAGTTCGGCCTCCACTCGTAACACGGCGTTGGCTCTTCTGCTAACACAAAAAAGGCAGTCTCTTAAAAAGGGGTTAAGAGCATATGTATAAGTTTTTTTAAATAGATGTTCTTTGCGTTTCTTTTTTATGGTTGTAGGTGTTACGGTATTCAGCCTAGCAGCCACTGCCTTGTCGTCGCTAATCCTTGTATTTGTTACTATACTATTTGTCCAGGATTATTTGTTCCTAAGAGGTCAAGTATACTTTCAGAAGCACTTACGCTTCGCTTCGAGTGGGCTCATGAACTAATTGTTCAAAATAATATTTCGCAGTAACTATCTACTTCAATTTCACTACAAGGTGAACTACTTCTGACAGCAATAAATACTCCACCACCTACTGTATTTCATCTATCCTTACTGAACACGGTGAGATCGTTTGAAAAAATTTCGGCCGAAATTATTTCCGGCTTTATTCAGCTTTCCGTACCTATAAGTATTTGAGCTTCAGTGCTTGGTGAGTCTATTGTCATCCACATATCCTGTAAATATGTCCAAAAAACAGTAATACTGATTTCTCTTATTTCTGCTAACATATTTTCTATGTTAAGATGAATTTCATTGTTACTTTTTAATTACCAAAATGCAGATGGAAGTGGTTAGCTAACACGCACATCTTTCTCCAAAGTAGACTACAAAGGCTCAACAATTCAGGGCTTATCGAGAAGAATCATCCTATTTGGCACGTCTATGCTTCTGGAACTAATAAAAACATACTTTTTTTATAAACAGAAAACTCAAAAAACTTTTTTGTACTTTCTCATAAGTGTTCAATATTTCCCTCTTGAGACGCACGGCATATGACAATGCGTTATTCAAATTGTTCCCCATACTACAGCGAGCGTGTCTTGAGTTAGAGCTTCCACAGCTGCTGTTACGCTATGTCTCAGCTCATTCATTGTTGATGGTAACGGACGCACATAAACAGAGTCTTTTATAAAACCCGACAAGAAATAATCACATACCGTGTGGTCCGATGAACCCGGAGGCAAGTAATGTAAGGCTGAATCATTTGGTCCAGTGCGACCCATCCATCGTTCAGTAACCTTTCATTTAAAAATTCCCGCGCTTCCAGATGCCAGTGTGGCGGTGCCCCACCCTGCTGATAAATGAAGTCGTTCGAAAGAAGGTTTTCAAGCATATCGAGATATGTGCTTCCTGTAACAGTATTCTTGTCAAAGAAAAATGGACCATCCACCTTTTCCAGTCAAACTATACAAAACACATTAAATGTTGGACAGTACTTCTCACGCTGTACAACTTCATGTGGTTGTTCCGTACCCCATGTTCTCACATTGTGACGGTCCACCTTTACATTTAAGTGGAATGTTGCCTCGTTACTAAAAACTGAGTGTGGAAGGCAACTTGCCAAGAACGAAATTATAGAACTCCGCATGTTGTTGTTTGTCACCTTCACAAAGAGCTTGCAGTAGCTGAATTTGGTATGGTTTCATGTGTAAACGTCGACGCAACACACGCCAGACAGTCATCGTGGGTATCGTGAACTGTCGCGCTGCACGGCGAATGGATTTTTGTGGGCTCCTTGTGAAACTATGGCGGATACATTCGACGACCGTGTCAGACACTCGGGGACGGCTCAGCGATTTGCCTTTACACAATCAACCTCTTTCTCGGAATTGTTGATGCCATCGTGTGTTCTGTGCTGTAGGAGCATCCACACTTTACCTAGTACGAAAGTCATGCTGAACAGTTATTAACGACCCGCGCTGCGCAAAACGTAGAACACAAAACGCTTTCTCCTGTCTCGGCATCATTTTTAGTAGAACTGAAGTGGGCGCACACTGCTATAACCTGGCGGGAACCATGAAAAACTCGAGGAGTTTGCTCTTTATAGCAGTACGTTGTTCACGCACATATTTCAAATAACATAATAGTTATGATTTTTTTAAATCGGGTGATTCTTTTTGATACGCCGAGGGAGATGCAACAATTCATCCTCCTGATTGCAAAACCAGTCCTGGACGATGTGACCTGTGTGGATAGGGCCCTGTCGTCTTGGAACACTGCGTCACATTTGTGGAAGAAACACTGTACCATGCGATGGGTCTGATCATCCAGAATTGTCACACAATCCTTAGCGGTAATCCTGTCTTGGAGAACACAACTATAGGACCCTTGGAATACAACAATATGGCGGCCCAAATCATCACAGAAGCCCCACCGTATTTCATTATTGGCACTTAAACTTGGCAGACCAAATTCCTTTCTTCCATTCCTCCATAATCCAGGTTTAATGACTTCGCCACCACGTTTTCCTATTATGAGCATTTGCGTCACTGATGAATGATTTTGGGATTCCACCTCGCGCTGCAATTCCCCACTTATGAGGCTCCCTTCGTTTTCGTTTTGAAGCTGAGAGGGATCACAAGTGCGAAGTTAAGTTCTGCTGCAGAGATTTTTAGAGCTGTTGTCCTCTTATTTTTCGTCACAATTCTCTTCAATGATCGTCTGTCATGTTCACCCAATACACACTCTCGTCCGCGTTGTGACTTAGCGGATAATGTTATCTTTCCTTTCCCTGCATGCGATACAGATCTTCGATGTCTACATCTACACCCATACTCCGCAAGCCACCTGACGGTGTGTGGCGGAGGGTACCTTGAGTACCTCTATCGTTCCTCCCTTCTAGTCCAGTGTCGTATTGTTCTTGGAAAGAAAGATTGTCGGTATGCCTCTGTGTGGGCTCTAATCTCTCTGATTTTATCCTCATGGTCTGTTCGCGAGATATACGTAGGAGGGAGCAATATACTGTTTGAATCCTCGGTGAAGTTGCAGAGTCTTCCACTGGAGTTTATCTATCATCTCGGTAACGCTTTCGCGATTACTAAATGATCTTGTAACGAAGCGCGCTGCTCTCCGTTGGATCTTCTCTATCTCTTCTATCAACCCTTTCTAGTACAGGTCCCACATCGGTGAGCAGTATTCAAGCAGTGGGCGAACAAGTGTACTGTAACCTACTTCCTTTGTTTTCGGACTGCACTTCCTTAGGATTCTTCCAATGAATATGTCTGGCATCTGCTTTACCGACGATTAATTTTATATGGTCATTCCATTTTAAATTACTCCTAATGCCTACTCCCAGATAATTTATGGAATTAACTGAGTTGCTGACCTGCTGTATTGTAGCTAAATGATAAAGGATCTTTCTTTCTGTGTTTTCGCAGCACATTACACTTGTCTACATTGAGATTCAATTGCCATTCCCTGCACCATGTGTCAATTCGTTGCAGATCCTCCTGCATTTCAGTACAATTTTCATTGTTACAACCTCTCGATATACTACAGCATCATCCGCAAAAAGCCTCAGTGAACGTCCGATGTTATCCACAAGGACATTTATATATATTGTGAATAGCAAAGGTACTACGACACTCCCCTGCGGCACATCTGAAATCACTCTTACTTCGAAAGACTTCTCTCCATTGAGAATGATATGCTGCATTCTGTTATCTAAGAACTCTTCAATCCAGTCACACAATTGGTCTGGTAGTCCATACGCTCTTACTTTGTTCATGAACGACTGTGGGGAACTGTATGAAACGCCTTGCGGAAGTCTACCTGGGAACCCGTGTCTATGTCCCTATGAGTCTCGTGGACGAATAGCGCGAGCTGGGTTTCACACGATCGTCTTTTTCGAAACCCACGCTGATCCCTATAGAGTAGATTTATAGTCTCCAGAAAAGTCATTATGCTCCAACATAATACGTGTTCCAAAATTCTACAACTGATCGACGTTAGAGATAGAGGTCTAAAGTCTTCACATCTGTTCGACGTCCCTTCTTGCAAAACGGGTGCGACCTGTGCCCTTTTCCAACCTTTTGGAACGCTACGCTCTTGTAGAGACACACCGCTACTGCGCCTCTCGAAGTACCAGACACTTCGCCTATCTTTATTAAAGAAGCACCCACCATTCGAGCACCCCCAGTCTGTCTACATTCGAATTCACTTAGCTCCGACATAATATACTCGCAACTACACAGATCACTGTTCTGTCGACGAGTGACACCTATAACGTATTGTGGATACTGCACCGGTAGCGTTAGTGGCCAAATACAGCAGCGTTCGTTACCTGCAGGCTTGAC
This sequence comes from Schistocerca gregaria, assembly GCF_023897955.1. Classification (NCBI taxonomy): domain Eukaryota; kingdom Metazoa; phylum Arthropoda; class Insecta; order Orthoptera; family Acrididae; genus Schistocerca; species Schistocerca gregaria. Next base: position 303,632,487 of record NC_064922.1, on the reverse strand, counting down.
AAGTGTTTGCATTTATGTTTAAGAATGCACTTCTCAGGGTGTTTCTATATTTTTGTCCAGCCCCTCCAAGTAGATGTCGGTACTGACATACTTTTTAATGGACAGTTCGTGTAGTTGGGAAAGGACCAGCAATTGCTGAAATTCAACACTAGACAGTCAGCTCTTACACCAAGGGTGAAATGTAGAGCTTGTTGACACTGAGCAGCAAACTAGGAGTACTGAGTGTTGTCAGAGGCAACTAGTATGCCACTCCGCTTAATAGGCCAGTAGTCCACTACTCAACAGGAGGCGTGTACGCGGGTAGCGGGGACTGTGTGGAAGAGACTGCGCGGATTTGAGGTTAGACGGTCTCAGGGAACCACAGAAACGACGTCCGTCTTAAAGGGGGCAGGTAAAACACAGTAAGGTAGTTGCAGAAAGATCGGTATTGTAGCTGTAGATTGTCGTAGCTATACTGGGAAAGAACCGGAGCTCCAAGCCCTAATAGAAAGCACTGAAGCTCAAATAGTTATAGGTACGGAAAGCTGGCTAAGTCCGGAAATAAGTCCAGCCGAAATTTTTTCAAACGATCTAACAGTGTTACGAAAGGGTAGATCAAATACAGTTGGTGGTGGAATATTTATTGCTGTCAGAAGTGGTTTATCTTGTAGTGAAATTGAAGCAGATAGTTCCTGTGAAATAGTATTGGTAGAGCTTATACTTGAAATCGGACTAAACTATTAAATGGATCGTTTTACCGACTCCCTGACTCAGAAAACGTAATTGCTGAACATTTCAAAGAAAACTTGGGTCTCATTTCAAATAAGTATCCCACTCATAGAATTATAGTTGGTGGTGACTTCAATCTACCCTCGATCTACTGGAAAAATTATACGTTTAAAGCCGGCGGCAGGCGTAAAACGTTATCCGAAACTATACTGAAAGCTTTCTCAGAAAATTATTTTCAACAATTGACTCATGAGTTCACACGAAGCGTAAAAGGTTGCGAAAGCATCTATGACCTCTTAGCAACAAATAATCCTGGACAAATAGGGAGTACAGGGATTTGCGACCACAAGGCAGCTGCTGCTACGCTGAATACCGTAACACAACCATCAAAAAGAAACGCAAAGTACATGTATTTAGAAAAGCTGACAAAAATGCTCTTAATGCATTTTTAAACGACAGTCTTCACTCGTTCCGATCTGATCACGTAAGCGTGAAAAAGATGTGGAATGATTTCAAGGAGATAGTATCGACTGAAATTGAGAGACATATACCGAATAAATTAATAAGTGATGGTACTGATCCCCCATGGTACACAAAACGGGACATATCGCTGTTAAAGAAGCAGTGAAGAAAGCATGCCAAATTTAAAAGAATGCTAAATGCCCAAGATTGGCAAAGTTTTGCTTACGTTCGAAATATAGCGCATTCTTCAGTGCGAGATGCTTTTAATAATTTCCACAACGAAATACTTCCTCAGAATCTGGCAGATAATCCAAAGAGATTCTGCTCATACGTAAACTACACCAGTGGTAAGACGCAATCGATACCATCACTGCGCGATAACAACGGCGTAGTCACTGATGACAGTGCCACTAAAGCAAAGTTATTAAACATGGTTTTCCGAACCTCCTTCGCCAAAGAAGACGACGTAAATATTCCTGAATTTCAATCAAGAACAACTGCCAAGATGAGAAACATAGAAGTAGATATTCTCGGTGAAACAAAGGAACATAACCTTCATGCGCTCGCGCTAGAAATTGTCACTCCAGTGCTCGCGCGGCCGACCGCCCGTGAGTTTTCATCGATCTCTTGAGGTTTCCCGTTTTGAAAGATCATATTTCCATAAAATAACGACATAGGATATCTCACACAATATTGCAAACACATTCGTAATCAAAATTATGTATTTAACAATAAAATATACAATGGAATACAAAAAGGGCGCCAAATACCCAAGTGAAATATAAAAACATTTTTTTAAATTGTAATGTTTTGGCACTATATAATGTAATACTTTAGGCTAGAATTATTCACTGTCTTCACTCGTCGCAAGAAAAGCTAATTTTGCTTCGAAAAAAGAATTTTTGATTGAAAACGTCACAAACATTTCTGTCAGATGAAAAATGCAGATCAGTCTTTATGCATTTCATTTTCGTTTTGAGGCTGACAACAATTATTGTACGTAACATTCGTGGTTGAATGTCGTAGACAGACGTTTCTCCCACATTCACCGCATTCTCGCTTTGTTTTTATATTCTTTTTTGAGCCACACAAATAACATATTCCGCTCCTAGTAGGGGTTGATACAGCTGGATAAACTACGCCACTCTCTCCCTAACTTTCCAAAAATACTAACAAGTCTTTTGGTAAATGCTTCAATTTAGCTCTTTCTTTCTGCTTTTCGCTCATCAGTTCCAAAGATAACGCATGTAAGAATTGTCTTCTCGTTTTTTCTTTCATAGTACCTGTGTTGAACTGAAAAATGCGTAACGAATTTATTCCTGCCAAGTCAAGTAAGTGAAAAAATATACATGCGGGCCACCTTTGTGTTCTTCTTGATGTTGAAATTCTGCAGCACATGCACATTCACTACTGGAAGAGTCTATAAAATTGAGGAATTATAGGGGAATTACAAAAAGAAATACTTACATTCCGAAGCAGACGAGTAGAACAAAGTCTCGTTAGCGCTCGCAAGGTGGTAACTGACCGTTTTTATAAGTGCCGTAAGCCCTTGCAAGGCGGTAAACTGACCGTGTTTGTAAGTGCCGTAAGCCATCACAAGGCGGTAAACTGACCGCCGAACGTGTTCGGACCCATTTGAACTTGTCCAGAGAGGCAGAGAGGTGCGACTTGGACGAACTTTCAGCAGCATCTGTCGGAAAAGGTGCAACTAGAGAATACATGTCCCTCCCACCGCCTCGTTACCTTTGTGGAGTAAGTATGGCGCGAAATTGCAAAAAGGCGGTCACTTCACCGCCCGCACGAGCGCGTGAAGGTTAAATCACTTACAAATCCAAGGCCTCCGGCCCAGATTGTATACCAGTCAGGTTTCTCTCAGAGTATGCTGATACAATAGCTCCATATTTAGCAATTATATACACCGCTCGCTCACAGAAAGATTCGTACCTAAAGACCGGAAAATTACTCAAGTCACACGAATACCTAAAAAAGGGAAGTAGGAGTAATCCACAGAATTACAGGCCCATATCACTAACGTCGATTTGCAGTAGGATTTTGGAACATATACTGCATTCGAACATTTTGAAGTACCTCGAAGAAAACGACTTATTGACACATAGTCAGCACGGCTTCAGAAAATATCGTTCTTCCGAAACACAACTAGCTCTCTATACTCATGAAGTAATAAGTGCAATCGACAGGGGATGTCAAATTGATTCCATATTTTTAGATTTCCAGAAGGCTTTCGACACCGTTCCTCATAAGCGTCTTCTAACCAAACTGTGTGCCTATGGAATATCACCTCAATTGTGCGACTGGACTCGTGATTTTAGTGTCAGAAAGGTCAAAGTTCGTAGTAATAGACGGAAAGTCATCGAGTAAAACAGAAGTAATATCCGTCGTTTCCCATGGAATTTTATAGGCCCCCTATTGTTCCTGACTATATTAACGACATAGGGGACAATCTGAGTGCCGTCTTGGATTTTTTGCTCATGATGCTGACATTTACCATCTTGTAAAGTTATTAGATGACCAAAACGAATTGCAAAATGATTTAGATAAGACATCTGTATGATGCTTAAAGTGACATTTGACCATGAATAAAAAAGCGTGAAGTTATTCATATGAGTACCAAAAGAAATCCTTTAAATTTCGAATTCGCGATATGTTACACAAATCTGAAGGATGTAAATTCAACTAAATACTTAGGGATTGCAATTACAAATAACCTAAACTGGAAAAATCACATAGATAATGTTGTGGGTAGAGCAAGCCAAAGATTGCTATTCATTGGCAGAACACTTAGAAGGAGCCATAGGTCTACTAAAGGGACTGCTTACACCACGCTTGTCCGCCCTATTCTGGAGTACTGCTGTGCGGTGTGGGATCCGCATCAGATGGGACTGACGCATGACATCGAGAAAGTACAAAGAAGGGCGGCTAGTTTTGTATTGAACTATCACGAAATAAGGGAGACAGTGACACAGAACGATTCCTGAATTGGAGTGGCAACCATTAAAACAAAGGCGTTTTTCGTTGCGACGGGATCTTCTCATGATATTTCAATCACCAGTTTTCTACTCCGATTGCGAAAACATTCTGTTGACACCCTCCTACATAGGGAGAAATGATCATCACGATAACATAAGAGAAATTAGGGCTCTCACAGAAAAATTTAAGTGCTCGTTTTTCCCGCGTACAGTTCGAGAGTGGAACGGTAGAGAGACATCTTGAAGGTGGTTCATTGAACCCTCTGCCAGGCACTTTATTGTGAATAGCAGAATAATCACGTAGATTTTGCAGAATTTTGTTTGTAACACACATTTTGCTTCGTCAAAATGTAGTGTAAGTGTTGTCACTGTGTGCCTCATTACATACAGCATTCGCTTGTTCTCAGGTGATTTTGCACCGGAACTGAGTTTAGTTTCCCCTCTCTTTCTCTCTGCGTGTCTGAGTGTTTGTGTTTGGTTTCTAACAGTTTGTGTTGTCTTTTCTATAAAGTTCGTTTAATGTGTTAAGTAGTGTGCTTTAGAAAGTTTAGTGTATTCATTTGTAATTTTCCTTCTGTCATTACCTTCTGGATGTGGAAGATTTCCTCTGTTGTTACTTTATGGTACAGGTTACGACTGGATTTAAATGTGTTTCTATTGCAGTTGCAGCTGAGTGATGGATTTTGGATATTAAATGGTAAGCAAATGTGCTATGGGAACCGTTTTTTGTAGACCCCTGAGTGTTCTGAACAACCTGCTTTATAGTTCCTGCATGCGTGTCCTATGTGTACTGACTGACAAGTCTGCATGTGAGTTCGTATATGCCTGATATGTGGTGTGTCGTGTGTTCTGAGCTTTTTCTGTGTTGTGTTGTCTGTCCTGCAATATATTTGAAATCCCTGTATTTTTTAATGTGTTTGCACAATATTATTATTATTATAGGTGAATATGCGCCTTTTAGTTTTGTGGGTGTGTTGCTTTTCTGTTGTAACTCCCATGTGCTCGTTTTCAGTATGATGCTGTTCTGTGTGCGTAAGGTCTTGTGTTTATGTGGCCTGTTCTTTTGTTTTCCGTTGACGCATTCGCTGGTTTAGTTCCTGTATCATATGGGTGTCATAACCATTTTCCATTGTTATTTGTTTTATTGCATTTAGTTCCTGCCTGTTGTTTCTTTTGCTTACGTATGTTCTGTTTGATCTGTGGAGTATGAAACTGAAGCTTGCTTGTGCGCCAAGAGGTGGTTCGAATGGTTATGAATGGTGGTGATTGTGGCTGTCGGTTTTCTGAATATTGTATTGTTTATTTTTTGTATGGAGAGATGGAGAAAATTTAGTTTGCTGTGCTTTTGTTGCTAATGTGAAGTAAATTCTTGGGTGTAAATTGTTTATTTCATTGTGCAGCTGTTGTATGTGTTTCGTAGATCAGGCATATTATGTCATCGAAATGACGATACCACTATATAATTTTGTATTTTTTGGTTTTATTGTGTTTATGGAAATCTATTCTCTCTAAGTCGTCCATGAATATGTTGGCTAAGAGGCCACTAATCGATGACGCTATTGGCAGCCCTTCATGTTAGGAATAAAATTATTTGTTGAACACAAAGTAATTTTGTGTTGTTACGTTCTTGAGTATCGTTGATATTTCATACATGTGTCTAGTGTTTCCTTGTTGTTTTAGACCTTTTGTGATGATGCTGATTGTTTCATCTATTGGAATGCAGGTGTATATAGATATGACATCCCTACAGCTTGCAGTATTTGGCATGTCTGTTCTGGATTCTGCTAATTACTTTGAGTTTTTTATGTTCCTGCTGTTTTAAAAAGTCTATATTTTCCTTAGTAATGTGTACGTTAGACTACTGATAAGATGGAGCTTTTCTGAAATTGGTGACTGGTGTTCATGGAATATTTTGTTTGTGCACTTTGGATAGAGTAAATAGAGTGGGTACTTTAGGATTATACTGTTTAATTCTTTTTATATGGACTTTAGAGAATGTATTTTTGATGTTTTTAGTGTTTCTTGAATGTTTTCCTGGTACCTAGCTGTTTGGTCACTGGTCAGTTTGGTAATAGTGTCGTCCTGAAATTCTAGTGTTTCGTCTGTGTATTCCTTTTCGTTAATTTGTTTTATTTTATGTTTCAGCTTGCTGGATGTGATTTCTGCTGGCGTTCTATTGTTGGAAATTGTGGTGGATAATTATTTGTGTTATTTCTACAGCTATTAATTCTCTTGTTAAGTTTCCATTACAATTAGGTGTGCTCAGTTTTTCTTGTTCTCTTATAATATATCGGGAGTCTGTTATGAAACATTCTACTGTTTTGTGCGATATGCGTGTGTCCTCTTCATAGTAGCCTTTTTTCTTGTCTAGTGAGATTTATGTCAGTTGGGTTGATAGTACAGTCACGGAAATTATGTTTTTGATTGCGAAGACTGTTTGCAGTGGGTGTGTTTGTCCTCGTTATGATTCTATTGAGTTGTTTGTTTTGTTTCTCCTGTTTATCTTGTATTACCTTTTGTATGTTTGTCTTCTCCATCTCTTGTTATTTCCTCAAATTGAACTGCCAAACCAAAATGCTTGCATGTATGTCCGAAGGAACATTGCATCATGCTTCTGAACAACGAAGGCATTGCAGTACCGAATTTATCAGCCGACAGTTGGCAAGCGACTTTCAATTAAAATGTCTCCCCAGTACGGGATTGTATATAATGGATGTACGAGCCGACGTTGTTGACACATGGCTGACAACTTAAGGTGGTTTGGGTCTGGCCGTGTATCGTGCACTAATAGCCAAATGGCAAGGCGACCGCTCGCTATAAGCGAGAACTTCGGGTTCGAAGCACCGTCAGACACTACTCTTCACCGTCGTCATTCCTTTATATAGTAGATGGTTGCCCATATTTTGCAACTGCAAATAAATTTCACTTATGAAAGATTACACAAAATATTTATTTAAATTCAGAAGAATTGCGTGGCTCTATACATCATCAAAACCTACAATCACAACAACTGTGCGATATGACAAGCGACACAGAATTAAAATAGAATGTAGCAATACAAAAATATGCCTCAAACGTAAACACAGGAAGTAAGACAGGGGGACTAGAACACAATATTTCCGTTGCAACTAGAACAGTCCGTCTGTCAGTCTCAAAACCAGTATCATAGGGTACCCATTACGTCAAATACAAGAACATTTTTTTTGGTAATGAACACAATCAGGTTTTTATGAAACATAGTAAGTATTCTAGTATAAACAAAAATCAGTCCTGGGGAATTACACGCCTTGTCCATACCCAAATTAAGAAATTCTATACACAGTCATACTCGTAGTGTCTTGTGACGCTTTACAAAAGCTATTAACTCAAAGTATGAAATACATAGTGTAATCGTACATGGCGAACCATGTAATGTAAAACACAGACGGTATAAATTACTGGGAGGGAGTGGGGGAAGGGGGAGGTCGTGAGGAAACCAGTGTTTTATAAAACGTATGAAATATTATTTTAGTGTAAACAAAAATCAGTCACGGAAGATTAAATTTGTATCTATATAATATACAGGGCATTTCTGTGAACGAATTGCCAATGCATTCAAAAAAGCCAATATTCAATCTGGCTTCCAGACATGCAAGAAACATAAGAGTTTTGGGTGCATCTGTTGACGATAAGCACAATAAATTTACAAAGTCTGTTGTATATAAAATCACTCGTGGATCCTACGATAATGTTTACATTGGACAGACAGGTGCGCCTGTTTATCAGATTCAGGGAACACTTAAGAAAAACACTACTGCTGTGGGTTACAATTACAATGATAAGAAGCTTCGCTTAGATACGATTGAAAATTCTGTAACGGTCTTACATATACCGTCGAAAGGCTTAAACTTAGAGATTTCGGAAGAAATTGAGATTTATAAGCATTTTAATACTAACGATCATCATGTTAACCTCATGAATGAACAGATCGGCTCCCACAGGCAACGGTTTTTCAGTATTGTATAGGATTTGTTATGAGCGTAGCTTCATGGTACCAATGTCTGATTCTGATAAATTTTTATATCGTGCACCTGCCCTGACCTCCACCCCCTTACTCCCCCACCCCCTCCCACCGTGTGGCCCCTAATTTTTACTATCTGTGCTTTACATTTTACGGTTTTGGATTTAGATTACACTATGTATTTTATATTTAAAAGTATAAGTTTTATAAAGCATCACAAGCCGCTACATTTTTAAAGTTTGATGGTGCTTGGCACCAAGTATCTTCTCTTAGTTTTATATAGATATGATGTACACTTTCAGACGCAGATTTTTGTTAACACTAAAATAATATTTCCGTCGTTTTACAAAATGATTCCTCCTCACCCCCTCTCATCCAGTAATTTCTACTGTCTGTGTCTTAAATTATATGATTGGCGATGTACCATTACAGTATGTATTTTATAGTTTGAGTTGATAACTTTTGTAAACCGTCACTAGACGATGCGATTTAAACGTTTGATGATGATACATGGAACCATAGTTTTGTATGCGAATGGTATGCAATTACCCACAACTGATTTTTGTCTGCGCTAAAATAGTTCCTATGTTTCACAAAAAAGCTGTTTGTGCTCATTAGCAGAAAATTGCTCTTCTGTTTGACATAAACGCAGCAGCGCAAATTAGGTACTTTCTGATACCGCATTTGAATCCGACAGACGGACTGCCCTAGTATTGTATTCTTCTTCCCCTGTCTGACCGCTTGTATTTACATTTGTGGCATATTTTTGTATTGCTATTTTATATTTTAATTTTATGTTGCTTGTCGTACCACACAGTTGTTGTGGTTACAGCTTTTGACCATGTTTGGAGCCAAGTAATACTCCCGAATTTGAAGGCACCTTTTGTTATTGTAAAATCATTACCATTTGTATGCCGAAAATACTTCTTTTATAATTAGTTGGTTCACAGCCATCAGATATATCGTGTAATAACTGTACATTAGCCGATGCGGCTTGGCGCCACTATACCTTTTGTAATGCCACATAGTGGAAAAAAATGTCTTCTTGCACAGCGCTCTGCAGAATTGTGTCTGTAGTCTGCGTTTGTATGTTTAGAAAACAATTTGACGGCATGTCTATGTGCAGAAATCGGTCATGTGTAGGAGTAGTATAGTTTGTTTCAGCAGTCTTCAACTGAAGTGGAGCTCTATAGCTATCCACAACTATATTTTATAAAATATTTTTGTATTTGATTTCTTCATGATATTGCAATTTTAGAAAGTAAGTAGTTTTTATTATTATTATTATTGTTGTGGTCTACAGTCCAATGACTGGTTTGATGCAGCACTGCATGCAACTCTATCCTCTGCAAGCCTCTCACCTCCGACTAACTACTGCAACCTACATCCTTCTGAATCTGCTTGCTGTATTTATCTCTTGGTCCCATCTACGATTTTTACCCCCCCCCCCCCCCCCAACTCTTCCCTTCGGTACTAAACTGGTGATCCCTTGATGTCTCGGAATGTGTCCTACCACCTGATCCCTTCTTCCAGTCAGGTGTGCCACAAATTTCTTTTCTCCCCAATTCTATTCAGTTCCTCCTCATTAGTTACGTTATCTGCGCAACTAATCTTCAGCATTCTTGTGTAGTGCCACATTTCAAAAGCATCCATTCTGTTATTGTCTAAACTGTTTATCGCCCATGTTTCAATTGCATACGTGGCTAAACTCCAAACAAATACTTTCAGAAAAGAGTTCCTAAGTACGTAAATCTATAATCGATGCTATCAAATTTCTCTTCTTCAGAAATGCGTTTCTTGCCATCACATTTCGTAATCTAGTTCCCTCAGCGTTCCCTAATTTAATTCGACTACATTTCGTTATCCTCCTTTTGCTTTTGTTGATGTTCATCTTATATCCTGCTTTCAAGATATTATCTATTCCATTCAACTGCTCCTCCAATTCCTTTGCTGTCTCTGACAGAATTACAATGTCATCAGGAAACCTCAAAGTTTTTATATCTTCTCCTTGGACATCGTTTTGTACCACAAATCCATCCTTTGTTTCATTTAGTGCTTGCTCAATATACAGACTGATTGACATCTGAGGTAATAAGCTCAAGTATTGCACTAGTTCCTCATCTTGTTTCAAACGAAAGAATATTCCAAGACAGAAAAAGTAAATTTCTCCAGTGATGTAACAATCAGACATTGTCGTACGGGGAACATGATTTCCTTACTTCTCCTTGGCAAGGCGTATAAACATGCGGGGGCGAAAATGGATGAGATTCTCATCGCGTGGACGAGTGGCAACCTTTCTGCCTGGTGCTGTCATCTTGCGGCAGAAGCCCTAACTACAGGTTCACTTGGACGCGCCACAGCTTCGCCATACGTCACACGTTGTGCAGATGACGCTTCAGTGAAGACAGCCGTCCGTGTAATTAGATCTAACTCAACATCTGAAACGCACAAATACAAGTGTAAGTAATGTAGCGACCAATGAAGTGCAACATCTAACCCAGCTTCTTTCCTGCTCAGAGCATTTTTAGGTAATAAGAATCCTGTGAAGAAGAATTGTGGTATGTTAGAAAATGACGGGTCAAGCGCCAAAACAGGAAAAAAATTGAGTTGTTGGTGAAATTCCCCTGAAATGCCAAGGCCAATAACGTGTACTCTAACACAAGCGCCAGAACAACAGAAAACAGTGTTTACAGCGGTCAAAAGATGGCACTCGTGTCTAAGATAAAGTCGATGTACAAATGATGAGTCATATGCCAACTTTCTGTTAGTGTTTTGGCGTGCAAACTGAAGTACCTCTATGATTTCTTTGGAGCACTGAAGTAATTATTATATGCAAGTAATACAGATTATTGCAAAATGGAAAAGAAAAATGCACCAAAAAGAGGAAAAGAGATGAAGATAGTGTTCAAAGTGAAAGAAAGAAGCTAGCTTGTGAAGTAAAGGCAATACTCGAAAGGCAATATTGTCGTTCCATCTAAAGAAGCTCCAGAACACTAAGTAGCGCTTGACAGTCATTTTAACATTTATTATAAGGTTTGGAATGAAGTTAAGCAATATTAAGGTATATTAATCTGTTTAATTTATTATTGAAACGAATTTCGTGTCGGCTACAGTCATTGTTCTTATTATGACGCTATACTTAACTACATGCTGGAATCATTTATGTACCTAACAGAAGACGATTACGTTACGAAAACAGAACACAAGTTTTTGGTGAAAAGACATTCTTTTGTGTCATACGGTCGTGATTAGCTCACTTTGAGAAACAAAAGGGACTAATGGTGAGTGAAGTTCCGAAACATTAAATGTGAACCTAGGTTGTCTAAAGAAAATATAAGGGATTTAGCTAAAATTATTCCTTTTGTAAAAGAGAGAATATGTGGTATTACGAGAACCTTGTGATGTGAGTGAAAATGGTAATGGCATTTCTATAGTTACTTATGTAAAAGCTATTGGGTACAGAACGTTTAATTTTCTTCAAATTTTATATGATTTTGTTCTTAATCATATTGACACAGAATAAAAACACACATGTGACATGAAGACTGTATAGCCTTTGTGTTTGTGTCGCGGTCCTCAGCTTTTGTATAACTACTATACGGATTTTGTTGATTATCTCTAAATCAGATTTTTGGCGCTTGTCCCAGTAAACTTAAATGCCACTATATAAGAAAAGGCAGCGTTTAATAATTTTTGACACCTTGTAGCAATATTTTATTCATCGAACAAATTGATTTTCATGAAAATTTAAAAAATGGCACACTGATATAGAGACTCCTTCAAAGCGCAATATAAATATGGTATAGGACCCAATTAGCTGATTAAGAGGTTGTAATAATTCACGTGACAGCAGAACAGACGTTACACGACGCTTTTATGGACAATTTGTTCATTTTAATCCAAGTATCAATTAGTCTTCGGCGCCGAAAGACTAAAGTACGACGTGATGTGTTCATTTGTTTACAGATGTTATCATCAAGTTATTTATGTGGAAATTATCATACAGTCAGTGTTCCCAGATTAGGATTAGATTAGATTAGTTTTTCGTTCCATAGATCCGTGTTGAGGAAATCCTCGTGGATGTGGAACATGTCCTTTTTTTTAATAAAAAATAAGAAGCTAATAGTATAAATATATACAACACATCATTTGTTTCTATTAAAAAATTCGTCAATTTAGTAGAAGGAGTTGGCCACTAGTAAGTCTTTCAGGCTCCTTTTAAACTGATCTGTATTTGTAACTAAATTTTTTATGTTTGCTGGCAAATTATTGAAGATGAGTGTTCCTGAGTAGTGGACCCCTTTTTGAACTAAAGTAAGTGCTTTTAAGTCCTTCTGCAGATCATTTTTGTTCCTGGTATTGTATGTATGAACTGAGCTGTTTGTTGGAAAAAGAGATATACTATTTAGGACAAATTTCGTTAAGGAGTAAATATATTGATAGGCAGTAGTTAGTATACCAGTTCTTTGAAGAGGTTTCTACAAGACGTCCGTGAGTTTACTCCACAAATAATACGTATTACACGCTTTTGGACTCTGAAAACTTTTGTTTGACTTGAAGAGTTACCCCAAAATATTATACCATATGACATTATGGAATGAAAGTAGGCAAAGTATGCAAGCTTTTTCACTTTTATGTCGCCTATGTCTGCTAACACTCGAATTGCAAATACAGATTTGTTAAGGAGTTTCTGGAGTTCTGTGGTGTGCTCCTCCCAACTGAATTTATTATCAAGCTGTAATCCCAGGAATTTAAGACTGCCAACCTCTTCTATCTGCTCTTCTTCATACTTTATGCATATGCTGGGTGGATACCTCTTACAGTTCTGAATTGCATGTAGTGAGTCTTTTCAAAGTTTAATGTCAATGAGTTGGCTTTAAACCATTTATTAATATCCATGAAAATATCATTAGCAAATCTTTCTAGAACTACACTCGACATACTATTTATTGCAATACTTGTGTGATCTGCAAACAAAACGAACTCTGCTTCTGACAGGTTGTATGATCGGTTTCTAAAAGGTAGTGTAGATGGAAAGGATGTTGGTAGACACTGAAGATTCCGAATTCCGGAAGGGAAGATCCTATAATGACATTTTTACTTTACTGCGGGGTCCTGCCCATTAGTCGCTTATAGGGTGCCTAAGGATGCTGCTCTCTCGGATACCTATACAAGAATTCAAGCAAATGACATTAATAGTTTTATTTCAATAAAGCAGATTGACAGTACTTACCTTTGTATTTATAAAAAAGCGATGGTCGACATGAAAACTCAGAATCCTTCACTATATATAATGTCCATGTAAGTAATGGATATACCTCCTCCAGAATAGGCCATGAAGGCCCAACGGCACCGACCGGCCTCCGTGTCATCCTCAGTCCATAGGCGTCGCTGGTTGCGGATGTGGAGGGGCAAGTGGTCAGCACACCGCTCTCCCGGCCGTATGCGAGTTTCCGAGATCGGAGCTGCCATTTCTCAAACAAGTAGCTCCTCAGTTTGCCTCCCAAGGGCTAAGTGCATCCCGCTTGCCAACAGCGCTCGGTAGACGGGATGGTCACCCATGCAAATACTAGCCTAGCCCGACAGCGCTTAACTTTGGTGATCTGACGGGAATCGGTGTTACCAAGGCCGTTGCCAAGCAATGGATATAGATCACTAATAACTGCTGTCTTAGTGCCGGTCTAGTACTGTGCGGCCGAGGCTGGCAGGAGCAGGGCCTCTATTCTCTTCTTGTAGAGACCGTGGTGAGGTCCTAGTCAGCGGGCTATTAGCTGACATCGTCTCACAGCCTACTCTGCTCTTACGTTCTCCATATTCGTGCCGGCGCTTTTCGTTACGCCGGCACAATAGCTAATGCCAAAGAGGCTGGAAACAAATAAGATGAGCTATTTTGTGTTCATAGCTCTCAGGTGGGCGAATGACATAGTGTCGACGAAGACACAGGTCAGGGAAGTGGAAATGAAAAGAGATATTTCCAGAAGTTTATGCAACCTGTAAAGGTTCGCAGAGTGTGTAATTAACGTGGGGAAATAAATTATAACATAATGAAAGTTTTAAAGCAGAGATGTTGCTTGTCTCCTGTACTGTTGAAAATATACATCATTCATGCCCTAAACTTACGGTGTAAGAAATGTACAGCAATAGTCATTTAGATTGCAAACGTCAATGTACGTACACAATGTTCTTCGGAGACGATCGAGTGGTGGCGGCTGGTGAAGCGGATGCTAAGAAAATTGTTAGAAGAATAAGATAACTGGGAATTGAAGGTAGCTGGCCCCGCCGGAGGTTCGAGTACTCCCTCGGGCACGGGTGTGTGTTTGTCCTTAGGTTGGTTGGTTGTTTGGGGAAGGAGACCAGACAGCGAGGTCATCAGTCTCATCGGATTAGGGAAGGACGGGGAAGGAAGTCGGCCGTGCCCTTTGAAAGGAACCATCCCGGCATTTGCCTGGTGCGATTTAGGGAAATCACGGAAAACCTAAATCAGGATGGCCGGACGCGGGATTGAACCGTCGTCCTCCCGAACACGAGTCCAGTGTCTAACCACTGCGCCACCTCGCTCGGTTTGTCCTTAGGATAATTTAGGTTACGTAGTGTGTAAGCTTAGGGACTGATGACCTTAACAGTTAAGTCCCATAAGATTTCACACACATTTCACACAATTGAAGGTAAGTTTTCAAATGACTTAATATCTATGCTGTGGAGAAAATGTAGGGAGCATAATAACAGACGATCAGCACATGAAGGCAAGTAAAAATTGAAACATTTGGATAGCATGCAATTGGAAACGGAAGAAGTAATTGGGAAATACAGCAAGGAGCAGCTCACTGGAAAACAGCTATCAAGAAGATAACCCTCTCTTACGGTCCTCTGATATGAGCTGAAAAGTAAAGAAGGTACTCTGTCGAAGTATTTTAGGTGTATAACAAATTATGGATGAAGTTCTGCGAGCTTACTGGAAAAAATAAAAGCAAATTGAAAGACACCACGAAAGATATACAGTGAGGTGACAAAAGTCATGGAATAGCGATATAAACAATATACAGACGGAAGCAGTATCACGTACACAAGGTATAAAAGGACAGAGCATTGGTGGAGCTCTCTCTGTACTCAGGCGATTCATGTGAAAAGGTTTCCGACGTGATTATGGCCACACGCCGGGAATTAACAGACTTTGAACGAGCAATGGTAGCTAGAGCTAGACGCATGGGACATTTCATTTCGGAACTCGTTGGGGATTCAATATTCCGAGGTGGACACAGTCAAGAATGTGGCCCTCACCACAGACAATGCAGTGGCCGACGGCCTTCACATTAAGACCGAGAGCAGAGGCGCTTGAGGCCAAGCAACACTGCGTGACATAACAGTAAAAAACATTGTGGGACGTACGGCGAACGTACCCGTTGGGACGGTGCGGCGAAATTTGGCGTTGATAGGCTGTGACATCAGACGACGGCCCGAGTGGCTTTGCTATAAGCACGACATCGCTTGCAGCGCTTCTCCGGGGTTTGTGTCCAAATCGGTTAGACCCTAGACGACGGGAAAACCGTGGCACGATCAGATGAGTCCCGATTTCCGTTCGAGACAGCTGGTGTTTGGGATCTAGTGTGGCGCAGATCCCACGAAGCTGTGGACCGAAGTTGCCAATGAGGCTATGCAAGTGGCACCATAATTGAGTGAGCTATGTTTATCTGGAATGGACTGGGTCCTCTGGTCCAACTGAACCGATCATTGAATGTAAATGGTTATGTTCGACTACGTGGAGACCTTTTGCTGCCATTCATGGACTTCATGTTCCTAAACAACGGTGGAATTTTTTTTTTGGATGACTATGCCCAATGTTATTGAGCCATAGCCGTTCACGATTGGTTTGAAGAATACTCTGGACAGTTCGAGCAAATGATTTGGCCACCCAGATTGCCGGACATGAATACTATTGAACACTTATAAGACATAATCGAGAGATCAGTTCGTGCGCGAAATCCTGCACCGACAACACTTTCGCAATTACGGACGACTGTAGAGATATGAAAAGTCCCCTTAGAAAAATTATTACAAGACTGTGCTTAAACTGAAACACAATATTTTTTAGCGCAACGCAATCTGACTTTCAAAAATCCCTACGAAAGAAGGGCCCTGACTAACAATAACCTATACGTTTCACAAATCACTTACCTCACAAAAATCTTCGTTACTCAAGCTACTGCAATACAGCGAGCGCCACTACTGCCAGCTAAATAAAAGATTCAAACTACTGAAGGCACTAACTACTGATAGGCATAGTTAGCAAATGAAAGATTTTAATAGAGAACAAACAATGTATTTACCTCACTAGTCATAATATATATAGCAGTTCATGACACCAATTCTTACAAATTTCAAAACTCCGCCATCTCTCTCCCCACGTCCACCACTGCTGGCGGCTCACCTCCAACTGCGCAACGCTACGCGCTGTTAGCATCCAGCTGCCGCTGCTCAACACTACAATGGCAGACAACAATGCAAACTAAACACAGACTGCCACAGCACAGCCAGTGATTTTTCATACCGAGCGCTAAGCGGCGTTACCAATAAGAAAACCTAAACAGCCTACTTACAGATAACACGGCTCAATATTTCTGCAGGGTATGAAGATAGTAACTATTCTCGAAAGAACAGATACCATTGATGACCGTGCAGCTTCTCTAGAATAAATTATAATTGAAACCCTCGGCTGCCGACAGGTGTTGCTGACATACCTTGATGAGAAGAGCTGAAAATGTGTGCCCCGACCGGGACTCGAACCCTGAATCTCCTGCTTACATGGCAGAGGCGCTATCCATCTGAGCCACCGAGGACACAAATGAATAACGCGACTGCAGGGACTTATCCCTTGCACGCTTCCCGTGAGACCTACATTCCCAACTGTCCACAATCTACAAAATGTTCTAAAAGATACTTTACCCGTCCACTCGTTTCTCGCGCCCACTTAACTTGACGATTCCCGTAAGAGTTCGGGCAACCTGTGCGCACTCGCACAGACGAAGTTCAATGGCCGGGTAGCCATTTAACTGTATATGAAGTTAGTAACTGTTCTGGAAAGAACAGATACCATTGATGACCGTGCAGCTTCTCTAGAATAAATAATTAATTGAAACCCTCAGCTGGCGACAGGTGTCGTTGACATACCTTGATGGGGACAGCTGAAAATGTATTAAATGGCTACCTGGCTGTTGACCTTCGTCTGTGCCAGTGCGCACAGGTTGTCCGAACTCTTACGGGATTCGTCAACTTAAGTGGGCGCGAGTAACAAGTGGATGGGCAAAGTATATATTACAACATTACGTATGTAAATTGTGGACAGTTGGGAATGTGGGTCTCACGGGAAGCGTGCACGGGATAAGTCCCTGCAGTTGCGCTATTCTTCTGTGTCGTCGATGGCTCAGATGGATCGAGCGTCTGCCATGTAAGCAGGAGATCCCCGGTTCGAGTCTCGGTCGGGGCACACGTTTTCAGCTGTTCCCATCAAGGTATGTCAACAACTCCTGTCGGCAGCTGAGGGTTTCAATTAATTATCATTTCTGCAGGGGATTTACAATGATTTAATGATTCCATGCCACAGCGAGTCGCCGCACTATGTCCAGCAAAAGGAGGTCCGACACGACATTAGGAGGTATCCAATAATTTTTGTCGCCTGAGTGTACAACGATTAGGGAAATGACAGAGAGTCAAGGAAGCATCACAGATAAAAGAGAAGAACGGCAGCTTGCTTGTATGGACATACGATGTGAATGACAAATGACAGGTGGCCAAAGAAAATCTTGATGCACCATCCTGGGGGAAGAAGGAGAACAGGAAGACAGGGGGTTGTTCGGTCAGATGGGGAAAAGGGGGAAGAAAGAGAAATAGAAGAGGAGAAGACAGAAAACGATGGCGACAGGTATGTGGGATGTGGCGATACCTGTAGGAACCCAGGACAAGAGAGATGCTATCTCTATGGCTATATCTGAATACCCACCAATGCCAACGTCCTTGTAGTTCATTTCCTGTGCCTGTCACTTCGTCCTGAAATTTAGTGGTCCGTTCTAGAACTGGCGTTTCTTTAAGATTTGTACAAGCTCCTAGTCCTAATCTTTACTCAGGTGTCAGCATTTATCAGCAGCTGAATTACATCTAGATACAGGGCCGTTTCGAGAATGTTCTTCCACACAAGCTCCACTGACGCCCTGTGTTTACTGTGGGAGAGATGCAAAGAGAAATAACGACACGTTATGGCATAAAAGAAGATTTCATTGTAATTTCTAATATTTTGTTTGTTTTTAATTTGAAAACTAATTTTAGACATGTTTATGTTATTTGAGTCGTTGGTCAAGGTAGTATTAATTACTATCGGAGGAAATCAGCATTGCCCAGGTATTAATTTATAACTGGGCGTCCACGCCCGTACCACACAGCGTTTGGGCTCGTGCTCAATGTTTTTGACTTCATAATTTTATAGGTACATTCCGCGACATATATGGATACTGTGTGGAGTGAGTACCAACGAAGTAATAAATTTAAATGTTGTGCACGATGCGGCTGTTTTTCACGAAGCTCACGGTTTATGACGTCATATCTCCTAACTATATGTCGTACAGTTATATAATACTGTAGGAACTTGCAGCGGCATATGTAGAAACTGTCACTGTCTGAAAAATGTGTTACGAATGGAGTTAGTACCAGTGAAGTAATAAATTTAATCTTCATGGACGACGCGACACTTTTTCACACACCTCATTATTTATGACGCCATATGTCCTGAACTATGTGTGGGACGATGATATAATTTTCAACTTACATTCAGTGGTATATTTAAATACTGTCTGTAAAATATGTCACGAAACGTCAAGCCTCACGCGGTTCTTTTACTACATGAACAGCGTGGAAATATTAAGCTATAAACATTTTTGCTCATAATTTTATGTGTTCCTTTTTCCATAAAACACGAACTGTCAACTTTCGTGTAGTGCATAGGATCACTTATTTTCGACAGATGGCCTATTGTCAGTGGCACGAGTTCTTAAAAGTGTCGAACTCTATCAAGTGTCGAGTTCTCCTTAAACGACCCTATTTAAAACCAACCGGCGTTTGTTTTACTGGCGGAACAGGCGCTTTTGCCAACTCTGTGCGGAGTTTGCTAATTCGCTTGATTACGTCAGCAGAGGCACGTGTGCCAAAAGACTGCACACTTTTGATGCTACCTATCAGTACACAGTTTTTGAGCCAAAATCTCTCTAGGCATAATTTTTACAGACGAAGACACACGCAGTTTTGTAGTAAACCATTCTCTAAAAGAGACGCGTATTGACCATGTATATGGATATCTCGCTGAACAGAGAAGGCTGTGGGGGCGATCACTCATATCCTTTGGCAAAAGTAAAGGAAATTTTATACTCGTAAGGCTCATCACTATTGTAACAATAGATACGGCAACGATTCAATAGGGTCTCCGATATTCATACCAGTAAGTTGAAGAACTGATCATCAAGTTACAGAATGCTGTATTTTCCACTATCTTGGAGTGTTTATACGTCGAAAGAAGTAGCCACCCCCTGTACGAGGTACTTGTAGGAAGTGCTAAAATTATGCTACAACCTTCAACAGGGGTTGAGCGTCTGCTGGATTAAGGTAAATTGCAGTATTAAGGGAAACGGAACGGTGGATGTTTTGGTAAAAGATATCACTCACTATGGAGAAATTACTCTACTACGTCCGCCTCGCAAGACCCAACGGTACAGACCGACCGCCGAGACATTCTCTGCCGACAGGCATCACTGGATATGGATTATGGAGGGGCATGCGATCAGTACACCGCTCACCCGGCAGTTGCCAGTTTTCGAGGCCGGAGCCGCTACTTCTCAATCAAGTAGCTACTCAGTTGTCATTCTAAGAGCTGAGTGTTGACCGCACTCGGCAGACCCGGACGATGACTCATCCAAGTATTAGCCAAGCCCAAAAACGCTTAACTTCGGTGATCTGACGCGAAGTGGTGTTACGGATGCGGCAAGGCTCTTGACTTGGAGAGGTAAGTCATTATCATTTCTGAGCTACTGATGTACTACGAGGGGTTAGAACTTCCGTCAGGCTAGTGTGAGAGAAAGTAGTGGAAAATCTTTCGCACAAATAAGGCCTTCCTAAAAACACATGCTGGTGCATCTGCCATTTTTTTTTCCCAACGAATGCTAACACAGCACGTAGCTTATGCGAACTGTGCTGTTTTGTTCACGTTTTCTGAAATATTTAGAAGTGTCCTGCATAGTGCCTTACATCGTGCTATTCTGAGCTTTCATTCCGCTCATGTTTACATCGATATATGGATTAGACACAAAAACCTCGCGTTTTATTTTATTGCTACTTTTCTTTGCTGTCCGAATGAAGAATAAAGGTGCAAGAAACATGTATACACTCATGCTCATAAATTAAAGATAATGTTGATACATGATGAAACAACGCTCTGGTGGGCGGTTTGCTGGTTTAAATCACCTCGGGATATGACCTTGCGGTGCATTTGACCTGCGGTGGCGCTGGCAGCAGTCCACATACGCAGGGGTGTGTTGGTGCATGTCGGAGTACGGTGCAGCGAGTAACTGTGCAGACGTTTTCAGACGTTAATGGTGACAGTGTGTTGAAAATGGCTCAAAGAACACATACTGATGGCGTTATGAGGGGTAGAATACTAGGGCGATGGAGGCTGATCAAACACAGCAGATGGCAGCACGAGCCTTCCGTGTGCCACAAGTGTGATCTCAAGATTACAGGAAACGTCTCCAGGCGCTACAGTATGGGACGTCCACAGTGTACAGCACCACAAGAAGACCGATATCTCACCATCAGTGCCCGCAGACGGCCACGGAGTACTACAGGTAGCCTTCCTCTGGACCTTACTGCAGCCACTGGAACAGTTGTCTCCAGGCACACAGTCTACAGACGACTGAAGAGACATGGTTTATTCACCTGGAGACCTGCAAGATGCATGGTACATGGTCTTCCTCCTGATGGATGATAACGCACGGCCCCATCGAGCTGCCATCGTGGAGAAGTACCTTGAAACAGAAGGTATCAGGCGAATGGAGTGGCCTGCCTGTTCTCCAGACGTAAACTCCATAGAGCACGTTTGTGATGCTCTCGGTCGACGTATCGCTGCACGCTTCAAACCCCTGCGACAGGCAGCTGCTCGACCACCTGATCCAGAGTATGCCAAACCGTTGTGCGGCCAGTGTACGTGTGCATGGTGATCATATCCCATATTGATGTCGGGGTCGCAGGAAACAGTGGCGTTATGTAGCACATGTGTTTCGGGACGGTTTTCTCAACTTATCACCAATACCGTGGACTTACAGATCTGTGTCTTGTGTGTTCCCTATGTGCCTATGCTATTACCGCCAGTTTTGTGTAGTGCGACGTTCTGTGGCACCACATTCTGCAATTATCCTTAATTTATGAGTATGAGTGTATTTCTGTGATAGAATCGCGTATTATGTTTATGCTTTATTTCCATCGCGGAATTCAAATTAAATATTCGATAATGACGTTTACTAAATCATGTACCAGACTCCTATAAGTACGAGTTGACGCAGCTGCATCTAAAGTGCATATTTTCGCAATAACCAAGTATAAATACGAAACTCACCAAACACGGCACTTCTAATCTTATGAAGGCTTGCTTCATTAATTTTCCAGGGCACAGAAGGACACACTTAATACTTACACACTACACAATTCCTTCTCCAAGGCAAAGCACACGTTATGTGTAAATATGGAAAAATGGCTGAAATTGACAAGGACCGACTGTCTGTAGTTAATTTCAACCTTCTGCATTCTTCTAGTTGCATACGAAGTAAACCATTTGTGCCCTGTCCCACTCATACCACAATACTTAAGCTCATACAGAAGAATTTCATGATTCACACAGTTAAGTCTTTGAGAGATCACAAAAAATGTCAATGGGTGATGTTCGGTTATTCAGAGCATTTAATATTTGATCAGCATCTTCTGTTGAGAAGGCTTTTTGAAAACCAAATTGACATTTTGTTAGTACTTCATTTTTACAAATACACGAAGCTACTCTTGTATGCATTAATTTTCAAGAATTTTGGACAAAGTTGTCAGAAGTGAGATTGGGCAGTAGTTGTTACATCCCCCTTTTTATGCAATCATGTAACAATAGTATATACCATTCTATCTGGAAAAATGCCCAATTTCAGTTAGCTACTACATATGTGGCTGACAATCCCACTTATCTCTTGGTATGAAGCTTTTAGTTCTCTGTTGGAAATGCCATCAACTGCATGAGAGCTTTTACTTTTGAGTGAAATTATTATTTTTCTAATTTCAGTAGGAGAGGATGGGTGAATTTGTTTCATCAAATTGCATAGGTACTGCCTCCTCCAAATACAGCCTTGCATTTTGTAATGAACAGCTGGATCCTATTTTCTCTACAACAGTTAAAAATGATTACTAAAAATATTTTATATCTCTGACTTTTTGTTATGAAAATTTGGGGCTGCTATCTCCCTACAGGCAGAATCTGTGTTAAGAGGATGTACTTTCAAAGCAGCTGGGAACAGAAACTTACGTTAGAATATCACATACGATTTTTTCTATTAAATATTGTTCAGGTCATAATAAATATTATTTACTTCGAATACATAAGTGTGCACTACGTCCGGGTTCCCAGTTTCCACGACGACAATTGGCAGTCCATTTTTTTCTTCTCTCCGAATGTTCTGGAAAACGAACCATTCTAAATACGCTTCTAGAATGGTTGGAACAGTTTATGGCATCACAACCAACCATAATTTCGTGCTAAAGTGCCGGGATGCAAATCCTATAGCATCGCAGAATGTTTACGCTTCAGAACTCTGGGAAACAAAATGGTGGATGCCCCAGCTCGTACTTACAGGCGCCTTATTCGCAACCACTGCGTCACTGATATGACAAATGCCAATATTCAAGGCAATTCACAACCTCCATTACACAGCACACTCCTATACTTCTATCAAAGCAATCGGCGCCCACAAGAGGGGCGGAAATGACACACACATACAGACACACACATACACATACACCAACACAAACACATACACATACACATACACATACACCAACACAAACACAAACACACACACACACATACACACACAGCACACAAACGCACGCGCGCGCGCACACACACACACACACACACACACACGAATCATTGTCCTTAACCCCTCTCCTAGAATTTGGGACAGCGAGTGTTTTTTTTATTGGAAAATTCTCTCAGTTGTAGATAAAATTATCAGTGACTATACTAACCCGAAGATCTAGCATTGTCAGGTGCGACAGGTGTGTTGTGGTTTTAACAATCAGTACACAGTTTGGGTTTATTTGGTTGTTTACGATAAATTAAGCCTTTCCTTTGGCAATACCGTGGCTTCTGTGCTGTCCTAAAGTAAGGGCGGATACAAAGATTTACAGAACATGTCAAAGCAAAGACTTTTAAGTAATAGAACCCAGTACGTTGTCCTCGATGGTGAGTGTTCATCGGAGGTGAGGGTAGCATCTGGAGTGCCCCAGGGAAGTGTGGTAGGTCCACTGTTGTTTTCTATCTACATAAATGATCTTTTGGATACGGTAGATAGAAATGTGAGGCTGTTTGCTGATGATCCTGTGGTGTACGGGAAGGTGTCGTCGTTGAGTGACTGTAGAACGATACAAGATGACTTGGACAGGATTTGTTTGGTGTAAAGAATGGCAGCTAACTCTGTAAGTAGGATGTTTAGGTCTTTTTTATTGGTAACGCCGCCGCCACGTAGCGCTCTGTATGAAAATCACTGGCTGTACCGTGTGCAGTCTGTGGCTGGTTTGCATTGTTGTCTGCCATTGTAGTGTTGGGCAGCGGCAGCTGGATGCTTACAGCGCGTAGCGTTGCGCAGTTGGAGGTGAGCCGCCAGCAGTGATGGACGTGGGGAGAGAGATGGCGGAGTTTTGAAATTTGTAAGACTGGATGTCATGAACTGATATATATATTATTACTCTTAAGGTAAATACATTGTTCTGTATTAAAATCTTTCATTCGCTAACTATGCCTATCAATAGTTAGTGCCTTCAGTAGTTTGAATCTTTTATTTAGCTCGCAGTAATGGCACTCGCTGTATTGCAGTAGCTTCAGTAACGAAGATTTTTGCGAGGTAAGTGATTTGTGAAACGTATAGGTTAATGCTAGTCAGGGCCATTCTTTCGTAGGGATTTTTGGAAGTCAGATTGCGTTGCGCTAAAAAAATATTGTGTGTCAGTTTAAGCACAGTCGTGTATAATTGTTCTAAGGGGACGTTTCAACTCTAAATATAGATAAATGTAAATTAATGCAGATGAATAGGAAAAAGAATCCCGTAATGTTTGAATACTCCATTAGTAGTCTAGTACTTGACACAGTCACGTCGATTAAATATTTGGGCGTAACATTGCACAGCGATATGAATCGGGACAAGCATGTAATGGCAGTTGTGGGGAAGGCGGATAGTCGTCTTCGGTTCATTGGTAGAATTTTGGGAAGATGTGGTTCATCTGTTAAGGAGACCGCTTATAAAACACTAATACGACCTATTCTTGAGTTCTGCTTGTGCGTTTGGGATCCCTATCAGGTCGGATTGGGGGAGGACATAGAAGCAATTCAGAGGCGGGCTGCTAGGTTTGTTACTGGTAGGTTTGATCATCACGCGAGTGTTACGGAAATGCTTCAGGAACTCGGGTGGGAGAGTCTCTGGAGGAAAGGAGGCGTTCTTCTCGTGAATCGCTACTGAGGAAATTTAGAGAACCAGCATTTTAGGTTGACTGCAGTACAATTTTACTGCCGCCAACTTTAGGGCTCGTACAGATGCATATAGGCAGTGATTCTTCCCTCGGAAGTTGGATTCCGTTGACAATGGTTTTTTCGCATTTACCTTCGTTGTACCTACGTTTTTCTTTCTAGATTCTGTGATTGCCCTTTTTAGAGATGCCCAGTCCTCTTCAAATGAACTATCTATTGAGCTGATCATTATCACACTATATATAGCCTTAGAGAACTTCAAGTGTAACTCTTCATTCCTTAGCGCTTCCTTATCAAACTTCCTTGAGTACTGATTCTTTCTGCCTAATCTCTTAGACTTCAGCCTACTCTTCATCGTTATTAAATTGTCAAAAAAAAAAAAAAAAAAAAAACCTGAGCACTATCGGACTTAACATCTGGAGTCATCAGTCCCCTAGAACTTAGAACTACTTAAACCTAACTAACCTAAGGACATCACAAACATCCATGCCCGAGGCAGGATTCGAACCTGCGACCGTAGCAGTCGCGCGGTTCCGGACTGAGCGCCTAGAACCGATAGACCAGCGCGGCCGGCATTACATTGTCATCTGAGTCTATGCCTGCTCCTAGGTACACGTTACAATCCAATATCTGATTTCGAAATCTCTTCCTGATCTTGACGTAATGTAGCTGAAATATTCTCATATCTCCCACCCTTCTCCAAGTATACCTCCTCCTCTTGTGGTTCTTGAACTCTGTTACTGATTGAAAGTTTTTGCAGAACTGAATTAGTCTTTCTCCTCTCTCATTCCTAGTACCAAACCCACATTCTTCTGTAAACCTTTTTTCTACTCCTTCCCCTACAGCCGCATTCCAGTCCTCCATGACTATTAGATTTTCATCTCCCTTTACATACAGAATTACTAGTTCAATATCCTCACATCGTTTCTCTATCCCTTCATCTTCACCTCGTGACGGCGGCATGTATACCTAAAGTATCGTTGTCGGTGTTGATTTGCTGTCTATTCTGACGAGAACAACCATAGAAATGCATTGTTTGCAGTATCACAGTCTCTGCCTACTTTTCTATTCGTAACTAACCATTCTCCCGTTATACAATTTTTGCTTCTGTTGATATTAGCCTTTGCGATCCCTTCCCTACCATGTTCAAACTTCAGACATTCCACACCATGACTCGTAGAATGTCATTATTTTGTTGGTTACTCATTCTTTTTACCGTTGTCACCTCCCCCTTGGCGCTCGCCTCCTGGAGAGACGAATGAGGGATTATACAGGAATGTTTTGCCAATCGCCATGACACCTTTTTCAATAATAGGCCACATTACATATGCCTATACATTATTTTTCTTTAATGCAGTGGTTTACATTGCCTTCTGCAGCCTCATAACGTTGATCATTACTGATTCTCTCGCCTCTTGGGGAAGGTTGCCACCCCAAGGGCAACATAGTACCCTGATCCTCTGTCCGCTCCTATGCCCTCTTTGATAAGACTGTTGGCAGAATGATTGAGACTTCTTATGTGGGAAGTCTTCCACCGCCATTCCTGACAATTTTTCTTAAAAATCCAAGCAGTGGCGCGGATCTAACCCAGGATCAAGGACGTATTGATTACTAGATAACGACGCTATTCCCTTTCCTTCTTTCCCTTCATTGCTCTAATCATTTGGCCTTGGCGGACATGTCATCCCTTCAAGTTCATCGTTCAGTTACTTCACTTGGCTTTTTTATTACAGTGGCAGCCACCTCTTTGACCGAACATTCTGAGCTAGCTTTCTGGCATCCCTAGGTCACAGATGCAATGGTGTTTCAGTTATTTAATTTTTAACAGTTTTATGGTGTTCGTTAATAAATGTACCATAAAAGCATCCAGGCATTTATTTCAAAGGCATTAGCTACCCACACTCCCAAATGATAGTCACACAGGCCACCTGGGTTCAGCTTCAAACGAATACAATATGTTACTAGAACTGTTTCGTGGGGCTACATCAGTGAGAGATCTATATTGGACAGTTACGAGCGAATGCTAAGCGCCGATTCATTAAGGTAATTCAGGAAAGGGTTAACTTAGCTTTTGCTGTCCTAGAGTGCGGAAGAAAAACGAATTGTATTGTACATCGCCTATACCACTTTTTTATGATCAATACACTAAGGCCTTAATGCAGAGATTTGGAATACATCGCGGTCCCACTTTATCACAAAGAAAAGCATTAACCATGGAACGATATAGCGGTGCCTGTGTTGTTAAGAAGTGATATGCAATGTTTCTTCCGATATGCATGGCTGTCCGAAGGAACAGGCACTGCAGTGACTACAGCAGTTATGAAATACATGAAACATATTCACAGTTGCGAATACGGACAACCATCAGCTGTATGAGAGAACGAAGACATCGAAATTTAGTGCCGGACTGGGGCTTCAACCCGGGTTTCCCACTTTAAGCGAACGGGCGCCTTAACCGGTTTCCTTTTCTCTTATTTTTTATTATTTATTTTTTAGAATCTTGAACTGAGCGAACAATCGTTTTCTGTTGTTTATCTTTTTTTTTAATTTTCCGGAAAATAGGGGGTCGGGGGCAAAGTGGATAGGGGTCCGTACCTGAGGCCTGGTCACAATCTCTCGTCCTCTCTCTGAGTTCTAAGAGGGGTTGAGGGCATAGGATCCAGGAGAGTTAAAATGCGTTAAGGAAAAAGTGATAACAATGTTTTTGTGCAATCACCAATGTGTTGCAAGTTTTCGTGCTGTTCAAATGGTTCAAATGGCTCTGAGCACTATGGGACTTAACAGCTATGGTCATCAGTCCCCTAGAACTTAGAACTACTTAAACCTAACTAACCTAAGGACATCACACAACACCCCGTCATCACGAGGCAGAGAAAATCCCTGACCCCGCCGGGAATCGAACCCGGGAACCCGGGCGTGGGAAGCGAGAACGCTACCGCACGACCACGGGCTGCGGACGTTCGTGCTGTGGCATGCCTCATAGCACCGAGGGGAAGGTAAACGGAAGTCGGTCCTCGTCGGCTACCAAACGGGAAGAAAAACAGAAGAGATGCTCCATGATGCTACTAGCTGCGAATTAGCGATGAATGTCTTCTCGTAGCAATGTCGTCGCCGTTGGCTGTTCAACCCCAATAAAAAGGGTTCGTGGTTCAACTTCTCCTGTCATATATAGTCCAGCTGCGAGGTGGATTATGGAACGTTTGAGAAATATTTCTGGTACACTATCACATAGTGTCGTTCCTTTAAGTATATCGAGAACTGTCTCCTCACCATCACCGAACATATAATGGACGTCGTGGTCAGGTATCCGTGACACTGAATACGTTTTTGATCTCGGAATATACACCTCATTTAACAACGCTTGTGAGGAAAGTCAACACCTTGCGCACCAATTTCCAAACATCCTCCGCTGACCAGCAAACAAGGTGATGGTCATCCATAACCATTACTCAACAGATGAAACACAATGGAGAGTCCGCGACGTGAATTCGACGTTGCTTCACATTAAATGCTATGTACTAAGTGAACTGAACGTCAGTATCCAGAGTGGAGCTGTTCACTGCCTGCCACATAACATGCCACTCTTTATGGAAGCTATCAAATCAAGCACCTTTCATCCGTCTAATTTCCAAAATTATTTTATTTGGGTAACAGTTTAGGTGATTTACTACGCCATCTTCAGGCCCCTGACAGATGTGTAGCAAGATTCCACCTCGGTTCTGGTGAAAACAGAGGCCATCGGTAGCTGATGGGTGAAGTGATCACTATAGCAAGCAGAAATCAACAAATACCAGTATCTGAATGCTGGCCCATAGTTTGACCAGAACCGAAGAGGACTCTTGCTGTAGGTCTGTCAGGGGCCTGAAGGTGGCGTAGTAAATCGTCGAAACTGGTGGCCACATAAAATAAGTTTGGAAATTAGACGGTTGAAAGGTGTTTTATCTGACTTTCTGCAACGATCAGCCGAATCCTGCAACCATCTCTGAAAACATGGACATACTGAGACATTATGGAGGTATTTCCCTTCTGTCACACACAGTCTGTACTCAGCTGGTTGGTTTATGTTACCCTCGGCGACGTCAAGCTAGTGGGCAGTAGCGCAGTGTGGATGTAAATTTCTAAACATTCATGGTGGTGTCTGATTGTTCTATATCGTGTCTCCCTACCACTCTCGCGCAACGACGCTCTGAGCGTGTTTTTTAGGGAATTGACTAGTTTGAACCTGGGACCTGTTGCTGGTAAGGAGACGCCAGACCACACATGACATGTAGAATTCAGAAGAGTTCAATGAGACTAGCGATGATATAACCAAATACTTAACGATCTCAGCGTCAGCTCCACTGCACTCCCTGTAAAAGAATCTTAATACTAACTAAATTTAGTGGAAGGGGTTTAAGGCTTTCCTATTTCTTAGTTAGCTGGTATAATAACGTCGAAAAAGCAGTTAAGTTTACCAATGGAAATTTTATTCTACTCACAAAACATCGTTTATAAATTGCACTATTGATAAAAGGAAATGTTTTAATACAGGATGGTAAAAACCAACTGCGTTCAACAAAAATATGAACGAATATTCCCTGAGTGGGTTTCCAAGTTCTACAATGGATCGAAGGATGACCTATTCCATATCACGTCTATAATCTAGGTTTAAATTAAGTTTCACAAGAGAGAAAACTATCAAAATGGTCTACATTGACCCTCAATTATCTTTAATTACTTATCTAACTTGTCGTAAATCACAGTGGCTGATGTGGCTTGTCAATAATTACATATCAAAGAAATCATCGCGTTTCAGATTTTTACTTCAAGTGGCAAATGTGAACACCATGAGCTTTAATTTACGATCGGCACTAGTATTACGCAAAAAGGGGGTGTAACTGATGAGACTTCTGCAGTTCTGAGTGAAGCCTTATGCGCTCAAAAATGCGGCATCGCGTGCGTTCATTACCTTGTCGGTGTTTAGGCAGTGTCAGGGCGGCAGCGGCCGGCGCAGCAGTCATCCAGCTCGCCGTCTCGGAACTAACTCTCAGCTAACTTCTCCCTACTACAATCTACCGAAGTTAGTTTAAAAAAAACTGTCTGGCTGTGTTTTCATCTGACCAGTCAGGGTCTAAATGTTAATCTTAAGCTCCGCCTACAAAAATTCTGTCTATCTTTTAACATGGCCTGGGGGGAGGGGGGGGCGGTGGTCATTACGTAACAAAGACGCAAAAAAGTCTCACGCTAAAACTTGCGGGTGGTAGTGGCCCTTTTTGTGTTGTCGTAAGATCTATGCTGTTTTTCTGGAGGGCTCTAGCTTTTAACATGGGCTGGCGGGTGGTCCTTGACGTAACAAAGACGCGAAAAAATCTCACGCTAAAACTTGCGGGTGGTGTCGTCCTAATGGTTAGCTGGCGACGTGGGTGTCCAGTCCGTCCCTTATCGTAGGCCCTTCTAGCTTAACACGGTTCTGCTCTCGGCTTCTGTTCCCGTTTCTCCCCTCGGAACTGCGTCGGGCTCAAGGTGGGAAGGTACGACAGGCATTTAGGCATTCTTGTGTTAGTCTGTGGTATTCCATTTGCTCACTCGTTACTCGTATTACTTTGGTTAATTTACTGTCACGATTTATTCGGAGCTATGTGACATACTACTGGATTTGCTTATCATGTCAGGGTTTTCATGGAAGGTGTTGGATTTGCCTGACACCTTACAAATTAGGTCAAGGAAAATTGGCCAATCTGGAGGAAAGGATACGTGATAACAGCATTGGAAGAAAGAGAGGGAGAGAGAGAGAGAGATCAGCATTGAAATCTCCATCAGCAGCCCTGTGAGATATGTCGGACAACATCGCCACATCTTCATGTAAAAGCGTACAAAAAGAGTCTTCACTCTGTCCTGAACATAAAAAACGTCTTAGCCCCCTCAGTACTGCGGAAGTTTGAGGGACTAGTTGTGAATCTAAAACAGCCTGCTCATACTAAGAGAGGATCCCAAAGCTGCCAGCATGCAGCGTACGAGAGATGGTGGTATTGGAAGCATGTGTACAACATGGGAATAGACGTTGGCATATTGCGTCCATTGGAGAATGCCTGGAGTCCAAAGACAGAGACCAATTACCCTGCTCTGATCTGCTTTAATAGACGTCCACAGTTGAGGCGAGCACCGCAGGTCACTTGCGAAGTCAAAGCCCAAGCAACATATCATGTCACTTACTTTGCAAGGTGGCGAGGCACCCTTCGAACATACCCTTATTTATAGAAGGTCACGGAACAGCAGTTCCAAAGTGAAGGCATTCAGTATTGCTTGCCCTGTCTCACCAAATGCTGGCTGATAATCGGTGCTGTGAGACAGCTGTTGTACAATGACCTGGACAAAGGGCCACAAAGAAGACACACCACTGCCTCTATGATGCTGTCTGGGTATTCGGTATGTCGTAGTATAGCCATCAAGAACGCATTTTCGAACGTGGCCTGGCTGAAGCTGAGAGAGGCCGAGACCCCACGCACTTGGCGAGCCTTGGTAAGCAAAATCATGTATCGATACCGTGTGCTGGAGTAAGCTGTCGCCAGCACACACCAGGTGGCAAGAGGTTGCGAGAAGATCGATAGTAGGTGCAAGCAACGTGCATGTCAGGAGAGAGGCCAAAGACAAATTCGAAAGAAACTTACCATCAATGTCTTCTCAACCATCAGTATTTAGATCGCCGCTGCGGACCAAAGAACCCAGCCAGTCAGTTATTCAGCAAGTCAACGAGTCGAGTCATCAGTCGCAGCCCAATGGGATTCACAGTCGCAGCTACCTCAACCTCTAACTGAGAGTCATTCAGTACCCAGCGACGAGAGTAGTGTACATAGCGGGACTTTGTACTTCACCAGTAGGTGAGGCTAACACGGACGATTATGGAAGAACTTGTAACACAACACCTTAACTAGCCTAAGTTGAGTAGCTCACTGTTTAAGTTAATAAAGAACCCTGTTAATAGATGCGTGCAGTTTGTGTAGAAAGAGGATACTGGCCACCAAACAACATCCTCTCCTTGCTTCCCACAGTACAAGTCTACAGTAACAAGATGACACAAAAGACAGGGTGCAGTGCGGATCTTATGATCGCATCCTAACGATGCCTGGTCCTGTGTAACAACATAATGAACTATTCGACTGAGATGTGCCACCTGCAGTCAAATGAAAATCTTTGTGTCACTATTGAGTAAGGATCTGCCTGATGATTTATGTATGGGTATCATCAGTTCGTCAAGGAATATCCCAAGGAGTTGCTCTGTGGGAAACAGTAGATAGTGGCAAATGTCCATCCATATTGGTGTCAGCAAAAGCGAAAGTCACAAGGGCATGACTCCAGAGGAGGACTTGAGGTCGATCATGCCAATAATGAGCTTAGAGACCTCCACGATCACCTCTAGGAGATGGCGATGCTCCGACTACAGTTTAGTGTAGTGGACATGAAGGGCGTTTGCTAAATTGTGTTGAGTATTGGGACGTCGTCCACCATCTGTTGTGAGAACATGGATAAATGCCCCATCTTTCAGCAAGGATATCGTACATGGACAGTCGCACGTGACTCACTCTGTCTTGAGTGTGTGCCCTGATGATCGCCTCTTCAAAGTGGCAGTGTGTGGGTGAGGGTGGTTATCTGGGCATTAGCGCTATTCACCATCGTCTACCATGTGGGTGAGTGTGGCAGTGTGGAACATTCCCATAGAATGTTGTAACGGAAGTCTCCATATCACCCTGTCTCTACCATATCCAATCAAGATCTTCTGGAGGGAATGCTTAGTGCAGATAACTACCGCGAAAGTGCAGACTGGTAGACGATGTGCTGGCGAGTCCTGTAGCCCCACATGTTCTTTGTGAGACGCCGACATTCCAGGGAGCAAAGGTGGGCCACATTCAACTCCCATGGATCATGACTCTTCCATATTATCTTACAACCAACGGTGATGACACAAATATAAGCCACGTAGTCGAAAAACGTTATGGTCACACTTTGGCAGCACTCATCCTCCTGACAGTGGAGCATGAGATGTACCCTTAGCGATGCAGATAGATGAATGCTTAGTACAGTGTACTAAGCCAGACCAATCATCATGAACTTGCTCCCATGCGGTCATGAACTGGAGTACATTGACAATGTGAAAATTTCCACACGCAGAGAGGGATGTGGTCACTGATCCTTGAGTGCTTGGGTGTAGTTGAAATGCCCTCCCAGTAGTAAGGCATCTTGACATCCAATAGAGAAGGGCATGAATGTTTCTCCAAAAAATGTATTTGTTCACGGTGCTGACCAATTCAGGCAGCACATAGACGTTGATTAGCCTGATTCTTTGGATAGTACATTCCTCTGGCATCAGGGATGTACTCAACTTCAACAAGGATACCTTCGCAGAGGTGGACTGCCACTCCGTTACCACTGGCAGAAGCATGTGAGATACAAGCTGTAATCGAATGGTCCTGTGAAATTTTTGGTTCGCACCTCCTGAAGAAGCGACCCTCAACACTCATGGGGCGCTCACCATTGATGTTATCCACCCAAAATCAGATGTGACACTTGGCAGTCACTGAATAGTACTGCCACTGGAGCGCTTGGACACATTCTCAACATCAGAAGGTGGATCGTTGGCTACAAGTGTAGGAGCCGCAATCGCTGGGACATCGTAATGGGTCAGATTCGAACCGTCGACCGTAGAAGCAGCGCGATTCCGGACTGAAGCGACTAGAACCGCTAGGCCACAGCAGCCGGCTATTAATTGATGACCAATTTGCATAACTCCTTCGTGGTGTGTCTTTTCTGTCTAAGAGTGTAAATCGAGTCGTTCAGTTTTATAATTTTAGTAATGATCAGTTACTGACAGCAATTGGTAAGGAGACGAGGTACTGGCAGAAGTAAAGCTGTGTGTACCGGGCGTGAGTCGTGCTTCGGTAGCTCAGATGGTAGACCACTTGCCCACGAAAGGCAAAGGTCCCGAGTTCGAGTCTCGGTCGGGCACACGGTTTTAATCTGCCAGGAAGTTTCAGCAATTGGTAAAGTTTTCTCAGCACTATGCATGCGTTTCTCTATCTATTTGTTTGACTATTACTGTGTGTGAGAGAAAAGTTGTGGTGATCCAGTGGTCTGCTCGGTTCTTGTTCAGGATGTTAGTGCAGCAAACTGCTTAAGTTTGGACGGCAAATGGTGATGCCTTGCATTTGCCTCTTTCCAGCAAGGAGCTCGTTTTCATGGTTTTGAGTGGTTAGATGTGAGTTGATAGCAGTCTCATCTTTTTTAAGTGTAACTGGTGAAGAGCTTTGAAAAGCTGTAGAGATTTGTTAAAACCGAAGCATGATGGAAAAACCTACGACGTTTAAAGAAGTACCACACTAAAGACTTATCATCAACGAATCTGGTGCTATTTACATGGCAGTTGAATAAGAGAGAGAAGGAGAGAGACAAAGAGAGAGAGAGAGAGAGAGAGAGAGAGAGAGAGAGAGAGAGAGAGAGAGAGGGTGGATGTATATAATTTGTGTGTGTTTGCGGAATAGTATAAATTGTTTATCATCATGTTTATAGACTTACATAGCTATGTGTATGTGTACAGTTTAGCTTCTATAAAGCTGTTGTATGCGGGATGTGATTCATTCGCTTTTATGAAGCTTTTGCATGAAGTTTGCATGTGATGACTTTCATAAGTCTGAGTATATCTTTAGATGTTTTATACTTTTGCAAATGGAACATGCATTTCTGATTTTTGTTTTAAACAAGCGCTATATAAGCTAAACGGCCTTGCCGCAGTGGACACACCAGTTCCTGTGAGTTAAGCGCTGGCGGGCGTGGTCGCCACTTGGGTGGGTGACTATCCAGGCCGCCATGCACTGTTGCCATTTTTCGGTGTGCATTCAGCCTCATGATGCCAATTGAGGAGCTACTCGACCGAATAGTAGCGGCTTCGGTCGAGAATACCATCTTACGACCGGGAGAGCGGTGTGATGACCCCACGCCCCTCCTATCCGCATCCTCCACCGAGGATGACACGGCGGTCGGATGGTCCCGGTAAGCCAGTCGTGGCCTGATGACGGAGTGCTTTATACAAGCTGGCCACATGATTATTTCTTGTATACGCTGTATCCATTTTTCTAATATTATACTACATGCTATGTAGGCTTCAGTTAACAACTTTCATGGATGTGTGTATGTGTATAGCAGATCCCCAGGTGTGTCCACAATACAACGTTTGTGGAGTCAACTGAGATGTGAGCCCCGTACCAGTGTCAGTACCCAGGATATCAAGAACTAGTTGTTAGTAGCTGTGGTCTTTGCTTCAGGAGGAGATACGACAGAGTTCTGACACCGTTACCAGCTGAAACAGTTGAAAGTTTTACTATCAAATCAAATGGTTCAAATGGCTCTCAGCAGTATGAGACTCAACATCTGAGGTCACCAGTCCCCTAGAACTTAGAACTACTTAAACCTAACTAACCTAAGGACGCCACACGCATTCATGTCCGAGGCAGGATGCGAACCTGCAACCGTAGCGGTCGCGCGGTTCCAGGCTGAAGCGCCTAGAACCGGCCGGCTTTTACTATCAATTTTTTTTAATTACGAATAGCCTGGTGAAAGATTTATTATAAGAAAAATGATTTCTTTGGAAACAGATGCATGGAAATGTGTAAAGCTGTGTCTCCTAGGATATAATCGTTATTTACACTTTTTCTATAAAAATTGTTGGGCTGTCTAGTGATACCTCATTAACGTTATCATAAAATCTGTTACGTAGCCGTACAACTTGTATTATGAAATCAGTTAATCCGTCGTGGAAGTATAAAACATTCCGTGGAACTTCCTACTATCGGATATACCAGTATTCTGGCACAGAACAAAGAAACAGAAATTAGTTACTCTTCCTATAAACCATGAAAAATCAGTTCTCTTGTATCTGACTGCGATGTTAAAAATATTCTCTAACATCTCCTTTACAATTACAATATAATGCTCCTCCACACAACAGACAACTTCTCGCTGCACCTGCATGATTATTCTGCTTCCAGCAACACGCTAAAATAACTCAAAAGAAATACTGTGATCCATGTAAATTACAATGCATGGTCACAACTACTGCTGCGAATACTCCCCCTTTTATTTTTTTATAAGTTAAATGATCAGGTGGTGTTTAGTCTACAAGCCTTAACAGGTGAAAAGAAAAACGAAAGGAATCAATAATTTGGTCACAACAAAGATACGAATATTACTTTCAACGTATGCATACACAAATCTGACAAAATCCCTCCAGTGCGCAAGCAAGCAATAATTACGCGCACCAAAAATAAAAATTGCCGAAATTCCTCGATTAATACAAAAACGTCCTCTCACGCTACTAGCACGGCCAGGGCAGGCTGCGATCTCATCTGTCTCGTGGCTTCTCTCTACACCAGACCGTCCGGCTACCTTCAACAACTGTTCGCTCGCTACCACTCGCGACAATAATACACTCCTGGAAATGGAAATAAAGAACACATTGACACCGGTGTGTCAGACCCACCATACTTGCTCCGGACACTGCGAGAGGGCTGTACAAGCAATGATCACACGCATGGCACAGCGGACACACCAGGAACCACGGTGTTGGCCGTCGAATGGCGCTAGCTGCGCAGCATTTGTGCACCGCCGCCGTCAGTGTCAGCCAGTTTGCCGTGGCATACGGAGCTCCGTCGCAGTCTTTAACACTGGTAGCATGCCGCGACAGCCTGGACGTGAACCGTATGTGCAGTTGACGGACTTTGAGCGAGGGCGTATAGTAGGCATGCGGGAGGCCGGGTGGACGTACCGCCGAATTGCTCAACACGTGGGGCGTGAGGTCTCCATAGTACATCGATGTTGTCGCCAGTGGTCGGCGGAAGGTGCACGTGCCCGTCGACCTGGGACCGGACCGCAGCGACGCACGGATGCACGCCAAGACCGTAGGATCCTACGCAGTGCCGTAGGGGACCGCACCGCCACTTGCCAGCAAATTAGGGACACTGTTGCTCCTGGGGTATCGGCGAGGACCATTCGCAACCGTCTCGATGAAGCTGGGCTACGGTCCCGCACACCGTTAGGCCGTCTTCCGCTCACGCCCCAACATCGTGCAGCCCGCCTCCAGAGGTGTCGCGACAGGCGTGAATGGAGGGACGAATGGAGACGTGTCGTCTTCAGCGATGAGAGTCGCTTCTGCCTTGGTGCCAATGATGGTGGTATGCGTGTTTGGCGCCGTGCAGGTGAGCGCCACAATCAGGACTGCATACGACCGAGGCACACAGGACCAACACCCGGCATCATGGTGTGGGGAGCGATCTCCTACACTGGCCGTACACCTCTGGTGATCGTCGAGGGGACACTGAATAGTGCACGGTACATCCAAACCGTCATCGAACCCATCGTTCTACCATTCCTAGTCCGGCAAGGGAACTTGCTGTTCCAACAGGACAATGCACGTCCGCATGTATCCCGTGCCACCCAACGTGCTCTAGAAGGTGTAAGTCAACTACCCTGGCCAGCAAGATCTCCGGATCTGTCCCCCATTGAGCATGTTTGGGACTGGATGAAGCGTCGTCTCACGCGGTCTGCACGTCCAGCACGAACGCTGGTCCAACTGAGGCGCCAGGTGGAAATGGCATGGCAAGCCGTTCCACAGGACTACATCCAGCATCTCTACGATCGTCTCCATGGGAGAATAGCAGCCTGCATTGGTGCGAAAGGTGGATATACACTGTACTAGTGCCGACATTGTGCATGCTCTGTTTCCTGTGTCTATGTGCCTGTGGTTCTGTCAGTGTGATCATGTGATCTATCTGACCCGAGGAATGTGTCAATAAGGTTTCCCCTTCCTGGGACAATGAATTCACGGTGTTCTTATTTCAATTTCCAGGAGTGTATGTGAGACTGGGGCCGCGTCCTACGTTAGCGGCAGAAGCGACCGACAGCGCGCGACAGCTTCAGGCGACAAAACACAACCACAAGTGTAGTTACGGAAGTGAGCGACATCTGTGTTGCTGCATCTCTTACGCTGCAACTGGCGGCGTTTGAATTCAAACGAGTCTGAATCTTGACGCTGCAGCAAGCGCGACAGAGAGCGGCAGCCAGGTGTCTTCTCGGCAAAGCAGTGCAGCGGACGCGACGGCGGCTATGGAATATTTAACATCCACTTTTATGAAAAGTATTTGGTCAAAAAACTCGATTCTTCCGCATCTTATAGCTTGATGTCTTTGCTCGAATTTATTTTCGTTATTCTTCATAGTTACTGTGCTGCACGAAATTGAGTACATGACTGCACGAAATTTTTAAGAATTTGCCAAGGTAAAATCACATTGAGTAGACTTTCCGTATAGTTCATTTAAGGCCATACACTATTGAATATGAAATGTAACCAATATATCTAAATTATACTGAAAGTGATATCTTTTTTCATTCTTGAGATAGTGGTTGTTATAACGGGACTCCTGCGGCGCGTCCGAATCCTCTCCTACCCTTCGGGAATTAAGTGGTCGTATAAATCGTCGTATAACATAAACGTTCAAGATATCGAAACGACGATTTTTGAAAATGACAGCATACAGAAAGGACTATTTTATCGTATGATTAACACTGGATGCGTTTTTGTAAACGCGTGAGCAGAGCGAAAACGAGACTCCTTATAAATTACACCGTGAGGTTTCGTCCGAACTTTCATAGCCAAACAAAGAGAGAGAAACAGGCAAACGGGATATCAAAGTGCCCAGCGTGAGGTCTAGTTTTGCATGAAAATATTTAACTGCTTGAAAGTAATCCTAGTAATTAAGGAAAACTTAATTAATGAGCTGAGGAAAAATGGAAATGTTTCACGAAAAGCTGCTGCCAAGCTACGTAAATGAAGCGTCAAAAATTTCATCTGTTTAAGACTTGGCTATTTTACACATAGAAAGATACATTGGTGCGTTATTTAAAAGTCAAAAAGGCTTTTTTTCGAACAAAGTTAGGATTTTCGAGAACAGAAGACGTTAGGGAGGCAAACGAGGATTCAGTAATGTCATAAAACTTGAAAATAAAAAAAATGAAAGAAATCAGACAAATATTTTATGAAATGATTTGTGTAAATGAAATAAGTAGATCAGAGAAATGTTCTAAGTGCCTCCGAATAATGCTCGAAATCATGAACAGAAAATGAGGTGCACCAACCTTTTTCCTAATATTTTTGGTTTCATACTTTTAGACAAATCATTTCACAAAATGTTTGACTTACTTTTCAAATATTTTATATGCGTAACTTTTACAATCTACTTAGATTAATTGAAACGCTTGGCATAACACTTACAGCTGATGAATTACGTTCACAGCATCAAATGCGTGTAAAACTGCGGGATTTATTGTAATTTACTAGGAGTTTAATGTGTGTGGGATACTGGGAGAGTTGTGTGTACACTTAAAGATCAAGTACTTTGACAAGACCTTAAAAATATACTTAGCGATGCAGTGTAAACAGTATACATACAACTTCGTATACAGAACTAAACTACCTGGGATCGAACCCAAGTACTTTCCGAAGCCGTATTCACCAGCCGCAAAGCTACTGCTGCACCTCAGCTATCTGTTTTGTGCTGTTCCCAATCTGTCTGTTTACAGTAGTCAGTCATTCTTCATGTAAAAAACATTCGTCTTTAACTTATTGATGAGACAGTCGTAGTAGCTGATGTAAAGTATGAAATTTACCATGAATATTCCTCCCTTTGCAAATTTCATGCACAACATTCCTTTTCGCTTTATTTTCTTAAGTAAACCTTATTTTGTAGCCTTGTTGTCCAGCTACAGTAGTCTGCAGTTTAGAGGCGCCTTTTTGTGGAATCAGCTGGTTGACTCTAAGCACCCATCTTGTAGCGCGAGATGGTCGCTTGCACGCAGGACACAAGAGCTTTTCGCCCGATACTGCTGCTCGTCGCTGCAGTACCGCGTATCGAGATGTCGCTCACTGTCGGTCGCTTCTGTCGCTCACGCAGGACACGGCCTGAGAGTTTGTGTGTGCACGCAACGGTAGAATCAGTAGCCGACTTTCCAAAGAGAGATACACTACTGGCCATTAAAATTGCTACACCATGAAGATGACGTGCTACAGACGGAAATTTAGCCGACAGGAAGAAGATGCTGTGATATGCAAATGATAATCTTTTCAGGGTTGGCGCCGGTGGCGACACCTACAACGTGCTGACATGAGGAAAGTTTCCAACCGATTTCTCATACAAAAACAGCATTTGACCGACGTTGCCAGGTCAAACGTTGTTGTGATGCCTCGTGTAAGGAGGAGAAATGCGTACCATCACATTTCTGACTTTGATAAAGGTCGGATTGTAGCCTATCTCGATTGCGGTTTATCGTATCGCGACATAACTGCTCGTGTTGGTTGAGATCCAATGACTGTTAGCAGAATATGGAATCGGTGGGTTCAGGAGGGTAATACGGAATGTTGTGCTGGATCCCAACGGCCTTGTATCACTAGCAGTCGAGATGACAAGCATTTTATCCGCATTGCTGTAACGGATCGTACAGCCACTCTCTCGATCCCTGAGTCAACAGATGGGAACATTTCCAAGACAGCAACCATCTGCACGAACAGTTCTACGACGTTTGCAGCAGCATGGGCTGTCAGCTCGGAGACCATGGCTGCAGTTACCCTTGACGCTGCATCACAGACAGGAGCGTCTGCGATGGTGTACTCAACGACGAAGCTGGGTGCACGAATGTCAAAACGTAATTTTTTCGGATGAATCCAGGTTCTGTTTACAGCATCATGATGGTCGCATCCGTGTTTGGCGACATCGCGGTGAACGCACATTGGAAGCGTGTATTTGTCATCGCCATACTGGCGTATCACCTGGCTTGATGGTAGGAGGTACCACTGGTTACACGTCTCGGCCACCTCTTGCTCGTATTGACGGCACTTTGAACAGTGGGCGTTACATTTCAGATGTGTTACGACCCGTGGCTCTACTCTTCATTCGATCCCGGTGAAACCCTACATTTCAGCAGGATAATGGACGACCGCATGTTGCAGGTCCTGTATGGGCCTTTCTGGATACAGAAAATGTTCGACTGCTGCCCTGGCCAGCACATTCTCCAGATTTCTCACCAATTGAAAACGACTGGTCAATGGTGGCCGAGCAACTGGCTCGTCACAATAAACCAGACACTACTCTTGATGAACCGTGGTATCGTGTTGAAGCTGCATGGGCAGCTGTAGCTGTACACGCCATCCAAGCTCTGTTTGACTCAATGCCCAGGCGTATCAAGGCCGTTATTACGGTCAGAGGTGGTTGTTCTGGTTACTGATTTCTCAGCATCTATGCACCCAGATTGCATGAAAGTGTAATCACATGTCAGTTCTTTTATAATTGTCCAATGAATACTGGTTTATCATCTGCATATCATCTTGGTGTAGCAATTTTATGGCCAGTAGTGTATGAGCATCCCACTTTCACAGTGCACACATCAAGGCCAGAGCGACTGCATATTCATACTGGTGAATGGGCTCATGATGTCGAGTTCTTTGTAAATTTCACTTCCAAATTTCACTCTACTTTGTAATCACTAAACTAACATTCTCAACGACTGAAGTTTCATTTCCTTTTCTCCTTCCTTTCTGGGTGTTTCGCTACTTTCGTCGGGCAATCTATATAGGAGAAGTGAAGAGGGAGGTGTATATGATGAGATTGTTCTTCTGCGTAAGCAGTATAAATATTTGGCAGCACAGTGGGGAATACACACATTTTCACTATATTACAGCAAAGGTTTGAACAACAACTGAAATGTTTTTGTCACCACTAATACGAGAGAAAGTTTCATTTATATACAAGCACTTACCTGATGGTGGCCCGTCCCAGCACCAGCAAGCTGAGGCAGGGAAGTGTGAGGCGGCGCGCGGGAGGGGGGGGGGGGTGTCACCTACTGCGCAATAGAAGCAGAGGCTGCGAAAGGAGAAGGGAAAGGTGAAAGACCGAAGAAAGGTCTTGGGGGGGGGGGGGGGGGAGGGGG
Source organism: Schistocerca gregaria (assembly GCF_023897955.1). NCBI lineage: Eukaryota > Metazoa > Arthropoda > Insecta > Orthoptera > Acrididae > Schistocerca > Schistocerca gregaria. The sequence continues at coordinate 303,590,522 of NC_064922.1, read as the reverse complement.
GAAGGGGGAGGATGAGGCAGGCCGCCAGCGGGTGGCAGGCTTTCTGGCGCCCTGTCCGCCTTTTTGCCACCCCCGCCTCCACCCCCTCTCCGTCACCCCCTCCCCTACCCCCGCACAGCACGGGCTCTCGGCAGGTTGCCTCTCCATTAGTTGCCGCCTCAAGGAGGCCGATGGCCAGATAACAGCGTTATTAGGAGGCCCGCCGCCCCCTCAGCCAATAAAAGGGTTCCCTGATGTGGAGAATTAATGTAACGGTTTAAGGGCGGCCGCCCTTTTATCGGAAAGTAATTTCTCTCCATCGTGGCGGTCAGCGCGGCCACCCGAGCCCGTAATAGCCGCCACGGCCCGGCCTGCCGCTTTATTGCGTCCCAGATGGCCCCGGAATTTGCTCCAATTCAGCACACCCCCACCCTCCTCTCCCTCTTTCCTCCCCCACCCTGAACCGGTGGCGCTTCTTGAGGATCTCCTCCGGTTATCAGCCTGTCCGGTCCAGACGGCACGGCGCCTCGGCGACTCAGCTGAGATCTCGCGGGCGCCGTATTCGCTAGTGGAAGGCCAGAAATAAACACCACGAGGGAATGTTAGCACATGACTGATACTTTATTCACATATTATACAAGCGTATACACTGAGGTTACACAAGTCATGTAATACCTTATCATACTACACTCCTGGAAATGGAAAAAAGAACACATTGACACCGGTGTGTCAGACCCACAATACTTGCTCCGGACACTGCGAGAGGGCTGTACAAGCAATGATCACACGCACGGCACAGCGGACACACCAGGAAACGCGGTGTTGGCCGTCGAATGGCGCTAGCTGCGCAGCATTTGTGCACCGCCGCCGTCAGTGTCAGCCAGTTTGCCGTGGCATACGGAGCTCCATCGCAGTCTTTAACACTGGTAGCATGCCGCGACAGCGTGGACGTGAACCGTATGTGCAGTTGACGGACTTTGAGCGAGGGCGTATAGTGGGCATGCGGGAGGCCGGGTGGACGTACCGCCGAATTGCTCAACACGTGGGGCGTGAGGTCACCACAGTACATCGATGTTGTCGCCAGTGGTCGGCGGAAGGTGCACGTGCCCGTCGACCTGGGACCGGACCGCAGCGACGCACGGATGCACGCCAAGACCGTAGGATCCTACGCAGTGCCGTAGGGGACCGCACCGCCACTTCCCAGCAAATTAGGGACACTGTTGCTCCTGGGGTATCGGCGAGGACCATTCGCAACTGTCTCCATGAAGCTGGGCTACGGTCCCGCACACCGTTAGGCCGTCTTCCGCTCACGCCCCAACGTCGTGCAGCCCGCCTCCAGTGGTGTCGCGACAGGCGTGAATGGAGGGACGAATGGAGACGTGTCGTCTTCAGCGATAAGAGTCGCTTCTGCCTTGGTGCCAATGATGGTCGTATGCGTGTTTGGCGCCGTGCAGGTGAGCGCCGCAATCAGGACTGCATACGACCGAGGCACACAGGGCCAACACCCGGCATCATGGTGTGGGGAGCGATCTCCTACACTGGCCGTACACCTCTGGTGATCGTCGAGGGGACACTGAATAGTGCACGGTACATCCAAACCGTCATCAAACCCATCGTTCTACCATTCCTAGACCGGCAAGGGAACTTGCTGTTCCAACAGTACAATGCACTTCCGCATGTATCCCGTGCCACCCAACGTGCTCTAGAAGGTGTAAGTCAACTACCCTGGCCAGCAAGATCTCCGGATCTGTCCCCCATTGAGCATGTTTGGGACTGGATGAAGCGTCGTCTCACGCGGTCTGCACGTCCAGCACGAACGCTGGTCCAACTGAGGCGCCAGGTGGAAATGGCATGGCAAGCCGTTCCACAGGACTACATCCAGCATCTCTACGATCGTCTCCATGGGAGAATAGCAGCCTGCATTGCTGCGAAAGGTGGATATACACTGTACTAGTGCCGACATTGTGCATGCTCTGTTGCCTGTGTCTATGTACCTGTGGTTCTGTCAGTGTGATAATGTGATGTATCTGACCCCAGGAATGTGTCAATAAAGTTTCCCCTTCCTGGGACAATGAATTCACGGTGTTCTTATTTCAATTTCCAGGAGTGTATGTCGGACCTCCTTTTGCACGGTGTACTGCAACAACTCGAGTGGCATCGACTCAAGAAGTCGCTGGAAGTCCCTTGCAGGAATACTGAGCCATTCTGCCTCTACAGTCGCCCATAACTGTGCAAGCGTTGTCGGTACAGAATTCCGTGCACGAACTGACCTCTCGATTATGTCCCATTCTTTCGAACTGTCCAGAATGTTCTTCAAACAATCCGAGTACAAATGTGGCCTAGTGATATGGTGCATTGCCATCCATAAAAACTTCACCGTTGTTTCGGAACATGAAGTCTATGAACGGTTGCAAATGGTCTCCAAGTAGGCGGACATAAAAATGATCCGGTCTGTTGGACCAGAGGACCCTGTCTGTCCCAAGTAAACACAGCCCACATCATTATAGAGCCACCAGCAACATACACAACGCCATGTTGACAACTTGGATCCAATTGAAATCGGAACTCGTCTGATTAGGCCAAGGTTGTCCAGTCTAGGGTCCAAACGATACCGTCTTGAGCCGAAAAGAGGCGCTGCAGGCGATGTCGTGCTTTTAGCAAAGGCACTCGCATCGGTCGTCTGCTGCCACAGCCCATTAACAGCAAATTTCGCCTCACTATCTGAAAGGAAACGTTCGTCGCACGTTCCACATAGATTTCTGCGGTTAGTTCACTCAGTGTTGCTTGTCTGTTAGCACTAACAACTTTACGCAATCGCCACTGCTCTCGGTCGCTAAGCGAAGGTCGTCGGCTATTGCGTTGTTCATGTTGAGTGGTTATGCCTCAAACCTAATATTTTCTTTTGTAGGGAGCACACTGTACTCATGTGCTCATGTGGGAGCGATCTAGATGCTTGGTAGGTTTTATATATGAGCAGACAGATGTGCACTTGCGCAACTCGGCAGTCCCAGAAAATTTGCGTTTATTTTCGATATGTTTTACATGTAACCAGTCATATGTGTATTGAGAAATTCTTCCAATCCATATGTAGCATACAGCAAACCAGTGCTTAACAGTATTGCTTAAAAGTTTTTTTTATTTTTCAACGACGCGTTTCGACTTATTTAGGCATCTTCAGGTTATCTTAATTTGGTATTTCTTAGAAGAATCCACTAGTCTGTGTAGCCAAAGGGCAACGTCAAACAGCGTCAAATATATCAGGCCAACATCGCCTTCGTTAAACTAAGTAAAACCTTTTCTAGATGGACACGAGTGACACCAACATCTGCATAACGCGTTCCCGTTCACAGGAACGAGTAACAGAATAATGCGCCACAGTGTCGTGTGCTGGTACTCAAGCGTAATCTGTTACTCGCTCCTGTGAACGGGAACGCGTTATGCAGATGTTGGTGTCACTCACGTCCATCTACAAAAGTTTTACTGAGTTTAACGAAGGCAATGTTGGCCTGATATATTCGACGATGCCCTTTGGCTACACTAACTAATGGATTCCTCTAAGAAATACCAAATTAAGATAACCTGAAGATGCCTAACTAAGGCGAAACGCATCGTTGAAAAATAAAAAACTAAAATTACAACCAAGGCTGTTTTTAACCAGTAATATGTGTATTTAATATGACCGGAAAAATCTGCGCTTATACGCAAGGTGTGTTTTATTGCTATTTTTATGTATGACCAGACGGGTGTGCAATGTGTAGCCCTGTAATGTTCTTAAAATTTGTATATATTCTCGGTAGATTTTATATATCACCAGACTGATGTGCTGTGTATAACCCTACAGATCCCATAAAATATCTATGTATGTTCGTATCTTATTACGTATAGGACCAGACAGATGTACATTTTTTAACTCCGCAGTTCTCGTGAAATTTGCATTTCTTTTTCGATATGACGTATATGTAACCAGGCATATGTGCAGTTGTGTAGGTCTGAGGCTTTAATACGTTTTGTATATGTATACCTGATACAGTAATCTCTAGAATTATGTACAAGACCTAATGACTTAGTGTTACCACACACGCAGAGCCTGTTACGGCGCGAGCTGTGACATTCATTGGCGCCTCTTCTGCTAGTGCCATCTCACGACGCGGCCTGTAGTGTAAGAACAGAGCCGGAGTTTCGGTAGTATCAAGCTTGCGCCTATATGTGATAGAGACACTTAACATTTATAATGTCATCTCTCTTGGACGCATATGTGCTACTTACGACAATTTTATTAGGCCTGGGTGTTATAGGCAACTATTAATATCACCATTGTTTGTCTTGATGTTGTAACCTGTATGTGTCCTAAGGTATGTAACTAAAATTTATATGTATACATGTTATATAAGTGGAATCTAAGCCCACTTTTACAGTGTTTTCTGATCTCTCTAGATCAGATTATGGCGGCTTTAGTTTTGCCGAAGCCGGTAATCATGAAATAAAAAGAATTCCTGCGATCTTGGCTACCACTTTATTGTTTTACTTAATACTCTCGAAGCACTTTTGACACTGTGAATCTCGGATTCTTAAATTCCGTAAAGATTTCCGAAATGGAATGTCTCATGCATCTAGCTCTAACTACCATTCCACGTTCAGTGTCCGTTAATCCCCATCGAAGCGCATAATGACGTTGGTAAAGTATTCGCATAAATCTCCTGAGTACAAATGGCAGCTATGACAATGCACTGTCCTTTATACCTTACATACGCGATGCGACCGCCATCTGAATATCTGCATATCGCTATCCCATGACATTTGCCACCTCAGTTTGGAGTGCATATAATAATAATAATGAAGAGTCATATTCCTTTGGATCGTCTGTCTCAGACAACATTCGGCATTTTTAACAGCCACCTCTAGCTACTGACGTCGTCTAGCCTCTTATCTAGCAAACCCAAAAGTATCCAGCTAGTTACGCTCATTTATAGCTTTCGAAAATACAGGACACTGGTTGTAAGTAACATTGCCAGTATATGCTCTAACCTGCACTGCAGTGCGAATACAAAGTAGTATTCCAGTCTTTCCTCTCATTGTAAAACACAAGTATTTCACAATTTCTTACGGAAAGGTTTAAAACACATTCGCTAACAAGAATAGAAAAGATAAAAGAAAACACATTGGATTTCCCACATCTGACTGTACAATATCCGAGTGGATTCAGGTCAGTGATATACAGTCTCATGTTTAATGCTCTCGTCAGATAAAGGAGGTGCTGCTCTCTTGTTCTGCTCAATTGTTTGCATTGTATTCAGTTATGGTCCACCAACCTTTCTTCCTCCCACCCCCGAAACACTCCCCCACAGCCACCTTCCCATGTAATCAAACCACTCATCTCCCTCAGCACTGAGTCCATTATTGCAAAGTGGAGTAACTACTTGAAGCCAGCCGGTGTGGCCGAGCGGTTCTAGCCGCTTGAGTCTGGAACCAGGCGACCACTACGGTCGCAGGTTCGAATCCTGACTCGGGCATGGATGTGTGTGATGTCCTTAGGTTAGTTAGGTTTAAGTAGTTCTAAGTTATAGGGGACTGATGACCTCAGATGTTAAGTCCCATAGTGCTCAGAGCCATTTTTGAACTACTTGAAGTACTGCAATGGTGCATCGCTAACACAGTCAAATGTAACAGGGAAATTTATTCTTGTGTCTAAACAAATCTCTTATTTCACCCATTTGTACGGAATGCATGTTCCTTTCTTCCCTTGGCTCTGTTTTCTCATTATTCGAAGTATTAGACAAAGTATTCAACACTACATGCTGAGTTCCTTCAAAATCAACATTGTCACTTTTCCATTCTATATCTGATCCTTCTATCACCGTAACAGGTTCCTAGAAGACGTGGACTACCCATACTCAGGCTCATTGTCAACGTCATCTGATAAGATTTCAAGCTCAGTCTCGTTCTGGGTCACCGTTAGACAGATATGAAATTCCAGGAAACTTTACAGCATACCGTCGTCTCCTTGTAGCGCTGAAGGACTGTACACCAATTCGCCGTGTACAGACTGACAATAGATTGGCAGTGGTGGCTACAAATAACATGGTATTTGTGACCAAAACTAATAAAAATTGATCACCGATTGGCATTGTTGTTTACAAGCAACTTCCGTACTGCAGACCGTACTACCACAGGATATTTACCGTTACAATTCACCTTTAGAGCTATTAAATAAAGGCACTAAATAGATAAATGCATACTAAATAAATGCATAAAACGTACACAGTACGGTCACTAATAACGTGGTACCACTTATACAGACTGCCAATCAAAGACTAACTTGGAAGATTGTTGCTGACAATTTTTTTTAAAAATATGAGTACTAAGCATTGTTGGGTCACACAGAGCACACATCTCTCGTATGTATCGACGACAAAGAAAGAGTCAGAGAGTATGTTCATTTCTCGAAACATTTCTGCAGAGTACTATTATGGCAATAAAAAGGGGCAAGAGAACACCATAGAGCTGGTAGATGTCACCTTGGAATATCTTCCAAGAAATTTCCACGTGCTGTCGCAACTGATCAGATGGTACGGCGAGTAACGCTGATCGGACCATGTGCCGTCCCATCAGGTCCCACCCATGATCGATGTGGGCCGGTTTCGACATAGCGCTGGCAACGACATTTCCCGAATCATTCGAGATTGCGATGGGGAGTGAGCGCATCGGCACTGTATTGCGGGAACGGCAAACGTTCCTTCCCTGCCAATAGATCTACCCGAAATCTCCGTTTTAACTTCTAACGTGCTATAAATGCCTATGATTCTAATAATAATATCAATAAAATGTAAATATTTTCTATTTAATAATATTGAGCAGTTTTTTGCTTCGAATAAAATATGGTATGGAAATGTTTTTGATATAACCATAAAAACAAATTGTTAACAACAGTGCTTAAACTTCCCTTTAAAGGAACTTCCAAGAAATTGAATTTCAGGGAAATACAACGCTTGTGATAATTAAAACAAAGATGATACAGGCTTCAGAATTGTTAATATAGTTGCATCGTCTGGTAGTAACAATTAAAAAAGATATTTCAACATATGCCATCGTGAAACTTCATGGCCGATTAAAACTGTGTACCGGACCGAGACTCGAACTCGGGACCTTTACCTTTCGCGGGAAAGTGCTCTACCAACAGAGCTATCCAAGATCATCTCACGCTCCGTCCTCACAGCTTTACTTCCGGCAGTACCTCGTTTCCTACCTTCCAAACTTCACAGAAGCTCTCCTGCAAACCATGCAGGACTAGCACTCCTGAAAGAAAGGATATTGAGGAGACATGGCTTAGCCACAGCCTAGAGGATGTTTTCCAGACTGAGATTTTTACTCTGCAGTGGAGTGTGCGCTGATATGAAACTTCCTGGCAGATTAAAACTGTGTGCCGGACCGAGACTCGAACTCGGGACCTTTGCCTTTCGGGGCCAAGTGCTCTACCCTAGGCTGTCTCCATAATATCCTTTCTTTCAGGAGTGCTAGTGCTGCATGGTTTGCAGGAGAGCTTCTGTGAAGTTTGGAAGGTAGAAGACGAGGTACTGGCGGAAGTAAAGCTGTGAGGACGGGCCGCGAGTCGTGCTTGGGTGGCTCAGTTGGTAGACCTCTTTCCCGCGAAAGGTAAAGGTCCCGAGATCAGCCGGCACGGTAGCTCAGCGTGTTCGGTCAGAGCGTTTACGTGCCCTCTGTAATAAAAAAAACTGAGTCAATCGATCAACAACGAACATAAATGGATGTCTTACGACGTCCGCTCCGAGCAGGTGCAACGAACAAAAGCGAACAAAATAAAAAAAAACGAGATTAAACAAAATTAAAAAGAATTAAAAAAATTAAAAAAGTTGGTAGAGCTCTTTCCCGCGAAAGGCAAAGGTCCCGAGTTCGAGTCTCGGCCCGGCACACAGTTTTAATCAGCCAGGAAGTTTCATATCAGCACACGCTCCGCTGCAGAGCGAAAATCTCATTCTGGATATGCCATCGTCTTCGTCGTTATTTATTTACTCATTTATTTTATGTGCCCAGGACATTAGTTACGGTGAGCGTGAATTTTAACGCAATAGTTCTCTTGCATGGATTGCTGCAAAGCTGACCGCGTGAGTTATTCCTTCCACGTTAACATTTTGGCTGTATCTTCTGTCTTTCCTCTTTTGCTCTTTACTAGTTTCAGTCGATTTCTAACCTAAGAAAGAATCACTTGTTAATTTAAGGCGCCAGTGGGTGCAGCGGTGAATTTGTGCACCTTTGCGTTGTGTGAAACAACGAAAATATCAACTGTGTGAAAAATCTCTATTGCTCGTAAAAGTCGTGGACGCGTACCTGAACATGTAAACGGAAAGTTAGAGGTTCGCTGACGCGTACTGAGTTGGAGAACGGGTTTTCACAACCACCAAAGGCGGCCACAGAGTGTGTTTGGCACATAACAGTCTCCCAGGGTTTTATAGTGACCTTTTCTTTTCTAGGTACAGACATCAGAAGCCATTGGAGCTGCTGTCTCCTACGTCACAATCATATCTCCCTTTAACTCCAACTTCGGGCTTCTCTTCCACTGTATGTCCTGCGTCTGCCTGATGATTCATTCAAGAGGTACATTTGATCATCCAAAATTGTTTTGACGTATAGGTAATTGTATTTCACAGCCTCTTACACAAAAGAACGACAGTATAAAGAGCAATAACGAAGACTATCGGCTCTTTGGCATCTGTTTTCGGTCTAGTATTTAAGAATGCTCAACAACGGTTGATTTTTTAAAAAATTTTTTTCCTTTTTAAGTGACAGAGCATATTTTCTCACAGCGCTCAACGATATCACCAGTATTTTCTCCGACACAATGACCACATATTAACAGAGAATACAGTAGCTTGGGGGAGCAAACGCTTGTGTAGCGTAACATGCAGCATAGTGACCTGTAAAACAGGGCCGGCCGCTGTGACCGAGCGGTTCTAAGCCCTTCAGTCCGGAACCGCGTTGCTGCTACGGTCGCAGGTCCGAATTATGCCTCGGGCATGGATGTGTGTGATGTCCTTAGTTTAGTCAGATTTAAGTAGTTCTATGTCTAGGGGGCTGATGACCTCAGATGTTAAGTCCCATAGTTCTTAGAGCCAGTTGAACCATTTTTTGTGAAACAGGGAAGTGGCCCGTATCTAGATCGCGTATGCGTATGCTGCTTAGCTCAACAACCGACATTCTGTTTCAATGGCTGCTGGTCAGGTCATTTCTTCAACCTGTCATGACAACTGAAGAGTATTTTTCTGAATCTTTCATTCATTAGAAATGGCATAAACAGTGAAAACAGGAATAAAGCACTCTATAAAATATACGTGTGTCACACGCGTATAGCATAATTATACGATCTACACTGTCTGGCGAAAAAGTGAAGCACAAAAATGATATGGTCAGATTCCTATGTAACTTTGTACACGTACACACCGTAGGCAATGGCTCTGAGCACTATGGGACTTAACATCTGTGGTCATCAGTCCCCTAGAACTTAGAACTACTTAAACCTAACTAACCTAAGGACATCACACACATCCATGCTCGAGGCAGGATTCGAACCTGCGACCGTAGCAGTCGCGCGGTTCCGGACTGAGCGCCTAGAACCGCGTGACCACCGCGGCCGGCCCACACCGTAGGCAGGCATGTAGACAATTAGAGTTGCAGTTCTGTGTGGCAAGCAGAACGTCCACCAGAGAGCATTCCTATTTTTTTATGTTTAGTGTTGTTATCAGACGTTTTAGGGTATGTAAAGGGTGTGAACAGCGTCAGATGTTGAACTAAATGTCTTCTACATTCGTGTGAGACAGCGTTATCTTCAGCTGACGGGGTCAGAAAGGGGCCTCATTATGGGTTCCCCATTTGACAGCCTGTTGGAATCGTGCAATATCTAGTACCGTGTAGCATTCAGACATGGTGATGGTCCGATATTGGACTGCCTGAGAACTTGGCGGCAGGCATAATCGTCATCAAGGTTGGGGTCGGCCACCTCTGACCACCACAAGATTGATCACAAAGCACTTCGAAAACGCTTCACGTCTGCTCCTGGCAGCCGGCAAGCAATGGACTTCCTGCAACGTTCTGCATCATTTCGCACCATTAGTCAGAAATTAACAGCAGCCATTATAGGGAATTACGGCTACTTAGGCTGCCGTTAACACCACAACGCAAATGACTGCGGCTGGAGTGGTGTCGTGACCTGGAACCATGGACCGTTGATCACCGGCGCTGCAGTGTGTTCAGCGATCATTCGCCGTTTATGCACTACATCAGATGGCCTTCGTCGAAAAGTGTGACAGTGTATTGTAGACTTGGCCACTGTTTCTATGTTTGGATACAGTGTATCGATACGTGGAACTGTTTCAGTGTTTCGGAACGGCAGTGGTTCACTGTTTCGAAACAGTGGTGTTTCATTTCGCTCGTGTCTCGGATAACCGGACCAGATTCGATCTCGAGCCAGACACAGAAACTGTATCGTTGTTTCAAAATATGGTTGTTTCAGTCCACCTCTGCTTGGAACGGACTAATTGTATCGAAACAGTGATGTTTCATTCCGCTCTGTGTCGGACGAGATTCGGGCCGGCACAGGCACTGAAACACAACATACCACTTCATGAAACACTTTCAAGAGTGTCGAAATCTTTTTGACAAGCAATGGCATGAAGCTTAAGATATCCGAAAAATAAAGCTTCGTTTCTAGCAGACTGTCCTATTCCGAAATGGCGTAACATCTGCTTTATAAACACTAACCAAACAATAAAACAACGCATACTATTCACATTCAAAATAATAAATATGTGAAAATCATTCAGTTAAATTATACTTTTTTTATAACATACGCTTCTCTGTTCATGTACAGCAATCATATTAAGAAACACAAGTAAACCTAAAACATTTTGAATAAAGAAAGCGTAGAGCGACAGTTATTAGACACATACATAAGTTTGATGTAGGTATAATTGCAAGCAATCAGTTTGACATATCACTTGTAGTGTAATGGTGAACGGGAAGGGCTGGGGAGCATGGTGAATTTATAGTAACGGTTCGAAACACCTTGAAAGACAAATTTTTTTTCTGTTATATTTTGTTATTTATTCGAATTATCTGTGAGTCTATAGTCAATGTGCCTATTATCCACAATGATTCCCTTTGTGTGCATGGAAATTAGCAGGATGGGTATATTACCCATACTAACGGAATGTGGGTATCCCAGTAGCACGTCCGTAGTTTCTGCAGTTTTCACTACTTCCAGTTCCGTTCGTGGTGGTTCTTCTGTCTTCAGCTATGGCAGTCCTCAACCATTTGAAAAGTCTGAAAGTCACACGACACGAAAACAGTGCATTTGCTGCAGGAAATACGAAATGCCTATACGCCTAAGTGATAGTTTCATACTTTCTGCAATATGATTAGCGCGCTCTCGTTCCTCATTTGTGTTTACATGGACATACTTATACAGAAGACATTCAAGATGATAAAATGTGTAGGTTTATTAGATTAATAAACACAAACTGTTTCACTGTTTCGAAACAGCGTATCGAAACATTACACTGTACCGTTTCATTTGTTTCGAAACAGTTACGTGTTTCAGTTTGCCCATCTCTAGTGTATTGGGAAGAGACCCACTTATTCCAATGTTTTGGACAGGCGCAGCAGTGTTAGTCTTGCCTTCATGGTGTGGGGAGCCATCTAGCATCAGTGCAGATGACGGCTGGTATAGCTCGCGCAGGATACGGTGGCTGATGCACAGTTACCGTTCGCAGGTTCGAATCCTGCCTCGGGCATGGTTCTGTGTGATGTCCTTAGGTTAGCTAGGTTTAAGTAGTTCTAAGTCTAGGGGACTGATAACCTCAGATGTTAAATCCTATGGTGCTTAGAGCCATTTGAACCATTTTGCCACCCACCATAGAGTGGCTTGCTGAGTATCTATGCAGATGTAGATGTAGAACTGCAGAGTCGACACATACAACTGATGTTATTTTCCATAACTTTTGTAGTCCAATGACATCCCACCTCAGCCTCCATTCCAAAGGGTGTTAAAGATGTCTCGCGCTCACAATCCGTTTTTGCAGGCTGTACTTACATTTGTACCCAGTACACATGAAATTCATCCAGACAGTACAGAGTTAAGCTGCAATAAAGAATCGACAACGCCTTGTACAGCTTAAAAGCAATAAAATGTGCAAAAATTACCAATCTACTAATTTTGAGAGAAAGGATGAAATTCCAGTCACGAATAACGATTCATGCTTCTCTATAAAGCAACAGTTCTGTCAAAATTGCCGCCAAGCTGGTCAGTTTTCCGAAAAATCATTGTTGCTTATAAAATAATTGATCTTCTCCGTAGGTGAAGTGTTATCAGATTTGATTTTCATATCCTCTGAAGAGCCAAAGAAACTGGTACACCTGCCTTAATCTTATAGGGCCCCCTAGAGCACGCAGAAGTGCCACAACACGACGTGGCTTGGACTCTACTAATGTCTGAAGTAGAGCTGGAGGTAATTGACACCATGAATCTAGCAAGACTGTCCATAAATACGAGGGGATGGAGATTACTTCTGGACAGTACGTTGCAAGGCATCTCAGATATGCTCAATAATGTTCATGTCTGGGGAGTCTGGTGGCCAGCGGAAGTGTTTAAACTCAGAAGAGTGTTCGTGGAACCACTTTGTAGCAATTCCAGACGTGTGGCGTGTCGCATTGTCATGCTGGAATTGCCCAAATCCGTCGGAATGCACAATGGATGCAGATGATCAGACAGGATGCTTACGTACATGCCAACTGTCAGAGTCGAATCTAGGAGTATCAGGGGTCGCATGTCACCCCAACTGCAGACGGCCCACACCAGCTAGAGCAATCCCGTCCTGACATGTTTCCAGTCATTAACAGTCCAGTGTTGACGGGCTCAGGCGAGGTGTAAAGCTTTGTGTCGTGGAGTCATTAAGGGTACACGAGTTTGCCTTCGGCTCCGAAAGCCCATATCGATGATGTTTCGTTGACTGGAACGCACGATGAAACATGTTCATGGCCCAGCATTCAAATGTGCAGCAATTTGCGGAAATATTGCCCTTCCGTCACGTTGAACGATTCTTTTCAGTCGTCGTTGGTCCCGTTCTTCCATGATCTTTTTCCAGACGCAGTGATGTCGGAGATAAGATGTTTTACCGGATTCTTGATATTCACGGTACACTCGTGAAATGGTCGTACGGCAAAATCTCACTTCATCGCAACCTCGCAGATGCTGTGTCGTATCGCTTGCGCGCCGACTGTAACATCACGTTCAAAACTCATTTAAATTTTGATAAACTGCCGTTGTAGCAGCAGTGAATGATCTACAAACTGCGCCAGACAGTTGTCTTACATACGCGTTGTCGATCCCAGTTCTGTGTTCTATTTACAAATCTATTTATCTGAATAGTCATGACTACACCAGTTTGTTTGCTGTTTCAGTGTATGAATCATAATTCATTTGTGTACTATGCAGCGTGATAGTAACGGAGTTACTTTTGTTTCAACTTTTCAAAAATTCACAGGTTGTAGAGGTTTAGAATGCGAATAACTAGTGTTGCAAGAAACATTTTAATATACACTACCTGAAGTATGCGATGCTATTAGCGGAGATTAATATGGGATGTGTCCGCCTTTCACCATTATGACGGCTTGAAGACTGCTGCGAACACTTTCAGTGCTGTGTCTGAATGTCTGTGGACGGTAGGCAAGCTATTCTTCCTCAACAGCCGAAACCGGAGAAGTAATGGTGTTAGACGCTGGGGACTGGTGGAAGTCGACATTCTAACTCATCCCAAATGTGTTCCATTGGTTTCAGGTTTCGATTCTGGGCAAGCCAGTCCATTTCAGGAATGTTGCTGTCGACAGTCCTTTGCCTGACAGGTGCTGCTTTGTTACTGGGTGCTTTGTCATGCTTATACAAACACCCATCTCCGAACGATTCCTCTGTTATTGGTAGTATACAATGCTGAAAAATGTGATAATATCCTTCGGCATTTCGCGTTTTCCTAAGCACAAAAAGGGACCACACCCTAACCGCGAAAAACACCCCCATACCGTAACACAACCTCGTCAGTACTTCACTGTTGCCACTACACATGATGACCCCAATACCGTAATATCAGATCTTCACTACTTTATTGCTAGCACTACAGATGATAGCAGGTAACGTTCTTCAAGCATTCGCTAAAACCAAATCCTTCAATCAGGTTGCTATCGGATATAGCGTGATTCACCACTCCAGATCACTTTTTTTAATTACCCAGTGTCAAGTGACGGCACCCTTGACACTATCTCGGGAGTTGGTTAGCTTTGGTTACAGATATGTATGGATTATCAGAAGCTGTTAGAGCACTGTACACTATTCTCTTTAACACTTTACTCACAGTCATTATACATTGTGGGGCAAAAAAAAGTAGCCCGGACGAGCGGTTACGTCAATTTGTGGCAGCATTAAGGGAGAGGGAAAAGAGCTACAGTAACTTCTAACAGGATGTAGCAATTGCCCATACAGCTGGCCGAATCTTGGAGCACGTTTGCACAATCCTCATGCCTTACAGATTTGTCAGAAGGAAGAGAGGAAGCCGGCCGTAGTGGCCGAGCGGTTCTAGGCGCCACAGTCTGGAACCGCGCGACCGCTACGTTCGCTGGTTCGAATCCTGCCTCGGGCAAGGATGTGTTTGTTGTCCTTAGGTTAGTTAGGTTTAACTAGTTCTAAGTTCTAAAATCATTAGGGGAAGTGGCAACAAAACGTCTATTCAAGTCGGTGTGTAGAATATATGAGTCTGGCGACATATCATCTGACTTTCGGAAAAGCATCATCCACACAATTCCGAAGTCGGCAAGAGCTGACAAGTGCGAGAATTATCGCACAATCAATTTAACAGCTCATGCATCGAAGCTGCTTACAAGAATAAAATACAGAAGAATGGAAAAGAAAATTGAGAATGCGCTAGGTGACGATCAGTTTGGCTTTAGGAAAAGTAAAGGGGCGAGAGAGGCAATTCTGACGTTACGGCTAATAATGGAAGCAAGGCTAAAGAAAAATCAAGACACGTTCATAGGATTTGTCGACCTGGAAAAAGCGTTCGACAATATAAAATGGTGCAAGCTGTTCGGGATTCTGAAAAAAAGTAGGGATAAGGTATAGGGAGAGACGGGTCATATACAATATGTATAACAACGAAGAGCGAATAATAAGAGTGGACGAAGTTAAGGAATTCTGCTACCTAGGCAGTAAAATAAGCAATGACGGACGGAACAAGGAGGACATCAATAGCACACTCGCTATGGCAAAAAAGGCATTTCTGGCCAAAAGAAGTCTACTAATATCAAATACCGGCCTTAATTTGAGGAAGAAATTTCTGAGGATGTACGTCTGGAGTACAGCATTGTATGGTAGTGAAACATGGACTGTGGGAAAGCTGGAACAGAAGAGAATCGAAGCATTTGAGATGTGGTGCTATAGACGAATGTTGAAAATTAGATGGACTGATAAGGTAAGGAATGAGGAGGTTCTACGCAGAATCGGAGAGGAAAGGAATATGTGGAAAACACTGATAAGGAGAAGGGACAGGATGATAGGACATCTGCTAAGACATGAGGGAATGACTTCCATGGTACTAGAGGGAGCTGTAGAGGGCAAAAACTGTAGAGGAAGACAGAGATTGGAATACGTCAAGCAAATAATTGAGGACGTAGGTTGCAAGGGCTACTCTGAGATGAAGAGGTTAGCACAGGAAAGGAATTCATGGCGGGCCGCATCAAACCAGTCAGTAGACTGACGACAAAAAGAAAAAGTTCTAGGGGACTGATGACCTCAGAAGTTAAGTCCCATAGTGCTCAGAGCCATTAGAACCATTTTTTGAAGAGAGGAAGAATGGATTTAACTTCTCGTCTATACAGAGGTCATTAGAAGGTGCACATGCTCGGATTGTGTCAAGGAAGGAAATCGTTTGTGCCCTTTCAAAGCAAACATCCCGGCATCTTCCTGGAGAGAGTTAGGGAAATCATGGAAAACTTAAATCTGTATAGCCGGATACAAAGCGAGTCCAGTGTGCTCACCACTGCCTCGCTCGGTAACAGATTTTTTAGCAGGGATCAATCTGGTCGCTGCCGAATCTGGCCACCAAGATCATCTGTCAGTGTGCGGTTACTTTGCGTGTGAAGCCCTCAAGGTGTATCGCAACAACCCTCATAGTCTTCAAGAACTTCAGCAGAACATTTCGGATGAGACTGCAACAATTGAAGCTGTCCAGCATCAACCGACATCAGCAACGTTCTGAGCAGGGGTGAAGAGTGCCAAGAGGTGAATAGTGGTCACCTTTAAGAACTGCTATGGTCGTGTTAGTACTGTATTTCCTTTCCCTAGCTGTGTTTCTCTGCACCCTGAAACTCTGTTCTCCGGGCCACTTTTATTTGCCCCACAGTGTACAAGTTGCTAGAGACAGTGAATATAGCACAAGTTCCCGTTGATTTAATGATATTTTTACAACCAGTTCTGCAAATGCTCGACGATCATTGTCCGTCATCAGGCTTGCGAAGTCTACTTTTGAACAGGTTATACGCCCAATGCATACAGGGCTTGTAGTGTAACGACGTTAAGTTTTGTATAAATGATTTTCTTTTGACATATGACCATGTGCAGACTTCGTCACCAACGTCAGTTACAAAACACTTCAGAATTATTTAAACTCTTTTTATAAGTGGTCGCTGAATGGTTCTTGAACGAAACTGTAATTAAAACATCATCATTTGAGTCGCATGCGAAGAATTACGTCACTCAGTCCAATTGGTTTGCGCAAACTTTTTTCAATTTAGATGTCATTTGTTTTTTCTCAGACATTATATTAACGCAAGAATCTGCTTTAATAAATATTAAAAGCACATTGAATAAACTTTTAAGACTCAAACTCGCGATGAACGTTGTCAAAATTAATAATCTTGTCAAATGAATCAAGAATTCTTCATAAATAAATTCTCGAAACACGTATTTAAACTTTTGTAGTATACAATAGTTTATTATCTTCCTATATACTACTTATAGACTTGAACCTGAGCCTTGACAAGATAGGACTGAACATTTGCAACATGATTAAACTTTCTATGACGTCATTGTTGTAGAAACATTACAAATTCTTATTTTTTCAGTTTTTAGAAGCACGACGCAACAACTCGGCTTCAGGATCTTCTGTTGCTGTTTGGCTGTCGACCCGCGACGTATAGTGGCCAGCAATGTTCTCTCTGGTCCCGGCAGCGAAGATGCTGTCTCCGTTCGTTGTGCCGCTCTCTCCGTACATGAAACATAAAAATAAATACAAAACTTTAGATAATTCACAACAATTATAAATATTACAAAATACCTAAGCAAAACACTAAATTAAACTTACATTCACCTGCAAACTGGGCTGACACTGGTGGATGGGTGACGCTTCAATTTCACATCCCACTACAGGCTGTCTGGTCTTTGGTTAGCTATGGTCGTTTCTTTATATTTTCATTTAAGCCACATCACCAACGTAGACTTGTGCAGCTTTTGAAGTACTGAACTGTCCGTTCAGATGGCTCTGAGCACTATGGGGCAGTCCCCTAGAACTTAGAACTACTTAAACCTAACTAACCTACGGACATCACACACATCAATGCCCGAAGCAGGATTCGAACCTCCGACCGTAGCGATCGCGCGGTTCCAGATTGAAGCGCCTAGAACTGCACAGCCACAGCAGCCAGCCGAACTGTCCTTGATTGATCTGTTACTCAGATGGCATCCAGTGTACGTTCGAAGGCAATGCGCTCTCCTAAGCGATCATCCTGGCGTAACTAGTTCTCTGCAGACAACACAATACTCTCCGCCTCCTTTCATACTGACGGGGCACCTACTGGTAAACTGGTGCCCACAAAATTTTGACCAGATAGTGTAAGTAGGCAGACAAATATAGGCAGACGAAGTCTGAAGGCAGTGCGACCATATACACAAAGACATACCCCAGTACTGGAGCACGGCATGGAGCAGGCAACGTAAACACAACTCGGGAGGTAATGAAGCAAACACCAGTGTCAGTTACTTTTTGTCGAAATTATGTTTAAACAAGGTAAAATAAAAAAAATCCAAGTACATCACTTCACGTTACTGAGAAATATTTCAGACAAAATTCATTATTCCCCACAAAAAACAATTTTAAAAATTGGGTTTAAATCAGAGAACACACTAACAATACGAACATACCATTCACCACAAAGACCAACAAAATTTTCCGTATCTGGAGTTTACAAATTAAAATGTAACGACTGTGAAAAATATACATTGGTTAAACAGGGCCAAACTTTAAAACGAGATTCCAAGAATGCATGTGCAGCACTGAAAACAAACCATTAACATTCAATACACATTTGAGAGAACAAAATTACTAAACGCCAAACATAGCACAATCAGTATCAGTTCTACACATGACTGGCAAAAGAAAATATCTAAACATTCTTGGGGAACTGGAAATTTTTACTCACATGAAGGAGATTCAAGTGGCAGTCTAAACGAATAAATAGCCTTAAAAACAAAAATTTTATTGGAAATTTTACAAGTACCCTTGTCCAAATTGGAAGCAATCTTTTAAATGAAACGTAACAGACTTCATAGAATAAAAACGGCTGTAGTACTTTAAATCAATGCAGTGGCCACTTCGTTTTATTTTCTTGGAAACTGTTGCAGCCTAGGCAGCGAACATTTAAAACTATGTAAAGAGACTGCATTGGTTTCGTCAGTGAGTTTCGTGGCGACAGTTGAGAGCACTCCTCTGCAGTGAAACATTTTGTTTTCCCTAAGTCTCATGTCAGGGAAGTGACAAATTCATCTGCATGTTATAAAATACACTACTCCCATTAAAATTGTTATCCCAAGAAGCAATTCAGATGATAAACGGGTATTCATTGGACAAATATAATATACTAGAACTGACATGTGATTACATTTTCACGCGATTTGGGTGCATAGATCCTGAGAAATCAGTACGCAGAAAAACCACCTCTGGCCGTAATGACGGCCTTGATACGCCTGGGCATTGAGTCAAACAGAGCTTGGATCGCGTGTACAGGTACAGTTGCCCATGCAGCTTCAGCACGATACCACAGTTCATCAAGAGTAGTGACTGGCGTATTGTGACGAGCCAGTTGCTCGGCCACCATTGACCAGACGTTTTCAATGGGGAGAGATCTGGAGAATGTGCTGGCCAGGGCAGCAGTCGAACATTTTCTGTATCCAGAACGCCCTTATAGGGCCTGCAACATGCGGTCGTGCATTATCCTGCTGAAATATAGGGTTTCGCAGGGATCGAATGGAGGGTAAAGCCACTGGTCGTAACACATCTGAAATGTAACGTCCACTGTTCAAAGTGCCGTCAATGCGAACAAGAGGTGACCGAGACGTGTAACCAATGGCACCCCATACCATGACGCCGGGTGATACGCCAGTATGGCGATGGCGAATACACGCTTCCAATGTGCGTTCACCGCGATGTCGCCAAACACGGATGCGACCATCATGATGCTGTAAACAGAACCTCGATTCATCTGAAAAAATTACGTTTTGACATTCGTGCACCCAGCTTCGTCGTTGAGTACACCATCGCAGGCGCTCCTGTCTGTGATGCGGCGTCAAGGGTAACCGCAGCCATGGTCTCCGAGCTGATAGTCCATGCTGCTGCAAACGTCGTCGAACTGTTCGTGCAGATGGTTGTTGTCTTGTAAACGTCTCCATCTGTTGACTCAGGGATCGAGATGCATGATCCGTTACAGCCATGCTGATAAAGTGTCTGTCATCTCGACTGCTAGTGATACGAGGCCGTTGGGATGCAACACGGCGTTCCGTATTACCCTCCTGAACGCACCGATTCCATATTCTGCTAACAGCCATTGGATCTCGACCAACGCGAGCAGCAATGTCGCGATACGATAAACCTCAATCGCGATAGGGTACAATCCGACCTTTATCAAAGTCGGAAACGTGATGGTACGCATTTCTCCTCCTTACACGAGACATCACAACAACGTTTCACCAATCAACGCCAGTCAACTGCTGTTTGTGTATGAGAAATCGGTTGGAAACTTTCGTCATGTCAGCACGCTGTAGGTGTCGGCACCGGCGCCAAGCTTGTGTGAATTCTCTGTAAAGCTAGTCATTTGCATATCACAGCATCTTCTTCCTCTCGGTTAAATTTCGCGTCTGTAGCACGTCATCTTTCTGGTGTAGCAATTTTAATTGCCAGTAGTGTATATGTATTCTATTAATTTCTATTATTCTGATTAAACTTTTCTTAACACTTCCTCAACCACGTTTCTCTGAATTGTCTAGGATATGTCCTTTCGAATTCAGACAACATTTAGCGTAATGGGATCCAGTCGCCTGACGAGGTAAAGTGGTCATTTTGCCAAAATATATATTTTGTAACGTATTTACGTTGTTTCGAGACAATGCAATGGATAATAATCCAAGGCTATTTCATAAAAGAAAAATACTAAAGCATTAGTGCATTAACGACTTGGTGAAAAGGAATGTTCTCTTGTTACAAGTGCATGTTAAGATGTGAAAAAATTATTTAACAAAATTTTAAGCTATACAACAGAAACTGGCTGCTGCAGAGAAAGAAAAGATGCCGTTTGCTACAGCAGTGTCTCAAGAAACGCACTTAAAAGACGAAGTTCTTACAAAAAAAAAAAAAAAAAAAAAAAATCTGTCCTTCTGAAGACAAGAAATTCTTGCGAACTTCAGATGTGCTTTCAACTTAGAGCAAGAGGAAAATATTCTTAAACATATTTTGACATGGAAAGAAAATATTATAACATTTCAGCTTGTATCACACTCACACAACAAAGAAAAAACAACAAAGAGAAAAAGATGGCAGACGAAGATTGGGTGACACAGTTTTAATGAAATTGCCATTAATTTCTGTTCGTCTCATTGCGTATATGAACCAGACACATGCTGTGGAGGCCCATATGCAGCAATGTTCGTTGAACGGTTATTGAGGATACACGTGGTTCAGTTGGGCATTCAGTTGCTCAACAGTTGCACTTCTATTGGCCGGTGGAGATCTCCGTAGCAGTCGTTCACTCCTGTTATCTATAGCCCGTAATGCACCACATTTGCCTCAGCGCCTGTTCCAGGTAGAGCCATTGTAGTATGCATGTTATACTTTAAGCACGGTGGCACACGAACAGTTTACAAGCTTAACCATTTCAGCAATGCTTCCACACTTGCCCCGAAAGCCAATGGTCTTGTCGTTTTGGATGTAAGACAAATCGCTGTTTTTCCGCATAAATACGACTGCACTTCTTTCCGCGTCCCCCCCCCCCCCCCGACACGTTTTATACGCTGAAGTTCCAAATAAACTGGTCTAGGCATGCGTAGTCAAATACAGAGATATGTAAACAAGCAGAACACGGCGCTGTGGTCGGCAACGCCTATATAAGACAGCAAGTGTCTGGCTCAGTTGTTAGATCGCTTACTGCTGCTACAATGGCAAGTTATCAAGATTTAAATGAGTTTGAACGAGGTATTGTAGTCGGCGCACGAGATATGTGACATAGCATCTCCGAGGTAGCGATGGAGTGGGGATTTTCCCGTACGACCATTTCACGAGTGTACCGTGAATATCAGGAATCCTGTAAAACATCGAATCTCCGACATCGCTTCGGTCGGAACAAGATCCTGCAAGAACGGGACCAGCGACGACTGAAGAGAATCGTTCAATGTGATAGAAGCGCAACACCTCCGCAAATTGCTGCAGATTTCAATTTTAGTCTATCAGGAAGTGTCAGCGTGCGAACCATTGAACGAGACATCGCCGATATGGGCTTTCGGGGACGAAGGCCCATTCGTGTACCCTTGATAACTGCACGACACAAAGCTTTACGCCTCGCCTGGGCCCGTCAACACCGACACTGGACTGTTGACGAATGGAAACATGATGCATGGTCGGACGAGTCTCGTTTCAAATTGTATCGAGTAGACGGACGTGCACAGGTATGGAGACAACCTCATGGAGTCTGCATGCCAGCAGGGGACTGTTCAAACTGATGGAGGCTCTGCAATGGGTTGGGGCGTGTGCAGTTGGAGTGATATGGAACCCCTGATGTATCCAGATATGACTCTGACAGGTGACACTACGTAAACATCCTGTCTGATCACCTGAATCCATTCATGCCCATGGTGCATTCTGACGGATTCGGGCAATTCCAGCAGGACACATCCCACACGACTAGAATTGCTACAGAGTGGCTGCAGGAACATTCTCCTGAGCTTAAACTCTTCCGATGGCCACTAAACTTCCCACACATGAACATTATAAAGCATATGTGGGATGCCTTGCAACGTGCTGCTCAGAAGAGATCTCCACCCCGTCGTACTCTTACGGATTTATGGATAGGCCTGCAGCCAGTTCCCTCCAGCACTATTTCAGACATTAGTCGAGTCCACGCCTCGTCTTGTAGCAGCACTTCCGGGTGCTCGCTGGGGCCCTACACGATATTCGGCAGGTGTACCAGTTTCTTTGGCTCTTCAGTGTATTTAAAAAGTAACATCATAGTCTCTAAGTACCCCTGATTATGAAAGGTCAGTTGTTCGTTGAGTAGGCTTGTCTTCTTAAAACAAATTCTTGAAATCCAACCTTCGCGGATGTTCATCTTCTTGCAACATATCGAGATCAATTATAGATGGTGAGGGATGACGGGAAGTTTTCACATACCACTTTTTGCTAAAAGATGCTCACTGAAACATGCTGTAAAGGTCCCCATTTCATCATAACTATTAATACATTTATCCCACTATTAAACAAGAGTGTCAGTACGTTCATGAAAAAATGATGCTATGAAACCATGATTGTAGCAGGGACGCATCTCTTCGTCTGAAGCAAATCTAAAGCCACGAATGTCTGTCTTCACGGCCACAGAAACACGGAAGTCGCGTAAGAAGAAAGA
This sequence comes from Schistocerca gregaria, assembly GCF_023897955.1. Lineage (NCBI taxonomy): Eukaryota > Metazoa > Arthropoda > Insecta > Orthoptera > Acrididae > Schistocerca > Schistocerca gregaria. Next base: position 303,567,551 of record NC_064922.1, on the reverse strand, counting down.
GGGACAGTATGGAGGACGTTTAAGTGCTTCCCAGCAAAACGTTTGTAGCGTAATAGAAACTGTAAGTAGGCTGTTTAGGTTTTTATGTTGGTAACGTCACCTAGGGCTCTGTATGAAAATCACTGGCTGTGCTGTGTGCAGTTTGTGGGTGGTTGGCATTGTTGGAATATTCGCTATTGTAGTGTTCGGCAGTTGCAGTTGGAGGTGAGCCGTCAGCAGTGGTGGATGTGGGAAGAGAGATGGCAGAGTTTTGAGAGCGGACGATCTGGACGTGTGTCCGTCAGAAAAATGAAATTTGTAAAACTGGATGTCATGAAGTGATATATATATATATATATATATATATATATATATATATATATAAAATGACTTTTAACACTATTAAGGTAAATTCATTGTCTGCTCTCCATCAAAATCTTTCATTTGCTTTTTGCTAACTATGTCTATCAGTACTTAGTGCCTTCAGTAGTTAGAATCTTTTATTTAGCTCGCAGCATTGGCGGTCCCTGTGTTGCAGTAGTTCGAGTAACGAAGATTTTTGTGAGGTAAGTGATTCCTGAAAGGTATAGGTTATTGTTAGTCACGGCCATTCTTTTGTAGGGATTACTGAAAGTCAGATTGCGTTGCGCTAAAAATATTGTTTGTCAGTTTAGTGTTGATCAGAATAAGTAAAGAGAGAAATGTCTGAATATGTTCAGTTCTGCTCAGCTGTTTGAAAATAAAATGGCGTAAGAGGTTTATCAGTACAGTAATTCATAAATTTTTCTAAGGGGAGGTTACAGAACAACCTTGACAACATGTGGAGGGGTCTGGACGAATGCATTGATTCGGTAGGGTAGGGTGTCATAAAGCCGTTGAATCCTCTCATGAGGCAACTTGACTCAGAACTGTTGTAACTGATCTTTTGATATCCTGTCTACTGGCAATGGGACGTACTTTACGTCCGAGCTTTCCCCGCGTATGTTCTATTGGGGGCAGATCTCAGACCCCTACTGGCCACAGGAATACCTCATAAACATGAAGACAGTTTTTGGAGATATTTTCGTGTGTCGACGAGCATTTGAAGGCTCGTGTGACAGGTAACAGATGTGGACGCATATTACTAACTACGACACACTGTTGTGCCGTCAGTGTTTCCTCAGTCAGTATAAGTGCGCGGAAAATACATTGGGTGTGGGATGCGCAGTTGGCTGGGGAAACGTGGGGAGAGTGATATTGGTGGGGGGTCTCTCAGAGCGCTGTAGGGGAACTGGCGAACATTGGAGGGGAAGTGCCGTTCTCAACTGAAACCTATGCTCACATTTTTTGTGTATACTGAGTGGGTTTCCTCAAACCCCACACTTGCACGATGACTACTCAAAAAGATCTATTGTCACCTCTGCTTTCGTTAGTATCTACAAAGAATTCCGCAGAAATTGCAGCGATTTATTTTTTCTTGCCTTGTCAACCATTTATGACTTTCAGAGAAGCGTCATAACTGGCGAGTTTTGACTAAAACCTACACATTTCTCTGGTTGCCATGTCAAAATTTGCTTGTGTTGCCAAAACACAGAGGAGTTTACACTGTCTCGCCTTAGCAACTTGTTGTGCAGACAACATTGTGACTTAATTCTGTAACAGTGGTTTATTACATTTATTACGTGAGGAACTGGGGAAGAGTAAAATCAGTAGCTTATGAAACAGCACATCCTCGGTAGAGAAAAACCTGCTATGTCTTCACACATGTTGTTCCAAAACCCATAGCGTTTCTTGTGTCACTAGCAATTGATGACCCCCTTCTACGATAAAGTCTGTAGTTATTGGAATAACACGATAGATAATGAAGTGTTGTGTAATAACGGTATGGTAAAATACTCTCGTCTTTGAGTGCTATCGTTTGGTAAAATCTCATTTCCATATCTAAAACTGTTTTTGAAAAATAAGGAATGTTGTGGATATTTCACTCTGGTTTTATCGCTGTCGCGGGGCGACTGCAAATTAGTGTGCTACATCGGATCAATTTTCTCAAGATTGGTGACAGGCAGATATCTCTACCCAAGTCTAAAGAAAAATTCAATATGTTAGTTAAATTTCATATGCAACAACGTATTGCATAATATGCACCAGACACAAAATCATAACGACCTCTGTTTTTCATTCACACTTTTTCGAATTTCGCGTAATGTCTTACTTTCACCTAAGTATCACAATAACTATGACCATAAACGAAATGATGGGCGCATCGTCATGAACCTGACATATAAAGCTATAAGTAAAGCAAAAATTAATTTTTTTTTTAATCGTTTGAGAAAGACTGCAGGGGGCGCGCCTCGATTCTGTCATCGCTGACATGTCGAAAGGTGGAAAACACTCATCAGCCTCCCCTTCCGAAAAAACGAATGAACTCGCCCTGCGCCCTGTGCTTTTTAAAACCGTGCTGATTCGTGCGCGTAAGCTCTTCGGCCTCAAGGAAATTTATTATATTCGAACTTAGAATATGTTCTAGAATCCTGCAGCAGACCAGTGTTAAGGATATTGGTCTGTAATTTTGTTCTTTTACCCTTCTTACATACTGGAGTCATCTGCGCGTTTTTCATGTGGCATGGGATTATGCGTTTGGCGAGAGATTCATGATAAATGCAAGCTAAGAAAGGGGCCAGTACCGTAGAGTACTCCTTGTAAAACAGAATTAGTATTCCATCCGGACCTGGCGACTTACTCGTTTTCAAATACTTTCGCTTGTTTATCCACCTTGGGGATGCTTATTGCTATGTCGTCATGACGGAAGGCTGTGCAATGGTCAAGCGACAGTATGTTTCTACGGTTCTCATGCGTGAACGATTTCTTAAACCTATAATTTAAATCTTCGGCTTTCGTTTTATTATCTTCTAGTGCCTCAACAAATTCGTCAACGAGTGAATGAGTGGAAGTCTTATAGATACCCTTAGCGATGTTAAGGAAGAGAGGACTATTGCCTTTAACGTCCCGTCGACATCGAGATCATGAGAGCGGAGAAGAAGATCGGATTGTGTTAAGGATGAGGAAGGAAATCGGCCGGGCCCTTTCATATGAGCCATCCCGGCATTTGCGTGGAGCGACTTTGATAAATCATGGAAAACCTTAATCTGGATGGCCGGACTCCGTTTTGAATCGTCGTCCTCCCGAATGTGAGTCCAGTGTGCTAACCATTGCGACACCTCAGTCGATCTTAGCGATTTTACATAGAATTTCCTCCGTTTCTCGACCAGATCTTTTACTAAAGTATGACGTTAGTAGTGATTGTATGCTTCGCTCATAGATGTTTTCAGAAACGGACGAATCTCTACTAACTTGAACCTGTCGTCATTTGCACATTCTCCTTTGAACCGAGAATGCAGCAGCCCTTGCTTCTTCAGCATTCTCCGAATATATTTTCTATCTAGACATCTATGGCAACATTCAGTCGACTGTTCAGAGACAGACAAACAGGTAAACAGACTGAGCTGTGCACGGTTCGTTTTCATATCATTTATTGTTTGCCATCTTCTGTACTGCCGCCTCGTTTTCTTATTCCATTTACTGGGGTCAATAATTTCCTGCCTTACTTTTCCGTGAGTGGCAGCAGCAGCGCGTATCGATAAGTGCACTGTCGTACCATCACTGGAGCGACTGATAGTATTCCGGGTTGTCGTGTGTGTGGCAGTCATTCGGAGACGTACCAGCAGTGCAGTCGGGACGCAGCAGCAGTGACGTCGGGGACTGAGCGCCTCCACAAGAACCGTGTATTTCAATTTCTTGCTTAGGCCTTGTGTCTTGGATTTTGAGTGTGGCCTTCAACCGGTCTAAGGTTAATCAAAGGAGGTCGATTAAAGTTTTGAGTGTTTTGCATCTGTTGCGTACATAGTTCTGCGTAGTCAGCACGTACACAACTTTCCCACTAGAGCGCTCCCCGCTAAGCACAACAGCGCAGGCGCAGCGCTCGTCTGTCTCTACACTAGGAGATGGCGTTACCATAGAGACAGACCAAATTCTACTTCCACCGATCCGCGTATTAATATATAATGCAGCCAATGAGATTGCTGCTAACGCACAACCATTTCTTCTGGCGGATCACACTCGCACAGAGATACATGAACGTGCGAGGTGTTATAACGAGTGTACAGAGCTCCGATTAGTCATTCTCCGGCGGTAATTCGAATGAATACCGCCCTTCGATTGTGCTGTTGCGGTACCAATCGAAGCGATAGGTGTTGCAGGTGTCAGCCAGCCAGCCAGCCAGCCAGCCAGCCAGCCAGCCAGCCAGCCAGCCAGCCAGCCCACCCGCCCACGTGCAGCGGTCCCCGCCAGCAGCGAGCAGCCAGCAGCCGGTAGCCAGCAGCCAGCAGCGGTCCCCGGAAGCAGCGGTCCCTGCCAGCAGCCCGCCAGCGCCGGTTCCCACCAGCAGTGGTCCCCGCCAGCAGCCCGCCTGCGCCGGTCCCGGCCATTGCCGGTACCCCCCAACCCTGGTCGCAGCCAGCAGCCAGCGGTGATCCTAGCTGCCTCCAGCAGCAGCAGCGGAGGCGTCCCCACGAGCCAGCCAGCCGGGTCGCCCCCACCGCCAGCGACAGCAGAGTGGGGCTTCGGCCCCAGTCTCCTTCGTCCATCATCATTCTCCGTCACCTTCTACTCTGTGTCTCTCGTCGCCCTGCCCGTCTCTCATTTGTTTCCTTGTATTGTCCTGTGTTTTCCCACTCATCATAATGTCAAACCCCACCACCTCTTCTACAGCCACCACCACTGCCATCGTCTACACCTCCCCCTCAGCTGCTTTCATCACTATCACATGGTGTGCTGCATCACTCCCCCCTCAGTCCATCCCCCAACTGCTCACTCTCCCATCTCCCTCCCTATTTGTCGCCCCATCCCCGGCTCCTCCCTCCCGTGCCTCCTCTGATCCCTTCCCTTCCCTGTCGCCCTCTGCTCCTTCCGTTTCTGCAGCCTCCGCTAGGGTGGTTGCCCGGAGAGCTACAGCTCACACTCCACTCTCCCCTTCACCCTCGTCGTCATCATCTCCACTGTCGCCTTCGCCGTCACCCTCACCGTCTCCGGCGCCTACTCCAGCACCGAGACCTGTCACTCCCCGCCACATTCCAGTCGTTCCCATCCCCCACACCTCTTCCGCCGCCGTCAAGCGCCCCAGTGGCACCCCTGCCTCCTCTACTCCCAAAAAGGCTCTGCCTCATTCCCCTTCCCCAACTCATGATGCCATGGATGTATCCCCACCTGCCCCCCTCCTCTTCCTCCTCCACCCCCTCCTACCGCTACCTCCTCTCCCATCCTGATCCCTCCTTTCTTGAAGCCCAGAACCTCACCCTCTTTCTTCACCAGAATTTTCCTGGTGCCCCCATCTCCCTCCTCACTCCTCGCTGTGATTCGGTGCTCATCTCCTCCCCCAGCCCTTCCCTCCACAGGGACATCCTATCCCACATCCCTGTCACCCGCTTTGGCCCTAATGCCTCCCTCACCCCCGCTCCTTCCCGTCTCCCTCCCGCCAACCCCAACCCCCATGTCTCTCACCGACCCTTACCACCATCATCACTCGGCTTAGACTAGCGATCACGGAGGAGGAGGTGTTGGCGGAGCTCAAGGCGCATCCCCATCTGGAGATGCGTGCGGTTCGCTGCATTCATAACTCTGCCGGCCCCACCCACCTTAAGCGGGCCTTTTCCGAGCACGCCCCCTCCATCGAAATGTCTCCTGAAGGAGGTTTCCCTTGTCTTTCGCCGCCGCTACCCAGTTGACCCTTCCCGTTCCCCTCCTCAATCCCTCCGCTGCCAGAGGTGCTTGCAGTATAATGCACACCCTACATCTGAGTGCTGCGAGGCCCCCACCTGCCCGCACTGTAAGCAAGCCCACTTTCTCAGGCAGTGCCCCAATCTCCAGTCCCCCCCCCCCCCCTCTTGTAATACCTGTAACCACCCTCCCCCATTTACTCCCAGAAATGTAAAGCCTGAGCCCCTCCTACCACTCCTGAGCTCACCGTTCCTGTCCGCCCTCTGGACGCCCCCACCCCTCCCATTAATTCCCTTCGTCCACCCCCTACCACTGAGGCCATCATCAGATTCCTCACCATCGTCCTTCAGAATGTTCATCCTTTTCAGCGCCCCCACACCGTGCAACAGGTATCCCTCGCCGGCCGTTCCGTTTTCCACCTGAAAATGTAAGCCACCTACTCCAACAACCAGGCCCATTTCACCTTCTTCCGCCTTGTCTAAATCCCTGTCATGGCGCGACGACATCCGCTCCCTTCCCACCAACAAGAAACTCTTCCTGCACACCCTTGCCACCCACCGCGTGGACGCCTTCCTCCTCAATGAAACCTTCCTCCAACCCCACCACACCATCCACACTTCGCCATTCGTCCTTCATCGTTCTGATAATCCCCTCCCGATTGCGCGTGGCGGAGTTGCCATTGGTCATCACCGCCAGATCCCTGTTCGGCTCCAACCTCTCCTTCCCGACGCCACAGAACACCTGATCGTTAGTCTCTTCTTCCCCGGCCTTACCGTTACCTGCGCCACCATCTATGTCCGCCCGAACGCCCCTATTCCCTTCGACTTCCTCTCCCACGTTGACCGTACCTCCTCCTCCTACGTGATCGCCGCCGACCTCAACATCCACAGTCGTTCCGCCGCCCAGTTACGGTGGTAGCATCAGTTCCTCTCCTCCCTTCAAGGCGACCTCATCCCCATCCCCCAGCACACCCGTCCTGAATCCAGCTCCACTCCTGATGTTGTCCTTTCCTCCGCCAACCTCCTTGGCCGCATAACGGTGGATGTCCAGGAGCCTATTGGTAGTGACCATCTCCCTGTCGTCCTCACCGTTTCAGACGGTCGTCGCCCCCGCCCCACCCCTCGTCATGACCCTCCCCCTAAGTACGTTCATGACTATTCCTGTGCCAACTGGAATGCCTAACGGGATACCCTCTCCACCCAGGTCGATAGCCACTCCTTCACCTACTGTCACCCTGACGATGTAACCCATGCTGCCACCTTTCTCCAGCAGACCTTGTCTGAGGCCGTGGAGGCCCACGTCCCTACTGTCGCCATCCACCCCCACCGTCGTGCCTTACCCCCACAGGCCGTCCTCCTCCTCCGTGAATCCCGCCGTCTCTACCATGCCTTCCTCCACACGCGTGACCCGGACACACTACGACGCCACTGGCAACTCCAACGACACATTCGTAATTTGCTTGTGGCCAAGAAACGCCAGGACTGGCGACAGACATGCACCCGTTTAAATATTACCTTACCTGTCAACTCATCCAAGTTCTGGTCAGCCTCCGTTGCCTTACCGGAACTAAACCCTCCCCTGACTATCCTCTTCTCCATGATGATCACCCCTTCCCTGACACCCTTAGTAAGGCCAATCACTTTGCCTCCTACCTGTCTGATGTCTTTTCCATCCCCGATGATCCCCAGTTCGATTACTCCCTTTTCCCAAATGTCCACGATCGAACTGACACCTCTGTCCCTCCCCTCGCACCTGGTTTCCAGTACTTGGACAACATTACACACATGGAACTCAATGCCCCAATCACTACACAGGATCTCATTGTTACACTCCGCACAAAACGCAACACCGCTTCTGGTCACAATCGTGACACCTATTATCACCTTCGTGAAGCTCCTGCCTCTTTCCTCTCCACCTCTGCCAGGCTCTACAATGTAGTCCTGTCCACCAGTTACTACCCTGACCTGTGGAAAACCTCCCATATCATGATGATCCTTAAAACTGGCAAACCGCCGTCCGCCGTCTCTTCCTACCGTCCCATCAGCCTTACCTCAGTCTTCAGCAAGGTCCTGGAATCTATCCTCACCCGCCGCATCCACCAGCATCTCCACCAGCACCGCCTCCTTCCGGTTACCCAGTGTGGCTTTCGGCCGTCCTTCTCTTCCTACGACCTTCTCCTTCACCTCACTCATCTCCTTTCCGACCAGCTTAATTCTCGTCGCTCCGCTATCTTCCTCTCCCTGGTCCTCGAACGAGCTTATGACCGCGTATGGCATTCTGTTCTCCTCTTCAAGCTCCAAACCTTCGCCCTTCCCATTAACTACGTCTGTCTGATCGGCTCCTTTCTCTCCGACTGTCCTTCCTACGTCACCATCCATAACACGAATTCCTACACCTTTTTTCCCTTCGCCGGTGTGCCCTAAGGCTCCGTCCTCTCTCCCCTTCTGTACCTTTTGTATACGGCGGACATGCCGCCGCCGTCACCCCAACACTTTCTCCAATCCCATCTTGACTGGTTCACCGCTTGGTGCAACCAATGGTTGCTCAAGGTCAATCCCTCCAAAACCCAGGCGATCATTGTAGGCAAAACCACCCCTTCCCTCCGCCTCCTTGATTTCTATCTCACCGTCTATGGCTGTCCTATCGCCCTCACTCCCACCCTCAAGTACCTTGGCGTCACCCTCAACCGTCGCCTCTCCTGGACCTCCCATCTCTGGACAATCCAAGCCAAGGCACACTACGGACTCCGTCTCCTCAAGGTCCTTTCGGGCCGTATGTGGGGTCTGGACCCCTCCACCATCCTCCACACCTATAAATCCATCATCTGTCCTATCCTCTGCTATGCCCATCTGGCCTGGAACTCCGCCCCCCCCCCTACCTTTTATAAATCCCTTCAAATCCTTGAACGCCATGCTCTCCGCCTCGCCTATCACATCCGCCGCCCCTCCCCCACGTGGATCCTGTACCATCTCATTCCTTTCCCCCACCTCCTCCTTTTCCTTGAAAGGATGTGGATCCTGTACACCTCCCGCAAACTCGACCCACCTCACCCACTTGTCTCGCCCATCCTCTTCCACCCCCGCCTGCTGCCGCGCCTGTATTCCCACGTCCCACCCGGTCTCCATCTCTTCACCCTCCTTACCCTTTCCCAATGTAGCTTCCGCCAGTTCCCCCTCCCTGATGATGTACTCCTCCCCTCTATCTACCCCTCCTATCAACTTTGATCCTCCCAACCCCCACTCCCGTGTCCTCTCCTCTTGGCACCCTCCCTCCCTTCTCTTTCTTTTCCCCGTCCCCTTCCTCCACCCCTCTTATCCCAGGCTCCCCCCTTTTTTCCTCCCCTCCCCCTATCTCCATTGCCCATGGCATTGAATAACGTCGGGGAGAGGCTACAACCCTGTCTCACTCCCTTCCCAACCACTACTTCCCTTTCAGCCTCTCTACTCTTATAACTGCCATCTGGTTTCTGTACAAATTGTAAATAGCCTCTCTCTCCCTGTATTTTACCCCTGCCACCTTCAGAATTTGAAAGAGAGTATTCCAGTCAACATTGTCAAAAACTTTTTCCAAGTCTACAAATGCTAGAAACGTAGGTTTGCCTCTTCTTAATCTTTCTTCTAAGATAAGTTGTAAGGTCAGTATTTCCTCACGGGTTCCAACATTTCTACGGAATCCAAACTGATTCTCCCCGAGGTCCGCATGTACCAGTTTTTTTCCATTCGTCTGTAAAGAATTCGCGTTAGTATTTTGCAGCTGTGACTTATTAAACTGATAGTTCGGTAATTTTTCATCTGTCAGCACGTGCTTTCTTTGGGATTGGAATTAATATATTCTTCTTGAAATCTGAGGGTATTTCGCCTGTCTCATACATCTTGCTCAGCAGCTGGTAGAGTTTAGTCATGACTGGCTCTCCTAAGGCCGTCAGTAGTGCTAATGGAATGTTGTCTACTCCCGGCGCCTTGTTTCGACTCAGGTCTTTCAGTGCTCTGTCAAACTCTTCAAGCAGTATCTTATCTCCCATTTCGTCTTCATCTACGTCCTCTTTCATTTCCATAATATTGTCTTCAAGTACATCGCCCTTGTATAAACCCTCTATATACTCCTTCCACCTTTCTGCCTTCCCTTCTTTGCTTAGAACTGGGTTGCCATCTGAGTTCTTGATGTTCATACAAGTGGTTTTCTTCTCCCCAAAGGCCTCTTTAATTTTCCTGTAGGCAGTATCTATCTTACCCCTAGTGAGGTAAGCTTCTACATCCTTACATTTGTTCTCTAGCCATCCCTGCTTAGTCATTTTGCACTTCCTGTCGATCTCATTTTTGAGACGTTTGTATTCCTTTTTTCCTGCTTCATTTACTGCATTTTTATATTTTCTCCTTTCATCAATTAAATTCAATATTTCTTCTGTTACCCAAGGATTTCTAGCAGCCCTCGTCTTTTTACCTACTTGATCCTCTGCTGCCTTCACTACTTCATCCCTCAAAGCTACCCATTCTTCTTCTACTGTGTTTCTTTCCCCCATTCCTGTCAATTGTTCCCTTATGCTCTCCTTGAAACTCTGTACAACCTCTGGTTTTTTCAGCTAATCCAGATCCCATGTCCTTAAATTCCCACCTTTTTGCAGTTTCTTCAGTTTTAATCTACAAGTCATAACCAATAGATTGTGGTCAGAGTCCACATCTGCCCCTGGAAATGTCCTACAATTTAAAACCTGATTCCTAAGTCTCTGTCTTCCCATTATATAGTCTATCTGATACCTTTTAGTATCTCCAGGATCCTTCCATGTATACAACCTTCTTTTATGATTCTTGAACCAAGTGTTAGCTATGATTAAGTTATGCTCTGTGCAAAATTCTACCAGACTGCTTCCTCTTTCATTTCTTAGCCCCAATTCATATCCACCTACTGCATTTCCTTCTCTCCCTTTTCCTACTGACGAATTCCAGTCACCCATGACTATTAAATTTTCGTCTCCCTTCACTACCTGAATAATTTCTTTTATCTCATCATACATTTCATTAATTTCTTCATCATCTGCAGAGCTAGTTGGCATATAAACTTGTACTACTGTAGTAGGCATGGGCTTTGTGTCTATTTTGGTCACAATAATGCGTTCCCTATGCTGTCTGTAGTAGCTTACCCGCACCCCTAACTTTTTTATTCATTATTAATCCTACTCCTGCATTACCCCTATTTGATTTTGTATTTATATCCCTTTATTCGCCTGACCAGAAGTCTTGTTCCTCCTGCCACCGAACTTCACTAATTCCCACTATATCTAACTTTAACCTATCCATTTCCCTTTTTAAACTTTCTAACCTACCTGCCCGATTAAAGGAATTGACATTCCACGCTCCGATCCGTAGAACGCCAGTTTTCTTTCTCCTGATAACGACGTCCTCCTGAGTAGTCCCCGCCCGGAGATCCGAATGGGGGACTATTGTACCTCCGGAATATTTTACCCAAGAGGACGCCATCATCATTTAATCATACAGTAAAGCTGCATGTCCTCGGGAAAAATTACGGCTGTAGTTTCCCCTTGCTTTCAACCGTTCGCAGTACCAGCACAGCAAGGCCGTTTTGGTTAATGTTACAAGGCCAGATCAGTCAATCATCCAGACTGTTGCCCCTGCAACTACTGAAAAGGCTGCTGCCTCTCTTCAGGAACCATCTGTATCGCTGAGGCACGCAAGCCTCCCCACCAACGGCAAGGTCCATGGTTCATGGGGGGAAGATAAATGTATAGACACTTTTGTGAAGTATCAGAGATATATGTGAGAATTAGATTAACGTACCAATACCAAAGGAACTTCAGACTGTCAATCGTAAATAGCATCCAGAACCAAGTTAAGTAATTTTTTTATGCTTGCTATTATTTTAATAAATGTGTGTGAAAATTAATCAAGTTCTGTTTAAAGTTGGTCACCGTCAATCTGCTACTCTAAGCCCGCAAGTGGCATTTCTATTGTCTGACCTAATGGCAGAGGATAAACACGCCACGATAAGACCACGAGACATATTGCTGACACTCGCCTATATCGTTATACCGACGAGTCAAATAATCTGATGGTGTGTGTATTGAAGGTCTTACAGTACGCTCACCACAGCATCCTTGTTGTAATAATTGTGTGTTGATAAATAAAGTTTGTATCTTGAGTGCAAGTGACAACAACTTATTTTGGCCCCTTTCCACAACCTAATCCGCTCTGTGCTGCTAGCGGAGGCATTTCACAGACAGTGTGTGTAAACAATTAATTAGTTACAAATTTCGTAGTTTTCCGTTGAGTGTAGCTCCACCCTACCCTGTATTACAATGGAAAACATGGTTTTCTTCAGAAAAGAAAGAAGATTATAGATTAACGCCCATGTAGTAGGTCATTAGAGAAAGAGAAGAGGCTCGGATAGGTTGGGGCAGGAGAGGAATTGGTCGTCTCTCTTTCAAAAGGAACTGACATAATGTTCGCATTTGTTGGCATAGAGAAACCACAAGCTGTCGGAAAGCAGATTCGACACTCGCTCTGCGAGACTGCGAGTACAGTATCTTAACCATTGAGACACACATCTGTGTACACTGAGGTGACAAAAGTCAAGAGATTCCTCCTAATATCGTGTCGGACCTCCTTTTGCCCAGCGTTGGGCAGCAACGTGACGTGGCATGGACACAACAAGCTGTTGAAAGTCCGCTGCAGATATAAGGAACGTTGCTGCCCCTACAGCCGTCCATAACTGCGAAAGTGTTCCCGGTGCAGGATTTTGTGCACGAAGTGACCTGTCGATTATGTCCCACAGGTGTTCGATGGGATTCATTTCGGGTGATCTGGGTGACCAAATTATTCGCTCGAATCCCATCCTCAGATCTAAAATACATAAATATATACATCTAGTGAGCAGTGTGTCTTTTAACATAAAACAGCAATATGTATCACAGTGTACTGTCATACAACCAGGGAAATGTACAGATAAAATATGGTATAACGTATCTTTTTTACACCATTTTCCTAAAGTGATACTGCCATAATGGCATTGTCAAAACATGTAATCAGCACAGCACCGTCATATAGGTCTAAAAAAATATGTAGAATAGGCCAAATCGTGATAATTGCAACTGGACACTGAAGTACAGTAGCAACCCGAAACCTGTTTTCCTACATCCTCCATAGATGTCGCTACTGTACGCTAACTTAGATGTAATCACCATTTATGAAAAAAACAATTTATTTATTTATTTATTTTGTTACATACTACGATAACCAAATAATGCCTCGCCTATTTATACCTAGCCTTACTTGATGAGTTATGTTGAGAACAGTAGGCATTTGCCTTACTTCTGTACAGTAGTCGCTCTAATCCTGTAACTGATTGTCTCCTAGCTCTTCATGGAATGTATAGCCAGACTATATTATTTTATTTACTGACTGCTTGTATATTGTTTAAATGTCTTCTGTGGGAGACATGTTACGATGCATGTAAAGCCCTCTATTGGTTAAGTTCTTACGATCGGTGAGCGCCTACATAACACCCTAGCGGCCGACCCAACAGAGGGCGCCGATCATTGGTCTGTCTCTTTTCTTCAGCTGTCATTTTATCTTTCATAAGCAATTTATAGGTTGACTCAGGCAACGTATTACGAATATTAATTGTTGACCGTAAATTCACCATAAAAAAGGGTCGGACCTATCCTGTTCATATATTTCCTTTTAATAATTTTACATGGGTAACTTCATTCATCTTTTAATGTATCACAATTTTTTTCTATGATGGTCATCTATTTTAATAAGTCTGCTACATGCATTTTATCTAATGTGTTTTTATCAGATTATGTTTTTGCGTAAATCATGACTACATCTTAGCAAGCCCACAGTAGCGACATCTAGGGTGGATGTAGGCAAACAGGTTTCTGGTTGCTACTGTACTTCAATAGCCAGTTGCAATAATCACTATGTGGACGATGTGGCCTATTCTACACCTTATTTTAGATCTGTGTGACGATGCTATGCTGATTATATGTTTTGACAATGCCATTATGGCCGTATCACTTTAGGACATGGTGTAAAAAAGATAGGATATACCATATTTTATCTGTACATTTCCCTGGTTGTATGACACTATACTGTAATACTTATTGCTGTTTTATGTTAAAAGACACTCCCCCCCCCGAGTCATTTTGTCTTCCCGTCCTCTGCCTTCCCCACCCCCTGTCGCGTCTGCGAGCACCCCCACCCCTCTTATGGGTCCTCATCCTCCATTGGCTTCTTTCCCCCCTTTTCTATTTTCCCATCATCTGACCAGTTTCCCCCCACCTGCTCTCGGCTGTGGTATCTCATATTTTAGTGCAGTGTTCCAGTGACTGCTTAGTGCTGTTTCGTCTTTTCCCGTGTTGCGAACACAAACCATGCTGTCGCTTGGTGTGAATTTTATGACTTTTGCGAACAGAAACCAGGCTGTCGCCGTGTTTTTAATCGTCTGTCTATTATTTTACCTGTGTGCTTCATATGTATTTTATTAGCATCATCGTCGCTTTGTTCTCTGTTTTAAGTTCCACGATTTTTTCGCCATGTTACCCTTTTGTCTCCGATTTTGTCGCCTGTTTTTTTAATTATATATTATCGTCTCATTTTTTAAAACGAAGTGTAGGCTGAAGAGCGGCATACTAAGATGCTGCCAGCCCGCCCCCTTGGGGGGGGGGGGGGGGGGGAATCGAAATTCAATAAAGGAAAAAAAAAATTTAAAAGACACACTGCTCACTAGATGTATATATTTATGTATTTTAGATCTGAGGATGGTCATGGCGGACTGAAACCAATCATCGTCTAAAGAATCGATATTGTGATCAGAGACTGGAATAAAAAAGTATTTTACAGTATTGGATCACTGTTTGTATACGCGATTAAGTCGCAGTTGGTGAAGTTTCGAACAATTGTGGCCAAGTGACATGCCCGATCGTTGTTTGGGAACATGTCCATGAATGGCTGCAAATGGTCTCTAAGAAGCCGAACGTAATCATTTCCAGTCAATGATCGGTTCATTTGAACCACAGGACACAGTCCATTCCCTGTACACAGAGCCCACGCCATTTGGAGCCACCACCCGTTTTTACAGACCATTGTTGACGACTTGCGTCCGTGGCTTTGTGGGGGCTGCGCCACACTCCAGCCCTACCTTCGGTTCTCACTAACTGAAATCAGGACTCATTTGACCAGTCGTCTAGTATCCAACAGATATGGTCACGAAAGCAGAAGAGGCGCTTCAGGCGATTTTATGCTGTTAGCAAAGGCACTCTGCTGCCATAGCCCATAAAGGTCAAATTCCGTCGCACTGTCCTGACGGATACGTTCATCGTACGCCCCACATTGATTACTGCAATTATTTCAAGCAGTGCTTGTCTGTTAGCACTGACAACTGTAAGCAAACACCGCTGCTCTCGGTTGTTAGGTGAAGGCCGTCGGCCACTGCGTTGTCCGTGGTGAGAAGTAATGTCTGAAATTCGGTATTCTCAGCAGCCTTTTGACACTGTGCATCTCGGAATATTGAATTCCCTAACGATTTGCGAAATGGGATGTCCCATTCGTCTTGTTCCAATGACCGTCCCGCGTTCAGTCTCTATTAATTTCCGTCGTGCTGCCGTAATCTCGTGGGGGACCTTTTCACATGAATCACCTGAGTTTAAATGACAGCTTGTGACGTATAATTTTATACATATAAATTTTCGGTGCATACAGTGTCACGTCTTTCAGTGTCACACAAATTTTTATTTTTCAAAGGGGATCACTTAAGACTATTTCCATAGGTTCGCCCCTCCAATTTTTCCCTCATATCACATAATTTGACGTCTGATGTAATACAAACTGAAAAAGTAAATTCCTTTTAAAGCACAGTTTCGTATATAATTTATATTCAAAACCTTACACTTGTGTCACAGCTCAAATCCTACATCGAAAATACTTTACAAAAGTTTAATGGAAGAAACGCTTCCGATGATTATTATAGTATTTAAAGGACATCAAAATATGAACAGGCTGAAATGAACAATCGGTACATGAGACTATGTTAATCAATACAACTGCAAAAAGCTAAGGAGCATATTATTAGCAAAATGAGAAATATGCAAAAGTGAAATGCCAAAATGCGCAAACTTCTCAATTGGGAGTACATCAAAACAATCGGAATGGCTGAAAAAGAGCACAATAACACGAGCCATGAACGAATAAGAGCTAAGGAACTAAGCAAACAAGAGAATAGGCAAAAATGAGATGCCAACAAAATAAGAGCTGGCCGAACTACGTCGGCACTTATATACGGTTGCGCTCGTGGCGGCACGTTGCGGCCCGCACGCAACACGCGCGCCTGCGACCGCAATGCACTGTTAGCGCTCGCGGCGGCGTCTAGCGGCGAGTACGCAAGTTGTGCGATTGCTGTCGCATCTATGGTATTACAAGCTCCGTGAATGCCCTTCCCTTCTATACCTTGTGTACGCGATACTACCACCATCTGTGTACGTGTACGTTGCTCTCCCATGACTTTTCCCACCCCAGCTGGAGTAGACGCTTCAGACGTACCACGTACTTCACGCGTACTGACGTCACGTCACTGTCCCGGAACGTCCCTATCACGTCAGTTCTTTCGGAACAGTTCTGTTCTCACTCGGCCCGCCCTTCCGCTCCTGTTCGCGCTCGCTTTTTTCCGCCTCAGCCGAAGGACAAAAACCACCGCGGCACGCCGAATAATGCCGGAGGGGGGGGGGCAAAAAACGGGGGGGGGGGGGCTGGTGGGCGATCGTGGACCGGAGAAGAAGTACACGAGGGGAATAAGAAGCAGCACGAAAAAGCGGAGTGGCAATAATGAACTGCACCGTCGCCGGGCCTCATTGTTTATTTGTATGCCGTATCTTTTTAACAAGGTTCGGCAGTATCCTTACGGTAGCATAATGGTCTCATGGTACCAATTGGTCGAGCCCCTTAAAACCGAACGGGTTCGAGAGATAGCGGAATTTACGAGGCCCGGCTACTGTTCGCCGACCAGTTCCCGCCCGGCCGCCGTCTTCTTTTTATTCCTCCTCGCCACTCTCTCCCTCTCTCTCTCTCTCTCTCTCTCTCTCTCTCTCTCTCTCTCCTCCTTCCTCTCTGGCCGGGTTGTTTTCCGGCCGCCCTGCCAACCGTCTCCAATCTTATCACCGCTGACAGCCCGTCCGACGTGTATACAAATTTCGAGTGATAATATGGCTTGTTGGAGGAGCGTCCCTCTAATAGGGAGATATGAAACAAAATAAAAGGCCCGAAATTAACGAGCCGTCCTCGACCCTGCCGGTTTGAAAAATGAAAGCCGTTCACTGCCGAGAGCTGGGACACCGCCGCGACCTCTTCGTTTATACGACAGCCGTTGCGATAGAAAGGCAGCGGCCGCAGGGTTCGCTAGCGTCCTTCCCACCCCGCGTGCGGAAACGATGCGGGCGTAAGGCTTCTCATACAATATGCTTACCTCAACTACCAACTTCTTATCGAAACTGGTCGACGATGAATGTATCATGCATACCATCCAGTTCGCTTAATTGCCACCTGTTGGAGCCACTGAAGAATCCGTCTTCCGTCAACAAAAACTTAACACTCATCACGAATCAGTAGAAGGTATTACGACGCGAGGCATAACAGAGCGAGACATAACAGATTGTTTTTCGACCATACTCCTATAGGCCATACATTGAAAATAACGCGCCGAGATGGGAGCAGCGGATCGGAATGAAATTAGTAGACATAATGCTGCAATGGCAAGGAAAGCGTTTCTGAAGAAGAGAAATTTGTTAACATCGAGTATAGATTTAAGTGTCAGGGAGTCGTTTCTGAAAGTATTTGTGTGGAGTGTAGCCATGTATGGAAGTGAAACGTGGACGATAAATAGTTTGGACAAGAAGAGAATAGAAGCTTTCGAAATGTGGTGCTACAGAAGAATGCTGAAGGTTAGATGGGTAGATCACATAACTAATGAGGAGGTATTGAATAGAATTCGGGAGAAGAGGAGTTTGTGGAACAACTTGACTAGAAGAAGGGACCGGTTGGTGGGACATGTTCTGACGCAACAAGGGATCACAAATTTAGCATTGGAGGGCAGCGTGGAGGGTAAAAATCGTAGAGGTAGACCAAGAGATAAATACACTAAGCAGATTCAGAAGGATGTAGGTTGCAGTAGGTACAGGGAGATGAAGAGGCTTGCACAGGGTAGAGTAGCAGGGAGAGCTGCATCAAACCAGTCCCAGGACTGAAGACCACAACAACAACAACAACAACAACAATGTTGTAGATGAGAAATTCACCTGATCCCAAAACCAAGAAACTTAAACAGGTACATTACGTACAAGCAGACAAATACAATGCAACATCAGTAACGCATCGGACTGGCTTATGTTGCAATACCTGACAAAACATGTTCCGACAGCTAATTGATTAGGCGTCTTTTGTCTTGAGGCTGACTGGCCCACAAATGTTGAACAGCCATTTCCAAATAATGTACACAGTGACATGGCAGCATCTGAAGTTTAAGATGGTCCCACACATGCTCTATAGGGAACAAGTCCTGCGGGCAGGCTCGCCATGGAAGAATCGGTGCATGACGTAGGAATATATGAAGATGGTATGTGGCTAACCGGCCACTGACCTTGTTCTGTGCGGATGCACACGTATTGCCTGAACTCTTATGGGACTCGGTTACATTGTTTGCCGCGAGTAATGAGTGTAATGGGCAGGGCCACTACGAATCTAGCGTGTGGACATTTTTGGGAATGTGGGTCTCACGGGGAGCGTGCAAGGAGTAAGTCCCTGCAGTCACACTATGTGCCCTCGGTGTCTTAGATGGATATAGAGTCTGCCATGTAAGCAGGAGATCTCGGGTTCGAGCCCCGGTCGGGGCACACATTTTCAGCTGTCCCCGTTGATGCATATCAACGCCTGTCGGCAGCATAGGGTCTTGATTTAATTATCATTTCATGACGTAAGAAGTCTTCAGTAACTCGAGGTGTATTCAGACGAGCATTATCTTGTTGTAAAAGTGTCCCTGGTATACCATGTGGAGAATGCCTAACATGAAGCTGAAAAATGTCACCAGCATAACTCTGGCCCGTTAAGGTTTCACGTACCACAATTAGAGGAGATTGGCTATCGTAGGCTATTCCGCCCCCCCCCCCCCCCCCCGCCTTCCCCCACTGCCCACTCCCTGACCATTAAAGCGGCTGTGCTGACGGAATGGCGCGCTATTGCATGGGCGAAACTGTACAGTTAACCAGGCTTAACGACACTTATATCCGGTTATAACGTCGCAAAACGAATCGAGATTCATCACTAAAGACCAAGTTTAGCCAGTATGCGGCAATCGACGTCCTTTTGACTTGGCATCACTGAAGACGGAGCCACCGGTCTCGGTGTTACCAGCAGTACAGACAAGAGAGCCTGTATTGCAAATTCGCATCCGCAAGACGTCTGGAAATGGTTTGTGGAACATCTTGTGACCCGCACACCTGCTCGTATCGTGGAGTCGCTGTAGGGTCCCTGATAGCCTGCGGCACGACCCTTGAACCCTCTAGCCTCGACGTCTTCGTGGTCGCTCCACATCCGGTTTGTCACACGTGGATGCCATCTCGTGTCCACTGCTCTCAACATCGTCTGACTGAATATTCCAAACGATCAACATGGCGAGCCACCCGACTAGTCGACCAACCTGCGGTTTTCATCTCGGTGGTTAGGCCTGTCTTACACTGGATTAACTGTGAGAAATGCGGAATATGATCGTCACGTGTACGACATGTCCACTACGCGCCGTTTAAATACAAACCCATGACCGACTGCAGCGCCACTGCGGGGACTTTGGGAACGAGTACTGGCACCAAACTTGGATCATTTGCATATCGGGTCTCACTGTATTTTTTTTTCAAACTTTCGCGTTTGTACCTTTTTCCCATAGGCGTATGATGCATAATACTGTCATGTATGATGCATCTGCACTGCTGGAAAAAAGGGCAATACACCCAAGAACTTGGTCACTGTAGGACCATACCATAAGAAATCCAGAACAAATAAACACACATGTCACAGTAAAGTGTGCCCATTTAGTCGCATCAGTACACGGAAAGAGCCACTACAAATACTTCAATAGGTTAACATCAGCAAAGAAAAGAGTCAGAAACGTGAGTACACATGTATTCAGCAATCTACCAGAGCACATCAAATGTCAGGTAGATAATGACGTCGAGTTTAAAACGGCTACGCAGGCTTGTATTCTCGCATGTAAACGATCGTGAAGGTGCCGAATGTCATCCTGCCATAAGCTGATCGAAACATCTTGCATTTGTTGTTGCATTTCGGTAATAGTTATTGCAGGCTGTCCTGCTGGAAAAGCACATAACCTCCAGTCGGAGAAATGACAGTAGCACGGGGTAACAAATTGTGCAGTGTAGCGGGCATTGTTTGCTTTGCCCTGAAGAAACACCATATGTGACCACCAGTTGTAACTGGTGGCGCGCACACCACGAATTCTGAGGTGGGACCGGTGTGTCAGGGCGAATCCTCTGGAACAGCAAGTCTAAGCCATACACGTTTACGTACATTACTCGCATACAGACAGAACCTACTCTCATCACTGAACGTAACAGAGTGTCATTCCACTTTCTCGTCTCGACGTTCCACGACACCAAGGTAGCGTTTCTTGGCTATGTTGTGGCTTCAGTGGCTGCCTGGACAGAGGCATGCGTAATCCTACACCACGAAACCTGGGGCGCAAGTAGATGGTTCACAATGGTCCTTGCTGACAAAGCAGGTGCAATACGTGTTCGGGTTTCGTCCCAGGATGATTTCTATCGGCCACAGCTGCTCGCACAATGCTTCGGTCTTGAGTGCGTCTCTCTGCCATCAATGTGATTCGATCGTTTCATTTCAGTACAGAGTATGCATTGTCATACTAAATGAGAGGCGAGGATTATTCACATACGTAGGTGACTCAAGTTGTACGTACATAGCTTCTCTTCGCACTCCTAGCGCTCCATGCACACGTCTTCTATATTTTACTTCAAAATACAAAAAATATTTTCTATATGATTACAATTCTGCATATTATAGTCATTATTACAAAGTTGAAGATAAACGAGCATTATAAAATAGTATATCAAGTAAGGTATTCGTTTATTAGACACAATACGCATCATATATCTTACTTAATGACGAAGGAAAGTAAGATGACGTTGCATAACATCATTTTTCATATTAGAGCAGAAAATGCATCATAAAAGAAGGAAAGATAAGATTTGAGCATTACATCAATCAGAACCAATGAAGTACGAGTATATAATATGGCATATCACAGAGCATTATGCTGACCACTGGTGACGCAGCAGGATGTTTACGTTGCTGGTCGCCGGCCGTGGTGGCCGAGCGGTTCTAGGTGCTTCAGCCCGGAACCGCGCAACTCGCGCAACTGCTATGATCGCAGGTTTGAATCCTGCCTCGGGCATGGATGTGTGTGATGTCCTTAGGTTAGTTAGGTTTAAGTAGTCCTAAGTTCTAGGGGACTGATGATTTCAGATGGTAAGTCCCATAGTGCTCAGAGCCATTTAAACCATTTTTTCTAACGGTGCTGGTCATTTGCATGCCGACAGCGATGAGGCTTGGACCACGTAGCACATAATGCCACTGCGTGCTTGTGCAGGATTTCCGGTGGATGACGACTCTTGGGATGCAAATACACCATGAGACAGTGAGCAGGTAGTTTACAGGAATATTGAGTAAAAATGTCACAGATTTTTGTACGAGGGCAAAATTCCACTGGGCACAGTTATCATTTATTGTGACATCTTTTGGATGTCTCAATTAATTGAATAGTGTGAGACACATTTGGTTGCAAGTGCTGGTATCATTAGCTCATAAGGAAGACGAGTATATTACCTATAGAATGTAAACTGTTGGTTTATACTGATTCTTGTCATTTATTACTTTTTACGGTTGAACAATTGAGTCGCACAAGATCACATACAATTGATACATGACTGTGGGGAAACACAGTCATTAATCCAGTATCCTTATGAGATTACTGGCACAACAAACCGTAATATCACGTGTGGGGGCGCAGGAGTAACAAGTGAGGGAAAAGAATTTAGAAGTTTCACCTCTAGTACGCCGAGACACAAGGCCCATATATACTGGCAGTACGAAAAACAGTAGCATCGATCAACATTAGTACTAAAAAACATATTACTCAAGATGGAGTATGCAAAAGGAGCCAATATCATACATTCAGCATTTTTGTGTGCAGTTCTTTCAAAATGAGTCTATGCACATGAACTACTGCTCTGTGGTCCATTCACGAATCGAGGATAAATAATTTTGTCCGTTTGGGGAAGAAAAAAAGGGGGGTGGGCAGATTGTTGGCTCAGAATGAAACGATACCTAATCGTACCTCGCATAGCAGCGCTTACCCTCTGAAGAGTCGAGGCCACGTCTCAAATCAGCGTCGCCTCCCAACTTCAGAAATGACTTCTAACATTAGCATAACTATTTCGGTTCCCATCAAAGTCTAACACGAGAGATGGATATTGGGTCTGCCTCATTTCGAATCTGCTACTGTAATGAATGTTACAATAAAATTTTTGCTTCCTTTTGCGACTAACACTAGAGTGAAGCCTTTCCCTTCCCTTTTGAGCTCCGCTTAAGCTCTGCGTGATAAAACGAGTAAACTAGCCAATCACGTACAAACAATTCCTCCGCCAGTCAGATGAGAGTCTGTTTTCAGTTCATGTCCCCACTGCGTTAAATTTCTGAGACCCAATAGGACAGAGAGAGGGCTTCTCTTTCCACTACTTGATCCGAGGCGAGTTCGCCTAGGAGAGTTCGGCCCCGCTTCTCTACACGCCAAAGGGTTGCGCCGTGTGAGAAGCGGCTATTGTCAGATATTAACAAGACGCACAACCGTAGATGGGCGTTTCGCCTTCGTAGCCAGCGGGACCCCCGTCAAATAATTTCAGTTTCCAACTAGTCTCTGACCTCCTACATACGACTCAGAGCGACTTCCCATGGAGTGTGAAACGGCTCCGTATAGTCGTTTCATAAGACTGTTCCTTCATTTTTTCAATTACGGTTCATGTGGTTCACCGCGTAATTGCGGTTGTGTTTGCTAACCTTCGCTAGAGGACTGAACAGTGGAACCAGGTGAAATTCTAGGCGTATGCAATGTCAAATCCATGGATTTTGTGGCATTGCATTAACATTTTAATATATTATGTTCCATTTTATGTTTCCTGATTCAAATGTGTCATGTTCCTCTTCACTTCATCTTGCGTGTGTGTGAATATGACTGCATAAATGTCTTTTAGTATTCTTCTGACCGCCCCCGGTAGCTGAATGGTCAGCATGACGGTTTATCAATCCTCTGGGACTCGGGTTCGATTCCCGGCTGGGTCGTGGAATTTTCACCGCCCAGGGACTGGGTGTTGTGCTGTCCTCATCCTACCATCCTCATCGACGGCAAGTCGCCGAAGTGGCGTCAAATTGAAAGACCGGCAACCGGCGAACGGTCTGCCCGACGGGGGGCTCTAGCCATACGAATAAATAAATAAAAGTTTTCTTCTGGGTTTATTTTGTGATGGGAGTGGAGGTGGTTGCCATCTGCTGAGAGCAGGAGACGTGTGCTTCTCGTTAGCAGGGGAACACTGGATGACCAAGTTGGCTCTGAGCACTATGGGACTTAACATCTTTGGTCATCAGTCCCCTAGAACTTAGAACTACTTAAACCTAACTAACCTAAGGACATCACACACATCCATGCCCGAGGCAGGATTCGAACCTGCGACCGTAGCAGTCGCGCGGTTCCGGATTGAGCGCCTTAACCGCGAGACTGGGCGGAGAACTTTGCCCCTTTTGCTGCGATGTTTGTTTGTCTGTCAGGCTGGTGGAGGAAGCAAACCCCTCTGGTAGCTTCTGTTGCACTTGCGGGGAGCTCGGTGGAGAACGTGCAATCTTCATCTGGTTCTTGGTGAGTACGGATGTAGCTCCTAAGTTAGGGCGGAGATAGGATACACATAGAGTCGCGTTTTGCCCACATTAAATTTCGTTCAAATACTTAGCATTTTTAGCTGAACTAAAGCGTCATGGATTCAGTCAGCTTGTGCTACGAGTTTCCAGTATTAGCTAATGATTGCGTTCGGTAGTTATATTGATCATACCTTGCTTTGTTCTCTTGGAACCATGTGTAGGGTAGGATCCACCACAGACATAGTTTGACTGATCTAGTTAACCTATCTCTGGCGTGAATGTGAGTGTAATTGAATCTACGTGTGAGTGTGATTTTATTTTTCTGTTCTTCCGTGTACTTTTATTTTCAGGATGTCACTTGTATTTACTATTGCACAGCTCGCTGTTCCACTACTGCCTTCTAATGCGTATTGCCTCTTCCTGACTTAATTTGTTTTTTTGCGCGTTATGTTTGTATAATTATCTGATTTTCGTGGTTTCAAGGGTGTCTGTAACGGTTTAGTTCGGTGCGTACCAAGTGTGGTTTGGATGATTGGAGCCCTTCAGCCTTGGTGATTTAACTCTAAATTGTTCTGTTTCATTTGAAGTTGTGATTTCGGCTAGGAATTTCGCCTACTTTGTGGCTTGATAAATCTTTCTATTCTTTCTTTGGATTCGTGTGTGATCGATTTCCCCATGTGGTCACTCAGCTTATGGCCACGTTGGGTGCGCGATTGGCCACTGCGGGTATTTACTGGTTAGAGTTCCGCAGACGGCATAAACCTTTCTGCGCAGTAGTGAATGTCAGGAATGGTAGTGTTTTGTGTTCCTGGATCTTTATTTTTCTGTTGTATGAATCCAGTCTGAATGATAGCGTGTATGCTTTCCCTATTCCTTTGTGTGTGTGAGCTTTTTCTTTTTGTTGATTCCGTATTAGGCCGGCTTACGAGATCTCACTGACGCAAGACACGGTAATTTTATTTGTTGACCAGACGTCAGGTACCTGTAGTTAAATTATTTCCTCATTTAATATGATGTTATGCGGTGAACAAAATTGTTTCACAAACGAAACCCTGTGCATCCTGTACATTATTTATCGCACGATCATTTAGTGCCTTGCTTTTTATATTTAAAAATAAATTAATATTGTTTTGGTTGGCAGGAGAGCCAACACTGTGTTACTAGAGGAGGTCGAAGTGCACGGGTCTTAGCTCACGCAGGCTGGCGTGAGGTCTGGAACAGGACAAGGAAATTAGACTTCAGAAAAACGGACGTAGCTGGTGGAATACTTAACTTGAATCCATTAATGAGTAACGTCGGTCTATACGGTATCAATAATGACTGATAATGGCGCCTAACTAGGTCGTAGCAAATGACGTAGCTGAAGGCTATGCTAACTATCGTCTCGGCAAATGGGAGCGTACTTATTCAGTGAACCATCGCTAGCAAAGTCGGCTGTACAATTGGGGCGAGTGCTAGGAAGTCTCTCTAGACCTGCCGTGTGGCGGCGCTCGTTCTGGGTCCGACGTATACTAACGGACCGCGGCCGATTTAAAGGCTACCACATAGCAAGTGTGGTGTCTGGCGGTGACACCACAAATATTTGACGCCCTGATTCATTAAAAAGTTAATTGAATCTAAGATTCTCCTTAAGGACAGTGAAGTTACTAATTTATGCTTAGTAAAGAATTATTCCTGCTAAATAGGGTAGCGCATTTTTTCTTAAAAAATATTTAATTTTCAAAAGTTTCCATTCAATTTTCTAAAACTTTAAAAAAGGCCTGGCTGGTGG
This sequence comes from Schistocerca gregaria, assembly GCF_023897955.1. NCBI lineage: Eukaryota > Metazoa > Arthropoda > Insecta > Orthoptera > Acrididae > Schistocerca > Schistocerca gregaria. The sequence continues at coordinate 303,542,054 of NC_064922.1, read as the reverse complement.
CGACCGTGAAATTTATACTAATATTAGGTCTAGCTGCTTTCCAGCTCGCGGTTACCACGTCTCACAAGTGCTGCAGCCAGAATGGCTTACAGAGTGTTTGAGTGGGCGGACACGTGTCTTCCGTCACGGACTCATCTTCTTACACCAGGAGCTCGCCAGTCGTTGCTGATGTCAAGAACTACAATTAACCGGCCGGGGTGACCGAGCGGTTCTAGGCGCTTCAGGCTACGGTCGCAGGTTCGAATCCAGCCTCGGGCATGGATGTGTGTGATGTCCCTAGGTTAGTTCGGTTTAAGCAAGTAAATGAAGCAGCCAAAAAGGAATACAAACGTCTCAAAAATGAGATCGACAGGAAGTGCAAAATGGCTAAACAGGCATGTCTAGAGGACAAATGTAACGATGTATAGGCTTATCTCACGAAGGGTAAGATAGATACTGTCTACAGGAAAATTAAAGAGACCTTTGGAGAAAGAAAAACCACTTCTATGAATTTCAAGAGTTCAGATGGAAACCCAGTTCTACAGTTCTAAGCAATGAAGGGAAAGCAGAAAGGTGGAAGGAGTATATAGAGGGTATATACAAGGGCGATGTACTTGAGGGCAATGTTATAGAAATGGAAGAGAATGTAGATGAAGATGAAATGGGAGATATGATACTACGTGAAGAGTTTGATAGAGCACTGAAAGACATAAGTCGAAACTAGGCCCCGGAAGTATACAACATTCCATTAGAATTACTGACAGCCTTAGGAGAGCCGGTCCTGACAAAACTCTACCATCTGGTGAGCAAGATGTATGAGACAGGCGAAATACCCTCAGATTTCAAGAAGAATATAATAATTCCAATTCCAAAGAAAGCAAGCGTTGACAGATATGAAAATTACCGATCTATCAGTTTAATAAGTCACGGCTGCAAAATACTAACGCGAATTCTTTACAGACGACTGAAAAAAATGGTAAAAGCCGACCTCGAGGAAGATCAGTTTGGATTCCGTAGAAATATTGGAACACGTGAGGCAATACTGACCCTACGACTTACTTTAGAAGCTAGATTAAGAAAAGGCAAACATACGTTTCTAGCATTTGTAGACTTGGAGAAAGCTTTTGACAATGTTGAATGGAATACTCTCTTTCAAATACAGAAGGTGGCAGGTGTAAAATACAGGGAGAGAGAGGCTATTTACAATTTGTACAGAAACCAGATGGCAGTTGTAAGAGTCGAGGGACATGAAAGGGAAGCAGTGGTTGGCAAGGGAGTGAGACAGGGTTGTATCCTCTCCCCGATGTTGTTCAATCTGTATATTGAGCAAGCAGTAAAAGAAACAAAAGAAAAATTCGGAGTAGGTATTAAAATCCATGGAGAAGAAATAAAAACTTTGTGGTTCTCCGATGACATTGTAATTCTGTCAGAGACAGCAAAGGTCTTGGAAGAGCAGTTGAACGGAATGGACAGTGTCTTGAAAGGAGGATATAAGATGAACATCAACAAAAGCAAAACGAGGATCATGGAATGTAGTCGAACTAAGTCGGGTGATGCTGAGGGAATTAGATTAGGAAATGAGACACTTAAAGTAGTAAAGGAGTTTTGCTATTTGGGGAGCAAAATAACTGATGATGGTCGAAGTAGAGAGCATATAAAATGTAGACTGGCAACGGCAAGGAAAGCGTTTCTGAAGATGAGAAATTTGCTAACATCAAGTGTAGTTTTAAGTGTCAGGAAGCCGTTTCTGAAAGTATTTGTATCGAGTGTAACCATGTACGGAAATGAAACATGGACGATAAATAGTTTGGACAAGAAGAGAATAGAAGCTTTCGAAATGTGGTGCTACAGAAGAATGCTGAAGATTAGGTGGATAGGTCACATAACTAATGAGGAGGTATTGAATAGAATTGGGGAGGAGTTTGTGGCACGCACAACTTGACTAGAAGAAGGGATCGGTTTGTAGAACATGTTCTGAGACATCAAGTGATCACCAATTTATTATTGGAGGGCAGAGTGGAGGGTAAAAATCGTAGAGGGAGTCCAAAAGATGAATACACTAAGCAGATTCAGAAGGATGTAGGCTGCAGTACGTACTGGGAGATGAAGAAGCTTGCACAGGATAGAGTAGCATGGAGAGCTGCATCAAACCAGTCTGAGGACTGAAGGCCACAACAAGTTCTAGGGGACTGATGACGTCAGATGTTAAGCCCCATAGGGCTCAGAGCTATTTGAACCATTTGAACTAAAATTATGTTACTAGTTAAGAATTAGGTTTCTTGTAACGTAAAGATTTTGTCAAGCTCGCAACACACATGGTGGGGCCACGTCTGCCCAGATCAGTCCCCTTTACAAAGGAAGAGAGAGTTAGAAAATAAATCCTTTAATCCTGATCTCTCCCAATAAATCTCCGCGTAAATTGATACCGAACAGAAACCGATTGGTCATTTAATTAACTAGTCGTCAGCCTAAATTAGTCAGTTAATATTATTAGACTGTTGTCTGCCCCGGTAGCTGAGTAGTCAGCGCGGTAGAATGTCAATCCAAAGGGCACGGGTTCGATTCCCGGCTGGGTCGGAGATCTTCTCCGCTCAGGGAGTAGGTGTTGTGTTGCCCTAATCTCCATCATTTCATCCCCGTCGACGTGCAAGTCACCGAAGTGGTGTCAAATCGAAAGACTTGCACCAGGCGAATGGTCTACCCGAGGAGAGGCCCAGCGACAAGACATTAACGTTCACTAAACGATTTTTCTCAGGTCCGCAGACACGACTGAGCTATTGTCTAAAAGAGGGTCATCGGTTAGATGGGCAGGATAATTTCGTCATTCCCCGTTTATTTAATACAGAAACGCTACATGGCGATCTGCAGCGCCGGTATCTCTGGGTGAGAAATCTAACTTGGTTGCCTGGCTGTTATTTGGAATCGTCGTTGAGGCCACACGATGGCGGAGACCTACAAAGCCTCCCCGTTCTGGGAATCTGCACTATTTCGGGCCACCCAACTTGAAGGCAAGAACTCGGGCGCTCCAGTCACTCAGAACAGCAGGAACGGTTACACATCACAACTTCTGTTAGGTTGGCTACAATAACTTTTCGCATACTGCGGAGGTGCACTGTACTTCGTCAACCGAGTCTTTAACTACTCCGGAAAGCGACACTCCCCCACATTCCGCTGCAGTTACTAAAGGTGTCAACATCGCGAGGTTCTTCATGCAGCATTTACCACCATTTTGTGGCAAGTGTTGTCTTTCATTACCTTGGTGGCAGCCTTTTGTTCACCATCCACGAATTGCTCTTGATGTATAAACAATTATGAATCAAGGTGCCACTACGATGGTTGCGTCTCTGATGTCGTTATATTTTCACAATGTGATACCAGCTCTGTTCCAACACTTGTTATCGTGACCTCATTCTTGACCCATGGCTAGCTTCTTTGTTACAGCGATTCATATTAATTCATTTCTTTATAGTGAAGGCATTATGGTTTAGGCGAACGTTTGCTCTTTTGATTTGTCCTACAGCAAGTTCATCGCTCGTCGAGCGGCAGTTTGGATGTGGGTGATACGTTAGGAAACTTGTGACAGGGCTATCTCACATCTGTGTGTCCATTTCTGAACAGATGCATTGCCAGACGATACTGACTTTCATTGGGCCGTAGCTACCCGGCTCAGTCCAGGGGACGCAACACCTGCTCTAAGAAACGAAGTCCGACTCCTGACACAGAAGATTTTTTTATATTTTATTATTTATTTATTGCTAAATTATAGACCTGTTACCTGATTTTTTAAAACAGGTCGTACGTCGTACAATTATCGTTTTTCATCTTTTGCTGTTTTATTTTCTTTTGTTTTATCTACAACATTTACAAAGAATAATACTTTTCAAAATAACGATAATTTGAGGTTGAAATATAAATAAAATTTAGTTGTTTTTTAAGAAGAATATACACTCCTGGAAATGGAAAAAAGAACACATTGACACCGGTGTGTCAGACCCACCATACTTGCTCCGGACACTGCGACAGGGCTGTACAAGCAATGATCACACGCACGGCAGAGTGGACACACCAGGAACCGCGGTGTTGGCCGTCGAATGGCGCTAGCTGCGCAGCATTTGTGCACCGCTGCCGTCAGTGTCAGCCAGTTTGCCGTGGCATACGGAGCTCCATCGCAGTCTTTAACACTGGTAGCATGCCGCGACAGCGTGGACGTGAACCGTATGTGCAGCTGACGGACTTTGAGCGAGGGCGTATAGTGGGCATGCGGGAGGCCGGGTGGACGTACCGCCGAATTGCTCAACACGTGGGGCGTGAGGTCTCCACAGTACATCGATGTTGTCGCCAGTGGTCGGCGGAAGGTGCACGTGCCCGTCGACCTGGGACCGGACCGCAGCGACGCACGGATGCACGCCAAGACCGTAGGATCCTACGCAGTGCCGTAGGGGACCGCACCGCCACTTCCCAGCAAATTAGGGACACTGTTGCTCCTGGGGTATCGGCGAGGACCATTCGCAACCGTCTCCATGAAGCTGGGCTACGGTCCCGCACACCGTTAGGCCGTCTTCCGCTCACGCCCCAACATAATGCAGCCTGCCTCCAGTGGTGTCGCGACAGGCGTGAATGGAGGGACGAATGGAGACGTGTCGTCTTCAGCGATGAGAGTCGCTTCTGCCTTGGTGCCAATGATGGTCGTATGCGTGTTTGGCGCCGTGCAGGTGAGCGCCACAATCATGACTGCATACGACCGAGGCACACAGGGCCAACACCCGGCATCATGGTGTGGGGAGCGATCTCCTACACTGGCCGTACACCTCTGGTGATCGTCGAGGGGACACTGAATAGTGCACGGTACATTCAAACCGTCATCGAACCCATCGTTCTACCATTCCTAGACCGGCAAGGGAATTTGCTGTTCCAACAGGACAATGCACGTCCGCATGTATCCCGTGCCACCCAACGTGCTCTAGAAGGTGTAAGTCAACTACCCTGGCCAGCAAGATCTCCGGATCTGTCCCCCATTGAGCATGTTTGGGACTGGATGAAGCGTCGTCTCACGCGGTCTGAACGTCCAGCACGAACGCTGGTCCAACTGAGGCGCCAGGTGGAAATGGCATGGCAAGCCGTTCCACAGGACTACATCCAGCATCTCTACGATCGTCTCCATGGGAGAATAGCAGCCTGCATTGCTGCGAAATGTGGATATACACTGTACTAGTGCCGACATTGTGCATGCTCTGTTGCCTGTGTCTATGTGCCTGTGGTTCTGTCAGTGTGATCATGTGATGTATCTGACCCCAGGAATGTGTCAATAAAGTTTCCCCTTCCTGGGACAATAAATTCACGGTGTTCTTATTTCAATTTCCAGGAGTGTAAAAAGGTGATAGGATAGAGGAGAGATTTTTTGGTACCTTTACCGAATGTGACTGACGGTGAATACCACACACACACACACACACAAATGGTTATTAGTAGAGAAATAGTTTGCTTATCCTATTTATTATTAACCCTATGTATTACTATGTATTAACCTTAGGTGCTCATCCGTGTACAGCATTTGGTGATTTTCTGGGTAGATTGCCAGCACCTTATGCTTATTTACTATCACATCTCGGCTTCCTCCTCCCTTTCCTCCTCATTGTCTCTGTTTTCGCTGTCACTGTGGGTATCTCTGTCCATCCTCTGGAGATTGTTGTTACGTAGCACGTAGGCATGTCTGTTATGTCGTGTTCGCATGTACTCTTCACGTGTCTGTATCTGTGTAGTTTAAGTGTAGTGTATGTCTATTGTTCGCGTATTGCCCGCAGAAAAAGACAATTTGTTCTGGGGAACCTTCCTCACCGCATGTGCATGTAGGAGTCTGCCTCAGACTCACGTGGTTTAAATGCGTGGGATAAGGTCCGTGTCCGGTTAATAAATGTACCATACCGCGGCTGGGTTCGATATGCTTCATTCTCAACCGCTCCCTTATGTCAGGGAGAAAGTCGTGCAGTCTACTTCCAGTATCAGTTACATCCCACTCACCTTGCCATCTCCGCCCCGATAGCTGAATGGCCAGCGTGACGGTCTGCCTTCCTAAGGTTCTCGGGTTCGATTCCCGGCTGGGTTGGGGATTTACTCCGCTCAGGGACTGGGTGTTGTGTTGTCTTCATCATCATTTCATCCCCATCCGGCTCGCAGGTCGCCCAATGTGCCATCAACTGTAATAAGACCTGCACCAAGGAGGCCGGACCTGCCTCGCAAGGGGCCTCCCGGCCAATAACACCAAATGCTCATTTCCATTTACCTTGCCATGCATCCAAACGCCAACTTTTAAGGTGAAATATCGTCTCTATCGGCACACCAGTTATTTTGTGTACCTTATCTAGTCTCCCCACCTTTAACCAGTACCTTGCAGCTCTGTATTTGATTTTGATATCTATGGGGCATATTCCGAGCACCACACACAGTGCATCCACTGTGGCGGTACCGAAGGCTCCAGCTAGCCTAACAGTCGACTGACTGATGCTTTGTCGGTGACCAAGTTCAGCCTATGTGCCCACGTGATAGCTGCGAAGCTGAGTACTGATTCGAAGAGCGCACAGTGGTATGTCCGTATGACTGGTGGAGGTAGTCTGTGCTGTTTTGAATTTAGCCTCACCAGTTTGTGTAGTATTTTTTTCTGCTCTGTCTGTTGCTAGCCTTATGTGTTCGTAGAAATTCAATTCTTCATCTATGTGTACCCCAAGATGGCGCCAAACGTGTGCTCGTTTGAGGCTTGTGTTCCCAATTTTAACCGAAGGATTTCTTTGGAGTGATCCTTTCAGCAATGTGTATGATGTTTTGTTTTCGGCTATCCTGAGTTTACTGTTGTAACACCATTGTGTAATTATTTGTAGTATCCCACAACTGGGCTCTGTTGTTTGCAGTGACTACAACTAATAGGTCATCCGAATAGGCGACGGTTCCGTCTCACCAGACATCCCCATCCAGACGTTGTAGGAGGGGTTCGATTATATCCCTGAAGATACGGCCGCAGATCGATCCTTGAGGACAGCCTTTGGTAAGTCTTTTAATTACTTTCCGGCTGTCCTCCTGCCATTCGACTACTCTGTCGTTTCAGTAGTATAGGAAACAGTTGTGCAGTGAGTGCGGTACCTCCTTATGTTTTAACCTTTGAAACAGTGCGGGCTACCAGAGATTATCGAATACTCCGACAATATCAATCATTATTGCCGAATTGGTGTTGGCTCATACCTCCGAGAGTTCTGTGTTTTTGCAGGCGCTTACACAGTAGCTTCTCCTGAATCTTTGCTAGAGTGTTTATTAGGCATATTGGCCTGTAAGTCTCTGCATCTGAAGGATCCCTGTCCGCTCCGCTGATTTCTTAATAATGACTGCTTTGGAGGTTTACCGTACTGCAGGTACCCTCCACAGCCGAAAGGCATCATTCAGCAACGTTGTTAAGGACGGAGTGAGCTGCGGTGCTAGTTTTTTCAGTGTTTCCGAGTGGATACCATCTGGTCCAGGTGCTTTTTTTTTTTTTTTTTTTTTTTTTTTTTTTTTTTTTTTTTTTGAGCTCTGAGATTGCTGGCGCAACCACTTCTTGTGCAAAAGGACAGGTGACAGTTACAGTGTTCTATGGTGTGTAGGTTTTCTCTTAGTTTTGTATGATACTGTGTGTCTGTATCGAGAACGTCGTCAGGGAGCAGTTTACACAGCAGAAACTCCGCTGTATTCCTCCAGCCCCTCGTCATCGTGCCGTCATCCTGCCTTAGCTTTCCCAGAACTAGTGGGGTTTTTATCTTCTCTCTCAGAACTCTGTATGGCTCCCCCCATATAGTTTGCTCTGTTTGTGTTGCTACAAATAGCTCCCATTGTTGCCTATGCATGTTGTATAGGGTCTGTCTGTATAAGTCTTCCGCATGCCTATATGCTTCAAGTCTTACTCGTCTGTCCCTATCTGTTATCGCTCTTTGATACAATTTTCGTTTGCGTCTTGCATCTTGTTTGAGTCTCGTGAGTTCGTTGGTCCATGGTACTGGTGAGCGTTTTGTGTTCTTTGCTGTCGGTACTGATGTGTTTTGTGCATGTTGTATTACCTGTGTTAACTTGTGTGCTCTATAACCGATACCCCCATTGATGTTTTCTAGATAGTGTTATTGGATAATTTCTATTAATTTGTCCCAGACTGCTTCGTGCAACAATACGTGTCTGGTGTGTGATTTGGTCGTAGTTTCTGAGTGTGAGTTAGTGTGTGTGTTATGACATTGTGATCACTACTGGTTATGTTGTCGTGTACAGTCCAGTTTGTTACATATGCCATTGCTGCATTATTTGCTAGCGAAAAGTCCATATTACTGTTCGTACCATTGAACCCTGCATATGTTGGTATAGGTCCTTCCGTATTCATTACTCTTAACTGTGTTTCTTGTATTAGGTCGGTGATTATGTGTCCTCTGTCATATGTTCTGTCTGAGTTCCAGTGGGTTGATCTGGAATTAATTTCAGCACTTATCACTAATTTTTGCCTCCAGCATACATTAATATGTCTCTGATGTAGTCTGCGTACGGCTATATTTGATGGCTGTATTGGGCGTACATGGATACAATAACCCATGTTCCCATTAGTTATCTCTATGGTAACTAAGAGTTGATTGTATAGTTGTGTTACCTTAATTATAAGTTCTGTTTAAAATTACTATAGCAGCCTTACAGTCACCGAGCGAGGTGGCGCAGAGGTTAGACACTGGACTCGCATTCGGGAGGACGACGGTTCAATCCCGCCTCCGGCCATCCTGATTTAGGTATTCCGTGATTTCCCTAAATCACTCCAGGCAAATGCCGGGATGGTTCCTTTCAAAGGGCACGGCCGACTTCCTTCCCCATCCTTCCCTGATCCGTTGAGACCGATGATCTCGCTGCCTGGTCTCCTTCCCCAAACCAACCAACCAACCTTACAGTCATTGCTGCCTGGTATTGTGGTAGCATGTTTTGGTAGACATATTAGTTCTTGTAAGCACAAGATGTCTGCCTGAAAGTCTTGTGCTATTTTAGGTATAGCCGTCATACTCTTTTTTGTATTATGTTGTAAGATATTCATTTTTTGTCTATGTGTTCTGGGTGTTTTACGTGTACAAAACATTTACTGCCTGTCTGTGAGTAATCGAAATATGTTCGTCCCTGTGCTCTTACATGACCTATATATATTTTTTTCATGTCGAATGATTCTGACCTGCGTAGGCAAACCTGGAGCGTGAGGTCGAGCATCGACTCTGCGGACGTAGGAATGGTGCTGGTTTCTGTTGCGGTTTCTGAGGTGGTACTAGACGGATTGTGGCTTGGTGTTTGCCGCTGACTGGGAAACATTTTAATATCTCTTTGGGATACCACACGGTTACATTTCGCTTTGTCACACACTTCTTCAATACTTTTTGCCTTCACACGTTTTTCACTGATGTTGGTGGTGCTTGCTGGTGTGGTGTCAGCGATGGTGGTGCTTTGTGTGGCGCTGACTGTATGTGTTATGTTGATGTTTGGAGTGGAGGTTGTTTCTAGAAGCACGTTGACATCGTTGCAAATGTCACATGTCTTCTTCAGAGTTGTCCTCATCTAATTTGTCTAGTTTTATGAGTATGGGCCAGGTAGTTCTTAGTTTTGCATTGGTTTCTGGCCTGATTGTTTCAGTATGTATTGATTCAGGGTATACGTATCTGTCTGTTCCTTGTTCCTTTTTCCAGGGGTGATGAGTGCCTCCCGAGACGAATTTGACTGGTATGATGTACTGTCGACATTTACGTGTGTCGTAAGGTTTTCCATGTGATGATGATTCTGGTTTGTGTTCATCTTGTATATGTGTGATGTGATTTACTTCGGTTGGGAGAAATTGTGAATGAGTATGTCGGTTTTGTTTGTACATTTTCTTGTGGACAATATATGTAACCTTACCTTCCAACTCATCTATTCTCTGCGTTAATGTTATTTGGAAGTTTATACAGTGGTGTAATTGTCTTTTAATTTGCTTTGCCACCTGTAGTGGATGGAGCCACCGACTGTCATGTCATCTCTATAGTCTATGGTATTAATACGGCTATCCTGTAACGTCGTTGAGTGTGTTAGAGGAGGGATGAGTTCATTATCGTCGTAATTCTCCGGCAGTAGATTCAATTGTATTCTCCAGGATATGCTCTTTAGTAGCTTCCCTGTAATGTCGACGGTGATTTGTATTTATGTGTTTTGGGTGATTGGCTTTGGGTGTTCGTGTTTCTTGTGTGTGTGCAGAAGAAACACGAAGGTCTGCAATTGAGAGACATGTTAGGGGAGAGTGTCATTTGGTACAGTTAGCTCAGGCTCTCAAGTGCAGAGATGATAGGAACCAAAGCCATAGCTGCAACTGTTCGCCTAATCAACAACACAAACGCTACATTTTATCCTGGCTAGTAAATACTGCTCATTACCTGTACCAAAAAATGCATCTACGTTACAGTAGGAAGCTGGGGTAAGAGCGTTCTTACTTACTGGCGTTTAGCAATTTTTTTTCTACACAGCAATGATGTATTCTCCCCCAACCTATTACAAGATGCGGAAATCAACTAAGAGGTAGGAGTAGATATTGGTTTTCATGAAACGACTCAGCCACAAGCTGGCACCAACTGTTTCAATGTAAGTTCAGTTCAGTGTTAAAGTTCAATATTTTTTAACAGTATTTGCTCAGTTCAGTTTTAATGTCCAACGTTTGTTAACTTTTAATATCGTGAAAATAATTGTATATATATATTCTGTGGATGGAGCTTGTGTCTCTAAACACGTGATATGTCACATGAAATACCACCAATTGTAAGTGATTTAGCCAAAATCTGATATTCTACTAATTTGTTTAAAAAACGACTCCACCTCAAGTTAATATGGAAAAATCTAGAAGCTATTTTCTACTCACCATTAGTACGAGGATAGGGTCTGTTGAAAAGGTCTTTTGTGGCTCATTTACACTGCTACACTGAAGATGTTATATTTCGACGGAGAAATTTCTTCAAAAGATAAGTTCCAGAAGGAAGGAAGATTAGAATTTAACGTCCCACAGGAAATGCGGTAATCAAACGGAGCAGCTCGCAATAGGGGAAGGGTTAAGAAGGATATATTTGCCATGTCCCTTCAAACCAACCATCCCGGCTCTCGTCTTGAGTGACTTGAGGAAATCACGAAAAAACTAAATCTGAATCGCTGCACTGGGATTTGAACCTCCGTCCTCTCAGATAGGAGGCCAGTGTCTCACTACCACGCCACCTCACTCGGTACGTGTACCGGAATTTCCAGTCTCGCAAGCCACAGTTTCTTTCCCAACTTTTCAGTACGAGTTCCATTTAAATCGGCATTCTTCCAGTAATTGCCGCCCTTCTTGTTCGTCCTTTTAGCGACTTTTTTTTTATTTCGCCCAACGATAGCACACACGTTTAAAAAGCCTGCTACCGTTCTCGGGAAAACGACCGCGCCGTATACGCTGGAAGCTGACCCTGCGCCAAATTGCTGTGGATCGTGACAAACAAAAGATTTGCTAAAAAGGAGCAACGTTATCTGGCGCTCCATTTCTTTCTCACGGATCGAGGTCGTATTAATGGTCTGTGGCTTTATCACGCGCGCCGTGTTTCCCGACCCCGCCGTCTGCTTAAACAGCACGTAGTGCTATACGTTACTTGTAATCGCTCGCGACGATCCGCCTAAAAGGAGCAAAATAAAAGCAAGCGATCTAAAATTAAATTAGCAAAGTAAATACAAGAACATATTAAAGCGGCAATAAAATTGGCAGTTGCGCTAATTAATTGCCACCGGTTCGTTTCCCACTGGCGTAATTGAATAGCGAGGCGAGGAGTGCCGAGAAGATACCGCGAGCAGATGCATAAATTCTGGAGCTCGCCAGCCAGATCATATAAAACTCGGCAAGCGTTCGTTAAACGACGACTTATGTGCCATTAATTAACAAGTGCTAGTAGCCTGGACGGAGGAGAATTTCCTGCGCACTCCAAAGACGGTAGCAGGTTTCGATCTGCCATACAGCTACCTTCTTCGATTTACTGATCCTATTTCCACCTGAATAAAATACTCTATTTTCTCAAACTATATATTTAATCCTACACTACTGGCCATTAAAATTGCTACACCAAGAACAAATACAAATGATAAACGGGTATTCATTGGACAAATATATTATACTAGAACTGACATGTGATTACATTTTCACGCAATTTGGGTGCATAGATCCTGAGAAATCAATACCCAAAACAACCACCTCTGGCCGTAAAAACGGCCTTGATACGCCTGGGCATTGAGTCAAACAGAGCTTGGATTGCGTGTACAGGTACAGCTTCAACACGATACCACAGTCCATCAAAAGTAGTGACTGGCGTGTTGTGACGAGCCAGTTGCTCGGCCACCATTGACCAGACGTTTTCAGTTGATGAGAGATCTGGAGAATGTGCTGGCCAGGGCAGCAGTCGAACATTTTCTGTGTCCAGACAGTCCCGTACAGGACCTGCAACATGCGGTCGTGCATTATCCTGCTGAAATGTAGCTTTTTGCAGTGATCGAATGAAGGGTAGAACCACGGGTCGAAACACATCTGAAATGTAACGTCCGCTGTTCAAAGTGCCGTCAATGCGAACAAGAGGTGACCGGGACGTGTAACCCCATACCATCACGCTGGGTGATACGCCAGTATGGCGATGACGAATAAATGCTTCCATACCATACCATAACACCACCTCCTCCGTACTTCACTGTTGGGACTACACATGGTAGCAGGTAACGTTCTCCACTCATTCGCCAGGTCCAGTCCATTCCACCGCATCCCTACAACCGTGATTCGGCACTCCAAATCTCTCCTCTCCATTGATTCACTGTCTAGTGGTCTTGCTCCTTACACCATTTCAAGCAACGCTCGACACTGACTTGAGAAATGTGTGGCTTATGAGGAGCTGTTCGTGCCAACTGGACTGCTGGTGGCACTTTTGAACTCAAGAGTGATTTTTTCCGATGAGGTCATTCGGCTTTGTTTTACAACCACCATCCACGATCGACGGTCATTGTTCATCAATAATTTTTTTATTTAACCCGATGGGCTTGGGGCCATCAGGCCGTCTCTTGCATTGGACGAGGGTCTCATCCATACAGGCACTTTTTTTACATCATACTTATCTAAGAAATAACAATTTTAATATCAGTAGTATTAAAACGATGAATGTCTGTACTGACAGTGTGAGTGAGCTGTGAGAGGCTTCGGTACGTGTTGTCGCGTATCGTGTCTCGGACTACTACACGTATAAGCTTAAGCAGGTTTAGGGATGAAGGAAGCACACCAGTGGATACTTCATTGTTTCCTGGTCTCCGCTGTACTGCTTTCGCGCGCCAGACACGAGAATACAAAACTCAGGCTTGGCGCAAGGACGCAGGGACGAAATAAAGAAGAAAGCCTGAAAGGCAGGGGTGTCTCAAAGGAGGGGTGAGAGTTGGGGGGGGGGGGTGGGAGTGAAGTCATGGGGATCATAGCCTCTTACATCTCGAACAGCACTTTAATATAATCTTTTATACAGTATATTTGCATACATCGGATTACAGATTTCTCAGCTAACAGCAGGAGAATAATGTAACACGAAAACTAAGAGTCTCAGGAAGTTTAACAAAACTATAAAATTATAAGACTCATTCAACATAGGGTACTCTTTTCAATCTAGATATAGTAGGGGTCAGTGAAGTGAAGTGGAAGGAAGACAGGGATTTCTGGTCAGATGAGTATCGGGTAATATCAACAGCAGCAGAAAATGGTATAACAGGTGTAGGATTCGTTATGAATAGGAAGGTAGGGCAGAGGGTGTGTTACTGTGAACAGTTCAGTGACCGGGTTGTTCTAATCAGAATCGACAGCAGACCAACACCGACAACGATAGTTCAGGTATACATGCCGACGTCGCAAGCTGAAGATGAACAGATAGAGAAAGTGTATGAGGATATTGAAAGGGTAATGCAGTATGTAAAGGGGGACGAAAATCTAATAGTCATGGGCGACTGGAATGCAGTTGTAGGGGAAGCAGTAGAAGAAAAGGTTACAGGAGAATATGGGATTGGGACAAGGAATGAAAGAGGAGAAAGACTAATTGAGTTCTGTAACAAGTTTCAGCTAGTAATAGCGAATACCCTGTTCAAGAATCACAAGAGGAGGAGGTATACTTGGAAAAGGCCGGGAGATACGGGAAGATTTCAATTAGATTACATCATGGTCAGACAGAGATTCCGAAATCAGATACTGGATTGTAAGGCGTACCCAGGAGCAGATATAGACTCAGATCACAATATAGTACTCATGAAGAGTAGGCTGAAGGTCAAGACGTTAGTCAGGAAGAATCAATACGCTAAGAAGTGGGATACGGAAGTTCTAAGGAATGACTAGATACGTTTGAAGTTCTCTAACGCTATAGATACAGCAGTAAGGAATAGCGCAGTAGGCAACACAGTTGAAGAGGAATGGACGTCTCTAAAAAGGGCCATCACAGAAGTTGGGAAGGAAAACATTGGTACAAAGAAGGTAGCTGCGAAGAAACCATGGGTAACAGAAGAAATACTTAAGTTGATTGATGAAAGGAGGAAGTACAAACATGTTCCAGGAAAATCGGGAATACAGAAATACAAGTCGCTGAGGAATGAAATAAATAGAAAGTGCAGGGAAGCTAAGACGAAATGGCTGCAGGGAAAATGTGAAGACATCGAAAAAGATTTGATTGTCGGAAGGACAGACTCAGCATACAGGAAAGTCAAAACAACCTTTGGTGACATTAAATGCAACGGAGGTAACATTAAGAGTGCAACGGGAATCCCACTGTTAAATGCAGAGGAGAGAGCAGATAGGTGGAAAGAATACATTGAAAGCCTCTATAAGGGTGAAGATTTGTCTGATGTGATAGAAGAAGAAACAGGAATCGATTTAGAAGCGATTGGGGATCCAGTATTAGAATCGGAATTTAAAAGAGCTTTGGAGGACTTACGGTCAAATAAGGCAGAAGGGATAGGTAACATTCCATCAGAATTTCTAAAATCATTAGGGGAAGTGGCAACAAAACGACTATTCACGTTGGTGTGTAGAATGTATGAGTCTAGTGACATACCATGTGACTTTCGGAAAAGCATCATCCACACAATTCCGAAGACGGCAAGAGCTGACAAGTGCGAGAATTATCGCACAATCAGCTTGACAGCTCATGCATCGAAGCTGCTTACAAGAATAATATACAGAAGAATGGAAAAGAAAATTGAGAATGCGCTAGGTGATGATCAGTTTGGCTTTAGGAAAAGTAAAGGCACGAGAGAGGCAATTCTGACGTTACGGCTAATAATGGAAGCAAGGCTAAAGAAAAATCACGTTCATAGGATTCGGCGACCTGGAAAAAGCGTTCGACAATATAAAATGGTGCAAACTGTTCAAGATTCTGAAAAAAAGTAGGGGTAAGCTATAGGGAGAGACGGGTCATGTACAATATGTACAACAACCAAGAGGGAATAATAAGAGTGGACGATCAAGAACGAAGTGCCCGTATTAAGAAGGGAGTAAGACAAGGCTGTAGCCTTTCGCCCCTACTCTTCATTCTGTACATTGAGGAAGCAATGATGGAAATAAAAGAAAGGTTCAGGAGTGGAATTAAAATACAAGGTGAAAGGATATCAATGATACGATTCGCTAATGACATTGCTATCCTGAGTTAAAGCGAAGAAGAATTAAATAATCTGTGAACGAAATGAACAGTCTGATGAGTACACAGTATTGTTTGAGAGTAAATCGGAGAAAGACGAAGGTAATGAGAAGTAGTAGAAATGAGAACAGCGAGAAACTTAACATCAGGATTGATGGTCACGAAGTCGATGAAGTTAAGGAATTCTGCTACCTAGGCAGTAAAATAATCAATGTAGGACGGAGCAAGGAGGACATCAAAAGCAGACTCGCTATGGCAAAAAAGGCATTTCTGGCCAAGAGAAGTCTACTAATATCAAATACCGTCCTTAATCTGAGGAAGAAATTTCTGAGGATGTACGTCTGTAGTACAGCATTGTATGGTAGTGAAACATGGACTGTGGGAAAACCGGAACAGAAGAGAATCGAAGCATTTGAGATGTGGTGCTATAGACGAATGTTGAAAATTAGGTGGACTGATAAGGTAAGGAATGAGGAGGTTCTACGCAGAATCGGAGAGGAAAGGAATATGTGGAAAACAGTGATAAGGAGAAGGGACAGGATGATAGGACATCTGCTAAGACATGAGGGAATGACTTTCATGGTACTAGAGGGAGCTGTAGAGGGCAAAAACTGTAGAGGAAGACAGAGATTGGAATACGTCAAGCAAATAATTGAGGACGTAGGTTGCAAGGGCTACTCTGAGATGAAGAGGTTAGCACAGGAAAGGAATTCATGGCGGGCCGCATCAAACCAGTCAGTAGACTGCTGACATATATATATATATATATATATATATATATATATATATATATATATATATATATATATATATATATAATAAAACTTGAGGCTAGCGCTTGTGGATGGGCTTATGGCTTGACAGTCCGCACGGAGCATTCCAGCAAGTCAAAACGCCCACTCGCAGACTGTTGTATCCGACCAGTAATCGTTTCCTCCACACTCCGGGCAAGACGTGCAGGGAGCCGCCCCGCGAGGAGAACGTCTGTAAAGCCGCCCGCGGTGGCCGAGCGGTTGTAGAGGCTTCAGTCTGGTACCGCGTGACTCCTACGATCGCAGGTTCGAATCCTGCCTCTGGGATGGATATGTGTGATGTCCTTATGATAGTTAGGTTTAAGTAGTTCTAAGTTCTAGGGGACCGATGACCTCAGATGTCAATCCCATAGTGCTCAGAGCCATTTGAACCATTTGAACGTCTGTAAACGGCTCTCATCAAAACAGAAATGTTTTCCTTGGTTGGCCTGGGCTGTTCACCATGGAGTCTCTGGAGACGCACAACTCGCTGATAGTCAGAGTATCTGTCGTAGTAGAGAGCGCTGTCAGCAAGACATATTTTGTGCCGTCGCAGCGCCCCGTGGATATCCATCCACTCCCAAGCATTTAGGCCTCTACCGGGCTGTGTGAAAGTGAGCTCTGCCCTGTGCTTCAAGTCGGCAGTACCAGCAGTTCCGTCCGGCCGCTTCAGCAGTTCAGTTCCAGTATCACAAGGCAGAAATACCAACTGTTTCGTCTCAGAACTCTTCGCAGGTAGAACCGGCCCAGTTCGTCGTGGTTTTCACCAGCAGCACGTCAGCCATCAGCGACTGCCAGCAACAGACCAGTAAAGTTCAAGATCTTCTCGTCACTGCCTATCAGGACTCTGTGGTCCGTTGTGTAGGCACATCACAGACATTGTCAAAGGAGAGATAGTTGTGTTGTATGTGGTTGTATGAATATTCATCAAACGACATTATAATTGAATTTTAATTTTGTTAGCGAAGTTATTCGTTGAAAGTGTCTTCCATCACTACTCAGTACAAGGATACTACACTGACTGTACTTGCTGTTAACAACATGGTGTCGAGTCCTGACGTAGGTGGGAGAGGGAGAAAAGGGGTTCCTGGTCAGTCTGCGCTCCCGAGCGGTACAGAGCAGAAGGCAGAAGGACAATTCACAGTGGAGGCATTTGATTGTTTTCTTCTATCTGAGCCAACACTGGTACAGGCATTTACTAGACATGCAGGTGGTGAGACTCGGTAGGGAACTCGTTGTGGAGACTCTTGGACAAACACGATTTTGAAATAGTTTTTTTTTCAGACAGGACTAACTAATACACTGGAGGCTAGTTCTAGGGTTAGAAAAAGCATGAATAACAGTGTTACAACAGAAGTCAGTGCAGAGGTCCAAGGAGTGGATGCTAACGACAGTAGCAAACACTAGCAGCATCTTAAGGCAACAACTTAGTTGCAAAATAAAACATACTGAATGTGACACTGTTCACTGAGGCACTCCAAGTGAGAGAAAAAACTTACGCTGAACTTGACCGGGACTGGAGTCGATGGACGCGGATTCGGTGCCCCGATCATCAGACTGAGAACTCCGCAAAATTGCGGAATCTAGGGGTTTTAAAGAGCCACGTAGGGGCACTGTTTTTCCCAATTAAAGCCACCTAGCCAATCCCGCAGGTCTCTTGCAGGCGCCTACCAACCATGGTTTACTTAAGTCCCCTCTGCTGCTCCTAAGGTGGGGATGTTAATGCAGTTGCAGTAAGTCCGTACTTGGTATCAACATTGTTTAGCTGAAAGCTAAACATAACTGCCCTGCCAAATAACGCTTGCAATATTGTAGTCATACGTCATTTAGCCCCTCGGGCTCCCCAGAGTAGGCACTGCTAGGTCAACAGTTTTTTGGCGTTTTCCCTCTCTTTGTAACCCTTGTGAGCCTACTGACGTTGCTGTTCTCAGGGCTGGTATCAAGCTGGCTTTATCGCTAATACGTGCCTGTTGGTTACAAAGCTCTACGGAGACAACCTAACACAGCTTCTAGAGGACATATGAAGTTACGTGTTAATTCCTTGAAGAGTAACAGACGCCCTGGGACCGCCTCTGGGGGCGTCTGGATTTTCACAAGGCTCTCCCGTTACGGTTTACTTCATGTAACAATATCTCTCCTAGTATCGTCTGCCATTAGCATCACCGAGCGAGGTTGCGCAGTGGCTAGCATTCGGGAGAACGACGGTTCAATCCCGCGTCCGGCCTTCCTGATTTAGGTTTTCCGTGATTTCCCTAAATCGCTCCAGGCAACTGCCGGGATGGTTCCTTTGAAAGGGCACGGCCGACTTCCTTCCCCATCCTTCCCTAATCCGACAAGACCGATGACCTCGCTGTCTGGTCTCCTCCCCCAAACAACCCAACCCCAACCCCTTAGCATCGTCTCTGCTTCCCCGCCTTGGAGCGCCTGCCCGCCCTCCTTTCTCACAGCTTCAAGATAACACTACAGTAGCAAGGAATACTCAGTATATTACAATGGATCGTCAGTCCACAGGTAGGACCAGCAAACCACAGCAAGTTGAGTAAAGGTGGACACAACCCCAACAGGTCAATCGACTTATACACTAAGTACAGCCATGACTCGTCCGACTGGGTGTGGATACTAGCAGGCGCTTGGCAGACCCTACTTGTCTGTACGTGCGGAGTGAAGGCTGGCAGATAGCGGCAGAAGCAAGCAGGTAGAGACTCGCCAGTGGAATCGACGCACCCGAATCACAGACCTGACTGCGAGACCATCGCCCACATACACGCGAGTGGTTCTGGGCTGAGTGGCCTGGCGAGTGGATCGGCCAACCAACCCACCTGCGTGTATGGGTATTAAGGTGAGAGAGAAAGGCTTAGACTCTCCTGTAAGCAGAAACCATAGTCTGCAAACTTGTGTTCAGACCGAGTGTTAAGTAAAATATGCATAATGGTGAGCGCACTCTTCGATTTTATATCGTATAAATTGCGACGTTGTCCAAGCTGTTTGTTGCTTTTATACTGGGTGTCGGAAACCTTTTTATTCAAATTGAAACAAGTGATAGTGGGTCCACAGCTGTTCATACTGAGCCAGGGGACGAATGGTCGAAAACGCATATTTATTGTGTTCTTGACATGGTCGGTATACAAGACATAACAACAACGTAGCTCCTACTAACTGTTCAAAGCGATGACCGGCAGTCTCAATGCATGCATGGCAACTGCTCATGCACTTCTGCCGCACTCTCGCGTAGCTCCCAGGTGCTTGTTGTACACTGGCACAGGTAGATGATCCACCACCCCATTTCTATGTTAACGTCTGCGAGCACCTAAACGACACGTACACGTTGGATTGGAAGGACAGGTCCTATCCCGTGGTCAGCGCGATTACCGGATCTCACACCTTTGGACTTTTCTCTGGGGTTACGTCAAGATCTTGATGTATGAACCTGCTATAGAAACGGAAGAAGACCTGCTTGCTAGGGTCCAAGCTGGGTGTCTCCCGATAGAACAGACACCAGGGATCTTTGAGAGAGTGTAACAGAACTTCACGCGCCTTTGCCATGCATGCATTGAAACTGGTGGCCGTCACTTTGAACAATTATTATGAGCTACGTTGTTATGCAGTGTCCATAACACAATAAATATGAATTTCCGACCATTGATTCCGTATCTCAATATAATATATTCAGAACCCACTTTCATCTATTTCAATTTGAACCAAAAGATTTGTGATACCCTGTAGTTCTAAAATCAACTGCATGACACTTTCAGCTCTCAAATTTCCAGATGGTTTTTTTTAAAGTGCTGTATTTCTCTGAATTCTGAACCCACTTTCATCTATTTCAATTTGAACCAAAAGATTTGTGATACCCTGTAGTTCTAAAATCAACTGAATGACACTTTCAGCTCTCAAATTTCCAGATTTTTTTTTTTAAGTGCTGTATTTCTCTGAATTACAATGTGTTGGAAGTTCTGCCCAAGTGATGTGCTGTGAAATGGTGTAAATAAATTCTTGTTATTATTATATTACAACATCTAATATACTTTATTGTAATTAAACACTTTCTCAGTATTATTTTAAGCTATTTTATTTATTTTGTTGTTATTACTTATAAAATCCTAGACATCTCTAGCACGCTAAAAATGGTGGTGACGGTAAGTTGTGTTTGGAGGAGATGAATGGTGGGAAGACGGTGACAAACTGTCATTGCCCTCCAGAACAGAACTCTGGATGAACACATGCTGGAAGGGACCTTACAGTAGCAGTAATAACACAGGCCAACAAGGAAAAACGTTTTTAATTATTCAGGTCTCATCTTTTGGCTTTTAGTGAGCTGAATCCAAGTACAATAACAAAGGAACACACCCACGACTTTTTTCGCAGTTAGCACACAGTATTTTAAGAAACAGCATTTTTGGCTGTTTTGAAGATATAGATTCCATCTACTGTTTCGGTCATCGGTTTGTGATGTCAATGAGATAGCAAGAAAAAGGATCAACATTGGTACACAATAAACTAGCTAGCAAGAAAATCTTTGAAGTCAGGAAAGAAGAACCTTGTAGAACCAAAATGTTTGTTACCACATCTATACATTAAGTTGGCCCTAACGAAAAACTTAGTCAAAACAACATGGAGAATGTTTCAAGTATGTTAGAAAAGTGTAGTCATCAATAAGCAGCGAAACTGAAAATAAGATTGTTTGTTGGCCCTGACATTCGAAAAAATATGTTCGATCCAGACTTTGTAACAAAACCAAGTGAGAAAGAAACTTAAGTATCATTCAGAGAGGTAATCATCAAGCTCATAGGCAACAAAAAGTACAATGTATTTTTACTGCTGCCAATATGCTCCAAAAATTTGTTCAATACGCGTACCGGAGACGTCGACAAGGTGCTGTACAGCGCCAGATTTGTACCTGGTTGGCAAAATTGGAACTAACTGTTTCTAGCTTCAATCAGTTCCGTCCTAATCCATTAATGAATCAACCAAGTTTCGCTGCGATACAATAATTACAGCCCACTCTGGGCCTCAGTGAGTAGCTGCACTTTAATTATAAGCAGTCTACATTTTGGTGCTCCTATAACTGCACCGGAGTCACGCTGAATTGCATATACGCTGCAGCAATGCCCCCAGACGGAAACTTTTCGATCACATCCAGGATTTCAAAACAGGACTGCTTGAAAACTACAAGATATACAGAAATTAGACACGTATCAGTGGATAGAGCACCTCTCCAACCTTCTCATATTAGAAGTGACCTTATGGCGGAGAACGTCAGTATCTGCATGCCTTTCATTGAAGTCACTGCTGCGTGCTGCCTGGGAAGCAACGACAGAAATCCGCCTCCGAAATCTGTTAACTGGGTTTTCTGCCGGGAGGCGCGAACCAGTTCGACGTGGGCAGTACGGAGCATGTTTTCACTCGTCTCCTCCTAACGCTGCAGTGTGAAACTACACCAATGAGCGTGAAATGATTCGAAACTTGAAGAGAAGCTCTATCCACTACTATGTGTCATTTTTCTGTATGTCTTGTTTTCAGGCAATCGCATTTTGAAACCCCGTAGGTGCTCAAGAATGATCCTGTATAACAAGGAGTTTTTAAGTACCGGCTGGATTGCAGCGTAACTATTTGGAGACTGGCCTGAACTGATTGAGGGCAGCCGCGGAAAATTTTTAATGAGGATGGGTGGAGAGAGGAGTTTGAATAGTAGGGTAAGTCCAGAAGAATTGGAACACCTTTTTTCTTCAGCATAAAATTTATGTGTTTTTCCTTTTTTTTTACTTACGGTAGCATATTCGTATAGAGTGTCATATACAACTTATTATTCCGGCACCGGCACATAAAATACGACAGTTACGATAAAATGAAAATATGCAAGAGTGGTCCATCTTGCCCAAAGTGACGATTGATCAGATGGACCAGAGTACGGGGAGAGATGGACCAAATAAAAACATTTACACATGAAGAAAACAGTCAATTAATATTTTTATTTGGAATATGTTCTGTTATGAATGCAGAATTATTCTACTGAATATTCTTGTCCAAAAAAATTTCATCAGTTTATTATAAATCTTGATAGTCTGAGACCAAGGCCATCTTCAGTGAAATTATTCCTCGTGCCTTGAAGATTAATTTAATTACGCTCTCTGCATACCCCATTAAAACAAGCGGTCCATCTCTTTGAAATAACACTGGTGCATCACTCCCCATTGTCTATGACAGATGGACAACCCAAACGCCACTGGTCTGTCTCACAAATTGGTCCAACTGAACTAACCATTAAGTCAGGGGGAGTTGACAGAGGAGGATTCATGATAAGGTGACAGAGATCTGGACCCAGTGTGTGCACGAACCTTGGTGATCTTCGGGAGATGGAGTTGAACTGTGGTTGGTAAGCAGTCGCACCAAGTCAGTTATTCACTTCTTGCTTTTTGAAAGCAGAAGGAATTTCTAGTTATTGGTTCCATTGCAGCGTAGTTATTCCCGGGATTCGCCTAATGTGATGTACAGAAACCGCGGGAAATTTAAATGAGGCTGGGTGGGTAAGGGAATCTGAGTGCTAAGGTCAGAAGTCGACAGTGAAGACTAGATAGTAAGGTCACACAGAGATTGGGATTGTATGTCATTTCAGACAAGTCCGAGTATCGTGTTGGCCAGGAAATTTGCTGCACGTCTTGCTGAGCAAGTTGAGTATCGCAGGCAGTGTATGGGTGAGCATTACGCTGTTGGAACAACACATCACCTTCCCATTGCAAGAACGACGAAAGAACATGTGCACGTACCGAGCGCTGTGGACGAACGTACTCTACGAGACGCACTCACCAGGTCTATGTCATACGCGCAAACGACCATCACTTGCGTGCAGGCTTTCATCGTTGAAGACCACGACGCCGTATTCCGTCTTCCAAGTGACCCTCTGACAGCACCAGTCGAACCGTGCACGTAAGGCTCACAAGCCCTCGTATCTGTGGTGTGCTAACTGTGCGGTCTGCCTCTGCTGCCCTTACTATACGACGATACTGGCGGGCGTCTGTGCTGCGTGGACGGCCACAAGCTCGTCTAAGTACTTATATGGATATGGTGTCTGTTCTTTCGGACAACAAGTTATCAGCTTCCTACTTGCCTGAGATTTCCGAAAGAAAAGACACCATATCCATATAAGTATGTAGTTCTGGCAACACCGGCCATGATCTTCTTCTGTGCGGATGCACTCATATTCTCCGAACTCTTACGGGACTTGGTAAGAATGTCTTCCACGAGTAATGAGTGTGTTGGGGTAGGACAGTACGACTGTAGTGTGTGGACATACAAGCTGAGAATGTGGGGCTCGCGGGAGGCGTGCGCGAGATAGTTCCTGCAGTCGCCCCATCCTCTGTGCCCTCGGTGGCTCAGATGGATAGAGCGTCTGCCATCTTGAGCAGGAGATCCCTGGTTCGAGTCCCGGTCGGGGCACACATTTTCACCTGTCTCCGTTGATATATATCAACGCCCGTTAGCAGCTGAAGGTATCAATACAATTCTAAGCTCGTCTAAGGGTGTGAGGATGTTCACGTGAACACTGATACAAACATCGTTGCACAACTGTCTCAGCACGTCCGACTTGTGTGGCATTTCTCCGAAAGGATCACACCGCCACTCGGAAAGTCACAGTTGACCCCTTTCAAAGTCGCCCAGTTGGCTGTAGGAAGCACGACTGCCTGCGTATAGCCATGCGAAGTGGCCGCGCGGTTTGAGGCGTCATGTACTGTTTTTTTTCTGGCAGCGTGTTAATTGAACTGCAGAATAACTATTCTGAGATTCGCCTTAAGAGGGGTAGGACATCAAACGGGCCGACTTGGAGCAGGAGAGTCACCACAGGACATTTTAATTTCTACTGTCTATACTTTTACAAATAAATTCATAAAACTTTGTCACCATGACCAGGAAGGATTGCGGACTCACGCTCATCGCAGTGGAAGTTCAAAAACGTAGCGAAACACATTTTTTTACATGTGAAATTTCATTATTTTTTCACTTACTACTGGCTGCATTTGTTGCTATAGGTACACTTTTCTTCCTAAGTAAGAGAGATTCTTCGATGACTTTTGCACAGCATACAAACCATAGTTACAGGTGTATTAAACTGTAGAAGTTATTTAATTTACGAAAAAATGAATGAAATGTTACATTTTAAATTTCAAGTTTAGAAAAAACTCAAGTTTTATAGTTAATTATCTCAATTTTTTCCATTGTTTTTTAAAAGATTTGGAAAATTCTAGAGTTTCATACACCTGTAACTACTGTTTGTATGCTATGAAAAATTCATAGAAGAATCTCTCTTACTTAGGAAGAAAAATGTATCTATAGCAACAAATGCAGCCAGTAGTAAGTGAAAAAAATGATGAAATTTCACATGTAAAAGAAATGTGTTTTGTTGCGTTTTTGAGCTTCCACTGCTATGAGTATGAATCCTGAATCCTTCCTGGTCATGCTGTTAGAGGTTTATGTATTTATTTGCAAAAGTATATACAGTAGAAATTAAAATGTCCTATGGTGCGTCTCCTGCTCCAAGTCGGCCCGTTTGACGTCCTACCCCCCCTTAAGTGATTTAGGGAAAGAGGAGAAAATTTTTATTAGGACTAGTAGAGAAGGAAATCTGAGCGCGAAGGTACAGAATCGACAGAAAATAGTAAATGATAATGTCATACACAGATTCGGAGTGTGTGAGTGTACGAACGGTGGTGACTCTGGGAGACGTGGAAAGGAGTTGAATCATGGGTACTACGCGTTATGACCAGGGTACTGAGCTCGTCTGAAATTTTAGAGACCACGGGCAGTTTGTAGTTACTGGCTGGAATGCTGGGAAACGACACTGAGATTCGCCTATAGTGATTTAGGGAAGCTGCGGAAAATTTAAATGCGGATGGGTGGAGAGGGGAATTCGAATGTTAAAGTCAGAAGGAGTGGACAGAGAGGGGTAGATAATAAGGTCACACAGGGACCGGGGCCGCGTGTGTCCACGGGTGGCGGTGACCCCCGGGAGAGGCTCCGCGCTGTCTCCGGTGGTGGAAGAGGAGGCGAAGGCTGAGGAGGAGGAGGAGGAGGAGGCACAAGAATGCAAAAAGGCGGGCAGGCCGCTGGCGGAAGACAAGACCCTCCCGGCTGGCCGCGGCTACCAGGCCCCCGTGCTCCTCTCCTCGCAGCCACTTGCCGGCCACCTGATAAATGGCCCCACCGCCGCTGACATATGGCTGTCGAATGCAATTTAAAGCGGACCGCGCTGTGTCGCCCTAACAAACTCGCCATCGGGAGAGCGGTCGGCAAAAAAGGAGGAAGCTCCGTCCGGGAGAGGGGGGTAGGCGCGGCAGCGGGAAGAAAAAGGATGAGGAGGAGACGAAGAAAGGAGGAAGGCGGCGAGGGGCCGCGCGCGGGATATGAGGCCGGAAGAATGCTAACAAACGTGAAACACGCACACTTCATCTCTTATTGGCATAACAAACGAGCGGAATGCTCTGTTGTCTGCCGTGGGACGCGGACAAGAAAGGCGGGGGTCAGCTGGTCGTTATGACTCGCCGCAATATTTTAAATTAAGGCCAGTGGCAGGTCGCAGTTATGAGCGGACCCGCTTCTTAGGGTAGGCGTGGGGTGGGGGAGGGGCAGGGGGAGGGGGGAGACACAATAAATAATGTATGAAGCAGGTTGACATGTGTCGCGCAGGCGCGTGGAGATGTTTATAGCGGCCCGGGCCGGCGGTACGCCTGTTTTCGTGCTGCTGGCGGCGGCTGCGGCGAGACGCCGGCACCGACCCGCCGCTACACGTCAGCTGCACACCGCGCCGTGCCGGCCGCGCCTGCCGCACACAAGAGCAATTTCCAGATGCTACTTGTTCGTATCAGCAGTGGCCCTGCCGGGCACATTGGTACCCTGTATGGTGGTAAAATACACTGACGTGACAGAACTCACGGGATAGCAATCTGCACATACCCAGGCGTCAATAGCATCGTGTATGCAAGGTATAAAAGATCGGGGCACTCGCGAAAGTGTCATTTATACTCAGGTGAAAATGGTTCGTGTGGCTCGGACTTAACATCTTAGGTTATCAGTCCCCTAGAACTTAGAAGTAACTAACGCAAGGACATAACACAGCCATGCCGGGGGCATTCTTCGAACCTGCGATAGTAGCAGTCGCGCTATCCCCGACTGAAGCGCCTAGAACCGCTCCGCCACCGCGGCCGGCTACTCAGCTGATTCATGTGTGAAAGGCTACCGAGCTGATTATGGCCGCATGGCGGGAATTAACAGACTTCGAATGCGGAATAGCAGTTGGAGCTGGATGCATGGAACATTCCATTTAGGAAGTCGTTGGGGAGTTCAATATTCCGAGATCCAGAGTGTCAAGAGTGTGCCGAGAATAGCAAATTTCAAGCATTATCTCTCACCACGGACGACACAGTGGCTGACGGCCTTCACTTAACGACCGAGAGCAGCGGCATATGCGTAGAGTTGTCAGTGCTGACAGACAAGCAACACTGCATGAAATAACAGCAGGAATCGGAGTAGAACGTGCGGTGGTCGTATCCGTTAGGACAGTGCGGCGAAATTGGTCGTTAATGGGTTACGCCAGCAGACCACTGAGGCTAGTGCCTTTACTAACAACATGACATCGCCTGCAGCGCCTCACCTGGGCTCGTGAGAATATCGGTTAGACGTCTGGATAACTATGGCCTGGTCAAAAAAAAAAAAAAAAAATGGTTAAAATGGCTCTGAGGATCATGGGACTTAACATCTGTGGTCATCAGTTCCCTAGAACTTAGAACTACTTAAACCTAACTAACCTAAGGACATCACACACATCCATGCCCGAGGCAGGATTCGAACCTGCGACCGTAGCGGTCACGCGCTTCCAGACTGAAGCGCCTAGAACCGCACGGGCACACCGGCCGGCTGGCCTGGTCAGATGACTTCCGACTTCAGTTGTTAAGAGCTGGTGGTAGAGTTCGAGTGTGGAGAAGACGCCACCAAGCAGTTGACTCAAGTTGTCAACAAGACACTGTGCAAGCTGGTGATAGCTCTATAACGGCTTGGGCTGTGTTTACATGGAATGTACTAGGTCCTTTTGTCCAACTGAACCTATCATTGACTGGAAAATGGGTATGTTCGGCTGTGTGGAACTATTCGAGGACTTCATGTCATCAAACATGTCAGTGGGCCATAATTTGAACATGAGTCCCATCGAACATTAATGGGACCTAGTCGAGAGGTCACTTTGTGCACAAAATCCTGCACCGTCAACACTTCCTCAATCATGCACGGCTGTAGAGGCAGCGTGGCTCAATATTTCTGCAGTGGACTTCCAACGAGTTGTTGAGTCCATGCTACAGCGACCTGCTGCACTACACCGGGCAATAGGAGGTCCGACACGATGTTAGGAGGTGTTCCATCACTTTTATCACCTCAGTGTATTAGTCGAGGTTCGAAATCTCGACGAACGTTGTCCCTGGGTTTGTAAACGACGTACGGACACTGACAGAAATGCAAATCTCAGACCAACCGCTATCTGACTGGTAACTCAGTATTTCAACGACAATGGTGTATGTTAATTAAAATATTATGCCAATGAAAGCTTGTTTTCAGCACAGAAGAAAGTCACATCTTTACGTGAAGACTGGTGCGAGTACATGTTTACTATCGGTTATGTCTAATGTTACTGGAACATTTTAGGTGGGAGTCACAACATAGCATGCCAAAAGACGTGTACGTGAAAATTATCGCCATCTTTCGGACGTTGAGGAAAGCGGATAATTTACGTGAGGGTCATCCCTCAATAGACTGTAGTGGAATGACCTCAAATCGACTGGCAACGAGATAACAACAAGTTGGCAAGAATAGCAGGAACGGGTCCTTCAAGAAGGAGTAACCCGTCTGCATCTACATCTGTGCCTACACCTAGTCCCATGCACGGCACTGTAAGTAGGTTGGTACCAGCCGTCTGAGTTTTCAATACTTCCACCCGATAGTGTTCGCAAACTCTTTGACTAGGAATGGTTTATCTGGCCGAGTGCGAGTTTCGGAAGGTGAAACGTGCATGGGGAGCGAGGCAGCCGGGTGTGCCAGGAGGCGGAAGTGGTTACTGGCTTTGGGACGTCGTCCGGTGCGAGCCGACCGGCGTGGCCGAGTGGTTCTAGGCGCTACAGTCTGGAATCGCGCGATCGCTACGGTCGCAGGTTCGAATCCTGCCTCGGGTATGAATGTTTGTGATGTCCGTAGGTTAGTTAGGTTTAAGTAGTTCTAAGTTCTAGGGGATTGATGACCTTAGAAGTTAAGTCCCATAGTGCTCAGAGCCATTCGTCCGGTACGAATTGGCAGTCTGTTTTCCTGAAATGTCCGTGCGAAGAGAATGTTAGCTGCCGCACACCTCATGGTGATGGATAGCTGCAGCACGAGGAGACTGTTGATGAAAATATATTGCAAATGACATATCCCATTTCGAGTACTGTCACGGTTTTGGTCTTTCGTTTTTCGTACAGCGCGGCGCTAATTGATGAATTATCTGTTTTGCGGTTTCGTATAACACGAATTTCGACAGTGCACACCAGCTCTCTCGCCTCAGTTCGAAGGTGGAATGTGCTTGTTTGATTAATATGATCCTAGTTTACCGCCCTTTTTGTTACGGTGGTGTTGCATTATACCGTTAATGTACGCTGTGCAGTCTGGCTTGGTTTTGAGGCTCTTCTTTTTGTTATTGGAATTGCCTGTGCCACTATATTGTGTGTTTCTTGTATCTAATATCGGCCTGTTGTAGGTGCTGTGTTATGTATTTTGAACGCAGCACTGAGATGGATGCCAAGCGACGAGGTGTAAAGGCGTAATGCTAGAGATCCAAACCGACTGACAGATAATTGAAGGTACCGCTTCTTATAGCCTGTGATATTTGATAACATATACTGAGGCACTGATTGTGACCTCCTTGTG
Source organism: Schistocerca gregaria (assembly GCF_023897955.1). Classification (NCBI taxonomy): domain Eukaryota; kingdom Metazoa; phylum Arthropoda; class Insecta; order Orthoptera; family Acrididae; genus Schistocerca; species Schistocerca gregaria. The sequence continues at coordinate 303,512,647 of NC_064922.1, read as the reverse complement.
AACAATTGCCTGTTGAGTATCGTATGAATACCTGTTAACCTAAAATTTTAGGTCAGTATTAATTGCTTTGCATGTGGCCCTGCTCTTGTTAAGAGTAATCATTGCCAAATTTACTTTTAATAAAAGATTGAAAGTTTTCTACATGTCATCTGTTGCCTTTCTTTTTTTTCTTTTTTTCTTTTCTTTTTTTTTTTTTTTTTGCAATCTATTTGATTGCACAGAGCGAGTGAAAATGGCGACTGCTGAATATTCAAGTCTTTTTATTTAAGCAAATTTCAGAATTGTGAAGATTAACTTAACTTGAAAGTAACACTTTGGTATCAGGTAGGTTGTCTTGGCTTTTGATCAAGTGACTACTCACTTTAAAAAAAAATGGATGAGCACTATGGGACTCAGCATCCGAAGTCCTCAGTCCCCTAGAACTTAGAACTACTTAAGCTAGAACTTAGAACAACTTAAACCTAACTAACCTAAGGACGTCACACACATCCATGCCAGAGGCAGGATACGAACCTGCGACCGTAGCAGTCGTGCGATTCTGGACTGATGCGCCTAGAACAACTAGGCCACTGCGGCCGGCGCACTTTTTTCAGATTTAATCTGTGGTCGACCTTGTATTTCTTGTTTCAGCTATTTCCAAGACTGGTACCCACTTCTTGCCTGAGTCCAATGGATGGGATAAAAGTCAATCGTTACCTAAATTTAAATTAGTTCTACTTCTTACTGATACGTACGTAAGAGTCTTTGTTTCCTGTAAAACGATTGTTTTGTAATGGTGTTCTATCCTTAAGATGCTAGTTCGAAACGTTTTGCTGTATGAAATGATGTGCATAGAAAGTGAATTATATAAATGTCACTCAACTCAATCAGTCACTCAATCCTTTGTCTATCCCATGATCATGTACCTACAGCCCCACCTACATCTACATCTATCTACCTTTACATTATAGCTCTGCTATCCGACTTTAAGTGTTTGGCAGAGGGTTCACAGAGCCACTTTCAAACTATTTCTCTACCGTTACAGTCTCGAACAGCACTTCTGATACACCCAAATCTTTCCGTGCGAGATTAGATTTTTCTCATTTTCTAACGACAGTCATTTTTCCCTATGAACGTGGCAGTCAATAACACGTTTTCGTATCTGCAGGAGAAAGTTAGTGGTTGTAATTTAATGAAAAGATCTCACCGCATCGAGAAACACCATTGTATCAATTGTCACCTCACCTCGTTTATCACATCTAAGAAACTCTTTCTCTTTTTTCGTGGTAACACAAGTCGATCTGCTGTTCTCTGAACTTTTTCAGTATCCTCCCCGGTAAGTATCCCATACCGCGCAGCAATACTGCAGAAGAGGATCGACATTCGTAGTGCAGATAGTCTCTTTGGTGGATTTCGAAAAATGGTTCAAATGGCTCTGAGAACTATGGGACTTAACATCTAAGGTCATCAATCCCCTAGACTTAGAACTACATCCGTGCCCGAGGCAGTATTCGAACCTGCGACCGTAGCAGCAGCGCGGTTCTCGGTTGAAGCGCCTAGAACCGTTCGGTCACAGCGGCCGGCCTTTGGTGGATTCATTACAGTTTCTGTTCTACTCATAAAATGCACTCCTTGATTCGCTTTCCTCGCAACATCTGTTATGTGAAGGTTCTTAAGTTGTACAGAACTACAATCCCTAGATATGTAGTGCTTGTAGGAACGGTACACCACAGGCATCCGGTGTCCTGATGTCTTACCTCTCATCCGACTATATTGTGATGTCAGTTATCAACAGGACAATGGCCCGTTCATATACGACACTTGTCTATGTCAATTGTTAGCGTGATGCTGAGGTACTCCAGTAGCCAGCAAGATCCCCAGATATGTAACAGATAGAAAATGTGTGGGACCAGCTCATTCGTCAACACTGCCCCAGTGCCAATAAAGAGGATATCGAGGACCAGTTATGATAGCTATGGACCAGCTTAGCGCAGGAGAGAATAAAACGGCTCTATGAGTCGTCGTCCTCTAACATCACCTTTTTTTACAGATGTAACCGATACCACGTATACTATCGATTCTTGTATAGGTGAACGGTGTCTCAGCTGTTTCATTGAAAGAATTCAGATGATTCTGTATAAGATGTATTATATTTCAGGCTAAAATGTATAAAAAAGAAATTAATGTGTTGCAATCGATTATGCATTAAAAGTTAAAATTACTCTTCTTTTAAAAATAATTGAAATTACAGAATTTGTGGCATACTTAAAATTCATATTTTTAATTGCACAATCTAAAGCTAGTTATTAAATTTATTTCTAGATTGATGTACAAAATAATGATGTATTTTAGCGAAGATTCTTCTTTGGTAAAGAAAGTTTGTAAAGTCTTTGGAATATGTGAGTACCGCTGAACGTAAGCAGTCGTGGGCATGACCCTGATGGAAGCAGACGTTTTCTAAGTTTGTCACCAAAAATGTAATTATTGTTTTTCTTTAATGTGGAAAATGTAAAAACGGTGTGATGTTGAAAGATGTGGCAAAGAACAAAGTTCATGAATAATACAGGCAAATCTTCATCAGTTATTTAGTCGTCAAGAACCTACAAAACCGAAATTTCAGCTGCAAGGATGTACTCCTAGACAAGACTTTGAGCCATCGACAACAACGAGATAATGAATATAAGTAAAAAGTTATTCTTTTGTATATCTTACACCTCTCGAAGTTTTCAAAATTTATGTAAATACAGAGAATTGTAATAGCAATGTGTGGGAGGGTAAGATTACAGCGTTTTGCAACCGAATTAGTGCGTGCATCCAGGCCAAAGGCGGTTCAACGTTATACTGACAAGTGAGTTCATACTGCCAAGTTTTTGTAAACTTGACTAGGTTTTGTAAATGCTGAAATAACAGCACACACCCTCTCAGCTCGTGAAAATTCATTTCGTTTCCTCCTCGCCTTCTTGGTGCTTCAGTTTCTTTTTTTGGGCAGTGTAGATTATGATCAGCAAAGAAAGGAAGTAAGAAAGATTAGAGGTTAACGTCTTGTTGGCAATGAGGTCATTAGAGACAGAGCACGTCCTTGGATTAAGAAAGGATGGGGAAGAAAATCTACTGTGTTCCTTCATAGGAACCAACCAGTCATTTAGCTTAACCAATTTATGGAAAATCACGAAAACCTAAACAGAGATTACTGGACAGTCATTTGAACCATTGTCCTTTCGAATGTGAGTCCAGTGTGGCAAGCCCTGCCTCATGTCGCTCGGATACAGCACAGAGCCTGTGCTGGCGTAAGCTGTCGCCAACACTCCGGTCGTCGAAGATGAAGTGTGAAGATCGATTAGTAGGCGCTGGATCAATCACGCCTATCAAGAGGGAGGCCAGAGACACACCCACAAGCAACACGCCGCCTACGCCCTCTCGACAGCATGTATTTAGGCCGTCGCCGCTAACTGGAGGGCCACACTCAATCAATCATTCTCACTGACTCTATCATCCAGTTCGGCGTCTGTCAGTTTAGTCGCAGAGCGGGTTTAGTTCGTCACTGGCTACGATAGTACATAGCAATCAGATTGGTGACCATAACGGTACTAGTTTTATTGACATTACATCAGTCTGCAAGAGGACTATTACTGACGAGCTGGTACCACAAAATGTGGACTCTATTCATGTTAAGTAACAACTTCCAAATTATGTAAATATAGAACTGTATTAATTGACGAGTGTTGTAGAAAGAGAATACCCATAACAACATCCCCTACCTTCCTTCCTTGTGGTACAAGACTCTACAGAGCCTACGACACTGCTTTGGAGAACCTCAGATATCATCTCTGTTTCAGTCAGTGACATCCTGGGTTATAAGCCGCTTCCGAGAAACCATGTCAAAAGCCTTGAGGAAACGAAGAAATATGAACTCAACCTGAGGTCTCCTGTGGATAGCACTCATTACTTCGTGTGACTAGGGAGCGACTTATATTTCACTGTGTTAGTTCCCCACTATGTTTTTCTGTATGAAATTTAGCCCAACTACACCTCCCACTTTATAAAAAATCTACGTATTACTAAATCTACGTACCCATAAAATGTTATCCAGCTTGCACTCGTATGCTAAACTTTGACTAAACAGAATCTAATTTCAGCTGAACTGTATCAGGTCTGAATACAACTTGTCTGTATATGAAATGCGCAAGTGAAGTAAAGCAGTCATCTGACACTAATCAGAATTTCCACTTACCTCGCGTCTTAACATCATTGTTGCAGATTTCTCGAAAGCACAACAGCAAACAGCAAGCAGGCAGCGGCTAAGCTATGTTTCTATCTTTAAATAAAATTTCGAAAGAATATTCAAACTATTGCATAAAATATGGCATAATGTGGTGATGCGTATTGATAAACGTTTTTTAAACAGTGGGATGGGGAGATAACTATTGCTATGCAATGATATTCCAAGACAATGATTTTAGAATGAAGTACGTATTCATAAAGAGAGAGTGAAACTTCGCGTGATCTTCACACATAAGACTCGTCTGAAAAATACTATGCTTAACAAAGTGAACAATGATTTAAAAAGGATATAATATGAACAAGGAATTTCTATAAAAACAAACAGCTTAATTAAGTGTATGTTTATGCATGACTCAGGGAAGTAGGGTAGTCTTTGTCGTAGCTCTGAGCAGGTGAGCAAAGTTAACTAACAGACAATAATCATTCCGACAAACTAGTTGCACACTACTGCAATCTTACCTCAATCTTCTTCTGTTCAAAAAATAACATTATTAAATATTTACGTTCTTTTCACCTTTCAATATATACATCATACTGATCCTTGGTGTTCTTTATAATAAATCTTTCTGTATCAAACAGATACAATCACAAGTCAACACAGAACTACTGAATACGTCAGTCACCTACCACACTTCAACTAAGAATGTATCAGACTGCGCACAACAAGACCAAAGATTGTTTAACAGTAACATAACCTCTCTCTCCGACGTGTACATCGATAACTTACAGAAATCAAAATGACGTTCCCACCTTACAACAAGAACAACGTTTTCTGAATTTATGCTTTTTATTTGCCTATAGTTTGTTTTCTTCGAGGTATTTGAAAAAAATTTCGAACATGTACGTTCCAAAAACTTACTGCAAGTCGATGTCGATGGTAGTCGGCTATAACCCCTTTCTTGCGTATTGGTGTAGTCTGCATAGCATTCTAGTCTTTAGCTACGGATCTCTCGTCGAGCGAATGGTTACATATGGTTGCTAAAAATCAAGCTATTTCATCAAGCATACTTCGAAATCACGTCAAATGATATATAAAATGATTATTGGAACCTAGGTTGAAGTCTCATGATGTTGTGCGACATTTACAGCTGTGAAATGAAACGTCACAGGATGCGACGTTTCTCGAGACATACCTGTCCTGGAACCATGGTATGAGGAGCTATTGGATGTGGCGCACGGAATTATTTGGTAACTGTTCAAGGGATGCTTAATACTAGCCATTATATAGCCGGAATGGTAAACTCTCTTTCGCACCCTTCAAGAGCAGGGTATCAAATGTCATAGACTCAACAAATTAATGAAAGACGCCACACTGAAGTTCAAACCAAAAACACCGTGAGTAATATATGGATACTTCACTGGCTTTCCTTGCCCTCTACTTTGTCTCCAATCGATTATATCTGAAATTCGACGGGAACTGACGCAACGTTTGTTTCAGTCATAGTTAGAAGGTACAGTGGCTGTTCGCTCCCATGTCACAAGGAACAGGACTGCATTCGTGCCTACTATGCTGATAATGGATTTCAGCTCTGAAGGGAATAAAAGTTTTATTATTTAGTGCCCGTCAAGTGTCCCACGTCTACACAAAGTCTCGTGAGTCATGGTGTAACAATTTCCATTTCTGTCAGTGAAGATTAAACGTATCCATGTACGAAGAAGCAACGGCTTGTATACTCTTAATGTATCATGTATGAACAGGGAATACTCCCCGGCGACTTTGAAAGAAACTTTGTAAGCCTTAAAGTAAGAACGTTAACGTTGGCTTGGTCTAGTTGCGCATTCTTCAGAAATGATAATGACCATGGTCCTCAACCGAACGCAAGAAAAGGTTATAATCGCCTTCTCAGAAGATCAATATCGCCTCCGATAAAAACAAGGACGCCGAAAAGAAATATTAGCCTTAATTAGCTGCAGAGAAACGGATGAAACGGAATTTAACAACACATATACATTTCGTAAATATAGATAAGTGCCTTTGATGATGTAAAATGCGCCGAAAATGTTTGACGTATGATTGACAGAGCAAATAGATGAGATCGAGAGGACAGGGAGTGTCGTCACAGGTTCGTTTAGTGTACATGAAAGCGTCAGGGAGAAGTTATTCAACTCCAGTGACAATGTTGATGACAGGGTGAGTTACTCTTAAAATTCCAAGAGCGCGTATACCTACCTTGAAGAGTGCACCAATGTATTGTCTCTTTCTATGCACATCTCGAGGAAAGACCAAACCAAGAGAGATTCGATTTCATACAGAAGCTAACCAACACTATAAAAGATAGAGATGAGGTGAGGTGAGTTGACAGTGGTACGATGTGTAGCCTCCGCCACACTCCATAAAGTAGCGTCCGGATTATAAATGTAGATGAAGGCGATATAGATATCAGTGGGATCCTGCAGTGCAACGTATTTTCTCGCTTGCCTACGAGAATTTTATTAGCAAACAAAATGCCATCGGCAGCACTGATTTCTGTCAGGAAATGATGAACCTCCGCACATTGCACGACGGAATAAGCTTTCATCGATTACTGTATTGTTATCTTAGGCTGTTCACTATTTGGTTATTCGAGTGACCTTTGTGAATCGCCTCACGGATAACTGTCTGGGCTCGTAGAAAACTAAGCACTTGATCGTTCAGTAGCATATTAAGATGTTTCACAATTCCTATTACAGGCTTCTATGGATTATAGAGATGACTTTGGAGGTAAAGTTTTCATAATGAACCCATGTTCAGAAGTGTACCGTTTGGATGTAAAATAAATTTGGAGATGTATCCTTTTCAAATCTCCCACATCACGATGCACAGACAGCGAACCTTGCTGTTCATTGCACAAGAATGCTTTCATACACCACGTTCTACACATGCTAAAAACTTCTGCTCCCGCCAGAACTCATCCAAGTTCTTCTTATGATTATACAGGAGTCTCACAAATAAGAGTCTTCGTATGGGCCCACAAGAAAAATTCAAGAAGGGTGAAAATCTGGCACTCATGTTGGCCAAGAAGTTGGTCCACTCTGAGGATGAGGTTTGAGAAAGCCACATGCCATGTTGGAACCACATTTGCTGACGGAGAGAGAGAGAAAAATCATCCAGTAACTAGTTCCATCTACAACCTCTAGAACAGTACAATACGAACTGCATTGCGTACTGTATAGCACATGTAGCATCGAGAATGGAGCTAATATTCATAAAAAGAATTTCTTGATGACATCTGTTGAAAATTGTAGAGTCATGAGCAGCAATACAATTACAAAAAGAATAATCATCCGAGAAGAGTGTATGTCTAAAGTAAATATTTCAGTAGTTTATCCAGGCAGCTATAAGTGAGGCATTGTAGTCACCATAGAAGTTAGTTGGCGGCCTGGGCTTATCTTATTTACACATTCGGGCGAGAGCTTTTTTCCATGACAAATGATTGCTAGTAGTGGGACAAAGGTGATCCTGAGCCATTTTGATTGGTTGGTTGGTTCATTTGGGGGAGAGGACCAAAGAGAAAGAGGTCATTAATCCCATCAGATTAGGAAAGAATGGCGAAGGATGGGGAAGGAACTTGCCCTTGGTCTTTCAAAGGAACCGTCCTGATAACTACCTGAAGCGATATAGGGAAATCACAGATAACCTAAACTGGGTTGGCCAGAACTGTGTTTGGACAGCTGTCCTCTCATATGTGAGTCCAGCGTGCTAACCACTATGCCACCTTACTTGATCCATTTTGTTTGTGTGTATTTAACATATTCAGGGGCAAGTATACATTTAGTGGCAAATTAAGACCCTCTCCTTAACCTATTGTTCTGTTAAATGATTTATGGCCCCCTGGGCTTAATCTGTCCTTTTGAGAAACCCCCACATGTCGCCCTTCCTACTCCTCTGCGAAATCCCCAACCCTGTTCCCTCCAATTCACCAGTATAAGTGCATCTTTAATACCAAATTAATTGACTAATTAGTTTAATTGACCAAATAACTATGCCTCCTCCTTCTGGAAAATCCCCCAACCCTCCTCTCCCCAACTGGAAATTTGGAGGAAAAAGGTCCAGTCTGCGCTGGAGAGGAAGGAGCAGTGGATATACTATTTATTTATAAAATTCCATTTTCGGAAGATGATATCTTTATTTGGCGTGACAATCGGTCAGTCTGTGCAGAGATGTCGATGTTGTTGTTGTTGTGGTCTTCAGTCCTGAGACTGGTTTGATGCAGCTCTCCATGCTACTCTATACTGTGCAAGCTTCTTCATCTCCCAGAACCCACTGCAACCCACATCCTTCTGAATCTGCTTAGTGTAGTCATCTCTTGGTCTCCCTCTATGATTTTTACCCTCTACGCTGCCCTACAATACTAAATTGGTGATCCCTTGATGCCTCAGAACATGTCCTACCAACCGATCCCTTCTTCTGGTCAAGTTGTGCCACAAACTTCTCTTCTCCCCAATCCTATTCAATACCTCCTCATTAGTTATGTGATCTACCCATCTAATCTTCAGCATTCTTCTGTAGCACCACATTTTGAAAGCTTCTATTCTCTTCTTGTCCAAACTATTTATCGTCCATGTTTCACTTCCATACATGGCTACACTCCATACAAATACTTTCACAAAAGACTTCCTGACACTTAAATCTATACTCGATGTTAACAAATTTCTCTTCTTCAGGAACGCTATCCTTGCCATTGCCAGTCTACATTTTATATCCTCTCTACTTCGACCATCATCAGTTATTTTGCTCCCCAAATAGCAAAATTCCTTTATTACTTTAAGTGTCTCATTTCCTAATCTAATTCCCTCAGCATCACCCGACTTAATTCGACTACATTCCATTATCCTCGTTTTGCTTTTGTTGATGTTCATCTTACATCCTCCTTTCAAGACACTATCCATTCCGTTCAACTGCTCTTCCAAGTCCTTTGCTGTCTCTGACGATATGGAAGGAAGGTGAAAATATCATCCTGTCCAGCTATTTCACATTCTAATTATGTAATTACGCTGCAGCAGACTGGAGAGGTTGTCTTGTAGCAAAATTTTCGTGTGTATGCTCTTTCTGACATGCAGGTGTTGAGTGAGCTAGTGCACAATGCAAACACCAGAGCATTTACCATCCACCATCCCTTGCTCTCTCCCTCCCAAACCTCCTAGAAATAACTGATTGAACAATCTTTCAGTCTATGCTGAGCTGGGTGAATGGGAAGGATCTCATGACAGGAGATTCACCTACTTTGCAGAAGGCATAATAATTTATTATTCATTTAAAAAATTCAATTTGTGTGCCACATCACAGAAACTTTGTAGGCCCCTGTGTGCCACTATTGTGTGCTGATCACACCAGTAGCTGACACCCATCTCCTGGATCCACACACTGACTGTACTGGGTACTTAGAGGCTGGAGAGTCTGTCACCATGACTGCCAAGCAGTCAGACAGTCAATTTACTTGGGGTGGGGCATAATCATCCAGTTCAAGTACTTGCCATATAGATTCATTTCTAATTTACATATAAAAATCGAAAAAATCGAAGAATACTCACAAGACACATGATCGTGAAGGCTGCTCAACACTTACTGGGTATTAGTTCGCTATTCCCCTTCCCAGAGGGCAACACAGTTAGGCCAACTGCACCCTCGTATCCCAATTTACCTGTTCAGAGGCTGAGTGGCAGTTCATGTCTTAAACCAGAAATGTCCATTTATTGCACTCACCAGCTACCTAAACAAAGTTTCTGGACACCAACCAGAGCCACCCTAGGAAACTAGCCACATATTTATCAATGTAATTACAATTAAATATTACGATTGGAGCACCAGTCTGGCGACATTTGATAATGGGCAAACCATCCGAAATTCCTCCTGATGACTGTGGCTCTGCAAATACCAATTTTCCATGTAAATCTATATCCTCTGTATGAATGGACATAAAATTCAACGTAATTTATATCCCTTACGGCTATTGATGTGTTGATATTGCAGCTCTCCACATCAAACTTAACCTCCCTTATGACTGGACATAGTACCTCCCACGTAATTTTCTTTGCACACATCGGAACACTGACCACAATAACTTTTTGTATTGTAATGTATGTTGACCGGGTGCCTAGAAACGATGGAGAGGCTCCGTCCCCGCTTCAGCCGCATTGGTACGCAACCTCACGACGACTACCGCAGTCCACTTCACCCCTCCGCCGCCCCACACTGAACCACCATTTCAGGGTTACTGCGCTGTTCGGCCGGCGGTGGAACCCCCCCCCCCCCCCCCCCCCCGCAGGGAACGTCTCACACCAGACGAGTGTAGCACCTATGTTTGCGTGGTAGAGTAGTTGTGGTGCACGCGTACATAGAGAACTTGTTTGAGCAGCAATTGCCCACATAGTGTAGCTGAGGCGGAATAAGGAGAACCAGTCCGCATTCGCCAAGGCAGATGGAAAACAGCCTAAAAACTGTCCACAGACTGCCTGGCTCACCAGACCTCGACATAAGTCGGCCAGGCACAGTAACTTTACTCTCGAGCACATACACATTCCAGGCAAGCAGTGCACTTATCGTTTACATTACATCCGAAATATTAGGGTAAGTCCACACTAACACCAACTAGGTGTCTCGATTCTCCTCATATACATAAGACACGAGGGTTACCTTGCCTTCAGCTACATGGTTTTAGCTACTTTTCAAGATCATCCAACTACCCACATCCCATACATGCAGATCATCGTAAATAGGATTCGTTATATATATATATTTTTTTACAGGGAAGAGGTAATTTTAAAACAAATATTCTTGTACAAAATCTCAATTATATTCTTCTACATACGCATTTACACACAGAAATGGTTCAAGTGGCTCTGTGCACCATGGGACTTAACATCTATGGTCATCAGTCCCCTAGAACTTAGAACTACTTAAACCTAACTAATCTAAGGACATCACACACATCCATGCCCTAGGCAGGAGTCGAACCTGCGACCGTAGCGGTCACGAAGTTCCAAACTGAAGTGCCTAGAACCGCCGGCCACACCGGCCGGCTTACACACAGAATCTAACTCTTTATTTTTTCTTGGTGTGGTCTTAACAACTACCACCTTAGTTTTTATCTTATAATTTAAATGTGACGGATACAAAGAAGGATGTTTTCGAATTCCAAAACATATCTAATTTTTTCCTGTATACTAAGTCTCTTACAGCTTTAACTATTAGCTCTGTTCCTTCCAACAGTTCTTCTAGGTGAGAGCATTCTGTGATTTTAGTCTTGCCTCTTAGTTCTTATATAATACCATTCTTATCACACTCATCTTCCTGCGTGAACGCTACTAACTCTTCTTATGGAATTTACATGCACAAATGTATGTTTACAACTTTTGCAAATGAGTGGTCATTAAAGGTTTTTATTCCGTTGGTTTTAAGCTCTGGAAACTGTTGTACTCTTGCTTCAAGCACAATACCCAGTCCAGCATATTTAGATACAATGCGACCATCCGTTTTAAGCAGGTCCAGGTAGAAATGCAGCTTTATAAACAGGTTTTCCAGGTCTTCTTTTATGTAGTGAAGGTGCAGATAATTTATATTGTCCAGTGGTAGCCAGATTTTGCCACACTGTGTTTAAAGCAATATGTAAACCTTGCCTGTACATTTGCTATAGCTTCTTTTTCCAATTGCAATTTGTACTCTTCCTTTAAGGCAGTTGTCTTCGCCAAATACTCCAATTTCGTCTTTTGACTTCAGTCTCTTCCATTTCCAGTTTTCTTTTCTCTACACACCCCACATTAAATGCACTTAAATGCATAACATCTGTAATGGGGAATGGTTTAAGTCTATTCAACGCATTGGTTCTTTTCCTTAATACTTGCGAAATAACATTGTTTCTGGTTACCAGTTCTAATTCGGCGATTTCTATATCTGACGATACTGCGGGGAACAGTGTCCTCGATTGAGAGAAATGTGTTTCTCCTGATTTAATACACCACTTCTATGTAATGCTTATATTATCTTTGCTGTAGTCAGTGTTAAGAATGTCCACGTAGTTTACAGGTAGATAACTAGAACTGTATGCAGAGAGAGCATAATCTGTAAGCTTTTCTCGGTTTTGGGAGCCTGGCAGATGTACCTGCACACCAGTCAATTTTTGGGTATTCTGATCACACTAGTAGACAAACTGCACAATGTTGTTAAACATCACACAACAGCTGTTCTGTAAGTTATTAGTTAGCTGATTGAACATGGACGTGATTGGCTCAGAGTACAATGGAGCACATTGTAAACACTGTTTGTTAGAGTTTAAAACACTTCAACAGTTTTGCACAGGGTCAAACACACGATCCTTTCTGTAGTATCGTATATTGTAGTTTCCAGTCTGGTAATATCACGTTGCTTAGCCAAGGAGGACGTAAAATATCTGGACACTATATAAAATCTATAAGTTGGTACCGATAACTTTGTTCACACCTGGAGCTGTAATTTGACGTAAAATTTTGTTATATATCTTTAGAGTTGGAAGTCATCGACGTTAAACAGTCTGTTCCAACTGTCTTATTGTTGTCCACAATCACATGTATCTTTCCCTGGCAGACTCCTTCCATGCAGACGTCGTGGTTTGATATTACGTTGTCGCACATCTCGATTTTATTAAAACTTCGGCGAAATCTTGCGTTAAGTCCAAATCCAAAAGGCAATAGTCGTCTACACAGAGCTGTTGCAAATGTCACACTGTCGCTCCCATGTAGGAGAAATGGTAGCTTTGCCTTGACACCAACTCTTGCAGAGACAATGATGATGAGGTCCCATACTCCGAGGAGCATAGGGGACGATGCGGGAGAACCGAAGCATCGTACTAGGCAAGGTACTAGTGGAGATGGTTTTGCAGGGACAAAATTGGAGAATTTACTAAGTAGATAATACGTAGTTAAATTAGTCACACATCTTCTTTAACATTACATATCGTCCCTTGGTAATTGATCCTGACAATCCATTTGGTCATAGATTTTAAATATCATAATGTTGTTGAAAAATGGTTCTGTAATAGGTTTAAGCACATTTGCTAAGGAACGTACCATTTTTTGCGTAGTTTATGTTGGCAATGTGAGAAACGAGATTGTCCAGGTTCTCTAGTAGTAACCATAAGCCAAAGCATTCGGATGTCAGTTGCGGTTAAGATGCCTCCTTTTCTAAAGATCTGCATGTATGGGACAGGTGTCCAGCTTCCACCATATCCAATGTGCAGCGGTGGTACATGGGAGCCCATGGAAGATTCTGCAGTCTGAAAAATCTTACCATGACACCTATTATGGAATGGGTCGTGGTTTAAATGTATGTGTTTTCAAAGGGCCCTGTCCATTTGGTGACAGCTGCTGTGTGTGGCGTTGAGTGGTTCTCAATACATTCTAGTGGACTCTATCTTGCAGTGGAAAGATGGAGTCGTATGTGTTTAAATAAAGGCGGGTATCTTGTTATTGCTATCCTATAATGTGGCAGACAATTTCCCCTTCTTCTTCTTCCCGGTACCCCAAGGAGAACCAACTGTGAATTTCTGTAGTGCTGAAAAAAATGCACTTGTCAGGTCAGTAGGTGGTCGGGAATTATCCAACCGTGACAGCATAAATCGCCACCAAAACCTGAAAGTACAACTATCATTTTGTACAGCACCACTTCCAATCGCGACGTCAGATTCCAAATTCATCAATTTATTGTTTCTGATAGTAGATTACGAGGATACTCCAGTTAAATCCCTTCTCTGTCGCCTGCAAATTGTTTAAGGACACAGCGCAGTTGAGAAGAAATTTGAAATTCTCACTACCATTTTCAGCTATTTCCAACATAATGGATATCCCGCCAGACGACCTAACTGTGCAAGTATCTACCAACAGGAAGCAGGGAAAATCCTGAAGAGGGAAGCGTAGGTTTGGAATCCGGGCAGTTGTAGGATGGGATTCTAGGTAGCCCTAGAATTTCCTGCCAAATCGGATAGCTCTAGAATTTCCTGCCAAATATGCCAGTCCTAGTATCCACCAGTAGGAAGCAAGGAAAAACTGTCCAACACAAAAGATATCGATTTAATTAATGGTTGTATGGGGTAGAGCAAATCGACCACTTCCAAACTATCAACAGCCACGCATTTTGGGGAAGGCTGGGGATTAACCAGGTATCCGCTACTTGGTTCAGAACAAAAGAGGGGTGGTATGGTTTCCTGTGGCATGTGACAGATGTGACAGATGCTTGTGGTCAGGAAGTGACCCCTTGAGAGAGAATGTGAGAGGGGCAGCATGAGTTTTGACAGGAATTTCCCATGAATCAATATCAAAGAGTTGCTGCAATCTAATGCTTTTTCTGACAAAGAGGGAGGGCAGGAGGGGATTGGAAGGAAGAGGGGTGGGATGTTGCTTATCCCAGCATCCTCTGCTGGCGGTGTTGTGAGCTAACTCAGTCGGTATCTGCACAGCAGTGCAAGCATGTAGAACAATTGCTTCCACTGACCTGGTGTAGATGGTATGTTTTTGGGAACAAAACAGGAAGTGAGTCTGGAATCCATTTCAAAGGAAGCTGTCAACTGGTGTCACACCTTCACCTACAGGTAATCGGCACCTTCCAGTCCAGCACTCGGGACTCAAAGGGTTGTCGGCATTCGAACGTGTGTGGTGTGGTGCTGTATGTGTAAAGACATGATTTGGAGGTTCTTTGCCAGATACGTTTAGTGGGCTCCATAGCAGTATAATTATGTATGGTAAATATTTTACTTAAAGGCGACTTCATGACAGTATCCCTTGCCCAGTCAGAAGATAGTGATCTATTTACATGTTTAATTGCTTCTTTTCAATGTATTTTCCAAGATCTCACTCTTCCAAAATTCAACAAACGGCATATAAAAATGAGCCAAATAAAGAGACTGAACTGCCTGCAAATTGGTATGCAAACTGAATTTTATAAATATACAGTATATAATTATGGGCTCTGCAATGTAGATGAATTTCCTTTCACAAGATCCTTCCAGTCAACCACCTCAGCACAGACTGAGAAGTTTTTCTGGGCAATTTCTTTCTGGAAGGGATAGGGAGGCAGGATGTGAGGGGTGGGATTGGGACATCCTCTGGTGGTGGCATTATGCACAATCTCATTCGACCCCTGTACATCAAGGTGAGACCATACAAGAAAATTTTGCAACAAAACAACACCTCCAATCTGCAGCAGTGTAATTTTGTAATTCAGACATGAAACTGCTGGACAGGCAAATACTTGCACCTTGCACACCAACAGCTCTGCACAGACTGAGCAATTTTGTTGCCAAATAAAGAGATCCAGACCTAGAAAAATGAATTTTAGAAATAAACAGGATATCCTCTGCTGTGTGATTCACATCGATTTCAATTTCATATTATTAGCTCCTTCCTGTAACAGCACAGACTGAATCTTTTATCCATCAGTTTTGAGATGAGGGAGGTGGGGATGGCTGGGGGATTTCTCAGGATGGGAAGGTGGTTATTAGTTGATCAATTATATCAATAAGTTAATTAATTTCATATAAACTGCGCCCATATCGGCGATAGGGAGTGTTGGGGGAGGGGGAGGGGAGAGAGGTTTCTCAGAAGAATGGATTATCCCCTGGGGGTCGTAAATCAACTCTCAGGAGATCATAAATCTGTTAACAGAACGATAGGTTAAGGGTGGTAATTTGCCCCTGAAAGTTTGCTACCTAGATAAACAAAGTCGCTCAGGATCAGCTTTGGCCCGCTACTACTGCTTCACAATCAATGACTTGGCGAACTATTACGGTCATGAAAGTCTCTATCGATTGTGATGCACCATCAGAGTGTCATGAATCTTGTTTGAACACTAAACAACATACTTCTTTCTCTCAAGTCCAGGTAGCTAGTGCACGTTGCTGCTGTGATGACTGACTCAGTTGTAACATGCTCCAAACCTGGAGGTGGTAGGGGATTTCACTGTCAGTATTTGGCCAGCAGAATTGAAGAGAGGTGGTAGTACAGAGTTTCTAATCAACAGATTTTTTTGCAAATTCCAAAGATCTCCATGGTGTTCTAGGATAGAGAGCATGTAAAGCTTTCGGTTGTCATTAGAACGTAAGATGGGAATGTTAGGCTCAGCAGTATTATACAGGAATAACCTATGTACCGTGAAAGGCGATTAGTACGTTGCGCTCGCTCCTCTTTCAACTAACTGATCACAGTTACGGTGTATATGCAGATTAGGCCACTCATGTCACGTTAAGGAGGCACAGTGACCAATTCAGTGAACAGTATAGTATATGGTTAGGAACGGTGTTGCCTGTAATGTAGTTTTTCAAGCAGTATTTTCAGGTGAAGAAATTATGCTGATATTGGAAACGCGTTTTCCCCACGGACAGCTACGACTGCTGTTGGGTGTGGCAGCCGCCACTGGCGTAATAGCAGAACAATTGGCGATTTAAAGGATGCAAATGGTTAAGCTCAGGTACCCTGGGGCTATGGGCGAGGAGTCATGGTCACTGCTTCCCCCTGAGGGAGGAACGGTAGTTGATAGGTCTTGGCAGAGGGGGGTTTGCCCACGTCCTGCAGGGACGTCCATACATTAGGACACCGGCCATTCCTGTACAAAGGCCAGCTCCTATACGTTATCGCTCCTTCTCTGGTTCTTGTCGGCATGGGGCGCTACTAACTGCTCCCTGTTTAATAAAAAAATATGTCCATATATGCTGGAGTCAAAGAGGCATCGTTAAACAGATCTGAGGATGGTCATTGCTGACCGAAACTGAGGAACAACAAGTTTGTGACCACAGACGTAAAATAAAAGAAATTAGTTCTAATTGTAATTAGAGTTACTTTTATTTGCTCATCGAATTTCACCCTTGTGGTTTTTCAACAATAAAACTCTGTAATCACACTGGATACCTTCAATTTCAGTAGAAATCAGACCCGATAAACCTTTTTAAGGCACCTGGACGTGAAAGGAATGCAATTTAATACCTCGCTCTAGGTGCACATTACTCTTGATCTACAATGCGGAGGAGTTGTCGTTTTTTACCAACAATGAATGACATTAACTCAAGCTGTAAAAGGAAATTTACTGACATATCTATTATGAAACTTCCTGGCAGATTAAAACTGTGTGCCTGACCGAGACTTGAACTCGGGACCTTTGCTTTTCGCGGGCAAGTGCTCTATCAACTGAGCTACCCAAAGGCAAAGATCCTGAGTTCGAGTCTCGGTCCGGCACACAGTTTTAATCTGCCAAGAAGTTTCACAAAGAATATGTTTCAGTAGTTCCTGGAACACGAAAACCTATGCAGCCGACCGACGGACACAAATAATGTGGTCACTGGAATTTAATTTTAAACTGCTCCCTACAGTGGATAGCGGCAAGGGATCGTACTACCCGGTTGTCTTCCGACGAGTGTGAGCTTAGTTGAGATTATGTAAGGCTTGTGATTGCGCGAAGTGGTGCACTGAAGTCGTATTTGGGAGGACGACAGTTCAAATCCCCACCGGGCGATCCAGATCTATGTTTTCCGTGGTTTCCTTAAGACGCTTCAGGCACATGTCGGAATAATTCTTTTGAAAATGACACCGGCGGTTTTTTTTCCGTCATTCCCATGCTTCCACTCGATATCCAATTACTACGTCGCCGATGGGACGTTAGACACACACCTTCCTTTCCTGCCTCCTTGCCGGCCCGGCTGGCCGTGCGGTTCTAGGCGCTACAGTCTGGAACCGCGCGACCGCTACGGTCGCAGGTTCGAATCTTGCTCGGGCATGGGTGTGTGTGATGTTCATGGGTTAGTTAGGTTTAAGTAGTTCTAAGTTCTAGGGGACTGATGACCTCAGAAATTAAGTCCCATAGTGCTCAGAGCCATTTTAACCATTTGCACCCTCCCTCCTTATATGGCTTTGGGGTGTCATACAGTGGTGAGAAATGGCCTCTATATTAACGCTGAAGGAACGAATGACCGATAAGGTCTTTGAAAGCACTTAAGATTACAATAATCATTAAGTGGCTACAGCATATGATTACACCCTCCAAAGTGACAGGGCCCCATCCCCACATTGTTGGTAATGTCCATAATTCATATCAATGGGATAAAATAAAACTTAATCTATTGTTTCCTCATTGCCTGATATGAGTGTTATCGTGTCATCATAGTCTACATTGGAAAAATATCCGCTACTCTTTCATAACATCTATTTTTGAGCAATAGGAATTTTTTTTCTAATTAGTGCCATAAAATCCGCCCGACCCTTTTTCGTGTTTCGCACACACCGATGCTTGATAGTGCCTAAACTGGAGTGAGTAAAGAAATTGGACTGTGTGAAAAATTGGAACTTTGTATGGGCGCTGATGATCGCGTAGTTGGGCGACCAACAAAACTAAACATCATCATCATCAAACTCACCTATCCGCAGGTAGATTCAGTTTATTTTTCTTCCATGGTTGCCTAGATATGACTGTTTGGTCTTCAAATTGTTTTGACCAATACCTGTTGTGTTCATACCGTCCTTGTGATGGGACTGGTCATTGTACCACGTTTATTTAGACTTAAAAATGTGGTCTGTGGTAAATTTCTGATGTCTGATACAAATTTGACAATTGATTTGAAGCCATATAGCTGTAATTTCAGGGTGCTGCGACACTATTCATCTTTTTCATTTTGTGACTTACGTTTATTTAGGCTGAGATTATGAATTCTGACCAAAATTCTTCTAGTGTAGCTCCTCATTTCGCATATTTCAATACTGATTGTTCTGCATACAATGCTTTCACACTACACTGCTTAAAACTTCTTATATATGATCTGTACTTTGATAACAGCCTTCCCATTAAATGTACAGATCAGTATAACAGCAGTGTAACAATAATAATAATAATAATAATAATAATCACCCTTTTTCTTTGCATTTGTTTTGTACTGCGTACTTAAGATTTGTATTACTGAAAACATACCTCACCATTGTTGTTTTCCCACATTTTTATAACATCATGTTTTGTACGTCTGATGTAAAATAAAATTACCAGTATTTAAATGTAATTTATCCATAATGGATGCAGCTGTTCCTTCTAGGAGGCATGACCAAGACCTGTGATCCCGTAGTGCGCACACTATTCCGAGCATGTCTGTGAGTGAGATGGCTATATGCTGAAGGCTACACAATTGGGAAACGAGAAGACGTGCTTGCAACACTGTCTCACTACTTCTAAGGTGCAAATGTTGCAGCATACTTATACATGTGGTTATTCTCAACTTTGTATTTTTTTGATAAAGCAATAACCTTTGTTACTAAATTACGTAGCTACATTAGACAGTGCTAACTACAAAAAGCTTTATGTACAGACATTTAACATTCGTTTATGATGTTCACAAATTTATACACATTTCGATTTTAAAATATGTAATAAATCAAGAACTGTAGTTTGAGATACACATGGAGTTATATAGATTAAAATCTATTAAACCTAAACGTTGGTTAGACTTTGTCGATTTCATAACACTAGGAAGTAACGACTACCATCAGCAGCAACAGTGGGAATGGCCTGACAGACAAATCGAAATCCATATTCATTTTACAATGTCTTGGTATCTCTTTGAGAACCCATGACAGAATGTGTCAGTTACTGAAACGTAATCAGTCATGTCCGATCCACAAGTCGCTGCCTTGAGTTAAGGTAAATGTTCCTTGTCATGAACTTGTAGCTGGTTTTTCCATAGGATTAGTTTTTATTTGATAGCATGAATCTTGTCCGCCATATCTGTAACCAAATTATCCTCCCCTCGTCATAAGGCACTTAATGAATTCAAATAATTGGTGATGTCCACAAAAGATTATGTCATTGTTCTATTTACCCCGAAGCCAGTTTTTTCCGTAACCGTCATTCAACAGAAGATAAATGCATCGTATCTTCTACGTGGTTGGCGTTGTAATGAGGTTCCAGTATGTGTTCTCCAGCTCACAGTGTTGAGATTGTATATTAAGCACTTTGCATGGCCTCTAAACAACATGAAAAGTACTGCAGCTCCCATTTGGGATATTTTTTTTCTGGACAAGTGCATAGATTACATAGTATTCATAATGTAGAACGTAAATATAATTCAAAGTACTAGCACTGTCAGCAAACTCCTGCTTTGCTGTACCGGCGTCCAGTTGCAGCCTTCCTTTTGTTGTTCCTCCTCGCCCTTCAGCTCCACTCACCACTCCCGCCAGAATGCTAGGCAGTAGCGCAGCTGGAGCGCTACTAGGTCAGGTCTGTTCTATAGGGTGTAGAACAATAATCGCTTCCAGGCATAATAAAAGGTGATTTTGTTTAACACACGACCGGTTTCTGTCTTGTACCCATCTTCGGTGGTTTACTTTGATGTATATGTTTCCACGCTCATTGTTGGAGATCATTGTTTAAATCAGAAACAAGTAATGCGATGATGTTTAGACACATATGAAACATCTGGAAGTGGCTGAGCGACATATTTCCCAAAATAGTGTGGTATTTACATGTAGATGGTAAAAATGTAAATGAGCGTTTGGCGTCAGTGGCCGGGAGGCCCCTTACGGGGCATGTCCGGCCGCCTTGGTGCAGGTCTTATTACGTTGGACGCCACATTGGGCGACCTGCGCACCGGATGGGGATGAAATGATGATGAAGACAACACCCGGTCCCTGAGCGGAGAAAATCCCCGACCCAGCCGAGAATGGAACCCGGGCCCTTTAGGACGGCAGCCCGTCACGCTGACCATTCAGCTATCGGGGCGGACCATGTAGCTAGTGTACCCATATCATTTGCACATTATCACATTTTCATAATCGTTTGTTTTTACACGTTAACTGCATATTACTCACCATGCTAACTGTTGATGCTTCCATATTACACTGAGGTGACAAAAGTCGTGGAATACCTCCTAATATAGTGTCGGACCTCCTTTCCCCCGGTCTTACGCAGCAGATGACATAGCATTGACTCAACAAGTCGCTGTAAGTCCTGTGCAGAAATACTGAGCCATGCTGCTTCCAAAGCCGCCCATGACAGCGAAAGTGTTGCCTTTGCGCACAAACTTCCCTCTAGATTATGTCCCACAAATGTTCGATGGGATTCATGTCTGTTGATCTGGGTGGCCAAATCATTAACTTGAAATGTCCAGAAAGTTCTTCTAACCAATCGCGAACAATTATGGTCCGGTGACATCGTTTATGGTCCAAATAATATGGTCGCGATCCCAAGGGAGCCACTGCAGACGATGTCGCGCTGTTAGCAAAGGCGCTAGCGTTGCTCGTCTTCTTCCAAATTTCGCGGCACTATCCAAAAAGATATGTCCCACATAGATCTATTTCTCGCAGTGTTGCTTGTCTAGTAGCACTGACACCTTTTCGCAAGCGCCAATGCTCTTGGTCGTCAAGTGAAGGCCGTCGGTCACTGCGTTGTTCATGGTGAGACGCAATACCTGAAATTTGGTATTCTCGGCACACTCTTGACACTGTGGATCTCGAAATACTGACTCCCCTAACAATTTCCGAAATGGAATGTCCCATGAGTCTAGCACCGACTACCATTCCGCGTTTAAAGTCTAGTAATTCTCGTCGTGCGGCCGTAATCACGTCGGAAACCTTTTCACACGAATCACCTGTGTGCAAATGGCAGGTACTCCACCACACTGTCCTTTTATACGTTGCATCCGCGATACTACCTCCATCTATGTATACGTGCATACCGCTATCCCATGACTTTTGTCACTTCATTGTACGTATTTGATAACGTAGAGGCACTTCAGACGATAGCAACTTCTGAACCACCTGCTCTCACAGCATCCAACGTGTTTGTATTTGAAAACACAGGTTATGGTATCGCACACGACTATCGAACTATTTAGGTGCATTAATCGAGTATCCTCCCGTCCATTGAGGCGTTCCGATTACTAGAAGGCACACTTAAAAATGATTCATGGCACACGATTGTGTGCAAGCAAACGGTTTAGAGGGAGTCCCCCTTACATTCATTATGCGAAGACGACTAATTAATAGGTTTAAACATGATCACCAACAGCGAATATGGAAACATGCACATGAACATAAATCACCTGAAGATGGCACAAGTCCGAAACTTGGAGCATGTTAAATAAAATCAACTTCTATTGTCACTCGTAGCGGTTGTTATTCAGTATTGCATTACCGCTGTAGTTTTTTGTGCACTTCGGAAGCCGTTAAGACTAATTATAATCTATAAATAATAAGAGTATGATAAATTTCATTACCTTCAGATAGAAATGTTTGCATATATCCAGTTTAATTCAGAATAGCAAAATCCTTTTGAAATTACATTTGCATTAAAATTACCTGACTGTGAATATGTGAACACATACAGCTGCACCTGTATTATAAACAGTACTATACCGAATTACTTATTACTGTAAAAAATTACAAATTTTCGAATGCTCAATTGTTCAAGGGCGTCGCCATTTAAACGTATACCTTGTGCAATTTCAAAGTAGCACTTAGTTTCTGCTTTCAGTGTGAGAAACACGTGTATGTCTTGTGCTCAATTTATTTATGATTTTTCGAATATACTGATGTTGGAAACAATATGCTTTTGTGTCAGTATGGATGAAGTCATAATTCAGAATAACATATAAGCTGAATCTATAGAAATTTTATTAATAGTTAATTACAACTGGAGTTCTGTTCCAAAAACTGAACCTTTACAGGAAATGATCATATCAGTGGACGAGAACAAAGATTACCACTGAGCTGAAGATAGGTTTTTTCCTTTCCAGCCAACTCATTTATATGATCCTTCAGCGTTCTTAGAAACACACACAACGGAATTCTGTGAAGAAGCATTATTATGCTGCTACCAAGCAGAATTAAAATGAATTAGGCTTTAATCTGAAATAAAGAAAAATGGGTGGAGGGGAGGAGCAGGGGGCCTGTCAGAAACTCAATATTTCGGCTTCTTCGGATGTGCGCCATGTCTGATTCACTTTATGTGAATGACATTTGTCACCTAACAATATAAAATCTTCACACAGTTTGTGACATGTTTTAAGGGTTAACAATGTCAGACGGCGGAACTACACTACTGGTCATTAAAATTGCTACACCAAGAAGAAATGCAGATGATAAACGGGTATTCATTGGACAAATATATTACATTAGAACTGACATGTGATTACATTTTCACGCAATTTGGGTGCATAGATCCTGAGAAATCAGTACCCAGGACAACCACCTCTGGCCGTAATAACGGCCTCGATACGCCTGGGGATTGAGTCAAACAGAGCTTGGATGGAGTGTACAGCTACAGCTGCCCATGCAGCTTCAACACGATACCACAGTTCATCATGAGTAGTGACTGGCGTATTGTGACGAGCCAGTTGATCGGCCATCATTGACCAGACGTTTTCAATTGGTGAATGATCTGGAGAATGTGCTGGACAGGGCAGCAGTCGAACATTTTCTGTATCCAGAAAGGCCAGTATAGTACCTGCAACATGCGGTCGTGCATTATCCTGCTGAAATGTAGGGTTTTGCAGGGATCGATTGAGGATAGAGCCACGGGTCTTCACAAATCTGAAATGTGACGTCCACTATTCAAAGTGCTGTCAATGCGAACAAGAGGTGTCCGAGACGTGTAGCTAATGGCACCCCATACCATCACACCGGGTGATACGCTAGTATGGCGATGTCGAATATATGCTTCCAATGTGCATTCACCGCGATGTCGCCAAACACGGATGCGACCATCATGAGTCTGTAAACAGAACCTAGATTCATCCGAAAAAAATGACGTTTCGCCATTCGTGCACCCAGGTTCGTCGTTGAGTACACCATCGCAGACGCTCCTGTCTGCGATGCAGCGTCAAGGGTAACCGCAGCCATGATCTCCGAGCTGATAGTCCATGCTGCTGCAAATGTCGTCGGACTGTTCGTGCAGATGGTTGTTGCCTTGCAAACGTTCCCATCAGTTGACGCAGGGATCGAGACGTGGCTGCACGATCCTTTACAGCCATGCGGATAAGATAGCTGTCATCTCGACTGTTAGTGATACGAGGCCACTGAGATCCAGCACGGCGTTCGGTATCTCGACCAACGCGAGCAGCAATTTCGCGATACGATAAACCGCAATCGCTATAGGCTACAATCCGACCTTTATCAAAGTCGGAAACGTGATGGTACGCATTTCTCCTCCTTACACGAGGCATCACAACAACGTTTCACCACGCAACGCCGGTCAACTGCTGTTTGTGTATGAGAAGTCGGTTGGAAAGTTTCCTCACGTCAGTACGTTGTAGGTGTCGCCACCGGCGCCAATCTTGTGGGAATGCTCCGAAAAGATAATCATTTACATATCACAGCATCTTCTTCCTGTTGGTTAAATTTCGCGTCTGTAGCACGTCATCTTCGTGGTGTAGAAGTTTTAATGGCCAATAGTGTGTGTTCTCTTGAGTCGAGAAAGGTTGCACTGGTCCTGGTGACTGGGCAGCAGCAGCGGCTCCAGTCGTGAACAGCTGTACAGCAGTGTCCGAGGTGCAGCGACCAACGGGCGTAACTATCTGGAACGACACGCAGGCAGTCAGACGGTAGTTCGAGTTTGTCAGAGCTGTAAATCACTGAGATACCTCACGCTGCTGCCGGTAGTTAGTAGCAGAGCGCCAAGTGGCACTGTCCACACACGGAAACTAGTTCACCATGCACATACATTACATGGCAGCACGTCTCGTGGCACCAACTACCGTTTGTTCCTAAAACTAATTAAAAGCACTTCTGTTACAGCGGTTAGAGCCTTGGGGAGAATTTTCGCTATGTATTGGCGTAGAGGAAGCGGAATTTGTCCCCGTTCTCCCTGAATTGGTAATTTGGGTTAATTTCTCTGACTTTCGTCGGATCCTCTAGTTCTTCCTAAAAAATAAAAATAGCGACAGTGAAATGAAATGGCGTCAGACGAGGGCCTCCCGTCGGATAGACCGTTCGCCTGGTGCAAGTCTGTCGATTTGATGCCACTTCGGCGACTTGCGCGTCGATGGAGATGAAATGATGATGATTAGGACAGCACAACACCCAGTCCCTGAGCGTAGGAAATCTCCTACCGCGCCGGGAATCGAACCCGGGCCCTTAGGATTGACAGTCTGTCGCGCTGACCATTCAGCTACCGGGGGCAGACAATAGCGACAGTAGAACCATACTGATCGATGCGGCATTCTTATCACTTCGAGAAAACTAGGGAACAGCGTTTGCGTTTGTTTCAAATACAAGGGTTATTTCTTATGGTTTAATCTTTAATGAAATGTTGACTAACGTGTTAGAATAAATAAAAAATATATTTAAATCTGTTTATTGGAAGACACAAGAAGTCTGCTTTCTGCGTTAAACAAATCACTTTGGTACAAACAAATAATGAAATAATAGTTGCGTTTCATCGAAACACTGACGATCTAAGGGGGCAATCAAACTTCATCATCTCCAGATCCGGAGTCAAGCATCTTTTGATCGTCCCGGACTCATCGCCCCTTCCTGTTTTTGATACACGCGGAATTGTTAGGTGAAACGGATGATAGGCTGTTGGAACAATTTTAAGTATCCAGGAACCTGTCAGTCATGTCTCCAACTATGTAAAGTTTACGCTCCCGACAGACACGCACCAGGTCCATCCATGCCTGAGGCTTGAAGATGTTTTGCATATTTTTGTACGGTACTGCCTTTGCTGCCTAGATACATTAGAGTGGGAGATTATATGCTCTGGTAGCAAATGACACAAGCGAATGGACTGACCATCCCCAGTATGAAACCAAAAATTGCCATCGAGTAACGGTATCATTCCACCGGAATATGAAGCGCAGTCCCTTTCACCATGTCTCACTTTCATACGTGGCTACATTCCATACAAACACTTCCAGAAAAGACTTGCCAACACGTAAATCTACATTTGATGTTAGCAAAATTTCTCTTCTTCAGAAACGCTTTTCTTTTCAATGCTAATCTATATTTCGCATCCTCTCTACTTCGACCATCATCAGTTATATTGCTGCCCAAATAATAATAGTCATCCACTACTTTTAATGTCTCGTTTCCCTCAGCATCACCTGATTTAATCCTGCTACATTCAATAAATCTCGTTTTGCTTTTGTTGATGCTCGTCTTCTGACCTTTCAAGACACTGTCCATTTCGTTCAACTGCTTTCCAAGTCATTTGCTGTCTCTGACAGAATTACAGTGTCATCGGCAAACATAAAAGGTTTTACTTATTCTCCCTGAACTTTGATTCGTATTTAAAATTTTGTTTTCTTTTTTTTTATTACTGCTTGCTCACTGTGCGGGTTGAATAGTACTGGTGATAGGCTATAACTATGCCTGACTCCCTTCTCGACCACTGCTTCCCTTTCATGCCCTTTGACCTTTATAACAGCAGGTGTTTCTGAACTTGTAACAAGCCTCTCCCCCCCTGCTGTCTTCAGAATTTCACAGAGAGTATTTCAGTCAACATTTGAAAACTTCCTCTACGTCTACAAATGCTACAAACGTAGCTTTGCCTTTCCTTAACATATCTTCTAAAATAAGTCGTAGGGTCAGTAATGCTCCGTGTGTTCCTGCTTTTCTCCGGAATATAAGCTGATCTTGCCTTCAAGTTTATCTCCTTTGTATCTCTCTCTCTCTCTCTTTCTCTCTCTCTCTCTCTCGCTTCTAAGCGATCGCAGGCCCTGTAGACCACGCGCTGCCTCAACGAGCTGCTTCCAACGCCTTCTATCTCTCGCAGCCACTCTCCACCCTGCGGAAATTCCTAATGCTGCGATGCCCTTCTCTGTGTCATCTTTCCGCCTTGTACGAGGTCGGCCCAATGGTCTTGTTGCCTGGAGAGTTCCTTCAAATGCTTTCTTTCATCAATTAAATTCAGTACCTCCCGTGTTATCTAACAATTTCTACTAGACTTTGTCTTCTTACCTATTTGATACTTTGCTACCGTTACTACTTCACACTGTTTCATCTCTCAAAGCTATGCATTCGTCTTTTACTGTATTCCTTTCTCCTGTTTGTCCTCAATCGTTGCCTAATGTTCCTTCTGAAACTCTCAACAATTTCTTGTTCTTATAACCTATCCAGGTCCCATTTCCTTAAATTCCTACCCTTCTATGCAATTTCTTTAGTTGTAATCTACATTTCATAACCAATAATTCGTGGTCAGGGTCAATATTTGCCTCTGGAAATATCTTACAATTTAAAATCTGGTTCCGAAATCTCTATCTCGCCATTATATAATCAATCTGATACCTTTCGGTGTCTCTAGGTTTTATTTTTCAACGTCCTATTGATCGCGAAATCAAAAACATACTGAAAATCAGATGACTCTTTGTGCGGATGTGTTGCGCAGTGTCTTCAGTATGACCATCGAGCGTGTCACGTCGCACTTTTCGGTTCTCAGTGGATAGTGCGTATTGAAAGATGCCTAGACCAATAGAGTCTCCCACTAAGAGTGAAGTGTGCGTCGTCATTCAGTGTCTTCATGCTGAGGAGTTCCGCCTGATTTCATGCAGTAGACAAAACATAACAGTCATGTATGACAGCAGTGTGCGGCAGTGGCGCAGGGACTTCGAAGCTGGGCGTACAGGCGTTGATTATGCAGGCAGCCAGGGAAGAAAGCAGTGTCAACCGACTATCTTGTTCAGCGAGCAGATCAGGCGCTTAGAGAAAATCGTCCACGGAGGGTAAATCAAAACAAGCGACAAGGACTGTTGTCATCAGACATTCTCCTTCTTCATGACAACGCTCGGCTTCACTCTGCAGTGACAACAAAGACGCTTCTGTAGCGTTTTTGATCGATCACCCACCATACTGTCCAGGTTTGACTCCCTCTGATTTTCATATCTTAGGTCACCTGAACCGCTGGCTATGGTTACAGCATTTAGGCACAGACAACCAGCTGCAGACCAGATTAAAACATTGGCGTATGCACAGGGTGCTGCTCCTATGACGAGGTTATTGGGAAGTTGTTACCACGCGACGACAAACGTCTAAGTCGGAGTGGCGACTATGTAGGGCAGTAGCTGGAAGGCATAGCTAAATGTTGCAAAAACAAAATATTTTGATTTTCACTGTGGCTTTCATTTCGAGACCGATCGACACTTGGAAAAAAAAGTTGCACTCGTAATAATGGAGATTGGAGATATGAGATTACGTGGGTTACTCTCAAAGTTACTTTACGACAATAATAATAATGACAATAACAGTAACCATAATAACAATTAATGGTAGTAACCAACGTATGTATTAAGTAATGTCATTTCTATTGATACTGTGTCAAGCACATTTCTCACAACTACACAATAATTTCAAATAAGAAATATGTGTGCCAACATGTTACGTCTTGCATACATACACATGTTGTGAGTCAATAAAATGCACGTCCAGCCTTTAATTTATATGACATTTCATTGCATGGTGTTGGTTTATGCTTAAGACTTTCGATTAATTCATAGATCTGTGTTGCAGGCCAATTAAAACATGCTATAGTATGTATACAATCCTGAGAGAGAGAGGATAGGAATGTGATATCAAAATATGAAGTATCAGGTAATAAAACATTACTGCACGGAAACACGGACTCAACCATTGCACCGCGATAAAACCTTTACATCAAGTTGTAGGAACCGGCTTCGACGGATGAAACAAGGGCTATAAAGGCTTGTGACCTGTCATTAAAAAGAACCTATGATCATAAAGATAGTGATGGAATTTTGTCACACCATATACAATAGCGAAATGTTGCAAAAACAAAATATTTTGATTGTCAATGTGGCTTTCATTTCGAGACCGATCGAATAATGGAGATTGGAGATATGAGATTGCGTGGGTTACTCTCAAAGTTACTTTATGACAATAATAATAATGACAATAACAGTAACCATAATAACAATTAATGGTAGTAACCAACGTATGTATTAAGTAATGTCAGTTCTATTAATAGTGTGTGAAGCATATTTCTCTAAACAGAACAATTGTTTCAAATAAGAACTATGTGTGCAAACATGTTACGTCTTGCATCCATACACATATTGTGATTCAATAAAATGCACGTCGAGCCTTTACTTTATATGACATTTCATTGCATTGTGTTGGTTTATGCGTAAGACTTTCGATTAATTCATAGATCTGTTAAAACATGCTATAGTATGTATACAATCCTGAGAGAGAGAGACGATAGGAATTTGATATCAAAATATGAAGTATCAGGTAATAAAACATTACTGCACGGAAACACGGACTCAACCATTGCACCGCGATAAAACCTTTATATCAAGTTGTACGAACCGGCTTTGACGGATGAAACAAGGGCTATAAAGGCTTGTGATCAGTCATTAAAAAGAACCTATGATCATAAAGATAGTGATGGAATTTTGTCATACCATATACAATAGCGAGATGTTCTTTTTCAATTCTTGAATGATTGGACTGAGTTTGAGTTAACAACTTTCAGACGAAAGCAATAGTTCTCTCTTGTGCACCAGTTCTGTGTGAGAGCACAGCGCCGATTCCGAAAGAAGCAGAGTCGACCTGCAAAACTACTGGCTTGGCAGGGTCAAAATGCTCTAAACATCTGACACTGTGCAAAGCATTTTTTATTTCGTGAAATGCCTCTTGACACTTTTTAGTCCACACAAAAGGTACATTTCTGCGACGCAAGCGATGCAGTGGAGCCGCGATCTGAGCAGCATTCGGTATGAACCGAATGTAGTATGTCATCTTGCCTAGTACTGACTGCAGTTCTCACACATTGCGAGGAACAGGAATGTCACGGATGATAAGCAAATGAGATTGGAGGGGGTGCACACCCTGCCTGTTGATCACATGGCCTAACTACAGTAGATCAGTTTGCAAAAAAATCACACTTTACGAGATGACACTTAAGTCCTGCTTCTGACAACACTCGAAAAAGAGTACGCACGCTGGCAATGTGTTCTTCTGGTGTAAAATCTGAGATGACAATATTGTCAAGGTAGTTTGAACAAAATAGCACTTTTGCAGTCAGCTGCTCCGAGTCACATTGAAAAATGGCGGGTGCGAAAGCACTGCTGAAGGGTAAACACAAATACTTGAACAGTCCTATGTCTGTGTTTACAACAAGCACTTTCTGTGACTCTTCATCCAAGTAGTCGTCATGAAGATCTATCTTAGAAAAGTAGTGTCCTGCACCGAGCCTGTCCATGAGTTCCTCTGGGCGAGGTAACGGATAAGCTTCAACTATTGTCTGTGGCTTGACTGTAGACTCAGTGACTCACTCTTCCAGTTTGGTGTATGTCAATCCACTCGTGGGGCGAGTATAGGTCACATCGCAGGTTACGACAGTATACAGCGACCAAATTAGTAACGATAGTGGAACTAGCTGTGAGGCCTAAGTTTGTAGCAGCAAGATTACCGATATTGCTTGCAAGAGGACTATTACTGATGATCTTGTACCACAACACATGGATTCTTTTATAGATAAGTAAATGTTCATGTAAATTAAGAACCGTATTAATCCACGCATGCATTTGTATTTTAACAAGAGGATACCGACCACCATAGCAACATCTTCTCTTTTGCTTCTTTGAAGTACAAGGCACTACAGTGGCGACGAGGATACTAAAAAGCGACTGACAGAGAACGAATATTGACGAACTCTTCACAAGAGAAATGCGTAATCCCGAACGCTCAGAACCACACGAAAATGCGCTTAGAGTATAAATCGACATACACAAAAACCATGGTCTGAACCATTCACATGAAAAACTGTGTGTCTTTTCACAAATGACATTTGAACCATCAAATATTGATGGTCTAAAAGAGAAAAACCTTGGTAATACGAAGAAACCAAAGCTATACGTGTTACAAAAACTCACATATGAATGAATGTATGTGAGTTCCACGTCTCCTCCTAAGTCACTGGGCTGACCTACACCAAACTTCGTACACATATCACATACTGTCTGGAAATGATGGCTGTGGGGGTGAGAACCATCTACCTATCAAAGAGGTGGGGTGGCAACGTGTAGCCCACAATGTGCGAATACCTGTACTTCAGGTGCCCAGTGTATAAAAATGAGAACACTTAGCGACTTGCAACAAACTTTATACATAATTTCAAATCTTTACGAAATTTTTTCTCCTGGGTTTATCGCTTACTACATTTTCACTATTAGTGCGGTGAAACTGGCACATGAAACACGACACTGTAATTTATTACTTCTTTACTAGTAACTGTATTCGCGATATATTTCGCAGACAGTAGTCATAAACACTACTGAATGTACTAGCAAAACAATAACATTGTACAACACGAAGTCCAGAAGGTATGTTGTTATAAACACTGAGACGCGTGGAAAACTGCCGTGTCCTGCAAGACGTTTAATTTTATTACTTCGTTGCTACTAACTCTATTCGCAACAGTTTTCACAGACAGTAATTCACATATGCCACTGAATGTACCTACAACAATACGGCAGTGTGCGACGAATATTTCATGAGATATGACATCATAAACACTGAGATATTTGAAAAAATACTGCATCATGGTTCAAATGGCTCTGAGCACTATGGGACTCAACTGCTGTGGTCATCAGTCCCCTAGAACTTAGAACTACTTAAACCTAACTAACCTAAGGACATCACACACATCCATGCCCGAGGCAGGATTCGAACCTGCGGCCGTAGCAGTCGCAGGGTTCCGGACTGCGCGCCTAGAACCGCGAGACCACCGCGGCCGGCTGCTGCATCATATACCACGCTTTAATTTATTACTTGTTTACTACGAACTCCGTCGACAACACATTTCTTAGACAGCATCCACTATCCACATACGTCACTGAACGTACCTAGAAAAATACACTGTTCTATGACAGATTTTTCATGAGAAATGAATTCATAAACTGTGAGATATATTAAAAACTGCTCCATCATACTTTACGTTTCAGTTTATTACTTCTTTACTACTAACTCCTTTGCAATACATTTTGTAGACAGTAGCCACATTTGTCACTGCAAAATAATATCATTGTCCAGAAGACAGTTCTGGAGAAACGACACCATCAACATTGAGCTGTATGAAAATGAAACTACTGTGTGAAATTCGCTAGAGATACAGGTGAAAGATGTATCAAATATGTGTGAAATATGTTAAATATAATACGTGAAATATATCTGACACGTGCTTAAATGGGCAAAGTCTGGAGTAAAAAGCTCATCCTAAACCCCTGGAACGATTTCAACCAAATTTGGTACACGTATTAGTTACGGGCTGACAGATCTCCAGACATCTCAACTGATTTTACGTGAAAAGGCAAGGAACCCATCTGGAACACACTTAACGAAACTGTAACTCATTTGTGATGATCGCTTGACGGCACTCATAACTTATTCCAATTTGTGCTGCAATTTCTGATACTCTTGCAGTCGATCTCCTTCAAGACTACCTCTAACTGCACGAAAGTTTTCGCCTGTAATGCTGGTCAGAGGGCAGCGATCATGTTGCTGATTCCCCACATGTTCTTCTACTTCCTTGAAGTCTTTTATGCCAGGAGAACACACGCATCCTTGGCAATGTTTGATAATAGAACTGTGCAGTCAATCTCTGGAAAGTTTCTGTCGTCCGCAGCTCGTGGTCGTGCGGTAGCGTTCTCGCTTCCCGCGTTCGGGTTCCCGGGTTCGATTCCCGGGGGGTCAGGGATTTTCTCTGCCTCGTGATGACTGGGTATTGTGTGCTGTCCTTAGGTTAGTTAGGTTTAAGTAGTTCTAAGTTCTAGGGGCTGATGACCATATCTGTTAAGTCCCATAGTGCTCAGAGCCATTTGAACCAAAGTTTCTGTCAAGTTGGAAGTATATAACGGCCGGATTTCCACACTCCTAATGCTTCCACACAACAACAATAGAAGCGAGTGTCCGATCCTACCAGCTACTGATGCTGAGGAACAAAAATCCCTTTTATCTTTGTTTCACACCAGTCTACAGAGAATTCGCAACGCTACAAAACTGTAGCGAAATGCAGGGAAGAACTTCAACGAATCGGCGCTTGATGCAGTGAGTGGCAGTTGGCCTTCAACATAAACAAATGTAACGTATTGCGTGTAGATAGAAAGATCAATCATTGTATGATATACGACTGGTTAACAATCGGTGGAAGTAGTGATGTGCATAAATATCGAGGAGTATTTGTACAGAGTGATTTAATGCGGTAAGGCCGACCACGTAAAACTAATCGCAGTTAAGGCTGATATTAGACAGACGTCTTTAGAAGAATGCTCAACAGATGTAGTCCACGCACAAAAGAAGTTGCTTACAAAACCTTCCTTCGAACAATACCCGAATACTGTTCGTCAGTCTGAGACCCATACCAGCTAGGATACGGGAAATAGAGAAGATCCAAAGAAGAGCAGTGCGTTTCCTTACGTGTGCACTTACTTCAAAAAATGGTTCAAATGGTTCTGAGCACTATGGGACTTAACATCTGTGGCCATCAGTCCCCTAGAACGTAGAACTACTTAAACCTAACTAACCTAAGGACATCACACACATTTATGCCCAAGGCAGGATTCGAACCTGCGACCGTAGCGGTCGCGCGGTTCTAGACTGAAGCGCCTAGAACCACTCGGCCACAAGACTGGCTGCACTTACTTAGTAGGCGCGGAAGAGTCTAGGGGAAACTGAGCCAACTACAGTAGCAGACCCTGTACGAGAGACGCTCAATTATCAAGGTGTGCATTAGAGTTAAAGTTCCGAGGGATAAGTTCGTAGAAGCGTCAACCAATATATTACTTCCTCCTACGCATAACTCGTTAAAAGACCATGACAATTAAATCAGAGGGATTCGATCTCACACAGTGGCTTACCAGCAATTGATCTAACCGCGAATCATTCACGACTGGAACAGGAAAAGAGGGCAGTGACAATAGAACCTTCCGCCAAAAAGCTTTAGATACCTTGCGAAGCAGAGGTACAGATGTTGATCAGACGAATGAGATGGTTATGGATGGTGAGGTGTAAGTCGGAGAGACGGAAATGGCGGGGGCTTCCCACATACAAGCAGCAGCTTACAGTAACTGAAGGCGTGAGTCAGAGAGGTAACGTGAGCGTGGTGACCGTACTGAGTGCCAGAACATACTCCTCGAGCGCGTCTCGCCACTGGGAGATCGCGCTTGGGGACAGGGGGGGACAAAACAACATACAGGAATACTTTTTTTTTGTCACAGACCAGACGGGCTAGAATGCCGGTGTCCACAGCAGCCTCCGCCCCTTCCCCCACCACGGTGACATCCCGCTGAATTTGTAGAGCGCCGAAGCAGCCAGCATCAGGGGGAGCGATCGCGAGGGTTATTGGAATCTTCGGCGGCAGAAATGCGGGGAATCTTAATTGGCGCGTGTCCGGCCCGTTTTGCGCATCCCTCGACGGTAGGCCGCCGCGCAATTAAAATTCCTTCGCCGCCCGTCTGCTGTGACCGCGCCGGAAAATGCTACTCAATTATGATAGCACCGGTTTGTCCGACTAATTTGGTACCGCGCTTCGAATATCCCCGGGTCGGGCCGCGCTTTATCGCGACCATTTATGCTAATTCATTGTGGGAATTCGTGCGCATTTATCCACGCCCCCTTTCTTCCGTTCTTGTTTCGGTCCGGTGGATTCCAGGAAGCAGCAAAACAGTTTCCTAAAAATAAGCGTGTGTTGTTTATGCGCTGTCCACTTACTTCGGTGCTCGAAGCCGTGAAGCGATACGTTTTACGACGTGGCCAGCAACTGTGAAGAGCGAGGCACGATCAAAAGTTGTTCCCTCACGTTGCAGGACCCCGTATCCAGTTCTATGCGTAGAACGCTGCTTGTATTGTATTACATGACAATGAAACTTCTTTGTGAAAGAGGATATCGAAGCTGATCGTCTAACTTGCTAAGGAAAGTAAGGAATGGAGGAATGGCAGCCGAAATTGCATATGTACCTCTGTTTTTGTGGAAGAACACTGCGGGCAGCAATAAATGGCGACTTTATAACAGCACCATCTTTGCATTCATTTAGGTGAATGCTAAATCAGAGTGGTCAAATGAGAACGTGAGCCCCAGTCTCTTACCGAATACGAAGGAGGTTTAGACTTATCGTCTTATCGACATCGAGGTGGTTAGAGGCAGATATTAAGACATAAAGACAGAGGTGACAGAGGTAATCAAGCGTGATTTTATTGTTACCAGGTCAAACTACTTTCGTACTGGCTTCTTTGATTGCTTTGGGAGGCGGCTCATAAGACCACAACACATGAAATAGTACACTACAGGCCATTAAAATTGCTACACCACGAAGATGACGTGCTTCAGACACGAAAATTTAACCGACGGGAATAACATGCTATGCTATGCAAATGATTAGCTTTTCAGAGCATTCACACAAGGTTGGCGCCTGTGGTGACACCTACAACGTGCTGACATGAGGGAAGTTTCCAACCTATTTCTCATACACAAACAGCAGTTGATCGGCGTTGCCTGGTGAAACGTTGTTGAGATGCCTCGTGTGAGGAGGAGAAATGTGTACCATTCCGACATTGATAAATCCGGATTGTAGCCTAGCGCGGTGCTGTTTATCGTATCGCGACACCGCTGCTCGCATGCGTCGAGATCCAATGACTGTTAGCAGAATATGGAATCGGTGGGTTCAGGAGGGTAATACGGAACGCCGTACTGGATCCCAACGGCCTCGTATCACTAGCAGTCGAAATGACCGGCATCTTATCCGCATGGCTGTAAAGGATCGTGCAGCCACGTCTCGATACCTGAGTCAACAGATGGGGACGTTTGCGAGACAACAACCATCTGCACGAACAGTTCGACGACGTTTGCAGCAGCATGGACTATCAGCTCAGCGACCGTGGCTGCGGTTACCCTTGACGCTGCATCACAGACAGGAGAGTCTGCGATGGTGTACTCAACGACGAACCTGGGTGCACGAAAGACAAAACGACATTTTTTCGGATGAATCCAGGTTCTGTTTACAGCAACATGATGGTCGCATCCGTGTTTGGCGACATCGCGGTGAAGGCACATTGGAGGCGTGTATTCGTCATCGCCATACTGATGTATCACCCGGCGTGATGGTATTGGGTGCCATTCGTTACACGTCTCGGTCACCTATTGTTCGCATTGACGGCACTTTGAACAGTGGACGTTACATTTGAGAAGTGTTACGACCTGTGGCTCTACACTTCATTCGATCCCTGCAAAACCCTACGTTTCAGCAGGATAATGCACGACGGCATGTTGCAGATCCTCTACGGGCCTTTCTGGATACAGGAAATGTTCGACTGCTGTCCTGGCCAGCACATTCTACAGACCTGTCACCAATTGAAAACTTCTGGTCAATAGTGGCCGAGCAACTGCCTCGTCACAATACGCCAGTCACTACTCTTGATGAACTGTGGTATCGTGCTGAAGTTGCATGGGCAGCTGTACCTATACATGCCATCCGAGCTGTCTGACTCAATGCCCAGGCATATCAAGGCCGTTATTACGGCCAGAGGTGGTTGTTCTGGGTACTGATTTCTCAGGATCTGTGCGCCCAAATTGCGTGAAAATGTAATCACATGTCAGTTCTAGTATAATATAATTGTCCAATGAATACCCGTTTATCATCTGCATTTCTTCTTGGTGTAGCAATTTTAATGGCCAGTAGTGTAGTAGCTTTGTTGAACAAAAGATTTATTGAAAGCTGGCACACTTCTTTGCCGCAGGAGTACTGGATTATTTACAGCTGTTATGGACTAGCAAAGCATCACATGATGCTGGGATTAAGAAACAGTTTTCTTGAGGTGCAACGTTCAACATTTTCTAAAGCACAAGTTCAACAGAAACTTTTAACAACTTGCTTGTCCTACACTGTGATGTCCTTCAGTTGAGATCACGAACTGGCCGGAGTGCTTCCATACTCGGCTCTGTATTGATCTCCACATGATAGTGCTGCTATGCTGAGAGGAAATGGTTCAAATGGCTCTGAGCACTATGGGACTTAACATCTATGGTCATCAGTCCCCTAGAACTTAGAACTACTTAAACCTAACTAACCTAAGGACATCACACAACACCCAGTCATCACGAGGCAGAGAAAATCCCTGACCCCGCCGGGAATCGAACCCGGGAACCCATATGCTGAGAGGAAGACGTGGTCATCTGGAGTGCCTCCCATTGGTTGTTGCCGATTGCAGCAACCCCCCGCTATTGTCGGTTGTGTCGATATGTGTTGCCGATTTCGCTAGATGATTTCTCTGGTGTCACCGCCAGACACCACACTTGCTAGGTGGTAGCCTTTAAATCGGCCGCGGTCCGGTAGTATACATCGGACCCGCGTGTCGCCACTATCAATGATTGCAGACCGAGCGCCGCCACACGGCAGCTCTAAAGAGACTTCCTAGCACTCGCCCCAGTTGTACAGATTGATTTCAACGATATAGATCTATAATTGTGTGGATCTGTCTTACGAGCTTTCTTAAAAACGGTGGTGACATGGGCTCTTTTTCAATCGTTAGGTACCTTTCGTTGCTCAAGCGGTCTACGATAAATTACTGCTAGAAGAGGAGCAACATCTTTCGCATTATCTTTATAGAATCTTATAGGTATCTTATCTGGTCCTGACGCCTTTTCACTACTAAGCGATTGTACCTGATTTTCAGTTCTGCGATCGGTTATCTCAATACGTGCCAATATGACGTTAGCACGACGATTGAAAGGAGGAATATTGTTGCGATCTTCCGCACTGAAAGAACTTCGGAAGACCAAATCCAGTATTTCGGCCTTCTCTTTGTTATCTTCCGTTTCGGGGCCGGTGTGGTTTCCGAGAGAATGAATAGATGATTTTGACGCACCTACTGATCTTACATACGACCAAAATCTCTCAGTGTTTTTACTCAGGTCGGTTGACAACGTATTACTTTCAAAATCATTGAACGCTTCTTTCATTGCTCTCCTTACACTCATTTTCACTTCGTTCAGCTTTGTTTGTCAGCTAGGTTTTTACTCCTCTTGAACCTGAGATCGAGTGCTCTTTGTTTACGTAGCGCTTTTCTAACATGACTCTTAAACCATGGTGGATCTTTCCCATCCCTTAAAACTTTACCCGGAACATACTTGTCTAGAGCATATTGAACGAAGAGTTTGAATTTTTTCCATTTGTTCTCCACATCTTCGTCCTCATCACTGAACATTTGATGCTGTCTGCGGAGGTATTCTGAAATTTGTATCCTGTCACCCTTCCTGAGCGAAGTTTTATGACCATTGATACCTTCCTCTACGTTAACAGATTCGATAAGTTCAGGTCTGTTTGTTGCCAGGAGGTCTAATGGGTTACCCTCTCGAGTTCGTTCTTTAACTACCTGCTCAAGGTAATTTTCGGACAAGACATCCAGAGCAATGACACACGAATCCCTGTCTATGGCACCAGTTTTGATGGCATAACACTCCCACGCTGTACCTAGTAAGTAGAAGTCACCCCCTATTATAACGGCATTATCAGGAAAATTATTAAAGATATTCTGAAAGTTATGACGGAAGCGATCTACTACTACAGATCCTGACCCAGGTGGTCCATAGAAGCATCCGCTCACATTTTTTTGACCGTTTTTTGATAATTTCACCCATTTTAATTTACATTCGCAATCCATGATAACCTCGCTAGATTTTATCGAATTCTTTTCTGCAATAAACACGCCGCCACCACTAGCGAATAAACTCTCCTTGGGATAAACATTCCAATCTGAATTTAGGATATCGTTGTCACTGACGTCTGGTTTCAACCAGCTTCCTGTTCCCACTACTGTCTGTGCATTATAACCCAAAAACAATCTCCCTGTTGTTTCGTGCTAAACATCTTCAAATACATTCAGGAGGAGTTTTGATAATATTTTTTTGCGCAGTGGCAGAAGTGACACTGTTCTGTAAATTTTGACACCTGTGGCTCCAGTTTAAATGTAGTAGGTCCATTAATGCTGTTATCCACTACTCTGCAATCTTCTCTGTTTCCGAATGTCCCAAAAAGCATAATAATATTTTTCTGACCATTTCAATAATTATGCCGCTTTTTTGAATGGTTTAATGGCTTCATGAATTTCCAGTTCTGTTGGTGGGAAATCTTCAGACTTTGTGTCCTTTCTGATAATTCTAAAGTAACTGTTTAGTAAGGACCATTTAAGAGCCTGTCAAAAAAATTGCTAATATTTCAAAACCTTCCTTGTTATTTAATACTATTTTGCCATTTCATTTTAGTAGAAATACTTGGTGCTTGGTAGGCTGAGTAAGTGTACAAAAATAATGTAAAAATTTCTACTATTCCATTTCTATAAGGTGAACTTTTTCGAAGGTTCTTTTTCTTCAACGGCTTGCTTTTGATGTTTCTTTTCTTTGTTGTCTGTACTGTTCTAGGTTGTATTCTTTATTTGAACATACCCATTTTCTTGATTTTTGAGCTCATTCTTCTAGTTCTTCTTCACACTTGTCGTCTTATCTTTACTCGTTGCCAAACCTAATTTCCTTTCTGCCGCTTTAGGAGTTTGTACCTCTAGTTCATGCCAGTCAACGTTTTGGTTGTCTCAACTTCTTGTATAATTTTTCCTGTACTTTCTTTTGTAAATTATTAATTGGTGATGGAAAGTAATTTGCAATACAACAGAAAACGCGTAATTTTCGTAAGAAATTTGTGACATAATTTGTAGATCAGCACAAGCTCTAAACTGTTGTTGTGGTTTTTAGTCCAAGGGCTGGTTTTATGCAAATCTCCGCGGAAGTCTATCCTGTACAAGCCTCCATATCTATGAGAAGCCCCAAACCCGCTCTCCATATCACACTGACACCTTCTTTGTGCCTCACAATGGGTCCTGTTGCTCAATAAAGCTCTTTCTCTCCGGTTCTGCTCACTAACCCCTGATTAGTTACCTACCCATATAACCTATAGTATTCTTCCGAAACAATGCATTTCAAAAGCTTCTATTCTCTTTTTGTCTGAAATGCTTACTGTCCACGTTGCACTTTGGTACGTCGCTACCTTCCACACACATACCCTAAGAAAATACATTCTAAAGGTTACCTTTTTCCTCGGTGTTACCAAATACTTATTTTTCAAAAGTACCTTCCTTACTATAGCCATCCACATTTTACACAGGGTGGTCCATTGATAGTGACCGGGCCAAATATATCACGAAATAATCATCAAACCAAAAAACTACAAAAACGAAACTCGTCTAGCTTGAAGGGGGAAACCAGATGGCGCTATGGTTGGCCAGCTAGATGGCGCTGTCATAGGTCAAACGGATATCAACTGCGTTTTTTAAAAATAGGAACCGCCATTTTTTATTACTTAGTCGTATAGTACGTAAAGAAATATGAATGTTTTAGTTGGACCAGTTTTTTCGCTTTGTGACAGATGGCGCTGTAATAGTCACAAACGTAAAGTACGTGGTATCACGTAACATTGCGCCAGTGCGGACGGTATATGCTTCGTGATACATTACCTGTGTTAAAATGGACCGTTTACCAATTGCGGAAAAGGTCGTATCGTGTTGATGTATGGCTATTGTGATCAAAATACCCAATGGGCGTGTGCTATGTATGCTGCTCGGTATCCTGGACGCCATCATCCAACTGTCCGGACCGTTCGCCGGATAGTTACGTTATTTAAAGAAACAGAAAGTGTTCAGTCACATGTGAAACGTCAACCACGACCTGCAACAAATGATGATGCGCAAGTAAATAGGTGCTTTAGCTGCTCTCGTGGCTAATCTGCACATCAGTAGCATACAAATTGCGTGAGAATCGGGAATCTCAGAAACGTCGGTTTTGGGAATGCTACATCAACATCGATTGCACCAATACCATATTTCTATGCACCGAGAATTGCATGGCGACGACATTGAACGTGGTGTACAGTTCTGCCACTGGGCACAAGAGAAATTACGGGACGATGACACATTTTTTGCACGCGTTCTATTTAGCGACGAAGCGTCATTCACCAACAGCGGTAACGTAAACCGGCATAATACGCACTGTTGGGCAACGGAAAATCCACGATGGCTGCGACAAGTGGAATATCAGCGACCTTGGCGGGTTAATGTATTGTGCGGCATTATGGGAGGAAGGATAATTGGAACCCATTTTATTGATGGCAAGCTAAATGGTGCAATGTATGCTGATTTCCTACGTAATGGTCTACCGATGTTACTACAAGATGTTTCACTGCATGACAGAATGGCGATGTACTTCCAACATGATGGATGTCCGGCACATAGCTCGCGTACGGAGGAGGAGGAGGAGATTAGTGTTTAACGTCCCGTCGACAACGAGGTCATTAGAGACGGAGCGCTAGCTCGGATGAGAGAAGGATGGGAAACGAAATCGGCCGTGCCCTTTCAAAGGAACCATGCCGGCATTTGCCTGAAGCGATTTAGGAAAATCACGGAAAACCTAAATCAGGATGGTCGGAGACGGGATTGAACCGTCGTCCTCCCGAATGCGAGTCCAGTGTGCCAACCACTGCGCCACCTCGCTCGGTAACTCGCGTACGGTTGAAGCAGTATTGAATAGCATATTTCATGACAGGTGGATTGGTCGTCGAAGCACGTTCACCGGATCTGACGTCCCCGGATTTCTTTTTGTGGGGAAAGTTGAAGGATATTTGATCCACCGACAACGTCTGACAACATACGTCAGCGCATTGTCAATGCATGTGCGAACATTATGGAAGTCGAACTACTCGCTATTGAGAGGAATGTCTTTAAACGTATTGTCAAATGCATTGAGGTTCACGGACAACATTTTGAGCATTTATTGCATTAATGTGGTATTTACAGGTAATCACGCTGTGACACCATGCGTTCTGAGAAATGATAAGTTCACAAAGGTACATGTATCACATTGGAACAACCATCTATCACAAAGCGAAAAAAGTGGTCCAACTAAAACATTCATATTTCTTTACGTACTACGCGAATATGCAGTAAAAATGGGGGTGCCTACTTAAAAACCGCAGTTGATATCCGTTTGACCTATGGCAGCGCCGTCTAGCGGGCCAAACCATAGCGCCATCTGGTTTCCCCCATCAAGC
The DNA here is from genome assembly GCF_023897955.1 of Schistocerca gregaria. Classification (NCBI taxonomy): domain Eukaryota; kingdom Metazoa; phylum Arthropoda; class Insecta; order Orthoptera; family Acrididae; genus Schistocerca; species Schistocerca gregaria. The sequence continues at coordinate 303,470,375 of NC_064922.1, read as the reverse complement.
TAGACAAGTTTCGTTCTTTGTAGTTTTTTCGTTTCACGCTTATTTCGTGAGATATTTGGCCCTGGTCACAATCCTGTATTCTCTATACTTCGTCCATTATCAGTTACACTCCTGGAAATGGAAAAAATAACACATTGACACCGGTGTGTCAGACCAACCATACTTGCTCCGGACACTGCGAGAGGGCTGTACAAGCAATGATCACACGCACGGCACAGCGGACACACCAGGAACCGCGGTGTTGGCCGTCGAATGGCGCTAGCTGCGCAGCATTTGTGCACCGCCGCCGCCAGTGTCAACCAGTTTGCCGTGGCATACGGAGCTCCATCGCAGTCTTTAACACTGGTAGCATGCCGCGACAGCGTGGACGTGAACCGTATGTGCAGTTGACGGACTTTGAGCGAGGGCGTATAGTGGGCATGCGGGAGGCCGGGTGGACGTACCACCGAATTGCTCAACACGTGGGGCGCGAGGTCTCCACAGTACATCGATGTTGTCGCCAGTGGTCGGCGGAAGGTGCACGTGCCCGTCGACCTGGGACCGGACCGCAGTGACGCACGGATGCACGCCAAGACCGTAGGATCCTACGCAGTACCGTAGGGGACCGCACCGCCAATTCCCAGCAAATTAGGGACACTGTTGCTCCTGGGGTATCGGCGAGGACCATTCGCAACCGTCTCCATGAAGCTGGGCTACGCTCCCGGACACCGTTAGGCCGTCTTCCGCTCACGCCCCAACATCGTGCAGCCCGCCTCCAGTGGTGTCGCGACAGGCGTGAATGGAGGGACGAATGGAGACGTGTCGTCTTCAGCGATGAGAGTCGCTTCTACCTTGGTGCCAATGATGGTCGTATGCGTGTTTGGCGCCGTGCAGGTGAGCGCCACAATCAGGACTGCATACGACCGAGGCACACAGGGCCAACACCCGGCATCATGGTGTGGGGAGCGATCTCCTACACTGGCCGTACACCTCTGGTGATCGTCGAGGGGACACTGAATTGTGCACGATACATCCAAACCGTCATCGAACCCATCGTTCTACCATTCCTAGACCGGCAAGGGAACTTGCTGTTCCAATAGGACAATGCACGTCCGCATGTATCCCGTGCCACCCAACGTGCTCTAGAAGGTGTAAGTCAACTACCCTGGCCAGCAAGATCTCCGGATCTGTCCCCCATTGAGCATGTTTGGGACTGGATGAAGCGTCGTCTCACGTGGTCTGCACGTCCAGCACGAACGCTGGTCCACCTGAGGCGCCAGGTCGAAATGGCATGGCAAGCCGTTCCACAGGACTACATCCAGCATCTCTACGATCGTCTCCATGGGAGAATAGCAGCCTGCATTGGTGCGAAAGGTGGATATACACTGTACTAGTGCCGACATTGTGCATGCTCTGTTGCCTGTGTCTATGTGCCTGTGGTTCTGTCAGTGTGATCATGTGATGTATCTGACCACAGGAAAGTGTCAATATAGTTTCCCCTTCCTGGGACAATGAATTCACGGTGTTCTTATTTCAATTTCCAGGAGTGTATTTCGCTGCGCAAGTAGCAGAACCCATGTACTTCGAGTGTCTCATTTCATAATCTTAATCCCTACAGCATCGCCAGTTTAAGTCACCAACAATGCATTATTCTTATATTACTTTTGTTGAGACTCACCTTATAAACTTTTTTCAAAACACTATCCATTCCATTCTCACCGCCCTTTTAGTCTTTTGCTGTTTCTGACAGAATTACAATTCATCGCCAAACCTCAAAGCTTTTATGTCTTCTCCCTGACTTTATTTCCACGTCTAAATTTCTGCTACATTACCTTTGCAGCTTTGTGGATGTGGGGACTGAATAACAACAGGTACAGGCTTAAAAACCTGTCTCACTGCCTTAATGTAAGGTGTCCCTTATTTGCAGATAATAGCACATTTTCCTTTATTTCCAGTTTTGCTATTTCACATATGTGAAGTGAATGTACCAGCGCTGCAGAAAGCAGCGAGCGGTAGGTTCGAACGATGGCTACCAGAGGCGGTTGGCCATCTGGCACTTTGAGAGCCAGTGGGATGAGGTAGACATGCAGAAATTGCTGGTGACGTCAGCCTTCCACAGTTGCCCAAGGAATTCTTGGTTTGGTTGATCATTATGTATTGGTGTCAAACCGTGTAGAAAGATTCGTTTCTAACCACGGCAGGGGATATCGTTGAAAAAATTTGTTGATGCATCCGGTACTGTTCTTGTCTGACAAATCTTTTATGTGTATGAGGAACAAGTTTTGTTCCTGTGTCACTTCTACAGTCGACATTGATCTAGTACAACACTGCACACGTTCTTGATGCTTTCATAAGCAGATGTAGTTTTGGGACATTCTTCGCATGTATCACTTTCGAAAGCACCGTTACGTGCAGTCTGTCACCTACTTCCTAAGTTTTGTAAAATGAAGGATCAGACCTCTTCTAATTGTATGTTATCACTGCATAAAATTAGGTACACGTCAACCGTTCAGCAATACTTTTTTTGTGACTAGACTGCAGCTCTAGTTTATCCACTATCACACGAAATAACTATAAGAAACAAAGTAAACAAGAATATTCCGCAGATCACGTTACATTTATTACGCTGCTGCGTAACGTTGACGTCGCACAATAGAATTAAAATTCCACTAACATCATTGCGATGACTGCCAGGCTAAGTTCTTTTCACGCTGTCTTTGTATTTTCAAACACGTTCCCTTTACTAGTGAGCACTTTTAACTTCACAAAAATCATGCCACAGAATACATCATCTGATCAAAAGTGTCAGGACACCCACATGTAACGTGAAATTGTCCACTACGTGCCACGCTAAGAGGGCCCGTCAATATAAAAAGAGTTAGGGAGTGTTGTGAAGTCAGTAAAGAAGCAGAAATAGCAGAATAGATCGGTTAGGAGAGAGTTACATCAGAGATCAGCTACTTCGGACGTGGACTACTGGTTGGATGTCATCTGAGTAATAAGTTCATTACGAACATTTCAACCATTCTAAAGCTGCTCAAGTCAGCTGTTGCTGATGTGTCTGTGATTTGGAAACGCGGAGGGACAACCACTACTATACCAAAACCTGGAGAATCTGACGTACTGAAGGACAGGGATTGTCGAAGACTGCAGATGGTGGTTGTGAAAAATCTCATGAAATGAGCCGCAGGAGTAGTTTCAGACTGCCTCCAATAGGGCAACGACTGAGCGTAGGCAGTTAAAAAGAATCGAGTACGAAACTTCCTGGCAGATTAAAACTGTGTGCCCGACCGAGACTCGGACTCGGGACCTTTGCCTTTCGCGGGCAAGTGCTCTACCAACTGAGCTACCGAAGCACGACTCACGCCCGGCACTCACAGCTTTACTTCTGCCACAACCTCTCTCCTGCGAACCTTGCAGTTTGGAAGGTAGGAGACGAGGTACTGGCAGAAGTAAAGCTGTGAGTGCCGCGCGTGAGTCGTGCTTGGATAGTTCAGTTGGTAGAGCACTTGCCCGCGAAAGGGAAAGGTCTCGAGTTCGAGTCTCGGTCGGGCACACAGTTTTAATCTGCCAGGAAGTTTAATATCAGCGCACACTCCGCTGCAGAGTGAAAATCTCATTCTGAGAATCGAGTACAATCGTCGAGCAATTCCTTATGAGCCACACATGCGTGTAGTCAATGCTAATGCTAACAGGGGAACTCCCCATCACACCCCACTCAGATTTAGTGGTAAGTTGGCCCAGTGGCTACCCCATGAAAAACCGAACACAGATCAAACATGAAAACAGGGAGAACGTGAACTGAACTGTGAAAAAAGAAACAAAATTAGAAACAGTGAATGGTCTGTGATGAAGACGTGCAACATCGAGCGAATTTGAGTAGCTATGGCTTCGTGGTTGCGTGGGCACGGTGTTGGACTACAAACCCGGAGATCCGTGTTCGGTTCTCTCTCGCGCCACATTTTTTTTTCACAAAATTGTGAACTTGACATGTCTGTTCTCCTTCTGCAGTCTTGGCAGTTGTCATACTATACACTGGCTATAGAATACGAGTTGCGACAATAAAGTAATGAGACTGATGTGAAAAAAAATGTTCCTTACCGTTTTAGTCAAGTTTAGTGTTGTCTCCTTCAAAGTAATTTCCTTCTTATTGTACACACTTTTCTGAGCGCTTCTGCCATTGATGGTAACATTTCTGGAACTCATCTTCTGTAATATCCTCCAAGACCCTCGTCACAGCTTTTTAGACATCTTGTGTTGTTTGGAAATGGTGTCTCTTGACCGTCGTTTTGACTCTTGGAAATAGAAAAAAGTCGCATGGAGCGATATCTGGTGAATAAGGTGGTTGTGGTAGTACTAAAATTTGTTTTGAGGTTAAAAATTGCAGTACTGATAGAGAGTATGGGATGACGCATTATCGTGATGCAGAATCCAATTATCAGAAATGTTACACTCACAGGAAGAACTCTTCTACGAAATCTTTCTAAAATTTCTTTGTAGTAATATTGGTTAAGCGTTTGTCCAAGAAGCACCCACTCTTTATGAAACTTGGAATCAAAGAAGCACACAAGCATGCGGTCTTCATCTTCAACATTCGTTTTGCCATCACTGAACATTTTATGCCAACGAAAAACTTGAGCTCTTGACATAACGTCCTCTCCAAAAGCTTTCTGAAGCTTACCGTAAGTTGTCGTCGCGTTTTCACCCAATTTAACACAAAAAGAAATGGCATACTGTTGCACAATATTATGCGTTTTCATTTCCGTGATGAGAGACACAAACACGTGTTAACTTATTACAGCACAACTCACGGCTGAGCAGTTGCATCGATGTGACGCATGGACTAGAAGCAGCTTATAGACCAATGTCAAAGATGTGGTGCCTATGCAAGCCTGCTGGGTTGACACATCTTGCAAAGAAAATCAGTCTCATTACTTTATTGTCGTACCTCGTATGAGTCACGTGAAAAGAATATATTACCGTAGCAATGAAATGTGATAGATAGCGGGAGCAGGCGAGATGCCGCATAGACCTCTCACAGAACTGAAAACTACAAATAAACGAAGGTGAACTATGTTACAACAGAGGAACTCAAGAGTAAAAATTTCCAAAACGGAGCTCAACAGTCGTTACATATGGTGCTTATGGAGAACAAGTAGGAGGTAGGTACGCCTGGAGGTCACTTCCTTACACCTCGCTGTTGCTAACGGACGTTACACCACGACACGGACACAAATTTGAATGCAGCAAACAGGCGCGTCAGTGACCAGACAGACAGGTCATAATTTTGTGAAAAAGACAGAACGAAGTTTGAAGGAGATTTGAACACGGGCTTCCCTCTTCACAGTCCAGAACCGTGTCCGCACAGATACCACACAGTTGCTATTTAAATTCGCACGATGTTGCACATTCTGAGCTTGGACCGTTCACTGTTTCTGTTTTGCTTCCTTTTTCACAGTTACGTACACCTTCTTTCTGTTTTCATGCTAAATCTGTGTTCAGTTTCTGACGGGCTATCCACTGAGTCATCTAACCATCAGATCTGAGGGGTTTGTGATGGGGTGTATCCCTTGCACGTGACGCTGGAGGTTGTGTGAAGAGCGACGCTACGTATAGTGGATCGGTGGAAACTAGTATATAAGAGTCATGAGCCATTCCCTACCGTGTGTCAATCCAAATCCTCTTTTGAGTTTGGCAATTACCTGGAGAATATTATCTGGTATCATGAGTAGTGCCATCAGTGAAGTAATGAGGAGGTGGTGTTACAGTATGAGGGTGTTTTTCGTGATTAGGTTGTTGTCACCTTAATGGAAACCCAGTTCTAAGCAAAGAAGGAAAAGCAGAAAGTTGGAAGGAGTATATAGAGGGCCTATACAAGGGAGATGTACTTGAGGACAATATTATGGAAATGGAAGAGGATGTAGATGAAGATGAAATGGGAGATATGATACTGCGTGAAGAGTTTGACAGAGCACAGAAAGACCTGAGTCGAAACAAGGCCCCCGGAGTAGACAACATTCCATTGGAACTACTGACGGCCTTGGGAGAGCCAGTCCTGACAAAACTCTACCATCTGGTGAGCAAGATGTATGAAACAGGCGAAATACCCTCACACTTCAAGAAGGATATAATAATGCCAATCCCAAAGAAAGCAGGTGTTGACAGATGTGAAAATTACCGAACTAACAGTTTAATAAGCCACAGCTGCAAAATACTAACACGATTTCTTTACAGACGAATGGAAAAACTAGTAGAAGCCGACCTCGGGGAAGATCAGTTTGGATTCCGTAGAAATACTGGAACACGTGAGGCAATACTGACCTCATGACTTATCTTAGAAGGAAGAATAAAGAAAGGCAAACCTACGTTTCTAGCATTTGTAGACTTAGAGAAAGGTTTTGACAGTCTTGATTGGAATACGCTGTTTCAAATTCTAAAGGTGGCAAAGGTAAAATACAGGGAGCGAAAGGCTATTTACAATTTGAACAGAAACCAGATGGCAGTTATAAGAGTCGCGGGACATGAAAGGGAAGCAGTGGTTGGGAAGGGAGTGAGACAGGGTTGTAGCCTCTCTCCGATGTTATTCAATTTGTAAATTGAGCAAGCAGTAAAGGAAACAAAAGAAAAATTCGGAGTAGGTATTAAAATTCATGGAGAAAAAATAAAAACTTTGAGGTTCGCCGATGACATTGTAATTCTGTCAGAGACACCAAAGGACTTGGAAGAGCAGTTGAATGGAATGGACAGTGTCTTGAGAGGAGTATATAAGATGAGCATCAATAAAAGCAAAACGAGGATAATGGAATGTAGTCGAATTAAGTCGGGTGATGCTGAGGGAATTAGATTAGGAAGTGAGACACTTAAAGTAGTAAAGGAGTTTTGCTATTTGGGGAGCAAAATAACTAATGATGGTCGAAGTAGAGAGGATATAAAATGTAGACTGGCAATGGCAAGGAAAGCGCTTCTGAAGAAGAGAAATTTGTTAACATCAAGTATAGATTTAAGTTCAGGAAGTCATTTCTGAAAGTATTTGTATGGAGTGTAGCCATGTATGGAAGTGAAACATGGGCAATAAATAGTTTGGACAAGAAGAGAATAGAAGCATTCGAAATGTGGTGCTACAGAAGAATGCTGAAGATTAGATGGGTAGATCGCATAACTAATGAGGAAGTATTGAATGGGGTTGGGGAGAAGAGAAGTTTGTGGCACAACTTGACCAGAAGAAGGGATCAGTTGGTAGGACATGTTCTGGGGCATCAAGGGATCACCAATTTAGTATTGGAGGGTAGCGTGGAGGGTAAAAATCGTAGAGGGAGACCAAGAGATGAATACACTGAGCAGATTCAGAAGGATGTAGGTTGCAGTAGGTACTGGGAGATGAAGAAGCTTGCACAGGATAGAGTAGCATGGAGAGCTGCATCAAACCAGTCTCAGGAGTGAAGACCACAACAACAACAACCTTAATACGCTTAAGAAAACGCTGAATATGGAAGGATGTGATCTCCTTTCCAGCACTGTGTACGGCGTACAGAAGAGGAACAGTTCAGAGTGGATGGTTGATTGTCTCAGCATAGCGATCTAACCTGTCATAAAGCAACTTCTGTGGGGCAGTGGTTTCTGGACAGCAACATTTCTGAAGTGGACTAGTCCCGACTTGAACTCATTGCCACACCTTTGGGATGAGTTTGAATGTCGACATAGCTACTACACACCCTAGCAGCGAACATCACAATCTTCTCAGTTCTTGAGGAGGAATGGGCTACCATTCCTCGACAGACATTGAGACACTTCATTTAAGTGTCCACAGCTGAGTATAAACCGTCGTAACTAAGAAGGGTGAAGACAGCCCATAGTAATGTCCGATAAAAGGTTCCTGGTTACTTCATCAACATCTACATCTATATGGTTACTCTGCAGTTCACACTTAAGCGCCTGGCAGATGGTTCATCGAACCATTTTCATACTACTTCTCTACTATTCCACTATCGAATGGCGCATGGGAAAAAGGAGCACTTAAATATTTCCGTTCGAGCTCTGATTTCTCTTATTTTATTATGATGATCATTTCTCTCTACGTAGGTGAGTGTCAACAAAATATTTTCGCATTCGGAAGAGAAAATTGGTGATTGAAATTTTGTAAATAGATCTTGCTGCAAAGAAAACCACCTTTCTTTCAGTGACATCCACCCCAACTCGCGTATCATATCAGTGACACTCTGACCCCTCTTTCGCGATAACACGAAACGAGCTGCCCTTCTTTGCACTTTTTCGATGTCATCCGTCAATCCTACCTGGTAAGGATCCCACACCGCGCAGCAGTATTCCAGCAGAGGACGGACAAGTGTAATGTAGGCTGTCTCTTTAGTAGGTTTGTCGCATCTTCTAAGTGTTCTGCCAACAAAGCGCAGTCTTTGTTTCGCCTGCCCCACAATATTATCTATGTGGTCTTTCCAATGTGAGTTGCTCGTTATTGTAATGCCTAGGTATTTAGTCAAATTGACAGCCCTTAGATTTGTGCGATTTATCGTACACCCAAAATTTATCAAATTTCGTTTAGTACCCATGTGCTAATTGCCACTTTTCGCACCATTCAGAAATTCTCTCAAGATCATTTTGTAATTGGAATTAATCGTCTGATGATTTTAGTAGACGGTAAATTAGAGCGTCATCCGCAAACAGTCTAAGGGGGTTGCACAGATTATCACCTAGATCATTTATATAAATCTGGAACAGCAGGGGGCCTATGACACTACTTCGTGGAACGCCAGATATCAGTTACTCGATTATTTACCGTCTACCACAACGAACTGTGACCTCTCTGAGAGTAAATCACGAATCCAGTCACACAACTCCATATGCACGCAATTTAATAGTCGCTTGTGAGGAACGGTATCAAAAGCCTTCTGGAAATTTAGGAATATGGAATCGATCTGAGATCCCTTGTCGACAGCACTCATTACTTCATGGGCATAAAGAGCTACCTGTGTTGCACAAGAACGCTATTTTCTGAATCCGTGCTGGTCATGTATCAATAAGTCATTTTCTTCAAGGTGATTCATAATGTTCGAGTACAGTATATGCTCTAAAATCCTACTGCAAATTGTGGTCAGTGATATGGGTCAGTAATTCATTGGGTTATTCCTATTTCCTTTCTTGAATATTGGTGTGACCTGTGATGCTTTCCAGTCTTTAGGAACAGACCTTTCGTCAAGTGAGTGGTTGTATACGATCGCTAAGAAAGACGCTATTGTGTCTGCATACTCTGAAAGGAACCTGATGGGTATAACAACTGGACCGGAAGATTTGCATTTCTTAAGTGATCTGAGTTGTTTCGCAACACCTAAGATATCTACTTTTATGTGACTCATGCTAACAACTGTTCTGGTTTCGAATTCTAGAATATTTACTTCGCCTTATTTCGTGAAGGAATTACGGAAAACAGTATTTGGTAACTCGGCTTTAGCGGCACTATCATCGGTAACATTTTCATCGCTATCGCGCGGTGACGGTATTGACTGTTTTTTGCCACTGGTGTACTTTACATACGACCAGAAACTCTTTGGGTTTTCTACCATATTTTGAGACATTGTTTCATTGTGGAAACTATTAAAAGCATGTCGAATTGAAGTCCGCACTAAATTTCGAGCTTATCGTCAGATAGAGTAAGTTTGGCTTAGAGTAAAATAAATTCATTGTTTTTTAAAAAAAGTAGTTGTGGTATTGGTTACATTTCCGTGTTTCACAGATGCATGTTGTTGGATTCTAGACACTGCAGTGTTACGGTGTTACGTAGGGCATCGCCCTAACAGCTCACACTTGGTGGGGAGTTGCAGAGCTAGGCTGGTGCCGCGGAAGCGGCCGTAAAGCGCCTGAATTAAACGGAGCGCCCTCTTAACCACTCGAATAAAACTGTTGACACGCATTACCGCTTCCCCCTCCCCTTGCCATGCCCCTGCTATTGGCTCCCACTTTACAGCTGTCCGACGTCGACGCGTCACAATTTATTCTTTACGTGGCGTTAACAAACTTGCCTTTTTATGGGCGGCGACACGTGTTTAACATCCACCCTCTCGCATTTGATATATTCTACTTGTTTTTTATGTACTTAAAGAGTTTTATGTTGCTATTAAAAGCCTGTAAACCCCGAAATGTTGTGTGGTACTTATAGATACAGGAAGGAGTTATTAGGAAATGTTCAGCCATAAATCGGCATTCGTTAAATGTGAACGTCCTTGCCAGATCTTTAAGATATCTAGCGCAAATGTCATTTGCGTAAGCGCTTAGCGCAAGTCATAACTGCAGTTTCTGTCTAAGAGTAATCTCTTGCGGAATCTAGTTCCTTCCACAGGTATTTGACAGTTTATTACAAGTGCACTTCTGGCCATTAAAAACGCAACACGATGAAGATATCAAGCAACTACCGCGAAATTCTCATATGTATTACTGTGTCGTTGTAACTGAAGTACAGCTACTCACAGAGGTCCAGTGTGAGCTGTAATTTACGTCAAAAAAACTTGGTAGATGTCCTACAGAACCGATTTACGCTGGAAAAAATTAGTTCAAATTTTGGCCACAAGGTGCAAATGTGGCGCTGTGAACGCAAGAGAGGCGTATAGAAATGTGTCCATAGGTAATCGATTAGGATTGGGTCTTGGGCAGGAAAGGTCAAACAAGTGAGAAAGGCATAATGTTGGTTTTATTATTAATTGCTGGTTACATAATTTGTTCAATATGACTATCAGAGACGTCGACAGTCTGCTGAACAACGCCACATTTTCTCCTGGTGACCATAATTAGAACTAATATTGACAAGCATAAATCGATTTCACATTAAGCATTGGCAAGTTTTGTTGCCAAACGATAATTACAGCCCACGGTGGACCTATGTGAGTAGCTGCACTGTAATTATAAGCACAGGGTACATACTTGAACTTGTAAATAATTAGTGTTTCAAAGCAAGCAGGAAAAGCGCCATTACACTGTGTAAGGAACAATTACGCAGAAGGTTTCTCATTCAGAGTCCCCAGCTCGTGATTTAGTGGTTAGCGTCACTGCCTCGAGATAGCCTAGACTCGGGCTGTGTCAGTTATCGTCTTTACGTGGGGACTGGGTGACTGTATTGTCCTAATCAATTCATCTCATCTTCATTAACCTGCAAGTCGTAGAACTCTTGTCAGATAGTAAGACTTTCACCAGGATGAACGAACAACTCCGGACAGTTATACCATACTGTCATTCCATTTAATTTCTCATTCAGAAATCGCATTCGAATGCAGACTGTTTGTGAGAAGGTCGTGATATGCTTGGTGTAACGAGGAGAAATGTCTGTCAACTCATGTGGAAAGTCGACAGTGGCAGGATCGTGGCCTGTCGAGACTGTGGCTTATCGCTCAGGCTAAAAAGCTGCCCAGATCGTCTCTTAAGTAGCTTACATACATTAAGAACATGCAATGGCCTATGACACTTTCTCGGGGAACGCCAGACATCACTTCCGTTTCCTTAGTTGACTTCCCGTCAGTTACTACGAACTGAGATGAAATAACGAATACAGTTGCACAACTGCAACGATACGCCATAGACAAGAAGTTTGATTAAATGGCTCAAATGGCTCTGAGCACAAATGGGAATTAACTGCTGATGTCATCAGTCCCCTAGAACTTAGAACTACTTGAACCTAACTAACCTAAGGACATCAAACACATCCATGCCCGAGACAGGATTGTAACCTGCGACCGTAGCGGCCGATCGGTTCCAGACTGTAGCGCCTAGAACCGCTCGACCACACCGGCCGGCGAAGTTTGATTAAAATGGAAGAGCAGTTGAACGGAATGGACAGTGTCTTGAAAGGAAGATATAAGATGAACATCAACAAAAGCAAAACGAGGATAATGGAATGTAGTCGAATTAAGTCGGGTGATGCTGAGGGAATTAGATTAGGAAATGAGACACTTAAAGTAGTAAAAGAGTTCTGCTATTTGGGGAGCAAAATAACTGATGATGGTCGAAGTAGAGAGGATATAAAACGTAGACTGGCAATGGCAAGGATAGCTTTTCTGATGAAGAGAAATTTGGTAACATTGAGTATAGATTTAAATGTCAGGAAGTCGTTCCTGAAAGTATTTGTATGGAGTGTAGCCATGTATGGAAGTGAAACATGGGCGATAAATAGTTTGGACAAGAAGAGAATAGAAGCATTCGAAATGTGGTGCTACAGAAGAATGCTGAAGATTGGATGGGTGGATCACGTAACTAATGGGGAGGTATTGAATAGGATTGGGGAAAAGAGAAGTTTGTGGCACAGCTTGACTAGAAGAAGGGATCGGTTGGTAGGACATGTCCTGAGGCATCAAGGGACCACAAATTTAGCATTGGAGGGCAGCGTGGACGGTAAAATTCGTAGACGGAGTCCAAGAGATGAATACAGTAAGAAGATTCAGAAGGATGTAGGTTGCAGTAGGTACTGGGAGATGAAGGAGCTTGCACAGAATAGATTAGCATGGAGAGCTGCATCAAACCAGTCTCAGGACTGAAGACCCCAACAACAACAACAACATGAGGCACGGCGTCAAAATGCTTCTAGTAATCTAGAAATAGGGAATCAACTTGAAATCCCCTGTCGATAGCACTCATTACTTTGTGTGCATATAGAGACGCGGTTCTCTTTCAGAAGACGAATATTTTCTGAATCGATGCTGACTATGTGTTAATAGATCGTTTTCTTCTAAGTATTCATAACAGAACGCAGGGTGAACACTAATAAAACCTACAAAATGCAGGGGCGGATTCCCGACTGGAAATGGAAGAAAAAAGTATTATAATCACGTGCCCAGGAATGCATCGTTACCACGGTAGCTTGCGCTGACGAGTGAAAGTTCCTATGACCACGTACCGTGAGTTTCTTGTGTGTTGCAGACTGTGTGACTGACGCAGCGTACTGTAAGCAGCGAAGTGGTCCGGCATTCGTGTATTTGTGTTCGGCCAAGCAGATGGAAACGGTCGAGAGGCAACACGACTGTACCAAAACAAGTACCCTCACAAACACCAAACCCATCACACAACATTTCGAGCCCTTGCTGGGCGTTCGTGTGATCACGGGTCCTTTCAGACACACGAACGTACAGAGAGGCGGAGAACCGTGCGTACACCGGATTTGGAGGACCGGGTTGTACAGGATACTGAGACAGACCCTAGTCCAGGCAAGTGGTCCGTCAACATAGTGAACGCTAAAGTACGTTTATGTGTGTTCTGCATGACAACTGCTTTCACCCCCATTACCTGCAGTCCCATGGAGGACATACTGAACATCCGTTGTGATGTCGATGCGATACAGCTCTGTACTGTGTTCCGGGACAATTTGTTGTCGTTTCACGCACACCGCCAATTTCCGGGTACATGTTCATAGGAACATTTTTCATCCAATTCCGCCGGCCGGAGTGGCCGAGCGGTTCTAGGCGCTACAGTCTGGAGCCACGCGACTGGTACGGTCGCAGGTTCGAATCCTGCCTCGGGCATGGATGTGTGTGATGTCCTTAGGTTAATTATGTTTAAGTAGTTCTAAGTTCTAGGGGACTGATGACCTCAGAAGTTGTTCAAAATGGTTCAAATGGCTCTGAGCACTATGGGACTCAACTGCTGTGGTCATCAGTCCCCTAGAACTTAGAACTACTTAAACCTAACTAACCTAAGGACATCACACACATCCATGCCCGAGGCAGGATTCGAACCTGCGACCGTAGCAGTCGCACGGTTCCGGACTGCGTGCCTAGAACTGCGACACCACCGCGGCCGGCAGAAATTAAGTCCCATAGTGCTCAGAGCCATTTGAACCAATTCCAGACAGAAATCCATCCCTGCAATTTGTCAGTTTTATTAATGTTGACCCTGTATCTTCAAAAATCCTATTGAAGGCTGATGTCAATGACATGAGTCTATAATTCGTCGCATTACTACTGTTTCTTTTCTTGTGTATTAGTTTCCTGTACAACTTTCCAATCTTTAGATACTGATCTTTCGACGATGTACGAGGTGGTATCTAAAATTTTCTGGACTGGTGGTGGCATCTGTTGAAAACCTTGCCTTTGGACTAATGGTCACCATCACCCTCGAAGCAGTTCCCATCCGCACGTACACACCAGTCCCAGCGTCTCTGCCATTGATCAAGCGTTTTCTGGAAGTCCAATTCTTTGATGGTGTTAATCACCGCCAGCGATGCTTCCGGAATCGTCTCTGGAGTGTCGAACCGACGGCATTTCAACTTGAGTTTCAGTTTTGGGAATAGCGCGAAGTCGCAAGGTGCCAGATCTGGCGGGTACGGTGAGTGGGGTACAACCGCCATGTTGTTTTTCGCCAAGAATGCCCTGGTGAGCGAGGACGTGTGACATGGCACAATGTGGTGATGCAGCAGCCACTTCCCCGGACGCCAAAGTTCGGGTCGTCGTCGCCCCACGTTTTCACGGAGCCGTCGCAAAACGTCACAGCAGTACGCAGAACTCACTGTTTGGCTGGATGGGACTAATTCTCTGTGCACAATCCCCTTGGTATAAAAAAAAAAAAAAATAAAAAAAACCGATGATCACGCTGTTCACTTTGGTCTTCACTCTTCACCTGTCTCGTTTTTTTGGGTCTTGGTTGAATCATTGCAAGGGTCTCCGACGCACTTTCGCACAGAATTTGATACACACGTGCTGTTCTGTTCGCGAATCCGTCGTAAAATCGCCACACACCAAACACAGAGTATTACGGAAATCACCGTGGACACGCAACACGTCCTCGTAGCTGAATGCTACTCCGCACACTAACTTATCAGATATGCAGTTCTCGCCACCTAGCTGTGCAAAGATCTACTTTTCCTACTTTCCATATGCCAGCACCTGTCACGAAAATTTTGGATTCCACCTCGTTTAAGACTGCTTTATATGGAGCTGTTTCATCAGCTTTCTCCAAGAAACCTATTATACCATTTAGACCAGAAGACCTGCATTTATTGAGTGACTTAAACTGATTAGCTACATCTACAATACCTACTTCCAAATTGCTATCTTGGCCGCTGTTCTTGATTCGAAATCTGAAATATTTACTGCATCTTCTTTGTTGTACACGTTACGAAGAAGACGATAGTTACACAGTCTTCAGAGAATTACTACGTATAGCCAACAGAGATAAAAAGTTAGACTATTAGCAGCACTTGATATAAAAAAAATCATTTAGCTCAGAACACTCACCTGATTCTGAATGTGCAGTTGTACTTAAGCACATTCTCACCCTTAGGATTCACAGATCCAGTTAACCAGTCACACACTTCCAGATCTCAGTGCCAGTGATCACATTGATATCCAGCACCCTGAACCACAAATATACATTATTTTTCACCATAATATTCGTTGTTTTAGTTATAGGACTTGTAAATTTTAATTGATTTGACCCTTCACATCAAATGCCAAGGCCAAAGATTCCGTCTGTGTTGAAATTCCTCTTAGCGTTCCAGATTTGTATTGGAAGGCACACGTTTTCTTGTTTAATTTTTTGCAGCTATCTGTTAGGTGAAACGTCTTCGGTTTGTTACTTCTTTCGTTAGGAAGATCTTTGTACGAGGGTGCCCTGAAAAGTAGTGCCTCCGAATTTTTTTATTTTGTTCTCAGAATCGGTTCAGGTATTAAATGTCTTGCATATTACTCAGTCAAGTTTCCCACTCCGTCGATGCAAGTTGCAACCCCTGCCGCTAGAGGCCCCCGAACTGTAGAGTGCAACATGACGATGTGTAATATAACGATGTCGGTACGTGAAAAACAGCATGCTATAATCGCGTTTCTAACCGCACAAAACGTACCTCCAAATGATCAATTGTGTGGGAATTCCTAAGGGACCATACTGCTGAGGTCATTGATCCCTAGACTTACACATTATTTAACCTAACTCATGCTAAGAACTCCACACACACACACACACACACACACACACACACACACACACACACATGGCCGATGGAGGACTCGAGCCGCCGTCGGGGGCGGCCGCGCAGTCCGTGATATGGCACCTTAAACCGCGCAGGCACTCCGAGCAGCAAACGCACCTCCAATGGAAATCCACAGAAGAAGCAAAGTTGTGTACGGCGATGATTGTATCGACACCAGTAAAGTGCGACGATGGATTGATCGTGCTCGTAATGAACGAAACGGTAAAGCTAACCTCAACCTGACCGCATCAAATTTTAATGTGTTTTCAAGCTAAATGGAGATGGAACGCCCTATTCCGACAATGTTAAATTTAGTGCCTTGGATTCCCTGTATTTCAGGAACCACTTTAGCCATTCATATGAAAATTTTACAGGAAATTAAACTGTATGTTCTGACTCTACTGAGCTACAATAATTGCATTTCAGCCACTGCTTTCAGAAATACAATTTTTTAAGTATACAGTTAAAATTTTGTGTACTTTTTTGTACGTTATCCCAAATAATTTTACTTATACATAACATTATATTCTTCTTTTAATTCAGTAGATTCAGAATATTTATGTTATTACTTCCTGAAAATTTTAATACTCTGGTCGAGGTGGCCTCTGTGATTTAAGGAAAAATGCAATAGAAAATGTAAATTTTCAGGAACGGCTTCTAAAGTTTCAAAAGACTGTAACTCACTTAATAAATGCTTTATTTTTTTTATTCACTCAGAAGCACCCTGCACCATACTATATATGAAGGGCTTATTTCAATAGTGGTGCAAGTCCATTTTTGTTCATTCTGAGATACAGAGTCCTAAAGTTAAATGAGCGCTGAAAAATTTTTAGTTGAGATACGAGAAATATTCAAGTACATATACTTACAGTTGAGATACCAGAAATATTCCAGTATATATACTTGAATATTTCTGGTATCTCACCTACAGATTTTTCAGCGCTCATTTAACTTTAGGACTCTATATCTCAGAATGGACAAAAATGGACTTGTAGCACAATTGAAATAAGCCTTTCATATCATCCTCTTGATCTTTCTCCAAGTTTTTTCTCCTTTCCTTCTTTCTGTGTGGCCAACTGTGCTGCATTCTCTCCTTTATCAATGCGAACCTTGTCCATCCGCTCAAGTTCTCTGATGCAGTTTGCTCCAGGATTAATTCCCATATGCTGTAGCACTTTCACTCTACCAATGTTGCCATAATTAAAAACAGTAACATAATCACTGACCCCCCTTTAGTGTCTTAATTACAACAAAACATTTTTTGGTAAGCGAGTCCATATAAGATTATTGAACGACTCATTGGGATTTTGAGTCTGACCATGCAGACACTTTTTCAGTAATTCAGGATTTGCCATGTCTCTATAAATAGGTTTTATGATATACATAACTGCTGCTGGGATAGAATGTTTATGGCTGTATGAACTGTTTGAGTACTGGGCTTTGCGGTAATTGCACCATGAATCAGGTCCAGGAGGGCAATGATGGTGTACTGGTTTTTTATCAGTTGACAGTCTGTGAAAGAAGGTAGTCCATACTGCCTGCTTCATTTTCAACAAATCCTCGGTATTATTTCTAATGGCCATCCCATAACACTGCTGTAGTTCATCAATCACTTTACCTGTCAGCCTGCCTCTTTAGGTTTTACCATCAGAAATTTCTTGTCTCTCAAACTTTGTTTCAACTTCCTCAACCTGGGGCCCATCCTCTTCTGGATATGACCAACACATTCCAGTTGTGTGATAATCTTCTCACCATACGGCTGAAGGCTACTACATTGTTATATGCTTTTCAGTCTCCATCACCTAAGAACTTAGTGTAACACACTCCCCTTTCGTTCATAGATCGACTAAAAATTTCAATAGCTGCAGAGGCCTCAGTACCACCACTTGTTCCTTCATAGTTTCTGTCACAGATATGCCCTTCTTCCCTCCCTGATTTACACTTATAACAGTGTTTAGTTAAAATCTGGAAATATATTACCTTTCCAGCATCCACACCGGTCACGGTAGCAACAGAATTCTTAAAACTATGGCCGCACTTCTGCCAAGTGCCATCAAAAGCTACTGGTACGTCTGTCATACCATCATTTATTTCAACAGCTTCGTTTGCAGCACCCTCCATTGACTCACATGCAACAGATTCCACAGCACCTCCAATAAATCCTGAATAATTGTCGATTTTACATGGTGGGCGTGGCACATTCATCACGGCACACATTGTTTCTGCTGCAGTGTGTCCTTTGGCAATATCTCTCAATCCATAAAACCACCTAACATTTACATCAAAATAATTATCTTTACATTTACCAGAATTCCAGAATGAATGTATATATTTACAATTGGCACAATTAATGATAAGTTTCCTGGCTAGTCCATTTGATATTTCACTGTCTTCATGCAAACTAACTGGCCTTCCACATATTTTACAAGACACACACATTCACCCAACACCCTTGTCAAGATGTGTAAATCTATCAGCATATAATGTAACTTACCATTTACATCATTTTCGTTTTGAGGAAACTGTGTATCACAACGTTTTATTTTAGTCTTCGAAGCACTAATGGGTGTTTCTCTAAATACTGACGAGTTTGTCTGTATTTCATTGTCTCTAACTTCACACCCCACATGTTGAACACAGTGTTTCCCTTTATTCAAAAATCTGTTACCATGAGACCCACGTTTCTTAAAAACACTCCGTTTTGTCGTCACACTTTACTTTTTGAGAGATATACCAATCTATTCGTTTTCTTCCTCGGAGAACGTTAGCATTTGACATACAATGCGTGTTTATACTATGAAACGATATGATACTGTTTTTGACAGGGCTATCAATACAAATAAGTAATTTAACGGGATGGGAAGAGGAATTCCGTATTATACAAGACACATTTTTTTTTTCACCCAGGCATGTTTCAGCACATTTTGTGCTATCTTCAGTGGGTTGTTTTTTTATTTTCTAACTGTAAAAATGTTGTTACATATAAACATTTATCGAAACTTTTGTTACGTAATATTTAAAATTGTGAGTGAATAATTGTTGTAAAATAATATACATCATTTGTTCATAGTTCACAGTTGAGATATTTTATATGACCTGATGCACTATGTGTTGTTTATAACATTATGTCAAAGTTTTATGTATGCATTAGTTTACATACCTTACATGGACGTTTATTTTGGTAGCTATTCTGCTACACGATCTACAATTTCTCATCTGCAAACAACAAAACGTAATTTTTATTTTTTGTTTATTAGGCCCATGCACTTGCAAACGGAAATAAGTATATATCATGTTTTTCGTGTGTAACTTACGAATTTGGTATTGTGGTGCTTTCTCATATATTGTTGGTGAAGTGAATAGGCAGATTTCGTGGCAGATGGTCGCTTGACAGTGCACTGTATCCCATTTTCAAAATGTAGGCTGATTTTTCACCCCCATTACGTATTGTTGTGGCTGTGTAGTATTCATTTGTTTCGTAGCGTGTTTGGCTGGGTGAGGCGCATAATAAAATTTCTGTTTGCAGATGAGGAGTTGTACATTGTGTAGCAGAATAGCTACCAAAATAAATGTCCAGTGCTATCACGTAAGGTATGTAAACTAATGCATACATAAAACTTTGACATAATGTTATAAACAACACATAGTTGAGGTCATGTAAAATATCTCAACTGTGAACTATGAACAAATGATGTATATTATTTTACAACAGTGTAAGTATACGTCAACAATGATATACATCAGTATGTATACGTTCACTGGTGAAGGGTTGGTCGGTATGCGGGACGTGTACGGGTTCACTGACTGCAAACGAAGAGCGGCACAATGGCGTTACGCTGAGCTGCAGCCCCAGATCTACGATATTTCCGAAACGGGGCAAAAACCTGATAGTAGCACCCCCCCCCCTTTCCCCCCTCGAGCGTTTGAGATGGGACGTCAAGAACTTAAAAAAATGTGTTTTCCAAAAATATGCTCATTGCGTGGTTGCACACCTTTCTGAAGAGTTTGAAATAAAAGAAATACGTGTTCGAGGAAATGAAAGGCATGTTATTTGGTCGTATTTGTGTCACAGTGCAGTGCCACGGCTCTTCACACAGAATTTTTCTATCGCACTTCACTGTATTTTGCTCTATGGAATTGAAACGTGTATATTTTTTAATGGAAGCTATGAATCCTGTATTCAGGACAGTGGATATTAAAATGTCGTGTGGTGCGTCTCCTGGGTGGGATTATTTGTGACGGAGAAAATATGAACTCTTCAGAAAACTGGCACTCTTTATTGCCTATTAGCTAATAACTTCCTCTCTTGTGTGACATACTACACTCCTGGAAATTGAAATAAGAACACCGTGAGTTCATTGTCCCAGGAAGGGGAAACTTTATTGGCACATTCCAGGGGTCAGATACATCACATGATCACACTGACAGAACCACAGGCACATAGACACAGGCAACAGAGCATGCACAATGTTGGCACTAGTACAGTGTTTATCCACCTTTCACAGCAATACAGGCTGCTTTTCTCCCATGGAGACGATCGTAGAGATGCTGGATGTAGTCCTGTGGAACGGCTTGCCATGCCATTTCCACCTGGCGCCTCAGTTGGACCAGCGTTCGTGCTGGACGTGCAGACCGCGTGAGACGACGCTTCATCCAGTCCTAAACATGCTAATTGGGGGACAGATATGGAGATTTTGCTGGACAGGGTAGTTGACTTACACCTTCTAGGGCACGTTGGGTGGCACGGGATACATGCGGACGTGCATTGTCCTGTTGGAGCAGCAAGTTTCCTTGCCGGTCTAGGAATGGTAGAACGATGGGTTCGATGACGGTTTGGATGTACCGTGCACTATTCAGTGTCCCCTCGTCGATCACCAGAGGTGTCCGGCCAGTGTATGAGATCGCTCCCCACACCATGATGCCGGGTGTTGGCCTTGTGTGCCTCGGTCGTATGCAGTCCTGATTGTGGCGCTCACCTGCACGGCGCCAAACACGCATACGACCATCATTGGCACCAAGGCAGAAGCGACTCTCATCGCTGAAGACGACACGTCTCCATTCGTCCCTCCATTCACGCCTGTCGCGACACCACTGGAGGCGGGCTGCACGATGTTGGGGCGTGAGCGGATGACGGCCTAACGGTGTGCGGGACCGTAGCCCAGCTTCATGGAGACGGTTGCGAATGATCCTCGCCGATACCCCAGGAGCAACAGTGTCCCTAATTTGCTGGGAAGTGGCGGTGCGGTCGCCTACGGCACTGCGTAGGATACTACGGTCTTGGCGTGCATCCGTGCGTCGCTGCGGTCCGGTCCCAGGTCGACGGGTACGTGCACCTTCCGCCGACCACTGGCGACAACATCGATGTACTGTGGAGACCTCACGCCCCACGTGTTGAGCAATTCGGCGGTACGTCCATCCGGCTTCCCGCATGCCCACTATACGCCCTCGCTCAAAGTCTGTCAACTGCACATACGGTTCACGTCCACGCTGTCGCGGCATGCTACCAGTGTTAAAGACTGCGATGGAGCTCCGAATGAAACGTCAAACTGGCTGACACTGACGGCGGCGGTGCCGGAGCAAGTATGGTGGGTCTGACTCACCGGTGTCAATGTGTTCTTTTTTCCATTTCCAGGAGTGTATTAAACAAAGGAGAAGTAAAAGCAGTTAAGACAAGAGACAAGCAAGACAGTACACCTTTCTTCAATCCTTAGGTCACACCATTTTTATTTTCTCTCTAATCTTGGTACAGCTTTACACAGTGTGCTTTGCTTTCTGTGAAAGAATTACATTGTCTCATCAAAAATCGTCAGCAAAATCAAAATGTCGTTGTCCAATACTGAAAAAAAAACTGATAATACGAATAGTACCCAAGACTGGTGTGGTTTCTCGATTTGATTACGTCTATTTTGTCACTCTCTGCTAGATAAAACGAAATAGACCTTTCTAATATTGCAGGAACGGTAACACACGCCAAATAAGCGAAACTTTGTTGGCACATATGGTCATTTTTATCTATTTTATTTATAGACAGAATATAATCCATGAAGTACCAATGTCAAACGACTATTAGGCCTACTAAAAGCAAGAATTTATTTTAGGAAATAGTTTCTCATTTCAATCATATGCTCCAGTTTCTCAAGCATGGGATCAAAAAATAGAAGTAAGTTTTCATATAAATTTGGAATCATAATATTCTTCCACATAATTTGTGTGATGTCACCATTTCTTCTCCTTCCTCGTTCTAGCAAAGGATCTTGTCGTCACTAATTCTGTAACCATTCCTGCTATTGTCAAAATCTTCGGTTAACTTTACTAAGCCGGCCAGGATCACAGGATGACTTATCCCGCTTTTATTCTCCGGTTAGGCGTTATTACGTGTTTTCCGCGCTATTTCGAGAATAGAATTAAGAGGCTGCTGACCGGGGAGTGAACAACTGGCCCTTAGTAGCGGAGCGATCGGGCAAAAACTTTCTGTCAAAATTTCATTTTTTTGGATATACCGATCAGATGATATGTAATTATCTCTCATGTTATTTCTGTTAGTTATTTATTTACACTCTGGTAGTTTGAATCTATGGATTTCGCTAATAATTATGAGAATGCTTACCATTCGCACATCCAATCAACCACACAGACAAACAGCGATTACCGTTCACCCGTTCGGGTTTATTCGGCTAAGCTTGTGGCAGAGACATCACGTACACTATGCAGGCATTCAAAAATTAACTTATGATTCGTTCAGATGTCAGCTTAGAATGTGTTCAAAATTGTTGAAAAAGTAACAGGCTACGTTTCAAAATCATATGAACAATCGATAGACCAACGTACGCTGGACGCTATGTCCTTTGCGAAACAAGCTTTTTTTCTTCAAGAATAGAAATTTGGGGCCCTCTGAAATTTCCGCCAGGAGCAGATAGCCCGGTTTGCCCCACCCCTCCCCTATATCCCGTCCTGCTGAGCTGCTCTCATGGTGACGACATCCCAACACACTACATTTGCTTGTGTACATAGCCCCCTAGCCACCTTTAATCAATGATGTTTAGTATTATACGTTTTAATGTTAGGGTAGTACATGTTTTTTCACTGTTGTTGACGCGTTTTCACAGATACAAAGCTAATGGTGGAAGAAACAACAATAAATTTATGAATGAAAAAAAAAAAAAAACACGGCATTCGAGTAATATCCCACAATCTGATTGTCGTCTGTTACCCCTTCATCTTTTCCAAAGATAAATGAGTGACAGTAACACTTTTGTGACATCAAAAATCTCCTGCCTACAAAATGGTTGTGCGTCCTCTTTTGAAGCACTGCTGCCCGATGTGGGATCCCTTGAAAATAGGTTTTACAGAGTATTTCAAGAAAGTTCAAAGAAGAGCAGCACGTTTTGTGTTATCGAGAAATAGTGGAGAGAGTGTCACGGACATGATACAGGATTTGGAGTGGAAATCATCAAAACAAAGGCATTTTTCGTTGAGGGTGGAATCTTCTCATGAAATTTTAGTCACCAACTTTCTCCTCCAAATCCGAAAGTATTTTGTTGAAATCGACATATTTTGGGAAAAACTATAATGATAATAAAATAAGGGAAATCGGAGCTCTCACGGAAAGATATGGGCGTTCGTTTCTTTCCATGCACTGTTCAAGAGAGGAATAAGAGATGATTAGTGCGAAGGGGGCTGGATGAACCCTCTACCATGCACGTAAGTGTGATTTAAAGAGTAGCCATGTAGATTTAGATGTAGATGATGTAGGACTGAAACGAGTGGAATTATTTCAGCAAAAATTCGATGCTTAGATATGTGACGTACTAAATAAGGAACAACATGACAAATTTCCAAAAAGTGCCATGACAAAAAAATAAGATGAACAGTAAATAGTAAACTTTGGTGACATCTTCCACCTGACTGAAGAAGATAATCTTCTCCTAACAGGTCCAATATTATAGACAGGTAAAATATTGCAACTACCGCTAAACAGGTAGGTCAAATAACTGTTACGTTTTTAACAGGGAAGTGAAATTACGATACTACAAATAAAGGAAAAATAAGGCAAGTGAACACAAGGGGTAGTTTACACAGTGGTTCAAAAATGGTTCAAATGGCTCTGAGCACTATGGAACTCAACTGCTGTGGTCATTAGTGCCCTAGAACTTAGAACTACTTAAACCTAACTAACCTAAGGACATCACACTCATCCATGCCCGAGGCAGGATTCGAACCTGCGACCGTAGCAGTCGCACGGTTCCGGACCGCGCGCGTTTTTTTTTTTTTTTTTTTTTAATCTCATTTTGGTCGCTTTTGATCGTTGCATCTGCTCTTGGCGGACGTCGTAAGACATCCATTTATGTTCTTTGTTGATCGATTGACTCAGTTTTTTTTATTACATAGGGCACGTAACCCTCTGACCGAACACGCTGAGCTACCGTACCGGCGTGCCTAGAACCGCGAGACCACCGCGGCCGGCTTACAGAGTGGTCTGGATTGAATAATTAGCAGTATTTTCAGGCAGAAGTACGAGTAAAAGAACTGTGTCTGACTATGTACTGTAGTACCAAGCTTGGGCAAGTGGACATACGTGTATGAATGAAATAGTCGTACGGCATTGATGACCCGGAGGTACACCTGGAGTAATTTCGGCTGCCGAGTTGCAAGTCTTCTAGTTGACGCCACGTTGGGTGACTTGCGTGTCGGTGATGATCGGAATGATGAGCACACCACAACACCTAGTCCCCGAGTGGAGAAAATCTCCACCTAGCCTGGACTCGAACCCCGGCCCTCTGCAAGGCAGTGCGACACGCTAACTACTCAGCTGTGGAGTTTGA
Organism: Schistocerca gregaria; assembly: GCF_023897955.1. NCBI lineage: Eukaryota > Metazoa > Arthropoda > Insecta > Orthoptera > Acrididae > Schistocerca > Schistocerca gregaria. The sequence goes on along the minus strand of NC_064922.1, from coordinate 303,445,622 downwards.
CACATACGTATTTCGATTATTGCCTTCCCTCCTTTGTGAGGAAACATGGTGCCCCTTGGAAATGTAGCCAGTCTTCTTAAAGCAGGTGGTTTGCAAAAGTAGAGTCTCCTTTTCTAATTTTTCAAGTCCGAAAACTGGTTTGTAAAATAATAAATACTGTAGACGTTTACGGCGTCATTCATAATGTCTGAAATATTCTACTAAGGTCCAACGGACCAGTCAGTTAAGGTAACAATAATAAAGATAATTTTTACTCTGTAAGGAAGTAATACAGACCACGTATATGTTACACCAAATAGAAAATTTCCCTCAGCAACCTCCGAAGGCGGAGCTCGGATTCATCCTTTGTACCATCGTTCTGCACGCTTGACTTATTTCTGAAACTGACGAGGCGTCGCAGAAACGCAGACTAAAAGTGGATCAGTGCTAAACAAGTCGCATTCCCCGCATGCACCCGTTCCTCGAGGAAAGAAAAGACCAGCCGTCACCAATGCGTCCAAGTACGTTTCGAGAATAGCCGGCTTGTAATCGCGCCGACGAGACAAATGAGGAAAGCGCCCGAGAACTCTGGGAACGCTGCAGAGGGCTTGGATGCTGGTAGAGTGACTGTGGAGGGGGGGAGGTGGGGGGGGGGGGGGGGGGGCAGCTCGCGCGCTTGGCCTGACCTGGCGGACGCGGGCCGACAAAAGACGAGCGGTGAAGATATCCGCATTTGTCACCGGCGTCCATTCAGTGCGGCCAGCAAATGACCGCCCCGACAATACAGACACGCAGCGATCCCTCCCCCACTCTGCAAACCTCAAAGTACCTCCATAAATCCTTGCGCTGTTTGTCCATTTCCGAGGTACCACTGAAGAATTCTCCCAAACATTCGACGTAAATAATGGTTAATAGAGTCACAGAGCATTAACTTTTTCAGAAAGGGCCTCCGAATATTTCTGCACGGTCCGAGGAACTCTCGAGAGCCCCGTGCTTGTGCCGCGATTGTGTGTTTGAAAAGCAGGGACTATTTATAACCTGCCTCCTTTGTCGCGTTCCGCAGTATCACCTGCGGCTATGTGGTGCAGCACATCTGGATCAAAGATTTAACGGACTCTGAATCACGCCGAGGTGGAGTGGAGTAGCAGAAACTAAATGGCTCTCGGCTCTCAAACTGACGTTCCTCGCAGTGGTACTTCAGGCGTTCCGAATAGCATGTCTTTCATTACATGGATGGATTCAGGAGCGGAATCTTGTACGTCGTATATCATGCAAGCAGTGAAAAGCTCCAACAGTCGACGAGCAATTGCTGATTTGGTCAGTAATGTAGAAGGATGTCAGATACATAATGATACATGTAGAACTTCCCAGTTCACGTTGTCATATGAGACGGTGAACTATTTACAGTGATCACTCAGCACAATGAGAATGGTCAGGTATTTATTAAGAGCGAGATTCAAACCCCGTGCGACAATCCTGATACGTTTTACCGTGGTTTTCATTTCAAAAAGTATCATCCGATTTGGCACGTCCATATTTCTGCAACTAATTAACATATACAATGAATTTTGTTTTTTGATGAATGGAAACTCAAAAAGGATTTTGTACAGCTTTTCATGTGTGCAGTATCCCCCCCCCCCCCCTTTTTGATGAACGGCATATGTCAATGTGGTATTCAAATTACGCCCATACTGCAGCGAGCATGTCTTGAGTCACAGTTTGCACAACTGCTGTATGCGATGTCTCAGTTCATTCTTTCTTGGTAACGGAGGCACATAAACAGAGTCTTTTACAAACCCCACGAGAAAGAATCACATACAGTGAGGTTCGGTGAACCTGCAGGCCAGTAATGTATGGCTGAATCATTAGGTCCAGTGGGATCGATCTGTCGCTCAGTAATCCTTCGAACTAAAAACTCCGGCAATTTCCAGATGCCAGTGTGGCGGTGCCCATCCTGTTGGTAAATAAAGTCGTCGAATCAGTCTCGAAATGTGGAAAAAGAAAGTTCTCAAGCATATCGAGATATGTGCTTTCTGTAAGAGCGCTCTCGGTAAAGAAAAATGGACCATACACCTTTTCCCATGAAGCTGTACAAAACGCGTTAAAGTTTGGAGAGCCCCTCTCATCTTGTACAACTTCATGTGGTTGTTCCGTACCCCATATTTTCACATTATGACGGTTCACTTTTCCATTTAAATGGAATGTTGCCTCGTCAATAAACACTAAGGGTGGAAGAAAATTGTCATCCTCCATCTTGCGAAGAGCGATATTACAGAACCCCACGCGTTCCAGAATGAGAATTTCACTGTGCAGCGGAGTGTGCGCTGATATGAAACTTCCTGGCAGATTAAAACTGTGTGCCCGACCGAGACTCGAACTCGGGACCTTTGCCTTTCGCGGCCAAGTGCTCTACCAACTGAGCTACCCATGCACGACTCAGGCCACGTTCTCACAGCTTTACTTCTGCCAGTACCTCGTCTCCTGCTTTCCAAACTTTACAGAAGTTGGTAGAGCACTTGCCCGCGAAAGGCAAAGGTCCCGAGTTCGAGTCTCGGTTTGACACACAGTTTTAATCTGCCAGGAAGTTTCACCCCACTCGTTGTTTGCCACCTTCACGAAAAGCTTGCAGTAGCTGCAATGCGCATGGTTTCGTGTGTAAACGTCGACGCAGCATACGCCACACTGACATCGAGGGCATGTTGAACCGTCGAGCTGCACGGCGAGCGGATTTTGCGGATTCCTTCCGAGACTATGGCGGAGGTGTCCGACGTCTTTGTCAGACACTCTCGGACGGACCGTCGATTTGTCTATACACAAACAAGCTGTTTCTCGGAACTGTTCACGCCGTCGTCTAATGCTCTGTGCTGTAGGAGGATCCACACCATACCACACGCGGAACAGTTATTACTGACTCGTACTGCGCAAAACGTATAACACAAAATGTATTCTGTTGTCCCGACAGGGACACTATTCTTACTAGAACTGAAGGGGGCACACACTGCTGTTACCTAGCGGGAACCATATAAAACTCGAGAGGTTGATCTTTCCAACATTACGTTTTCCCCGCACAATATGTCAAATAACAAATATATATAATTTTTAAAAAATTGGATTATTCTTTTTCATACTTTCTTTATTACTTCCAGCGAATAGTGGGATAGCATATTAAATGTGCCATGATCCACAATACGATGGCTCAATTCCACGTCTCCATAAACACCGCTGTTAACCGCAAAATCTCCATCAGTCCCAGTGTTCTGGCATATGCAAACGCTCGTTGTAAATAAGTATTTCATTGTAAATAAGTATTGTAGTAGTTCTATTACATGTTTATTACCTCATAAATAAATAAAAACCTTTTTTATTTTAAATTCAATGCATTAGTGTTTGTGAAATGATTCTTTCATATAGTGTTCATTAAAAAAAGTGACGATCATTCCACTTGGGATCTGTGGAAGATACATTAGCTTATTTGTTTCAGTTGTAAATATTTGTCATGTATTATTGTTTTTCTGACATATTCCACATCCTGGAGGACCTCCTCACTATGGATCAATTGGAATGAAAGTAAATCTAATCTAATTTTGCAAAAATAGAGGGTGGCACAAGCCTCGGAATTCTCCCACCCCCCACCACGACCTATATTCCTGCGTTAGGAATCGGTATAGTCGCTGTTGTGAACGGAAAATGGTCAGAGGCCTGAGAACCAAAACATAAAGGGAAGTCAAATGAAAACGAGACAGATGGAAGGAAAGTTAGTAAACTGTTTATTGTTTCAAAACGAATTACCATAACTGATGAGGTGTTTATCCCAATGTGTGACAGGACGGTCATTGCCTTCTTGGAAAAATGTTTACGGTTATCTGTGCAACCACGACTTTACCAAGGCGTGCACCACTTCGTCCGAAGCAAATCGACGGCCATCGATGTCTTTCTTCCGGGCTCATCAAATATGGAAATCGCATGCGAAGATAGTGATTGTGAGGAGAGTGTGTAAGGGCTTCCCAGCTAATGCAGCTTAGTCGAAAAAAAAACAGTGGAAACATGTGGACGGAAGGCATTGTTCTTTTGCAGGATAAAGGCCGCCCTGAAGATACTCGTGGTCGTCGATTTGCTTCGGACGAAGATGTGCACGCCTGGGTGCAATGAGTGTTCCACAGGCAACCATAAACATTTTTCCATTACGGCATTGATCGTCTTATCTCACAGTGGGATAAATGTATTAAGACTTATCGCGATTACTTTGGAAATAATAAACAGTTTACTTACTTCTTCCGTCTGTCTCGTTTCCATTGATCTGCCCCTTATACGTCTACGAGAGACAACACGACCAATTACTTTTAAATAAATTAAATTTTCTTCTTCTCAGTAATATTCAGCTTTACAAATGCCTCAACTTGACGAATTGGAGAAGAAGTCAATTCCCGCTTTAGCCATCATGTACCTCAGCGATGCCGCCGACAATGTTTGTCACACTTCTTATTTTGATCTCCACATATTATTGCCTCGTTAAATTTATCTCACATATTCACAACAAATACCGGTCGAACTAAAATATATAAAAGAACCGTCCATTACATTCATTTTCGCATATCACAGCAAAGGAAACGTGGCCTCTTATGTGACGAATGCGAAGAAGAAGGTCATTTTGAAATGTGGAAATAATGTTGCGAGTAAAATGTTTTCAACCTCTAATGTCTTGCGAAATACAAAAAAGTTAACAACTCAACGTCGTAGGTACAAATAGCTACGTTACATATTTTGGAAACCGGAAAGAGTCACCGAGATTGTCCTCGAACTCTAAGAAAAGAACCGGTTCAAGAGCATATGCAAATTTTAAAATAAATGTTCAAATTATCTTTCTCATCTAAACTAGGCTAACTACAAATTGACAAGGAAAGGAGGGAAATCGACACAAGTGAAAACAAACTGCTAAAAATGCAAAGAAGAGCTGTGGACAATGTCAGAAGGAAAATAACTCTAGAATGAAGAGATGCACATGTAATTTAGATGGTGCTTATCTCTGTCTCCAGCGTGGTACTTTAATATGTAAAACAGCTGATTCAGAGATGTACGATGCATAAGACGACGATGATCACTTGTTTTATAACTATGATAAACGTAAACTTCTTGTGGGCTCAAGAAACCAAATTAACAACTGTTTTTGTTAATAACTATTTACTGTACATTTTGCTACGAATTTTGTAAAGAAAGAAGTTTGACACAATTAACTTTATGATTTCATTCTGTCCAAGAGTACCATCATTTCCGTTCTGGTTTTTATTTAAGGAGAAATAAAAACCACATCTCGGAGAGGCTCTGCAACCAATTTTGATGGACAGGAGCCGCTGTTCTCTTCCTAATTTCTCGAATTTTCTCCTGGTGGTCGTTACGCGAGATGTATGTGGGAATAAATAATATGTTGTGCAACTCTTCCTGGAAAGATGGTTCAGATGGCTCTGAGCACTATGGGACTTAACATCTGAGGTCATCAGTCCCCTAGAACCTAGAACTACTTAAACTTAACCAACCTAAGGACATCACACACATAAATGCCCCAGGCAGGATCGAATCTGCGACCGTAGCGGTCGCGCGGTTCCGGACTGAAGCGCCTAGAACAGTTCGGCCACAGCGACCAGCTCCTGGAAAGAGCTTTCTCGAAATTTCAATAGAAAACCTCTCCATGATGCACAACTGTTCAAAGGAGGGCGCAGAAAATCTTGTCTTCTGTAAAGTAAATTAAGTTTCAGTGGCATTTAATGTGTATGTAATATCAATATAAGATCACTTTTCCAGTTTTTCAAGGATCCGTTGAAAGGATTAACACGATTTTTGCAGAGCTTTTTTGTTTGTCCGTCTGTACCAATAGTACTCGGCAGCGCATGTTTAAAATTAAATGTATTTAATAACATGTTAAAAACACTGTTTAATGGACTTTTGAAATCTATGTACTACATTTTTTCTGTGAAATTAGAGGTGAAATTGATAACTACGTTTAAGATGCACTATAACGAGTTCAGTTAAATGTCTTGAAAGCTGTCAAATGGGAGAGAATAGTAACAGAATATCCATTATTACTGTTGTAACCACGACAAGAACGGTCGCGAGGCTTACCGACAATCATTCTTCTAATGCGCCATTCACGACTGGGGTAGGATAGGGTAGGGGAGAGGAGGGGCCAGTCAGTGGTACCTTAAGTACCGTCCCCCACATACCATTAAGTGGCTTACGGAGAGTGATGCAGACGCACGATTATGTAGCTTCTCAGTCTCTGCTTTTATATGATCACTATGTGAATTCTTGTGTGTGAACTTGAGCATAGTTTCCTGGCACGAACGATTAACTCCTTGCTCTGTGTTTGTTTCGAGATGCCAACATATGCACTGTAACAGTTTTGATGGAATTTCATGCTGAACACAATAACATCGGCTTTATTTGCTTTTTGCTTTGCAGGATCTCATGAGTCTCTGACTGACTGTCACAAAATGATTTAGATCGGCGCAGAAGTGAACTAGCCGAATTAAATCTGACACTTTTGGGCCTTTTTTTTTTTTAAATCGGTTAATCCTGGGCATGCACACGTGTAAAGCATTCAGTTCAGGGTGGTCATAAAGATTGGCGAATACTTCAATACCATCAATGCTCGGATTAATTTTATAAAAAGATGTCATCTCTTATAAGAATGAAACTTCCTGGCAGATTTAAACTGTGTGCCCGACCGAGACTCGAACTCGGGGCAAGTGCTCTACCATCGCTTTTCGCTTTTGTTCATTGCATCTGCTCGGGGCGGACGTCGTAAGACATCCATTTATGTTCGTTGTTGATCGATTGACTCAGTTTTTTTATTACAGAGGGCGCGAAACCCTCTGACCGAACACGCTGAGCTACCGTGCCGGCTATCGTAAGACATCCGGTTAAGTTCGTTGTTGATCGATTAACTCAGTTTTTTTTTCTTTTAATTAGAGAGGGAAGCTAACCCTCTGACCGAACACGCTGAGCTACCGTGCCGGCGCCATCTGAGCTACCGAAGCACGACTCACGGCCGGTACTCACAGCATTACTTCTGTGAGTACCGGCCGTGAGTCGTGCTTCGGTAGCTCAGGTCCCGAGTTCGAGTCTCGGTCGGGCACACAGTTTTAATCTGCCAGGAAGTTTCATATCAGCGCACACTCCGCTGCAGAGTGAAAATCTCATTCTCATATAAGAATGTCTATTCTCTGAACTGAAAAGTTGACGTGAGATTTTAATTGCCCCTCCTCCTCCTCCGTTTAAATGAGATGTAGTGAGATTATGGTGGATCTCTCCCCCCACCCTCCTCCTTCCTGACTGGTCCTTGGGTGTTACGGTGCCGTTGTGCTGGATGGGGGGACGGGACCAAACAACGGACTCGGCTGACGAAAGGTTAGGGAGGGAAATCTACCGTGCCCTTTCAAAGGAACCAACCCGGCATTTGCCAGAAGCGGTTTAGGGATATCACGAGGAACCTGTATCGGGATGGCCGGACGCGGGTTTGAACTGTAGTCTTCCTGAATGAGAGTCCAGTGCGCTAACTACTACACCACCTCCCTCGGACGTTGTGATGGAATCTGACTCCCTCGTTGCAAAGGCCGAATATTCCCCTTCCCCTTGTTCCGCTGTAGCGTCGTCTTTTGCGGTGAGGAGCGCAGCCAAACGCCTGCCCGTGTCACCCTCAATGGAAACTGGGTGGTCAAAAGTTATGAGAAGGTTTGTCCCATTGGAAGATGTGCTGTGCAAGGCACCTGAATGTTGCGGTTTGATATGCACGGTTCTAGCATACCGCAGACAACACACGAATTCGGATTTCAGATGTCAAAATTCTCTACGGTTTTCAATACCGATGAGGAAATACTTCCACAGGCACAGGACGACCAAAATCACTGTTTCACGAACGGACATCGTGTCGCCTCCACAGTCATACTGTGAGTCAAAATGCTGCCACTCTGAATATACGATGTGGGATCCCACTTCTACCAAAATTGTACGGAGACAAATCCATAGCTAGGCTTAGGCAGTCGACAGAGTCTCCCAGTGCCTTCCTATGACTTTTAGACAGTCAGTGTATTTTATACTGCCATAAAACCAGATGGTGATGTCATCAACGGTATGTAAGACTGGGACCCAGAAAGCAAGGCAAATAGATGAAGACTGCAGGCTACGCTTGTCCGTCCTCTTTTAGAACATTGCTGAGCTATGTGAGATCCTTACCAGATAGGATTGACGGAGTACATCGAAAAAGTTAAAAAAGGGCAGCACTTATTGTATTATCGCGAAATAGGGGAGAGAGTTTCACTGAAATGATACAGGATTTGTTGTGGACATCATTAAAACAAAGGCGTTTCTCGTTGCGGCGGAATCTTCTCACGAATTTCCAATCTTCAGCTTTCCCTGCGAGTGCGAAAAAATTTTGTTGACGCCGACCTACGTTGATAGAAACGATCACCATGATAAAATAAGGGAAATCAGAGCCCGTACGGAAAGATATAGGTCTTCGTTCTTTCCGCGCCCTGTACGAAATTGGAATAACAGAGAATTGTGAAGGTGGTTCGATGAACCCTCTGCCAGGCACTTAAAAGTGATTTGCAGAGTATCCATGTAGATGTGGATGTAGCGGATAATACGGAAGGAAATCAAGGATTGATGCAGGACTTGGTAAAAAATCCTGGCCCATGCACAGTATCGAGCCGAATTTAAAATATCTACATTCAATCTACATCACTAAAACTCTAATCCCAGAACTGGGAACCAGCTGCCAGTTGCACCGTATGGGCAACAGAAATTTTGTTTTCAGTATTTCGAGTGAGTATTAACCGACTTTAAAAATTTAAAATGTTGCCATATTCTACCCATTAAGAGGTACAATCTTTCACTAATAATTTAACACAATGAGACAAGTATTGAAGTTAGAAACTAAGTGTTTGTCTTGAGGCAGCTTAACAGAGGGCGTGTAAATACACAGAATTAATGCATCCAGTATCTGAGAATGGTTGCAATTGCCGACTTGAAATACAGATGATTTCAATCCTTCACGCTACTTTTTCTCGCTGACACCCAGCACAAAATGACGAAAAGAAAACAAGTTTATCGCTTACTACATTTTCGCTGTTCGTGTTGTCAGACTTCATCATGAGGCGTGACGTTTTGATTTATTACTTCTTTCCTACTAACTCTATTCGCAACAAACTTTGCAACAGTATCCACATATACCACTGAATTATTTCATTTGCACGACGCATAGTTAAAGAGATTCGACGTCGAAGATAGATATGTGTGAAAAACTAGGTTTTGCTTAAAACGGAGCGCAAATTACCCAGTTTATATTTGTCCAGTGTTTCGTAAAGAGAGCACTTAGCGACTTGCAACAAACTTTAAGCATAATTTCAGTTCTTTCCTAAAATGTTTCTTGCTTGTATGCTTAAAAGGAAATATTTAACACGTTATATCATTTGTCCTCCCCCCATGAACCATGGACCTTGCCGTTGGTGGGGAGGCTTGCGTGCCTCAGCGATACAGATGGCCGTACCGTAGGTGCAACCACAACGGAGGGGTATCTGTTGAGAGGCCAGACAAACGTGTGGTTCCTGAAGAGGGGCAGCAGCCTTTTCAGTAGTTGCAGGGGCAACAGTCTGGATGATTGACTGATCTGGCCTTGCAACATTAACCAAAACGGCTTTGCTGTGCTGGTACTGCGAACGGCTGAAAGCAAGGGGAAACTACAGCCGTAATTTTTCCCGAGGACATGCAGCTTTACTGTATGATTAAATGATGATGGCATCCTCTTGGGTAAAATATTCCGGAGGTAAAATAGTCCCCCATTCGGATCTCCGGGCGGGGACTACTCAGGAGGATGTCGTTATCAGGAGAAAGAAAACTGGCGTTCTACGGATCGGAGCGTGGAATGTCAGATCCCTTAATCGGGCAGGTAGGTTAGAAAATTTAAAAAGGGAAATGGATAGGTTAAAGTTAGATATAGTGGGAATTAGTGAAGTTCGGTGGCAGGAGGAACAAGACTTCTGGTCAGGTGACTACAGGGTTATAAACACAAAATCAAATAGGGGTAATGCAGGAGTAGGTTTAATAATGAATAGGAAAATAGGAATGCGGGTAAGCTACTACAAACAGCATAGTGAACGCATTATTGTGGCCAAGATAGATACGAAGCCCACACCTACTACAGTAGTACAAGTTTATATGCCAACTAGCTCTGCAGATGATGAAGAAATTGAAGAAATGTACGATGAAATAAAAGAAATTATTCAGATAGTGAAGGGAGACGAAAATTTAATAGTAATGGGTGACTGGAATTCGAGTGTAGGAAAAGGGAGAGAAGGAAACATAGTAGGTGAATATGGATTGGGGCTAAGAAATGAAAGAGGAAGCCGCCTAGTAGAATTTTGCACAGAGCACAACTTAATCATAGCTAACACTTGGTTTAAGAATCACGAAAGAAGGTTGTATACGTGGAAGAACCCTGGAGATACTAAAAGGTATCAGATAGATTATATAATGGTAAGACAGAGATTTAGGAACCAGGTTTTAAGTTGTAAGACATTTCCAGGGGCAGATGTGGACTCTGACCACAATCTATTGGTTATGACCTGTAGATTAAAACTGAAGAAACTGCAAAAATGTGGGAAATTAAGGAGATGGGACCTGGATAAACTGAAAGAACCAGAGGTTGTACAGAGTTTCAGAGAGAGCATAAGGGAACAATTGACAGGAATAGGGGAAAGAAATACAGTAGAAGAAGAATGGGTAGCTCTGAGGGATGTAGTAGTGAAGGCAGCAGAGGATAAAGTAGGTACAAAGACGAGGGCTGCTAGAAATCCTTGGGTAACAGAAGAAATATTGAATTTAATTGATGAAAGGAGAAAATATAAAAATGCAGTAAATGAAGCAGGCAAAAAGGAATACAAACGTCTCAAAAATGAGATCGACAGGAAGTGCAAAATGGCTAAACAGGGATGGCTAGAGGACAAATGTAAGGATGTAGAAGCTTATCTCACTAGGGGTAAGATAGATATTGCCTACAGGAAAATTAAAGAGACCTTTGGAGAGAAGAGAACCACGTGTATGAATATCAAGAGCTCAGATGGCAGCCCAGTTCTAAGCAAAGAAGGGAAGGCAAAAAGGTGGAAGGAGTATATAGAAGGTTTATACAAGAGCGATGTACTTGAGGACAATATTATGGAAATAGAAGAGGATGTAGATGAAGACGAAATGGGAGATACGATACTGCGTGAAGAGTTTGACAGAGCACTGAAAGACCTGAGTCGAAACAAGGCCCCCGGAGTAGACAACATTCCATTAGAACTACTGACGGCCTTGGGAGAGCCAGTAATGACAAAACTCTACCAGCTGGTGAGCAAGATGTATGAGACAGGCGAAATACCCTCAGACTTCAAGAAGAATATAATTATTCCAATCCCAAAGAAAGCAGGTGCTGACAGATGTGAAAATTACCGAACTATCAGTTTAATAAGCCACGGCTGCAAAATACTAACGCGAATTCTTTACAGACGAATGGAAAAACTGATAGATGCAGACCTCGGGGAAGATCAGTTTGGATTCCGTAGAAATGTTGGAACACGTGAGGCAATACTGACCTTACGACTTATCTTAGAAGAAAGATTAAGAAAAGGCAAACCTACGTTTCTAGCATTTGTAGACTTAGAGAAAGCTTTTGACAATGTTGACTGGAATACTCTTTTTCAAATTCTAAAGGTGGCAGGGGTAAAATACAGGGAGCGAAAGGCTATTTATAATTTGTACAGAAACCAGATGGCAGTAATAAGAGTCGAGGGGCATGAAAGGGAAGCAGTGGTTGGGAAAGGAGTGAGACAGGGTTGTAGCCTCTCCCCGATGTTATTCAATCTGTATATTAAGCAAGCAGTAAAGGAAACAAAAGAAAAATTTGGAGTAGGTATTAAAATTCATGGAGACGAAGTAAAAACTTTGAGGTTCGCCGATGACATTGTAATTCTGTCAGAGACGGCAAAGGACTTGGAAGAGCAGTTGAACGGAATGGACAGTGTCTTGAAAGGAGGATATAAGATGAACATTAACAAAAGCAAAACGAGGATAATGGAATGTAGTCAAATTAAATCGGGTGATGCTGAGGGAATTAGATTAGGAAATGAGGCACTTAAAATAGTAAAGGAGTTTTGCTATTTAGGAAGTAAAATAACTGATGATGGTCGAAGTAGAGAGGATATAAAATGTAGACTGGCAATGGCAAGGAAAGCGTTTCTGAAGAAGAGAAATTTGTTAACATCGAATATAGATTTATGTATCAGGAAGTCCTTTCTGAAAGTATTTGTTTGGAGTGTAGCCATGTATGGAAGTGAAACATGGACGATAACTAGTTTGGACAAGAAGAGAATAGAAGCTTTCGAAATGTGGTGCTACAGAAGAATACTGAAGATAAGGTGGATAGATCACGTAACTAATGAGGAGGTATTGAATAGGATTGGGGAGAAGAGAAGTTTGTGGCACAACTTGACTAGAAGAAGGGATCGGTTGGTAGGACATGTTTTGAGGCATCAAGGGATCACAAATTTAGCATTGGAGGGCAGCGTGGAGGGTAAAAATCGTAGAGGGAGACCGAGAGATGAGTACACCAAGCAGATTCAGAAGGATGTAGGTTGCAGTAGGTACTGGGAGATGAAGAAGCTTGCACAGGATAGAGTAGCATGGAGAGCTGCATCAAACCAGTCTCAGGACTGAAGACAACAACAACAACAACATCATTTGTAAATTACTAAGACGTATTAAGCTGTCCTATACAAGGGAATTCGAATATTTAAAGAATAGAGGGTTTACTGTATGAAGAAGAAATGTCTGTGCTGGTGATACACCTGATAAACACAAAATCGTCTAGATAATGGAAGAAGACTTTTGGGAAGATTCCATTTTCATAAATTTCCGATAGGGTTTTCGACACTCAGCCTCACTGCCGAGTTATAACAATAATACTCAAATATAGTGAAGCTTTAAAATAGGACGGGATATCTGGATCAACACCATGATTTTCACTGACGGGCAAACAAATTTACAAGCGAGTGAGGACCATCTGCAAAGGGCAGTACGCTGCCTAGACAGATATGCAAGAACTACAGTTCTAATATTTCCCATAGAAATGCTAAGTTTATGGTTTTTGAAGGAAAAGACGCCGTGCGTTCCAAAATAGTGCTAAACGCTTTTTTCCTTTTTTTTTTTTTTAGAACGAGTTTCCCATTTTAACTTCGTGCTTTGTGACGTAAGCTACCAGCTTTAAAAAGATATAAACAATACATTTAATAAATTTAGGATTTTTTGTGATACAATACGAAGATAAAGAGGAAACAAAGGGTGGACGGAAACAAAAATAAAATCTTGTAAAATAACGGCTCGGAGTTGTGTACAATAAGAAACACAAAATGCATATACAAGCCGCTGAAATGAAGTTTATGAGACGCACTAACAGTTGAAGTCTGAGAGACCAGATACGCAATTAAGATATCTGTACTGAATTGGGGATTTATTCGGTTAATGAATTAATAAAAAAGAGAATGAAATGTCGTGAACGTATATATAGGATGCCGGAAGGAAGATAATAAAAGCAACAGGAAGTAACTGAAAATCACAAGGTAAGCGTGATCCCGGAAGATAGTAGAAGAGATGGCTAGGCTGACAATGGAACAGGCGAGGGGCATACTCCTTGTTATGAAGAAGAAGAAGAAGAAGAAGAAGAAGACTCAAGTATATAGCATTTTCGTAACTAAGCGATTAGCCCGAAGAATTTTTGACTGCTAGAATCACGGTACGTTATTCAGGACGGTGAGTGTTCATCGGAAACAAGTTGACATGGTACAGTTTCCAAGAAGCGCGATAGGATCGTTCTTGTTCTCGGTATAACAGATGACTTGTCAGACATTATGAGTGGCGGGATCAGATTATTTGCTGACAATGCTGATGTGCTCGGGTAAAATACTGGTATACTTGTTGAGTAACTAACGGACTTGAGAATGACGTCAGCTAAATACCCTCTTTCTGCAATAGATGCCAGTTTCTTTTAAAAGTGAGTAAATGAAGGAGTGAGAGAAAACCTGTATTCTGACTACAGAATTAGTGCTTTCTTCTGACTTAGGCAATTCGATTCAGCGTCCTAGTGCAACATTACGAAGTGGAGTGGCAAGAACATACTGTATTCGAGTGAGGGGAACAAATTACTTCCATTTACTGGAAAAAATCTGGAAAAGAGTACTTCGTCAGGAAAGGCAGTATCGTAGAAAACAAAGGTATTAACTAACAACTTATAGCGATTACTGTTCCAGTATTTGCGATCGTCAACAGGTCAGACTAAATGGAGCTCGATGGAATGCAGAAGCGTGCCGCTAGATTTTGAACTGGCCATCACGAGAACGGCACCTAGTTATATAGGGACAGGAACGATGGCAATGTTCTTTTCTTGAAACACCCCTTGGCGAATAAAAAGGATTGATCCAGATAAAGGCACAGTGTCTCTACTTTATCCTTCCCCCACCTCCGTAGCCGAGGTCGGTAACACACGCTCATGTGGTGACATTGAACTTGGAAGTAGATATAGACGTATCGGAAACATCAATGTTTTGCAAAAATAATAACGACATTAATACATCGATATTGATTCTAAAATACAATAAATACTCGTAAGCTGTAAAAGATCGTAATTTTCCGTTGTAAGATAGTATTCATTTCACTTCTAAATGTTAAAGGCTTTCTCGGTGTAAATTACACTTTTAAAACAACGTGTATTTGATGTCCCACAACCTACTTACAGTGAACTGTCATACAGTCCAATACCGCTAGAAAGTTTGCCCTGTCAGATGTGTCGGCATATCTTAATGTTCGAAATTTTCCTAAATGAAACTACATGTAGAAAATAACGGCAGCAACATACTGGAGTGCCAAAGCAAAAATACTACACGTGAAATCAAAAACAGTTAATTGTGTTGCTCCTTATTAAATATTTTTGCTATAGATCAATTATTTAACAACGTTTAATTTATTATCAAGAATAAAATTTATGTTATCGACAGAATCTGAGGAATTTATCTACGTAATACTGTCACTAATCGCATTGGATTGATATATCTCTTAATTTTATCCATGATGCTGCGTTACGATTATGTTTTGCTTAGCATAAGATGTATCTGCCTACCAGATTCTTAAATAACCTGGGAGTTACTATGAAGCTACGAAGTTTGGCTTCACTTCTTTGGGTGGATGTAGGGACAGGGGCAAGGATGGGAAAGCGAAGCCCATTAGTGATCAACTGTTGTTGCTCTATTTGTGGTGGTGGTGATGTGTTTGAGGGTGGTAGGCTCCATATCCTCAGCCATTGCTTGGAGCAAATCCTCTGTGTGAAAAGATAATTTTGCGTGATC
This sequence comes from Schistocerca gregaria, assembly GCF_023897955.1. Taxonomy (NCBI): domain Eukaryota; kingdom Metazoa; phylum Arthropoda; class Insecta; order Orthoptera; family Acrididae; genus Schistocerca; species Schistocerca gregaria. The sequence continues at coordinate 303,430,218 of NC_064922.1, read as the reverse complement.
TTCCGTAGGACACGTTCCATACATCATTTTGCCTGCATGTCGACTGTTTCACTGACTATTTTCGCGTACCTGTGTGCCCTATTTATGTACTGGTAACAGTTTATTACACTAATAAGTACCAGTAAACTATACTATTGAACAGAATGCCGTTAAAAATGAAGGATAACACTGCACGGACCATATCTTAGCTTAAAAACGTATATGAACTTCGCCAGGATTAGTAGAAAATAGTAATCAAGCAGTCTGTTGTGACACTATTGACTATCGATTCTTTGGCACGAATATATGGGGAAATAACAGCTGAACAATCTCGTTTCTTTCTGACGGAACACAAACTGATTTTTATAGAGTGGGCCTGAGATTACTAAAAAGAACTCTTGTACATTCAACTTCGGTCCATAGCCACGACAAATTGTTTGAATGATTAAATTCCGCGTGTAGCCGTAATTTTTCTTTGGCTGTTGTACTATCGCACTATTTCGGTCTTAGACCATTTTCAAGTATCCCTACAGAAACTGGGTCATGGCATACCAGTCTTTGCACGTTACACCATCCGTCCAAAAAATTCCGAGACTGATTTTATGCCTGGGTTATAAGCAACGTCAGCGCAGTAATACATTGGCAGCTTGAAGTAACAAGAGATTTGCATTCCACCAGATAGTTATGAGCAGACAGTGTCTGTTTTCCTCTAAAAGTTACTCAAATTAAACATGGATCACAAAAGGAATAAAGATTTCCTGTGAGACAAAAAGGAAAATGTCTCTGTCGACCAAGAATAGCTCCAATGCTGATGATTTAGGTAGATACAAGGAATACTGTAAAACATTAAAAAAAGTAATTCAGACATCTAAACAAATACACTACGAGAAGATGATAGCAATGTCAGGGAACAAAATAAAAACAATATAGGATATAGTGAAAGAGGAGACTGGTAGAACAAGAAAGGAACAGGAGCAAATATCACTAAGGGTAGATGACACATTAGTAACCGATGGGCATAGTGTGGTAAATCTATTTAACAAGTACTTTATATCCGTTACTGATAGAATGGGATTGCCAGGATCAGTAAATAATGCCCTTGAATATCTGAAACTAGCCTTTACACATAGCTTCAGGTACATGAATATGTCACTCACTTCACCAAAAGAAATAACTTCCATAATAAAATCTTTAAAAACAAAGCATTCTAGTGGTTACGATGGAATATCAACAAAGTTAATTAAGGCATGTTCTTGTGTGTTTAGTACAATTCTAATTTACTTGTGTAACCAGTCAATTATAACTGGGACATTTCCTGACTGGCTGAAATATGCAGATGTTAAGCCTCTATTCAAAAAAGGGGATAAAGAGATGCCATCAAACTACAGACCGATTTCACTTTTGCCAGCATTCTCAAAAATTTTAGAAAAAGTAATGTACAGGCAGCTTCTCAACCATCTGACCACAAATAACATATTATCAAGAACACAGTTTGGATTTCTGAAGGGTTCTGATGTCGAAAAGGCTATTTACACCGTCAGTGAAAATGTACTTAATTCATTAAATAACAAGTTACAAGCAGCAGGTATTTTCTGTGATTTGTCAAAGGCATTCGATTGTGTAAACCACAACATCGTTTTAAATAAATTAGAATTCTATGGTGTCACGTGCAGTGCTGCAAAATGGTTCAAGTCATACCTTGCTAACAGGAAACAAAGGGTATCAGTGGAAGCGACTAGTGAATTAAGCCATCAGTCATCATTAGAATGGGAAGAAATTACATGTGGTGTCCCACAAGGATCCATCTTAGGGTCATTGCTTTTTCTTGTGTACATTAATGATCTCTCATCAGTTACATTGCCAGAAGCAGAGTTCGTTTTGTTTGCAGATGACACAAGTATTGCAATAAATAGTATGTCGAGTGTAGTTCTAGAAAGATCTGCTAATGATATTTTCATGGATATTACTAAATGGTTTAAAGCCAACTCACTGACATTAAACTTCGAAAAGACTCACTATATGCAATTCAGAACCTGTAAGAGGTTTCCACCCAGCATATGCATAAAGTACGAAGAAGAGCAGATAGAAGAGGTTGACAGTCTTAAATTCCTGGCATTACAACTTGATAATAAGTTCAGTTGGGAGGAGCACACCACAGAACTGCAGAAACGCCTTAACAAATCAGTTATTGCAATTCGAGTGTTAGCAGACATAGGCGACATAAACGTGAAAAAGCTTGCATACTTTGCCTACTTTCATTCCATAATGTCATATGGTATAATATTTTGGGGTAACTCTTCCAGTCAAACAAAAGTTTTCAGAGTCCAAAAGCATGTAATACATATTATTTGTGGAGTAAACTCACGAACGTCTTGTAGAAACCTCTTCAAAGAACTGGGTATACTAACTACTGCCTCTCAGTATATTTACTCCTTAATGAAATTTGTCCTAAATAATATATCTCGTTTTCCAACAAACAGCTCAGTTCATACATTCAGTACCAGGAACAAAAATGATCTGCACAAGGACTTAAAAGCACTTACTTTAGTTCAAAAAGGGGTCCACTACTCAGGAACACTCATCTTCAATAATTTGCCAGCAAACATAAAAAATTTAGTTACAAATAAAGATCAGTTTAAAAGGAGCCTGAAAGACTTACTAGTGGCCAACTCCTTCTACTCCATTGGAGAATTTTTTAATAGAAACAAATGATGTATTGTATATATTCATACTATTAATATTGTTATTTAAGCTTAAAAAAAGTGACATGTTCCACATCCACGAGGATCTCCTCAACACGAATCTATGAAACGCAAAACTAACCTAATCTCTAATCTAGCGTAGTATGTCAACCCTGTTGTGTCACAAATCCAAGTGGAACAATATCTCTTCACCATATATTCACGACATTCTTCAGCACGATCTTAAGAAGAGAAAAGTGTGTGAAATTTTGTCCTGCATACCTTGCTTCCCGTTCAAAAACAATGACGCTTGACATCTGTCGCGACTTGGCAAATGCAAAACACGGACATTCCTTTCCTAAAAAAAAAAAATCATCACATATGAACAGACGTCTTGTTATCAATACGAACCTACCACAAAACGACAAAGTGCAGATATTCACATGAAGCGTCAACGCTTTGACAAGCCAATATGACGCCCGCGAATTGAACAACGGCCGGTTTACATGGTTGTATGAATGTTCAGTGTATTGTTCATAACCGTGAGTGGAGCGAGGAGGAGACTATGTAGAACATCGGAAGCTCTAAAACCACTATCTTAACTTTTTTATATTAATCCAATCTCGAAACTTTTTGCACCAGTGGCGTACATTTCAGTGGCGTAAACTGTCATTGTGCTTGTGAGTGTAAGTGGCTTTGTGACAACTAGGCCATTTTCACTCACAATCACAATGACAATATCACTGTGGAAGGCATTCAGATATAACATATGCAGACACTAGTATGGCATAATGTGGCATAACGTTTTCGTACAGATACTTGAAAAGTAAAAAAGTACTCGAAAAGTCAAACTGACCAATAACACAGCAAATAAAGAAAAACATGACGGCTGCAGGCGGTACCGAACCTTTGAACAGTTTGCTATTTCGTTGAGAGTACAACATTTATTCCTTGTATTATGGATGAATATTTTCGTTTTGACCACGACTACCACTTTTTCGATTTTATGGGAGTTTTAGAGCATGTTTGCAATTGGTGTACACCTTCCCAGAGGTATCAGAACGATTTTCGCTTAAAACTTTCGAGTCAGTCGTTTCCGGACCAAGGTCCCTTTCGTATGTTAGATGAACTACGTATTATCGACTGAGTGTCATTTCAATTATTAAACACACAGTTGCGGGAAAACAGTACCCTCCAAACTTTGCGAAACTAATATTAACGATTTTTTTCATAATATTACTAACATGTAGGTACACTTCAAGCGAGAGGAGAACTTGTACTGACTTCGTGGTGTGCAAAACTTAAGGACGAAAGTAGCATCTGCATGATGAGCCACTGCCAAATAGCATATCTCGATAATACTTGGACCACAGATAGAAAGAACAACTATAATATAGTGCAGAAGGTAACTGAAAGCAATATGCAGTGTGACGAACAAAAGTGAAAATTATATACAACGACAATAATTGCACTGAAGTCACAGTGATTTATGATGGTTCAAATGGTTCAAATGGCTGTGAGTATGCGTGCGGAATGATTTGAAGTGGAATTATCATATAAAATTAATTGTTGGTAAGGCGGGTACCAGGTAGAGATTCATTGGGAGAGTCCTTAGAAAACGTAGTCCATCAACAAAGGAGGTGGCTAACAAAACACTCTTTCGACCTATACTTGAGTATTGCTTATCAGTGTGGGATCCGTACCAGATCGGGTTGACGGAGGAGATAGAGAAGATCCCAAGAAGAGCGGCGCGTTTCGTCACAGGGTTATTTGGTAAGCGTGGTAGCGTTACGGAGATGCTTAGCAAACTCAAGTGGCAGACTCTGCAAGAGGCGCTCTGCATCGCGGCGTAGCTTTCAAGAGAGTGCGTTTCTGGATTAGGTATCGAATATATTGCTTCCCCCTACTTATACCTCCCGAGGAGATCACGAATGTAAAATTAGAGAGATTCGAGCGCGTACGGAGGCTTTCAGACAGTCGTTCTTCCCGCGAACCATACGCGACTGGAACAGAAAAGGGAGGTAATGACAGTGGCACGTAAAGTGCCCTTCGGCACACGCCGTTGGGTGGCTTGAGGAGTATAAATGTAGATGTAGATGTAGCTGTAGCACTATGGGACTTAAGTGGTAGGGTCATCAGTCCCATAGATCTTAGAACTACTTAAACGTAACTAACCTAAGGACATCACACACATCCATGCCAGGACCGTAGCGGTCCCGCGGTTCCAGACTGTAGCGCCTAGAACCGCTCGGCCACTCGGGCCGGCTTTATGATAGTCCCCAGGATATTTCAAAATGGGCGATACGATTCTTAATGATGTGTGCGATCACTACGGAAGGCAATGCACGTTAGGCAAAGTGCCCCCATGCTGGCCACAGGGTCTGTAAGGAGACCACGTGATAAGCCGTTCCATTTTTACATCACATTATAAAACATGGACCATCGAAACGACCTCGTTCGACAGTGTCCCTGGATGCATTACGGGATCTCATCTCTCGTCACATGATGGTCACTACGCAAACTGAATGTGTTCTCATCCGAGAAGAGCATGCAACCCCACACCACGTTGGTCCAGTCGTTATATTCTTGGTACCTAAGCAAACGGCGCCGGATCACAACCACCCTCATACAGTCGCCGTGCTACTAGAGAGCTTGAGATTGCACGCCTTGCAGTCATGTTAAGTGTGGCTGCAACTGCACCTGGTGTTTGACATGGGTCCCTTGTTGCCAGCTGCACGAAGTAGCGTTCTCTTGCTGCAGTAGCTGGCCGTGGTCGATCACATCGTCTCCTGCAGGCAGAAGTGGCTTTTGTTCGGAAGCAATGCCGTGAACAATATCAAACTCCTGGGTTAAACTCGTCACACTTCTTCCTTCTTACAGTTCCCCAATGATTCTTTCCCAAGCGAAGCCATCGATATGTTATCTACAGGCCATTTTGTAATGAAGGCTACGACAACGATGCATTGCAAATGCCCGTTGATTGACACACACACTGTCTTTTTCCCGTTCCTTCAACTACCTCGTGGTGCAGGGTCAGCACGATTTGGCGCTACAGTCGCGCTGTCTCTCACAATATGACTTCCTGTGCACCACTGTGAGACCTCTGGTAACATACTTTCATTCATTTCCACCGAGTTGTTAACATTGTTGCGCAGCGGAATAATTTTATTACAGATGTTTAAATTACACTACTGGAAATGGAAAAAAGAACACATTGACACCGGTGTGTCAGACCCACCATACTTGCTCCGGACACTGCGAGAGGGCTGTACAAGCAATGATCACACGCACGGCACAGCGGACACACCAGGAACCGCGGTGTTGGCCGTCGAATGGCGCTAGCTGCGCAGCATTTGTGCACCGCCGCCGGCAGTGTCAGCCAGTTTGCCGTGGCATACGGAGCTCCATCGCACTCTTTAACACTGGTAGCATGCCGCGACAGCGTGGACGTGAACCGTATGTGCAGTTGACGGACTTTGAGCGAGGGCGTATAGTGGGCATGCGGGAAGCCGGGTGGACGTACCGCCGAATTGCTCAACACGTGGGGCGTGAGGTCTCCACTGTACATCGATGTTGTCGCCAGTGGTCGGCGGAAGGTGCACGTGCCCGTCGACCTGGTACCGGACCGCAGCGACGCACGGATGCACGCCAAGACTGTAGGATCCTACGCAGTGCCGTAGGGGACCGCACCGCCACTTCCCAGCAATTTAGGGACACTGTTGCTCCTGGGGTATCGGCGAGGACCATTCGCAACCGTCTCCATGAAGCTGGGCTACGGTCCCGCACACCGTTAGGCCGTCTTCCGCTCACGCCCCAACATCGTGCAGCCCGCCTCCAGTGGTGTCGCGACAGGCGTGAATGGACGGACGAATGGAGACGTGTCGTCTTCAGCGATGAGAGTCGCTTCTGCCTTGGTGCCAATGATGGTCGTATGCGTGTTTGGCGCCGTGCAGGTGAGCGCCACAATCAGGACTGCATACGACCGAGGCACACAGGGCCAACACCCGGCATCATGGTGTGGGGAGCGATCTCCTACACTGGCCGTACACCTCTGGTGATCGTCGAGGGGACACTGAACAGTGCACGGTACATCCAAACCGTCATCGAACCCATCGTTCTACCATTCCTAGACCGGCAAGGGAACTTGCTATTCCAACAGGACAATGCACGTCCGCATGTATCCCGTGCCACCCAACGTGCTCTAGAAGGTGTAAGTCAACTACCCTGGCCAACAAGATCTCCGGATCTCTCCCCCATTGAGCATGTTTGGGACTGGATGAAGCGTCGTCTCACGCGGTCTGCACGTCCAGCACGAGCGCTGGTCCAACTGAGGCGCCAGGTGGAAATGGCATGGCAAGCCGTTCCACAGGACTACATCCAGCATCTCTACGATCGTCTCCATGGGAGAATAGCAGCCTGGATTGCTGCGAAAGGTGGATATACACTGTACTAGTGCCGACATTGTGCATGCTCTGTTGCCTGTGTCTATGTGCCTGTGGTTCTGTCAGTGTGATCATGTGATGTATCTGACCCCAGGAATGTGTCAATAAAGTTTCCCCTTCCTGGGACAATGAATTCACGGTGTTCTTATTTCAATTTCCAGTAGTGTATTTTAAAAGTTTTGCTACGCTAGAAAGGAAGAAAGGAAGGAAGGAAGATTGGGTTTAACATCCCGTCGACACCGAGGTCAATAGAGACGGAGCAGACCTCGGATGGTACCAAAGATGGCGAAGGAAATCGGCCGTGCTCTTTCGAAGGAACCAAACCGGCATTTACGAGGTAGCTATTTACGAAAATCACGGAAATGCTAAATCTGGATGGCCGGACGCGGGTGTGAACAGTCGTCTTACCGAAAGCGAGTCCAGTGTACTAATCACAGCGCCATCTCTCCCGGTGTGAGCTCAGTTCCAGCCGGCGTACCAAACGTAATGTAAACAAGACATATAACCTCAGAGTAAGGCAGTCTGAAAAGCTAAAGTTGCCGTGATACAGAACAAAACCCTGTGAGGTAAGGCTACACAATTTCAATTAAATAAAAAAAATCCTTCCGAACAGGTCTCGGTATCCCCAACGGTACTGACCGACCGCCGTGTCATCCTCATCCTACAGGCGTCACTGGGTGCGGATATGGAGGGGCATGTGGTCAGCACTCCTCTCTCCCGGCCGTTGCAGTTTTCGCGATCGGAGCCGCTACTTCTCAGTCAAGTAGCTCCTCAATTTGCCTCACAAGGGCTGAGTGCACCCCGCTTGCCAACAGTACTCGGCAGACTGGAAGGTCACCGATCATAAACCATACGCGGCGGCTCGGCCGTTTAAATAACGAGGCTCTCGGAGCTTGTGACATCATAGTTTAGTCATTAGATACCTTTTGTTGATTCATTTAGCTTTCTATTTTGTTCAAGATCCCATCGTTGAACTTCTGTAATTAGTGTACGACTAATTCGATACTGTAGTGAAGTATAATGTCTTTAATGATCTTTTGTCTTCCTCATATAATCTCTTTGGTTATCTTTAAAATTAAATAATTTTATTTAAATAATTTTGTGTAGAACTACCAATATATATAATGTTCTGTTTTATTTAAAATGCTTGTTAGCTGTTATGTAAACAGCTGACCTACACTTAGGGTTCTTAGTTATTTTGTATGTAAAAGGTGTTGTGGTTCCCCTCGGGAACGGAACTGTGCAGCGCGCGCAAATTGTGGTTGGCCTAGGTAGAAAAGGTGGCACCAAGAGTCAGTTGGGGATGAGCTACCAAACTATCAACTGCTCATGTAAAAGTTGTGTATTGTGCTGGTTCCGAGAGAGGCTTTTCCTGACGCTTTCCAATGCCTCGGATGGATGGATAAAGTGCTGGAACTATTCTGGAATTGGTATCTGTCATCGCCATCAAGAAATGACAGAGTCCAGCAATTCTACCTTCAAATCCATCTACCAAAATGCAATCTCCACCACACTGTGCAATCACTGTAATGGAACACTATAGTAATGTACGGTGAAGGATCAGCTCATAGGATGTTATAGTGAAGCCAAATATAAGGTAAAATTTGACTGAATATTGTACCTACTGTGATTTATCCTCAGTCACATATCCAATTAGGGTCCTTCCCACGCTAAAGTGTTTGCCGAGTGTTCTTTATTGAACGCATATTAAAATTAATATGGCATTAGAGGGTGCTAAAATTAATATTGTTTGTTGAAAGGATTTTTCAAATATCTACATCTACATCCATACTCCGCAAGCCACCTGACGGTGTGTAGCGGAGGGTACCCTGAGTACCTCTATCGGATCTCCCTTCTATTCCAGTCTCGTATTGTACGTGGAAAGAAGGATTGTCGGTATGCTTCTGTGTGGGCTCTAATCTCTCTGATTTTATCCTCATGGTCTCTTCGCGAGATATACGTAGGAGGGAGCAATATACTGCTTAACTCTTCGGTGAAGGTATGTTCTCGAAACTTTAACAAAAGCCCGTACCGAGCTACTGAGCGTCTCTCCTGCAGAGTCTTCCACTGGAGTTTATCTATCATCTCCGTAACGCTTTCGCAATTACTAAATGATCCTGTAACGAAGCGCGCTGCTCTCCGTTGGATCTTCTCTATCTCTTTTATCAACCCTACCTGGTGCGGATCCCACACTGCTGAGCAGTATTCAAGCATTGGGCGAACAAGCGTACTGTAACCTACTTCCTTTGTTGTCGGATTGCATTTCCTTAGGATTCTTCCAATGAATCTCAGTCTGGCATCTGCTTTACCGACGATCAACTTTATATGATCATTCCATTTTAAATCACTCCTAAAGCGTACTCCCAGATAACTTATGGAATTAACTGCTTCCAGTTCAAATTTGTATTTCACTGCAGCAAAAGTTCAGAACTATAACTGTTGAGAGTTATATGTTCATGCTTGCTAAGTGCTTGTTTTTCTAGTGTATTGAAAGTGTGTTTAATTTGCCCTGCTACAGTGATCAAGATTAAGGGCCGCGCCCTCCATTGAAAGTAGTTCAAATACACAAAGTTACTTAATTATGGAAAGTTTTAATTACTCTTGCTATTCAAGTCAAATTCTGTACAATATTGGGCTCCTCTTGTGTATTAAAAGTGCATATTAATGACGTAACAGGAGTAACAGTTTTTCTATTGTGCTCATGCTAGATAACGATTAATAGAAAGACCCTTGTTTCTGAAAACAATAATTTCTTTATTCAAAAGACAGTGTGAAGTAACCTGTTAGTGAATTCCATTTAACTTTCATTCTAAATAAAAAAGTATTTAGGTGAGAGAGACTTAACCTGTGACCAGTTCATAATTTTCAGTGAACTACACTTACAATTTTATGTGAGGTAGAAAAATGTTTGAAAAGGTAATACTGAACCTATGTCCAATTTGTGAGTCTACAGTGAATATTAATAGTAATGTTATAAAGACCACTCAGTTTGAATAAGCCCTGAAGGTAATAGTGTGTAGTGTTATAAGGTTACATTTATGCAAAAAGTTTGTTCTGCTCTGTCAGTCCTAATCTTGCAGTGAATATATGCAGGTGTGAGAGTTCATTGCACTCTCGTGTGGCAAAGTATAGATTGTGTTGGTCCGTTAAAGTTACTCAAGTCTATTTTTTTGAACAAGAGTGTCAATTATTCTCTTGCTTAGTTAGGCTGGCGACTATTTTCCTTATCTTTTGGACGGTGTAGATAGGCAAAACATTGTTTGTTACTTTTTAAATATTTACGTAATTTTGACTTTCACTTCCGATAAGCCACCTCCGTTAGGTACAACACGGTCAACATAATCAAAATTCCTCTCAGAGGGTAACACTGCTCTGTTATACCATTATTACTTTATCAAGATAGTTTTATTTCACAACCTGCCTCCAACTTTGAAGTTATGGTATAGCAGTAGCAAACAGTAGTGTTATAAGCTCAAAGACACATTCAGTCGTGTTGCTATTCCGCCTGTGTCGCTAGAACCAGAGAGAATGACAGCTGCTGTGTGATGGCGTGCATGCTACGTGCTTGCTAACTTCTACACAGAGATGCAGTCAACCCGATGCGTACCACAGGTGTGATCTGCAGTTGCTGCCTACTGGGCCATCGCGGATAAGAAGACTGGGGTGCGGCCAGCGCTTTTCCGCTATGGGACATGGGGGATAAGCGGCAAGCTGCCATCTCCACACCGAACAGTTACGGCGCGTTCTCGCCGCCTCCTGACCGACTCATGAGCATCCGCTGTAGTTTTCGTCGATCCATGGTACATAGCCAGAGCCTGCTCTTCATGAGAACCGACATCTTGATCCACAGTCGGCAGTCTCCACCGGCGTATGCGAGAGTACTTAGGTGAGAGCCGCGCTATATCAGCTGCCGACGTCCCCTCGCCCCTACGCTGCTGCAAACACGGCATCTTTGAGACATCGTCACGACTCTCTGACAAGACATCAGCACTCAACGGCACACGCGTTTATGGGTGGTCGCCGACCGCGGCACTGAAGATACTCGTAACTCTGCACACTTCGCATGATAAATAAATGTTAATACAGATATCTCTGTGTCACTGAGTAATAATCTTTTTTATTGCTACGCGATTCAGATATCAGCCCATGTTCAAGTACAAAACTCTTTTTATATGTCGGAAGATATCAGACTGGTATGAAATAAACGTCCTTGTCAGAAAAGCGTATCTGGTCAAATACGCCATATGAGGTTTTCTGACTAGTACTTATGCTTCATATCAGTCTGATGTCTTTTGCCATACAAATAAGCTTTTGTACTTGAAAATGGACTAAGGCTGAAATATAGATCGCGTAACAATAACATAAAAATTATTACAGTCAAAAGGCTCAGCACCATTCAAAAATATTGCAGTGGCTGTGGCTTCCGCCAAAATAAAAATGATCAGCCATCGATTGATTGATTGAATCTACAGAAGGAGAACACATACAGTACAGCCCATCAAACGTGCATATTTGGGCTGAAATCAAAGTGTTCGTCAAGTCATCCAGTGTTAATAAACGTAGGAGGTGCCCTAATGTACAATAAAATTATACTCAAGTGAAGCTGAATCACAACGGTAGGTATAAAATAAGAGAGGGCATCGAATAATGAAATATATGTACAAATTAATTTGTGATGTGAATATAAAATGACTTGTTCCATATCATGACGATATATGTGCAAAATGATCGATGGAACAGTAAATTAACTTTTACAACATTATCAGAATTTACACTCATAAACAAGACATCAAGCATTTGCTAATAGCTGTGATGCAGCATACCACTTATTCAAGTATGCTTTTTCACGTCTAAGTTGTTACCATTTTGTGACTTGATAAATAGATTACAACCTAAGCATGTCCATACTATATACGTCCTCTTTTCTGATTAGTTTCACTAAACAAGCAATAATTCTTTTATAGTTATCTTTGAAGTATTTTCCACCTGATATGTATTTCACACAACCACCTGAAAATTACGGCACAGTCGAAACCACGACAGCAGCAGCAACAACAAAATATAGTATTATCTAATCCAACCAGTGAGAGCTATTACTGTAAATTGTTATCATTTATGAGAAAAATGGGTTAATTTAGCTGCTTTATAATAAAATTTCGTACACGACAAGGCGACATTAGTATTCTCTTGTTTGCACAACTTTTATTTACTTTTGTGTAGTGAGTTTTCTACTACTATTTCGCCTCCGTCAACCATTTCGCTAACGACAGTAAATGGATTTGTAGTTGATTTTCAGATACCCGTTTCAAATCTCAGCTGTAGATGAAACTGTCATCAGTGTATTGCAAAAAAGGCATGAAAATCGATGAATCACAGCTCCTAATGGCTGTAAACCACAAACAAGTGTTTTGGGCTAAATCACCAACTTTCACGGAGTGAGGGCATGTGGCATTGTCGCTGGTGAATGATGTATGAATCTGGCACATTAATTTCGGTGGCACTTATTGATGTTCGAGAACGGTAGGTTGTGTGCTGGTAAGAGCATTCGCACCTTCCCTTTCTTTCATATCCACAGCCATATTCAACCACAATGACAAAATACTGTACGACATACGTCCTTATCATAGTCAGCTACACTACAAATAAACACACTAGATAGTAGCTACTAAGGAATGTCTGCTCCATCAACTAGGTGCAGTGAAAATTCGTTATTCCTATACGTTCTGGCTGAACTAAAAGAAGTAAAACTGCCGGAAACAAATGGCTCTGAGCACTATGGGACTTAACAGCTATGGTCATCAGTCCCCTAGGACTTAGAAGTACTTAAACCTAACACCCACTCATCAGGAGGCAGAGAAAATCCTTGACCCCGCCGGGAAACGAACCCGGGAACCCGGGCGCGGGAAGCGAGAACGCAACCGCACGGCCACGAGCTGCGGACTGCCGGAAACAATAGAAGAGTGAAGACGTCGAATATTGCTCCCGGTAGCTGCCGGGACGGTAACTCAGCGTGTTTGGTTAGAGGGTTAGCTGCTCTCTGTAATAAAAAAAAAAACGGAGTTAATGGATCACCGACGAACTGAAACGGGTGTCTTGCGACGTCCGCCCCGAGCAGATACAACGAACAAATACAAACAAAATCAGATTACAAAAAAAAGAGAAGGTAGAAGAATGGTCAGCTCGACAGAACGTCAATCCTAAAGGCCCAGGTTCGATTTCCGGCTGGGTCGGAGATTTTCTCAGCTCGGGGACTGGGTATTGTGTTGTCCTATCATTTTTTTCTTGAAAAAACAACAAAACTTTATGTATATTTCAACCTTAAATTATTGTTATTTTGAAAAGTATCATTCTTTGTAAATATTGTAGATAAAAAAAAGAAAACTGTAAAAAGATGAAAAACGAAAATTGTAAGATGTACTACCTGTTTCAAACATTAGGTAAGAGGTCTGTAATTTGGCAATAAATCAATAAATAAAATTGTCTTAATCATCATCATTTCATCGCCATCGATGCGCAAGTCACCGAAGTGGCGTCAAACAGAAAGATTTGCGCCTGGGGAACGGTTTCCCCGACGGGAGGCCCTAGTCACACGACGTTTACATTTTGTAGCAAAAATTTATCAACTTTTCAGTAGAGGCCTATATTGAATTTCCAGGTTTTGATTTACATTTCGTGGTGACCGAAATCGTAAGTTTTTCCAGGTAAACAGGTTCTACGCAGTCAGGTTTCAGTGTCGTTCAGCGATCCGTTAGTAAATCCATATCACACGTACATGCTGTTGCAATTATTTTTGCGGGTAGGGAAGAAAGGACAATACTAACAACCATTTCAACAAGAATTCCACGCTAGACACTTGAAAAGGGCATGTGAAATTTTTCTTCTTTTTTTCAGATCCTGCTACGCAGCTTATAACGCTGAAATAAAGGGAAGCGGCGACGCGATGGGTACGTTCTAGCGTTCCACACGGGGCGGGCCGGGCGCTGGTCAGTTTTGTGAAAATAATCGAGAGGTACGCCCGATATTCTGCCGAAATGCGAGAGACTGCCTTCACATCAAACGTCAGAGCCGAAAAAGCTCATTTCCTAAGACGAGAAATTAAATAGAGTCGGCGTTCTGAGTTGTAATATCCGAAAGAGTCTCTCGTCAGGAAACAATGACTTTGAAATAACCAAAACATCAATTTTTATGGAAATTGAGTAAGATATATATACACGTTAGTAAAGAGAGAGAGAGGAGGGGGGTAGAAAAAAGAGAGAGGAGGCAAAGTATCAATACCTAGTCAATTTTTCTCCATACACGCTGCGCCGCCGTGACAACGCCCCAACAGAATGACAGATTCGTAAACAGACAAGGCGGCCTCGCGTATATTATACACACGCCGAAGGCAGACAGCTCGCCGGCGCACCATGGCTTTATTACAGACTCTGACAGGTTTCAAAATAAGCACTTCAATTTACGATTTTCCCCCCTTTTTCCGGAGGGAGGGTGACGGACTCAAGGGGGCGGGGTAGGGTAAAAATAAGAGGAAAAAAATATGAAGTCAGTAAAAGTGTGTGTGTGTGTGTGTGTGTGTGTGTGTGTTGAGGGGAGAGAGGGGACGATATAACTTTTGTCAGCATTATGACGTTAACGCGTGACAGACAATTCTGTTCTAGAGTGCTGCCAATTTCCGCCGTCGTGATTGGCTGGAGCCTGCAGTCCGCTACACGGCAGGGGGCCCTTTCACGTCGTCCCTCTTTCCCCTCCACCCCTGCCCCCCCCCCCCCCTCCTTCATCCAGCCCTTGCTCTCTGCGCACCGTCCCTCGCTTCCAGCGTTTTCTCGTCACCGTTCGCGTCTCGTTCGCTTTTACTTCCCTCCCGCACACAGCACCACCTCTCTGGGCGTCGCACACTCTTTTCCATTTGCAAAACGGTCCCCGCCGCATTATAAACTGCTTATCAATGCCAGAACTCTGCAAGACGGACGTGGAACTGTGCACGCTGGCTGCTACAGCGAATTGGATTGGGGTGGTTGTGCTCTCAGGGAGGGGCGGACCGCTTGCGGATGCTACGCGGGAGGTGGATCATTAGAATTCGAGGAATGACAATGGACTGCGAATAATGTTAACCGCAGGTAGATTCGCTGGTGAATTGCAAGTTGCAATATGGAATATGGGATCATCATGAGCTGCTGTAGTTCTACTTGAATTCTTATACAGGATGAGTCACTATTGCCACCAAGAATAACTCCGAAAATATGATAGGAGCTAAAAAGTTTGTGAGACAAAAATTGCACGGAACAAGGGGGGCGCCTGCCGTTGTGACCGAGCGGTTCTAGGCGCTGCAGTCTGGAACCGCGCGACCTCTATGGTCGTAGGTTCAAATCCTGCCTCGGCCATGGTTGTGTCTGATGTCCTTAGGTCAGTTAGGTTTAAGTAGTTCTAGGTTCTAGGGGACTGATGATCTCAGATGTTCAGTCCCATAGTGCTCGGAGCCATTTGAACCATTTTTTGAACAAGGAGGGCCATAACATGACGTTTGTTTTTTTGTTGCTAGGTGAGGTTTCGTCAAAGATATGAAGGTCAGCTTTTTTTTCTAAATGGGATGCTATAGTTTGGTACTCATTTTCCGGTTGCAGCTATCTAGACGAACCCAATGATGCATTACAGTAAGGTCTTTGAAGGTCAACGAAGGTCACAAAGGTGGCATGAACGTCCATTTACAGAAGGTGTTCGAGGTGCGATCTTCTTATCATGGACTGAGTGGTATTCCTTATTGCATCGGCACTTATCGAAGCATATGCTCTGACAATTCTCTCTCGCATATGTTCAGGTGTAGTTAGAACGTCTTTATAAACAATGTCTTTTACGAATCCCCACAAGAAAAAAGCCAGAGACGTCAAGTCTGGCGAACGAGCCGGTCACGACACTTCTCCTCCGCGTCCAGTCGAACGATTTGGGAATTGTCTCTGCAACTCATTTCTAGCCATCAGCGAAAAATGTGCCGGACACCCATCGTGTTGGTACCATATTCTGTTACTTATTCCTAAAGGTATTTCTTCCAATAACAGATCTAATATTTCTTGCAAGAATGTGGTGTAGTTCCTACAATTAAGATTTTCTTCAGTAAAACAGGGGTCTATAATTCTGTCCTCCAGAACCCCACACCACAGTTTTTGGTGTGCATCTTGCCACAGCCAACGTGGATTTTCAGTCGCCCAATAATACATGTTTTTCAAATTAACATTTCCATGGTTCGTGAATGTAGCCTCGACAGTACATAAAATCAAATTAATAAATGTATCATCCCTCTGAATCTGAAGTTGAGGTCATCGGCAGAAATCAAGGCGACGCATACAGTCCGTACAAGTTAATTCTTGGTGGAGACTGATGTGGTAAGGATGATATTTATGGCGATGCAAAACAAGGAAGAAACTCCACTGGCTCATGCCAGATTCACTTGCGATTTGACGCGAACTATCACAAGGATCTCCAACCACAGTGGCAAGAGTACCAGTATCCGTTTTCTCGTTACTAGCGTTCCTTTGCCGGATATGTTTCCGATACGTTAAAGATCCAGTTGTTCTCAATTTATCAATACTCATTTAAATGTACGAAGTGTAGGGTTAATATATTGAGGATATCTTTCAGCGATAAGTCTCTAGATCTCACTGAATTTCGTTAGGATTCTGCGTAAATGAGAAGGACATCGACTTGTTCTTCGAAGGAATACATCATTCACATTCGCTTGATTCGACGACACTAGTCTTACCGTTCCTATTAGTGTGGTGTGTGTGATTTCCTTAGGTTAGTTAGGTTTCAGTAGTTCTAAGTTCTAGGGGACTGATAACCACAGCAGTTGAGTCCCATAGTTCTCAGAGCCATTTGAACCATTATTAGTGTGGTATTGCGAAACCGTCGAATGGTGTTTACATGTCAATGGCATGGAAGATGGACACACCGTATTCGGCGAATATTTACTATAGGTACGAATACGAGAGAGAATTGCAGAGCATGTGCTTCGACAAGTTCCGAAGTGATAAGGAATACCACTCAATCCATGATAAGAAGATAACAGAACTGCATTGATACCAATGGTCATCACCTCGAACACCTTCTGTAAATGGACGTTCATGCCACCTTTTTGACCTTCAAAGACCTTACTGTTACACATCACTGGACTCGTCTCGATAGCCACTATCAGAAAATAAGTACCAAACTGTAGCATCCCATTTAGAAAACAAAGTTGACCTTCACAGCTATGACGCGACTCCACCTAGTAACAAAAAAAAAAAAAAAAAAAAAAACCAACGTCATGTCATGACCCACGTTGTCACATACAACATTTGTCCCACAAACTTTTCAGCTACTGTCATACTTTCGGAGTTATTCTAGGTGGCAATAGTTAGTGACTCAACCTGTGTATATATAGTGTTCGTTTTAACTGAAGACATTGAAATATTTCGAAAACTACACATCGGACCAAAAAACGTTATAATTCCAATTTGTCTCGGAGGGGACATCCAATGGTGTCACACTCGATGCTCCATCTCACACCGTGCGTGGGTGGAGGGGCGAAGCTCTGAAATCTTCAATGGGAACCCACGTTTTCTATTGCAGATTACGATTCTACGATAAAATCTAGATACGTTTTGTCCGAAGCATTTTCTACGTTTGGCCACAGATGGCGCAGTAATCGGAGGAATAGAAATGGGTACACAATCGTAATTTACAACATGCTACTCAATGGCCCTTGAATATCCAGTGGTACGTGCGGCCCTACCTCCATGCTCTGAGGGTAGGCCAGGTCAGTATTTCGTAACTTCTAATTGGAAATCCCATTCGAAACGATGTATTACTCCGACATATCGAATAGGGGACTACTCGATGCGCCACTGTGACCGTGGCTAAAGACGAATGCTACTCTACTTTTCCACTTACAGTAAGTTTTCAAACGTAGTACAGCCAACGTCAATACACTTAGTGATCTGCATTTCAAATGACCGTACACAGGACAGAAGCATATCTGCGGGAATGTTATGAGGGGGACCATGTCTTTACGGCCTGTTGGCACTTGCTGGTTCACATTTTTTTTTTTATTATCCCCACAGGAATAAATCTGGCGACGTTAAATCCAGCTACCCACCGGACCAATTAATAGGATCATCTCTGCCAATCCACCTGAAACGTCCCCTTAGAAAAATTATACATGACTGTGCTTAAACTGACACCCAATATTTTTTAGCGCAACGCAATCTGACTTTCAATAATCCCTACAAAAGAATGGCCCTGACTAACATTAACCTATACCTCTGACAAATCATTTACCTCACAAAAATCTTCGTTACTCGAACTACTGCAATACAGCGAGCGCCACTACTGCCAGCTAAATAAAAGATTCAAACTACGGAAGGCACTAACTACTGACAGGCATAGTTAGCAAATGAAAAATTTTGATAGAGAACAAACAATGCGAAACTTCCTGGCAGATTAAAACTGTGTGCCCGACCGAGACTCAAACTCGGGACCTTTGCCTTTCGCGGGCAAGTGCTCTACCAACTGAGCTACCGAAGCACGACTTACGTCCGGTACTCACAGCTTTACTTCTGCCAGTATCCGTCTCCTACCTTCCAACTTTAATCTGCCAGGAAGTTTCGTATCAGCGCACACTCCGCTGCAGAGTGAAAATCTCATTCTTCAACAAACAATGTATTGACCTTAATAGTGTTCAAAAGTCATAATATATATAGCAGATCGTGACATCCATTCTTACAAATGCACTGTTTCTGATGGACACACGTCCAGATCATCCTCTCTCAAAAATCCGCCATCTCACTTCCCACATCCACCACTGCTGGCGGCTCACCTCCAACTGCGCAACGCTACGCGCTGTTAACAGCCAACAGCCCAACACTACAACGGCAGACAACAATGCAAACTAGCCACAGACTGCACACAGCACAGCCAGTGATTTTTCATACAGAGCACTACGTGGCGTTACCAGTAAGAAAACCTAAACAGCCTACTTACAAGCCGACCAGTTAAACACGGTCTAATACCTCCCGTGCTTCAATTGCATAATGCGCTGGGCAACCGCTACGCTGAAACCATGTACGTTGACGAACGTCCAGGGCAATATCCTGAAGTAGTACCGGCAGTTCCTGATCCAAAAAAGTTCGACATTTGCGTCTATTCAACGTGCCATCGATAAAATACGGAGCAGTGAGTTTGTTCCCCAACATGTCACACCATACGTTAACCGACTAAGGACGTTGAAGTAGAATGTTCCGTAACCAATGGCTCTCGTCTACACTCCAGTAGAACCTGTCATGTCTCTTAACGCTACCATGGTTTGTGAATATAGGCTAATCGGATAATAGTACCCCGGCAAACACGTGGAGGTGGTCTACATTTCTTGATGTGTCCATTCACAAATCAGTATTCGATTATGGAAATTGGCAACATGAAGTTCTTGATACTGCTACACGTGGTGTGGATGATACTTAAGACGTTGTATTATTGTGACAATACTATCTACGGACATACCGGAATCACGGTGATAATTGCCGGCAGCTTATAGTGGGTTCTGTTGCACTGCCGCTAGTAGATCTATTTCATTGGCTTCTTCTGCAACACATTTGCTTCGTTTCCTTTTGCCGGTGTGTAAGCTACCATCCGACATAAAGACATTCACAACATTCTGAAAGAACGAACGACAACAAACTATCTGCCGGCCGGAGTGGCCGAGCGGTTCTAGGCGCTTCAGTCTGGAACCGTGCGACCGCTACGGTTGCAGGTTCGAATCCTGCCTCGGGCATGGATGTATGTGACGTATTATTGTGACAATACTATCTACGGACATACCGGAATCACGGTGATAATTGCCGTGTGCTTATAGTGGGTTCTGTTGCACTGCCGCTAGTAGATCTATTTCATTGGCTTCTTCTGCAACACATTTGCATAGTTTCCTTTTGCCGGTCTGTAAGCTAGCTGACTGGTGACCTCAGAAGTTAAGTCCCATAGTGCTCAGAGCCATTTGAACAATTTGAACAAACTTTCTCTGGACAACGCTCGGCTAAGTTTCTCGGGAAATCAGGATCATTTCAATTTTTTCTTCGCTGATTCCAACATTCATCGTCCACTTGCACATCTGTTTCCCAAATGATTGGGATATTCAAGGGTCATTGAATAGCTTGTGATAAATTTGATTGTATACCCATTTCTATTCCTCCGATTACAGCACCATCTGTGGCCATACGAACAAAATGCTTCGGACAAAACGTATCTTTATTTTACCGTAGAATCGTAATCTAGATTGAAGATTTCAAAGTTGCCTTCTGCGGCCCGGTAATGGATCGAGTGTGGTACCGTTGAATGTCCTCCTCCGCGACAGACAAATTGGAATTATACTTTTTTTTGATCCCATGTTTAGTTTTCGAGATATTTCAATGTCTTCGGTTAAAACGACCACCCTGTATATGCAGGGTATTTCAAAATTTTACCGACAAACTTTGAGGGAACGGAGGTGTCTTGAGGAACAAAATGAGGATAGGGATCTGCGTCTGGAGGCGCTATCCAACGACACTTCAGAGAGTCGAAGTTAAAGGCACTGGTGCGAGTATGTATTTGTACATACAGGGTGATTCCGTGACGATGCTACATGTTTCGAGAGATTATGGAGAAGAGTAAACGTATCAATTTGAGACACTGACCCTAGTGAGTAAACGGCCTGATCAAAAGCTATAAGCAAAAATCGTTACCTCTGGCAGTGGAATACTTGTACCGGTAACGTTGTTGCTGAGATTGTAGTGCAGGTAAGTTTCAAACATGGTCTCTAAAATGCATCTTTTTAAAGTTGCCAGCACTTTTTCAGTAGCGGAGATGTGTTTCGCAGTATAGGGTGAGTCATCTGTCCTTATCAATGTGTTTTATTGAATCCACAACGACTTAAAAAATCACACTCGAGATTTTCATATTCAGTCGCTCGCAGCATGCAAACTATTAGTCCTATGGAAGAAATGAACGTTACACTTTTGTAGGAAATTTGAAGTTTTTAAATTTTGTAGTGCGATACGTATTCGCTGGAGGCCACGGTTTTCTAATTATTAAGGAAAAACACGTTTGAAGGTCACTTTTATATGTTTTTCTTGAATAATTCGAAAACTACGGTCGCTAGCGAAAACGTATGTAACTACACTAAATTTTCCACAAGAAGCTCCTGTTCCTTTTTATGTAGGACTAATAGTTTTCATGTAGGGCCGCGAGAATAGGAAAATTTTTGTCGTGGTATTTAGAGGCGTTGTAGGTTGCTTGAGACCCATCGGTTCGGGCAGCTTAATCACCCTATTTATATATATATTCAACTGTGCGCCTTTGTTACTATACTAGTATGTATAATACAATTAGTAACTTACTGAATATTAATAAATAATGTGTCCTCCTTTTGCTTTAATGCGCTTCTGAATACGTTGTGGTATGGCTTTGATCAGGCTATGTTGTTGTTGTTGGTTTGGGGGAAGAGACCAAACTACTAGGTCATCGGTCTCATCGGATTAGGGAAGGACGGGGAAGGAATTCGGCCGTTCCCTTTGATCAGGCTATGGAAAGTGTTTGGCAGTTCGTTATCATAAACCACACTTTCACTAAAATGCGTTCTTTCGTTGAAAAGTCCATTTCTATTTGACGCCTTTTCACAATACTCCACAAATTCTCCATGGGATTTAAGCCTGGTGAATTATCAGGCCAGGGAAGCACATTAATGATATTTTGTTCCACAGACGTCTTGACTGTTTTAGACTGTGACATGGGGCCAGATAACACTGAAATATTTCTTCGCCATCTACAAAGGTCTGTAGGAACGGCACGACGCTGCGTCTAAGGATTTGCATGTATTTGGTTGAACTCATCATGCCATCAACTGGAACTAGTACTCCAGGGCTATTTGCAGTGAAGAAACCAGAAAATATATTTTCCAGAGGGTGTTTCACAGTCTGTTCAAGATGCTTAACTCCCACTGCCTCCTGGGTGCTTCGTCTGACAAACCTTTCCCTGTATTCTTGATCAATAAAATATGACGCTTGACTGAAAATTACACATTTCCAGTCATTGGAGCTCCAAGATTTATATATTTTGATCGATGCCAACAGTTGTTTCTTCATAGCTCGTGTTAATGACTGCTTCTATATTGGCTTTCGCCGGCTGCTGTGGACGAGCGGTTTTAGGTGCTTCAGTCTGGAACCGCGCTGCTGCTACGATCGCAGTTTCGAATCCTGGGCATGGATGTGTGTGATGTTCTTAGTTCGGTTTAAGTAGTTTTAAGTCTTGGGGACTGATGACCTCTCATGTTAAGTCCCATAGTGCTTAGAGCCATTTGAACCATTTTATATTGGCTTTCAAGCTTTTCGCCCACTATCAAGAAGCCTACAGCGTACCGTTGAAGAGTTAATTTCAAAACCAGTAGCCAACAGATCTCTCTCAAGGATCTTACTTGTCTTGTGAGGATAAATTCTACTGTTTCTAAATAAAGCTTCGTCAGTCCTATGGGCGATTTTTCGGTTTCATCCACATCGTCTTATCTCTTTGGATACAGTGAGGAAGTATCACTCTATGCCCCAATAATTCATGAAACACTAAATTTTCCAACATAAACAACAGAGGCAATGTATTACTTGCAGAATTCCAGTTTTCATAGCAAATATTAATTCTTAGTTACTGATATTTAATAAAATATGGCTATTTGTAATATTTTTCAGTTTAAACAACCTTTATGCACAATGCTGTCCCGCCACTTACAAAATTTTACGTCAGTGTGTACCCATGATTAGAAAAAGATTAAGTATTTACGTCATATGTCTCTTTTTCTTCACATTTAAAATTATATCAACTGTGAGGCTGAAGCACGTAATACTGCGTCCTGACGCTTGACATCCTTTGGACAATCGGCATTTTGAACATGAGATTGAAAACCTTTAATAAAAATAAAAAATATAATGGTCCACACTTGGTTAAGTATCGTTGTACCTTCAATGGTAACGCTTTTCTGAAGATATCATGCCTTCTATTTCGGCATTACGAAAATCATCTTACAACTGGCTTATTGCTGAATGATTTTTTAAAATAGTTAGCGAAACGATTTACAAGTCACCCAAGCCAACGTAAATGTATTTTTCACTACGCTTAGTGGCAGAACGTGTATGTCCTGGGTGATAAGGCTACCTTTCTTTAGTGAGATAATGTAGTAATGTTCATAACTTGAGCCAAGAAACGTGGGTGTTTAGCTAAGCGCATTCTACAGAATTCAAGTAATGGAGTAAGATCTGGGGTGAGCAGTGTTTGCACATTGAGGAGGGGGTGAAGGTTTTGTGCTTGGTAGATAATATCATTTCCGTGGCCGGTACCGACGCGCAAAGAAGAAGACAGAAAAATGTCGAATGTCACTGACATCAATCAATTTTTATTGTTATTGTACCACATCAAGTTGTGTACTAACGTAAATGAAGTGTTAAGTTGACCCAGGAAGCGATTTTATTTCTGTTGCTGATTGAAATACATAGTCAAGTTGACTGTATTTCGTACAAATGGATAAACTCAACTATTGTGGTGTGATAAATTCGTTCATGTGAGAGGTTTATCGCCAAAAGAAAATCCATAAGCGGTAGAGAGCCTGCAAGAAACATGCTTGATCATTACCTGCAGCTTCATTCAAACATGGCGGTAAATATCTTGTAGGTGGTTCACGTCTTACAACGGTGATAACACTCGTCAACATCGATTTAGTACAGAGTGTGACATTGGACCATTAGCGATTGCAGGTGTTTGAAGCAGCTGATCCCATAGGTATATCAACGGGAACAGGATTGTACGCACTATGCAAAGGATTACTAGTAGCCACGAGAAGACTCTCTGGAGCTGTGCGCCGCATTTTGAATGATGATCAAAAGCTAATGTGAAAATAACCTTCCTTCATTGAGTCTCGAGTTGCATAAATGCTATCGCAAAGTTTTCGGTTTCTTATAAAATAATGAGACCAGGCTATTAATGTGGATCAACCCAAAGGAAGTCGGGGGTATTAAAGAATACCAGAAATGAGATTACCCATTAACGTAACCTCAGAACTGGCCACATGCAATACACGAAACGAAGAAATTGTGTTACATGGAAGCCTTATAACGTGTATTGGTGCAAGGTGGCTTGTTTTCAAATTGAAACGTAAGCCTAGCGTGTGTAGCAAAAACATTAGTGCGCTCTGCTAAATAATGACTGGGGAAATTTATGACTATGTAAGGTGTCAGGCAAATCCAACACCTTCCATGAAAACCCTGACATGATAAGCAAATCCAGTAGTATGTCATATAGCTCCGAATAAATCGTGACATTAAATTAACCAAAGTAATACAAGTAACGAGTGAGCAAATGGAATGCCACAGACTAACACAAGAATGCCTAAATGCAAGTCGTACCTTCCCACCGTGAGGCAGACGCAGTTCCGAGGGTAGAAACGAGGATAGAAGCCGAGAGCAGAACCGTGTTAAGCTAGAAGGCCCTACGATAAGGGACGGACACCCACGTCTCCAGCTAACCACTAGGGCTCACCACCCGCACGTTTTGGCGTGAGACTTTTTCGCGTCTCAGCTACGTCAAGGACCACCCCCCAAGCCTATGTTAAAAGCTAGAGCCCTCCAGAAAAGCAGTATAGATCTTACGATAACACAAAAAGGGCCACTACCACCCGCAAGTTTTTGCGTGAGACTTTTTCGCGTGTCTGTTACATTAGGACAATCCTCCAGCCCATGTTAAAAGATAGAGCCCTCCAGAAGAACAGTATAGATCTTACGATAACGCTAAAAGGACCACACCTACTGCAGGTTTTAGCGTGAGACTTTTTAGCGTCTCTGTTACGTTGCAAACTTTAAAAACATTGCCCCACCACGAAAAGTATAACGTTTCTCATTGGATAGACAGAATTTTTGTAGGCGGAGCTTAAGGTTATCATTGAGACCCTGATTGGTCAGATGAAAACACAGCCAGATAGTTTTTTTAAACCAACTTCGGTAAAATTGAAGTAAGGAGAAGTTAGGAGGGAGTTGCTTCTGAGATGGCGAGGTGAGCGGAGCTGTGCTGCCCGCCGCTGCCCTGACGCTGCCTAAACACCGACAAGGTAATGAACGCACGCGATGCCGCATTTTTGAGCGCATAAGGCTTCACTCAGAACTGCAGAAGTCTCATCTGTTACACCCCCTTTTCTGCGTAATACTAGTGTCGATCGAAAATTATATCTCATGGCGTTCACATTTGCCACTTGAAGTAAATATCTGAAACGCTATGATTTCTCTGTTATATAATCATTGAGAAGCCACATCAGCCACTGTAATTTACGACAAGTTAGATAAGTAATTAAAGATAATTGAGGGATCCATTGTAGAACTTGGAAACCCATTCAGGGAATATTCGTTCACATTTTTGTTGAACGCAGTTGGTTTTTACCATCCTGTATTAAAACATTTCCTTTTATCAATAGTGCAATTTATAAACAATGTTTTGTGAGTAGAATAAAATTTCCAATGGTAAACTTAACTGCTTTTTCGACGTTATTTTACCAGCTAACTAAGAAATAGGAAAGCCTTGAACCCCTTCCACTAAATTTAGTTAGTATTAAGATTCTTTTACAGGGAGTGCAGTGGAGCTGACGCTGAGATCATTAAGTATTTGATTATATCATCGCTAGCCTCACTGAACTCTTCTGAATTCTACATGTCATGTATGGTCTGGCGTCTCCTTACCAGCAACAGGTCCCAGGTTCAGACTAGTCAATTCCCTAAAAAACATGTTCAGAGCGTCGTTGTGCGAAAGTGGTAGGGAGACACGATATAGAACAATCAGACACCACCATGAATGTTTAGAACTACTAAATGAAACATTAATCACAATTATCTGATTTAGTCCGATAAAATTATTGATAAAACAAATGACAAAAATGTCAACATTAACATAACAATGCCTTGGCGCATCTGAAAGAGGGGCCAGGGGGAAAGGTGCTAATAATCACGCATTTGAATTAATTAGAATCGCGAACAGTTTAAAGTTGAAAGCACAATTTTCAATGGCGACAAGAAAAAGGCGTCAGAGTGAATCTTGAAGCAACTGAAATACTATAAAATGATTTTATTGTCCCTACACACAGTTTTGTGATTGTGACTCGATCTCATCATAGCATTTGCAAGTGGAGGCTGATGTGGCTCCAAAATCCATCTTCGGCAGAACCAATGACCTTCGCCAGCGGCTAAGTGCGTGTCAGCTCGAAATTTTTCGAAGCCCGCAATACATCGGTTGAGGCGCCGCGGTAGGCCAGAGGAGACGACATAAAAAAAAGTCTCTGAGTACTATGGGACTTTACATCTGAGGTCATCAGTCCCCTAGAACTTAAAACTACTTAAACCTAACTAACCTAAGGACAACACACACATCCATGTCCGAGGCAGGATTTGAACCTGCGACCGTAGCGGTCGCTCGGTACCAGACAGTAGCGCCTAGAACCGCTCGGCCACAGAGTCCAGCGACACAACATTGGCTCTATGTGTAGTAGTCTGGCAAAAGTGAGTCTTCTCTCTTCACTTCCATCTTGTAAAATGTTTTCGCCAGAAGTTTGCCTCAAAGAAGATCCTATGAGCGTTTTTTCAGAACAAATCTGGACGTCCCAGCTTGTCACTGAAAAAGCATGTCCAATGACCAGTGGGATATTGACTCTCGCCTCGCTCTCGGCAGACCTTCTGCGAATTGG
This sequence comes from Schistocerca gregaria, assembly GCF_023897955.1. Taxonomy (NCBI): domain Eukaryota; kingdom Metazoa; phylum Arthropoda; class Insecta; order Orthoptera; family Acrididae; genus Schistocerca; species Schistocerca gregaria. The sequence goes on along the minus strand of NC_064922.1, from coordinate 303,403,360 downwards.
CTCCAGTGTGGCGGCTGACTCTGCTGTCCCTGGCGGATCACATGCTTCTTCCGTTGCTCAGATTGCTTTCAACATTCTCTCACTTCTACAAGGCATGCAAACCCGAATCAAAAGTAAAAGGAGAGAGTTAGGTTGCATTAGTCAGTTACTGACCACCACTAGTACTGCTATTTATCACATTTCTTGACACAAATGTAATATCATCATCAAACGGGTCTTTCAATAAGAATCTGCATTCGTTACGTGACTACTATCAGAAAGACGATTGTGTAACGAAGAACAAAATAAGGAGGATCTGAGAAGCAGACGAGTATAAATGTTCCCACTAAAATAAGTCTACTAGAATCAAGTTACACTTTAACTTGAGGAAGAACTTCCTGAGAATGTTCCTTTCGAACATAACATTGTATGGTAGTCTTTAACGGGCTGCATATATTACGAATCTGTACCCAACACTAAGTCCGATGTGATTGGAAAAAAGCGCAGGTGACTCCTGTATATAAGATGGCTAAAACAATGGACCCGCAAAATTACAGACCAATATCCCTGACGTTGGTTTGCTGCAGAATTCTTTAACCAATTCTCTGTTCGAATATAATGAATTTCCCTGAGACGGAAAACTTCCTGTCTACAAATCAGAAACCATCACTCGTGTGAAATTCAGCTTGCCCGTTCCTTGCCCAGTATCCTGTGAGCCATTGATGAAGAGCAACAGACAGATCGCATATTCCTAGATTTCCGGAGAGGGACTGACACGGTTCTCCATTGCAGGCTGTTAATAAAGGGCACACGGAATAGGTTCCAAGATACGTGAGTGGCTCGAACACTTCTTACGTAATGGAATCCAGTATGCTGTCCTCGACGGCGAGTGTTCACCAGAGACAAGGGTATCGCCAAGAGGGCCCCAGGTAACTGTGATATGACAGCTCGTATCCTCTTCATGCATCAGTGATCTGTCGGACAGCGAGAGTAGCAATTTGGTTCAAATGGCTCTAAGCACTATGGGACTTAACATCTGAGGTCATCAGTCTCCTAGACTTAGAACTGCTTAAACCTAACTAACCTAAGGACATCACACATATCCATGCCCAAGGCAGGATTCGAACCTGCGACCGTAGCAGTCTCGCGGTTCCGGACTGAAGCGCCTATAACCGCACAGCCACCGCGGCCGGCAGTAGCAGTCTGATGTTGTTTGCTGATGACAGCGGTGCACAGAAAGACGTTGTCGTTGAGTGACTGCTTGACACAGTCACGTCGATCAAATATATAGACGTAACATTGCAAAGCGATATAAAATGGAACTAGAATGTAAGGAAGGTAGTATGGAAGACGAATGGTCGATTTCGGTTAATTGGGAGAACTTTAGGAAAATGTGGTTCATCTGTAGAGGACAGCACGTATAGAATACTGGAGCGATCCATTCTTGAGTACTGCTCAAGTGTTTGGGATCCCCACCAGTCCGATTAAAAGAACACATCGAAGCAATTCAGAGGTGCACTGTTAGATTTGTTACCGGTAAATTCAATCAACACACGATTAATACGGAAATACTTCATGAGCTAAAATGGGACTCTCTGGATGGCGTTCTTTCCGCGAAACAGTATTGAGAAAATTGAGAGAACCGGTATTTAAATTTACCTGTGCAACTGTTCTGTTGTTACCAACGTACACTCCGCGTAAGACAACGAAGATCAGAGAAAAGAAATTAGGACTCATACGGAAGCATATAGAAGATAATTTCCCCTTCGCTCTATCTGCGAGTGGAACAGGAAATAAGATGAATAACAGTGATACAAAATACCCTCCGCCATGTATCATGTGGTGCCTGCGGAGTCGGTATGTCGTTGTAGACGTAGAACAGGAAACTATATTAACAGATGTGTTTCAAATAAGGTGTTGAAGAAAGACGCAGAAACTGAAGATAAGAAATAGGTCCTAAGAAGATTTTCTGGATGGAAAGAATGGGAAGTAAACACTGACTAGAAAACCTTATAGCCCCATGGGATATGTTGTATGATATCCGGAAACAACTTCCATAATACTTTAGGAGACTCAAAAGGACGAAAATGTGTGGTAGAGGACAGAGATAGGAATATATTCACCCAATACTCGTGAAAGTTGGTTGCAAGTGCACCTCTGAGATGTACAGCCTGGCATGGGAGAGGAAGCCGACTCCCAAAAGAAGCCTTCAGATTATCTGCTTAAGATGAAAAGAAAAAGAAGGATGGTAAAATTTTAGGAATTTTTGGTTATAAGACAGTCGCTGCACCTCTCTTTGGATGTATGCCTAGTCTCATGAAAGTGAACTTTCCTTTGTTCCACTTACCTTCGCCAGAAATGAAGCGGTAATCATAGCAGTGGATAGAAGCTGGTGGCCCTGAACTAAAAAAGGCGAAGTCAGTTTTATCTGCCACGAAAGCTGTAGAAAGTACTACCTGAGCGTCATTGTTGCATCCGCAGTGTGTGGCCTAATATTATCATAAAGGACGGTGTTCGATAGCAACATTCCTGTCCGCTTGTTCTGAGTTGATCTCTGATGACGATTTTTTTCGAATCGTGTCACCCACTCGGTGAACAAGATCATCGGCTCACACTCACCTTCATCATGAGCGTCTGTACCTCCTGCATGACGAACCTGGGCATCTCCTGTGTCCAAGTTCCTGCACCATTGTCGGCCGCCGTGGCCGAGCGGTTCTAGGCGCTTCAGTCCGGAACCACGCGACTGCTACGGTCGCAGTTTCGAATCCTGCTTTTGGCATGGATGTGTGTGATGTCCTTAGTTAGTTTTAGGTAGTTCTAAGTGTTGGGGACTGATGATGTTAAGTCCCGTAGTGCTCTGAGCCATTTGAACCATTTTTTTCTTTTTTCCTGTGGCATTGCCGCACTTCGGTGTCACGCATGACACCTGTGTTATGTGGGCTACATGAACTCAGGCGGAACCCCTCTGCATCCTCTGCATGAAGAAGACAAATGGCTGCACACATATCACACTTAGTTGAAGCGTCTGTTGTTCTATGTCTCTTTACGTGTTCACTGTGCACTCGGAACTGAAAGTGCGGCGTGGCGTGATAGACTGGCGTACTAGAAACACTGCTCAGCTCATATGTGCAAAGCTTCTTTGAATTTTCACCGTGTTTTAATTTCATAACCGATCGGGCATCTTCCTTTTTTTTAAAAAAATGCATTTTCGATATGAAATTTAGAAAAAAACGAAAACGTTTTTCATGTGAGACGAAGAAAGTTTCATGTTGCTCTCCTTTCATAGTGCGGACAGTATCAGTTTTAGTTCACATGGTTCAAAATGGCTCTGAGCACTATGGGACTCAACTGCTGTGGTCATTAGTCCCCTAGAACTTAGAACTACTTAAACCTAACTAACCTAAGGACACCACACACATCCATGCCCGAGGCAGGATTCGAACCTGCGACCGTAGCAGTCGCACGGTTCCGGACTGCGCGCCTAGAACCGCAAGACCACCGCGGCCGGCTTAGTTCACATGTCATTTCATTTACAGAGTGTTACGGATTCCATCGCACAAGAGAAAACGTCAGTTCCATAGACAGTAGAAAATCGTCAATTTCAGTTTTCTACAAATTTACGTGAATGATCTCTTATGATGTTACCAGTTTCAGTTGAACTGTCATAATTTCAAAGATAAAAATTAAAATATTAGCTGACAAAGAATCGATGTAAATTACTTTAAAAAATCAGGAACAAACAACATCCACCGCCATAAATCGTATGGCTTAAATATTGATTTGCATTAAAGTAAGAGGAAAAGTTTAAAGTTATGTTTAAATTAAATTTTATGTTCGATACAACCGAATATTGTTTCATGACGTTCGGGAAGATTGAGACAGATGTTATATTTGATATCTACTGTTTCTGTGTGCCACCTGTAGCGTATGTTTGCATAACGTATGATAGACTTCAGCTCATCGTTTACAGGTCGTGTGATAAAATAGTACCACTTTCCTGTACAAGGCATTGTAGCTGTCGCAAATCTCTTGATCGTTGGTTAACTTTTCTGTTGAACGCAGATTTAGCTGTTGTTTAATGACCTACACAATAACGTCACAAGATACTGCCCCAGCGTTCCTCTTACACACTCATTGGACAACCAACTTCTCAGGTTTCCTCGTTCTCGTGCATTTCGGCGGGTTTACAACATACTACTCTGAAAATTGCATTAACGTATTTGGAACTATTCCAGTGCACAATGACCAATTTATCATTATATCTGTAAACGCGTGTGACACACATGCTGCGTCTGTCGGTTCTTGGTGATACAAATATTTGTTTTTTGGGGAGAGATCGGGAACATTTGCGCACTCACTCTCTTGCAGAGCTACTTGAACGAGAAACAGCGGCTCCAGATTGGAAAATCAGGCATTAATGGTCGGAGAATAGTATGCTAACCGCATGTCCCATGTATACTGACTGACAAGTGTCCCATGTGCTCCATGAGAGATCGGTATATATAGGGCAGACATGCAGGAACTGTAAAACAAGACACTCAGGACATCTCAGATCTCTAAAAAGTAACAGGTCGCATTGCACATTTTCTGACCACCTAGTAGGTCACAACCAACATCCAACTAAATGATGAATAGATTTAAAAATACTAAAATTCAGCCACAGACTATATCATAAACTAAAAATTTAAGAAAACTTCCACGCTCGTACAGTAGGCCTTAGAAGAAAGGAAAACAGATCATAAATGAATATATCACGCTACGTTAAGGTACACTATTTAGCACATTAAAGGAACTTACAGAAAAGATGAAAAAAAACCAGCTAAAAGCACGCACACACACACACACACACACACACACACACACACACACACACACACACACGCATGGGAAGAAAGGGAGAGAGAGAGAGAGACAGAGAGAGAGAGAGAGAGAGAGAGAGAGAGAGCGAAAGAGAGTAGTCAAAATTCAAACTAGGCGCCAAACTCATTTGCGACAAAGCGGACAACAAGAGACCCCACATACAATAGTAATGTTTACAGGGCGTTTTGGCAAAGTGAAAAGCGTTATTTACAAGAAAAATTGTCCAAAATACACGTAACATGTGTGTCTTTTTCTCAGCGAATAATGAGAGCGCAAATAAAGAAAAAGTTACCAAAGTAAAATATCTCGACACAATGAAATTACGTTTAGATACAATGTGGTGTATTAATTCACCAACCAAATTCACATTAACATCATTTAGTTGCAGGTGACAAGCTACCGGTGCACGATAATGTGCAGTTGGTCCTGCCGAACTTTATAAGGTAAAAAAATGACAACAACAAACAAAAACTGTCTTTAGGTTACAATATTTGAAAAAAGAAAAACCACTGACAATGGCAATAGGATGCTGAAACATATTTTTCATATGATCCAACCATGTTTCAACAAATTTGGCGCAAACTAATTATATCGAATAATTTTATCTGAAACTCGGCAAACGCAAGAGATGCAAGAGCAGCAAATCCGAATGATGAGTAAGAGCTATTCTCCCTCAAAACTAGTATTGAAAAGAAACTGAAATTATTCAGAAAAGAGACGGCTCTCATTTTATCCTTCTGTCACATTCCTTGACCTCTGGAATTCTAAACCATTTTTAAAAATGTCGCTGCTAGTAATGCTCTACTTACGTAACGCTATATGTCAGTACGTTCTGTCTTCAAACGTATTTCTGTTGACGCAAAAACTTTTTTTCCCATTTCAAGTATCCTTTGTTAATATCTCTGTTGCCAGATACGGTAATATGTAAAACAATTTTCTTTAATAAAACAACTTTTGGTGGTAGGTTGTTTGTGCTGCTCTGTTTACTACCATGACCGCACACTACAAAAAAATGGTTCAAATGGCCCTGAGCACTATGGGACTTAACTTCTGGGGCCATCAGTCCCCTAGAACTTAGAACTACTTAAACCCAGCTAACCTAAGTACATCACACACATCCATGCCCGAGGCAGGATTCGAACCTGCGACCGTAGCGGTCACGCGGTTCCAGACTGCAGCGCCTATAACTCCTCGGCCACCCAGGCCGGCATGCACACTACACTTTGACTCCATAAACAGTACGTAATTATGAACCTAATAAACCCATGTGCTACTCTGGCATAAGACCAGTTACATTGCTTTTAAATAAAGGAAAAAAAGTGTTAACTGAGGTAGCACCTTGACTGAACAGACATAGTTTAGCAAGAGGGCCTGATCGTGAGCGAACCTGCGCACAATTCCTTTCACTGTTGTGTCTACAGTCAAAAACTAATATTTGACTTCGTTATACAGTTTCAATTATAACTGATGGTAATATTAAGTTACTGATGGTTTGCGACTTCTGTTATGTTTGTGCTATACACTGTCGCATCTATGGATTCCAGTAATGTCGTCACCGGTGTACCGCACATGCAGCATAGACAGTTAACGGATGTGCCAGTTCAAATATCTGTTAAATAAAACTCAGGGACAAATATCACCATCATTTCGAAACTCAATTTAAATATCACAGCTTAACGGGACGTGGCTTTGTACATCACTATTTCCAAGTCGTGGATGACACAACACACAAACAGAAATAAACAGAATACATTTTAAAATGAACAAAAATTAAAGCACTTATAATTACAGAACTGCGATTAGTGCTCTGTCTCAATGCGGACTCTTACTTTTGCAGAAGTTGTCTGTACCCATCAGAGGATTCCGAAATTCAGTAATAATCTGTCAACACTAGCGACTTACCTTAGATAGTTTCTACTGAATCTTTTTCACAACATATAAATATAGATTCTCTCACGGCTATTGAAAGAGTTTGCTAAGGTTTCATTTTTAACCGTAGAAAGTTGCAGTTAAATTTAAAAAAGGAATTTAAACGGCACTGATACTTTCCACATTTCGCTAATGTTGAAGAAAAGTTAATTTTAAGACACTAACAGGGGGTGTCTTTGATGTACAGATTCGTGCAATTCCACAAACCGTAATATACTTTTACTGGGTAAAGTTGACGGACGACAAATGGACCATACCTGATATCCTGCAAGTAACTGAAATGCATACCATTGCTTCAGTTTCGATATGGAATTTACAATTTACATAAAATTACTAACAAATATGGTTGAATTACATGTGGGTTCATAACACTCATAGAAGGATCTGAAGTTTTGAAATTTGCACAGCAGTACCTATGTGGCGATAAGGGATTCTGGCTTAAAGTAACACAAAGAATGAGCCTCGTTCTCGACCAGTCTTCAACTAGCAGCTCGATATTGCTAATTTATTAGACAAAACGAAAGTTAAATTTACAAATGAAAGTGGAGAACGTATGTAGTGTCATAAAAACCGACAATAAATAATAAATGAGACCACATCTGTTTTTCTTCATTAGTCTAAGGACCCTGGGAGAAATGGAAAGGTACATAACAGAACAGATTATTTACGATTCTCTTTTAACCTACAGATATGTCGTCTTCTCAGAACAACAAAAAATGGATAGTAAACAGCGGAAGGTCTAACCCTTTGCAGAAAGACCTCGTATACCTACTCAACAGCATGAAGTTTTGTTCACTACACTTCCAGTCAAATCAGTGAATATGTAACGTAGGAAATTTTAATGGAATGCAGTACTTAACGTACCAAATAAGCGTCGGTCGAGATGGCAGAGCGGTTCTAGGCGTTACAGTTTGAAACCGCGCGACCGATGCGGTCGTAGGTTCGAATCCTGCCTCGGGCATGGATGTGTCATGTCCTTAGGTTAGTTAGGTTTAAGTAGTTCTAAGTTCTAGGGTACTGATGACCACAGAAGTTAAGTCCCATAGCGCTCAGAGCCATTTGAACCATTTGAACCAAATAAGCCACCACAACTGTAGCTGAAAGGCAAACCACATATACGTGACAATAAATCGTCCAAGCAAGAAAAGTCTTTCCCAACATACAGGAAACATATTCCACTTTTTTTGTTACATCGAAGACACAAATGGCAAGAATCTTTAACATATTCGCTTTCGAAGCAAAAGTAGTTACATTTATAAAAACATTCGTGTATTGGAAAGTCGAAAAACATGTAAGAACGAGAGAATCATTATTACATTCGTTACAAAATGGTTACCTGTCAAGGGAAGTATCTGTCATAATAAGAGCACACGACAGTAGAACAATAACAATATGAGTTTCTCATGCATGGAATATGCTTTTATATTCTATTGATTTCAGCGGTATAAGCTGCGATTATACACACATTCTAACGTATTTCTTCGTGAATAAGTTGTAGCTTATGGCAATGAATCAATGAAATTCAGCTCTTTTCACATTTATTTCAAGATCATTCATGTCTCTGTCGATAATTCGCTAATGCTTGGAACGCAATAAAGTAATGACTATTTGTTAATGAAACGAAAAAATAATTAAAAACGAAAATTAGTCTTACTGCTGCTTTCTTGGAGCTATTGGCGCTAGTGTCGTTCCAACTGTCAGATGGTATAAATTTTTACAACCGTGAACGTCGCGACTGTATATGTTGTATATATTTATTCCCTAGGTTTCGGTTATCCTTTGTTTTGCATTCATACAACAGTTACAGTAACGTAATGTGCATATGCTTGATTTAATTCTAATATTGAACGACAACGTTGAGCCATTCAGCAACCAACCTTTCGGGGCTACAGATTCCTCACATCAGACTTCATAGAACCTATCCAAGAATAGCCTCGAAAAGTTTGCTCGATGATTTCATACTCACCAGCACTGTATAGGTATGTTTCTGCTTTCAAAAAGAATGTAGAAGTTATGTTTCATAGTCAGAAAAGTAAATGACAGTTGGGGGTTACGCATCTGGTGGAGTACGACAACCAGTTAACTGAAAACATTCCGGTTCTTAAAGTGAAAGGTGTTTACACAATTGAGCTGTTAATCAACTGTTTTTGAACTAACACTCCATCTGGGACTACAAAGAGATATTGTTTAAACAAACATGCGCCCATTTTCACTCTAAAACTAACAGCAGCATTGTGACAATCTGGAAGCGTAATAATGAATTAAGGTGTGGTATAGGACGTACAATGCAGAAACTTATAATAACGCTAGAGCAGCGATTGATCTGACAGCTCTTGGCAGAATCAAAATTAATTAAGCTAGTATAGATGCAGGAAAAATCTACCAGTGTGTTAAAAGTCGGAAAGTCTCTGCACCTGGTCCTTCTGTTTGTAAATCAATTTAATATTGGAAAAATAAAACAGAGACCGTTATTGACTCTCAGCATCATATCATTCTATCCCTTGACGAATTAACACAGAATAAGTGTCCTCGTTTGGTTTGTATCGTAAAATATTCTTAAAACATTATACGCTAACGTCCTTTTGTTTGTCACGTAGAGAGGACAAATACTACATGTCTTTTACACTTGAATGTTAATTTTGTTTTTAGCCAAATATGTTTCATCTGTTGGACCAGACATTTTTTACCTACTCACATTAGTCATCATTAGTGGCTTTTTTGTTTCCTATTCTTTTCGTGTGTATATTGGTTCATGTTTAGGTGCCAGATGAATGACACAGGAAACGGTCAGGAGAGACAAAAAACAACTGATGTGACCAATATGCGTATCTGAAACATATCTGCTTAAAAACAAACATTCAGCTGCAGAAAACGAATAATATTTGTTCCTTTCTACATAACAAATACTATTGAAGTAGTAACTAATGAAGAACGACTGCAAATGTTAAGAGCACCCACGTATATTGCGAAAAAAATCATATCATTCCACGTGCAACAATAAATCGACGCTCGTGGCTTACTTAATGATTGTCCGTTACCGATTTGGGAAAACAAGCTTGCTGACACGTCATTTATGCTGTTTGGTAACTCAGTGTTGTGAAAGTGGTAGCATACGTTACTGTAGCTGTAATCCACCCAAAATTACTATACGTAACAGTAAATCGTTCGCAGCTACTTAGCATACCATCCAATCGCAAAACTATAAGGAATAACATACTGCAACAGTTATAAGTTTAACATTCAAATTCGAGTCGTAGATTAATGATAACAATTTTATCAACTAGATGGAAGTCGTGGTTCTACTGCAGAGGAGTAGCCGGTGTTTGTCATCCGGCTTGACCCTCTTCCTTCACTGTGCTACAGACCTCGATGTCGTTCTCGCAAACAATTCTGCCAGCACTTCCTCCTGTCTGTCATCGCCATCAACAACGAAAATTCGATACTCAACAACAAAATCGCTTATCAGTCACTTACGCTAAACACTTGACACAAAACACATTTGTTGAAAGAAAGGGGACGATGTACGAGACGAAAGAGAATATTTTCAAATACGCGGTCAGTTAGTCTCTCATACACTACGAATGTTTTTGGACAGCGCCCGCCTTTAGCAAAACACAGTTTTGTTTTTTAATCCAAACATGTTTCACTGCAGTTGCAGCAACTTCAGTGGACTTTTATTTCTCATCTGTTAAAGATAAGGAATGTTCTTTACTTTTTGTATACATGTAACTATTGATTTTTAAAATCGTAATTACAGATATTTTAAAAACACCTAAATTATTAATTCATACTTTTTTACCACATGGTGTGGTTTTTCTGATGTGTTGTGTTTCTACAGTGACTGTTTTGTTCCACAGTTTGTCATCTGCAATCACTTGCACCTTAAAGTAGATTAATTGTTTAAGCCAAAACTACGATTTGAAATTGTTATTTCTATGCCTGAAATTAATTAATTCTGTGTGTGTGCGTGTGTGTGTGTGTGTCTATTTACATAATGTTTCACTTATGTTTTCTTTTTCCCCATCTTCATCACGGTCAAACACTATATATTGAGTTGCCACTGTCACTGTTACTGTTTCACTGTTTACTAGCTGTAAAAACGAAACATGGCGGACAGCGGAACAGTTGAAATTGTAAAAACATGATGTACAACAGTGGAACAGTTGAAGGTGTTCCTGGCGGTTGTTCTGAATCTTTCAAAGGTGTCTGTGAATTTTGTGTGTGTGTGTGTGTGTGTGTGTGTGTGTGGTATGTGAAAAGAGAGAGGGGGGGTGGGTAGAGAGAGAGAGAGAGAGAGAGAGAGAGAGTGACAGTTGGTTTTTCGATTTTTGTGTGTGGTGTTTGGGGGGAGGGGGGTGAGAGCTCTATCGGTTGATCTTGTCTAATAATTCTTTGGGGGCAGAAAACCTCTCATAAACCTCTCATACATTCTCTCTCAGCGAACAATACTTCATGACATTGTTTTTATTGTGCAATGCTAGCAATTTTATTGCGCTTGTGAACAACTGAACGAGATATAGCAGCTGTCTTGGCATCTTATCGCCACTGTGAAAGGAATAATTTGGCGCGTCACGTCGGTGAGACGCTGGCCTGATACGCGTGCGCAGGAAGGGTAGAAGCCGCTTTATCATTAGATTCGGTCTCGGACGGATAGTGAGTGATCATCACAACGGGCGCTCCATCTCCGGAGTCGTGATAGCGTGTCAGGAGCGTACCGTCAGCTTCTCGTCTGGGGAGTAGTCGTCACTGCTGGAGCCAACTGCCAGGGGAACAACATGTTGACATTGACGTCACCGTCTACTGTCATTTACGAGTGTCACTTTTTAAGTTTTTGCGAAAAGCGTGGAACAGAAAAAGCTTTGGTACTAATCGTTTCTCAAAATATTTGTCTTTAAGATAAACACATTTTTACATCTACATCTACATGGTTAATCTGCAATTCACACTGAAGTGCCTGTCAGAGGTTTCGTCGAACCATTTTCATACTACTAATTTACTATTCCACTCTCGAATGCCGCGTGGAGAAAAGGAACACCTAAATCTTTCCGTTCGAGCTCTGATTTCTATTATTTTATTATGATGGAAATGAGCGTGTGGTGTCATTGGCCGGGAGGTTCGGCCGCCTTGGTGCAGGTCTTATTACATTCGACGCCCCATTGGGCGACCTGCGCGCTGGATGGGGATGAAGTGATGATGAAGACAGCACAACAACAAGTCCCTGAGAGGAGAAAATCCCCAACCGAGCCGGGAAACGAACCCGGGCCCCATAGGACGGCAGTCCGCCACGCTGACCGTTCAGCTACCGGGGAGGGCGTTTTATTACGATGATCATTTCTACCTACGTAGGTGGGTCTCAAAAAAACATTTTCGCATTCTGAGGAGAAAGTTGGTGAATGCAATTTCGTAAATAGATCTCGCCGCAAAGAAAACCGCCTTTGTAGCAGTGACTGCCACCTCAACTCGGGTATCATATCAGAGACACTCTCACACCTATTGCGCGACAACACGAAACGAGCTACCGTTCTTTGTACTTTTTAGATGTCCTCCGTCAATCCTACCTGGTAAGGATCGCATACCACGCAGCAGTATTCCAGCAGAGGACGGACAAGTGTAATGTAGTCTGTCTCTTTAGTGGGTTTACTGCATCTTCTAAGTGATCTGCCAACAAAGCGCAGTCTTAATTTCCCCTTCCCCACAATATTATCTATGTCTTCTTTCCAATTTAAGTTACTCGTAATTGTAAATCCTAGGTATTTAGAAAAATTGGCAGCCCTTAGATTTGTACAATTAATCGCATACCCAAAATATATCGGATTTCTTTTTGTACCAATGTGGATGACCTCGCACTTTACTTTGTTTAGTACCAATTGCCACTTTTCGAACCATACAGAAATTCTCTCCAGATAATTTTGTCATGGGAATTGATCGTCTGATGATTTTATTTGATGGTAAATTATAGCGTCATCTGCAAACAATCTAAGGGGGCTGCTCAGATTACCATCTACATCATTTGTGTTAATCAGGAACAGCAGAGAGCCTATGATTCTACCTTGCGGAATGCCAGATATCACTTCTGTTCTACTCGATGATTTAACGTCTATCACTACGAACTGTGACCTCTCTGAGAGGAAATAACGAATTCAGTCACAACACTAAGACGATACTCCATTGCACGCAATTTGCTTAATAGTCGCTTGTGAGGAACGGTATCAAAAGCCTTCTGGAAATCAAGGAATATGGAATCGATCTGAGGTCCTTTGTCGATAACACTCATTACTTCATGGAAATGAAGAGCCAGCTGTGCTGCACAAGAACGATATTTTCGGAATCCGTGTTGGCTATTTATCAATAAGTCATTTTCTCCAAGGTGATTCATAACGTTCGAATACAGTATATGCACCAAAATACTATTGCAAATTGAGGTCAGTGATATGGGTCTGTAATTCAATGGGTTACTCCTATTTCCTTTCTTGAATGTTGGTGTGACCTGTGCTATTTTCCAGTATTTAGGAACAGACCTTTCGTAAAGTGAGCGGTACTATATGATTGGTAAGAAAGCCGCTATTGTGTCTGAAATACTCTGAAAGGCACCTGATTGGTATACCATCTGGACAGGAAGACGTGCCTTTCTTAAGTGATTTGAGTTGTTTCGCAACACCTAAGATATCTACATTTATATCACTGATGCTAACAGCTGTTCTGGTTTCGAATTCTGGAGTATTTACTTCGTCTTCTTTCGTGAAGAAATTACGGAAAACTGTATTTAGTAACTCCACTTTTTTTGGCACCATCATCGGTACCATTTCCATCGCTATCGCGCAGTGACGGTATTGACTGTTCCTTGCCACTGGTGTACTTTACATACGACCAGAATCTCTTTTTACACACGTGGTTCTGGAAATAGATGTAATCCACATCCCCGATTCTGCCCTACATGAAGTGTTTAAGGAATCGTTTTAAGGGAAGTTAGTTTCAGTCGTGTCTCAGTTTTTATGACGCTACATTCCCTGAAGCACATGTCACAAAACGATATAGTTTTGTAATTCTGCTGATAGATCGAGTGATATATGAGAAAACTGTCAGATTTTTCTTTTTTTGTCTATTTTGCGTGGGCCTATACCAGCGCCAAAATGTTTCGAAAAGGTTTGAAATTATGTGTAATGTTTGCTGGATGTCGCAAAGTGCTTTCAGTCTCAAATATTGTGTGCATATGATCTGCTTGATTTGTGCGCCTTGAATTATGCTGCCACAAGACATAAACAGTTTATATCTTTAATACCTGATTTATTGTGTCATACCTAAGACTTCTGTAAATTAGACGAATATGAGCACTGAGACATTAACAGAACAAAGCAATATGTAGGTGTCGACGCTTTAACATTTGCCGAAAACCGGGTTTCGATATGTATAACTATTCACGAAAGAGAAAAGTGGTGTTACGTCTTACATGACTCCCGCTATACAGGGTGTAAATTTTAAGTTGACAAACCAGAATAACTCGAAAAAAAGCTTCACACGAAAAAATGTGTAGAATCCAAAGTTGATTATTTTCAAGGGGAACATCTGCTGGTGCTAAAATTAGCCCGCCACCCCAGACGTCTGGGGTTGGGGCGGGAGGCAACTTTAAAATTTCAAATGGGAACCCCAATTTGTTATTGCAGAATCAGATTCTACATAAAAAACTACGTACATTTTCTCTTAAACATTTGTTTTGATTCTTGATAGTTGACTCTTTGCTTGGAAAATGGTTACAGGTAAATAAAAAATAGGATGTTTTGTTAGTTAGTTAGCTAGTCAGATACTTAAAAGTTGAGTGGTCTCATGAACAAGAAACAAACAAGACTTATCCGAATCTGCGGAAAAAATTAATACAGTATTTGGGTCAGCATTTATAAAACTAATTCCTTTCTCTCAAACCCCACCCTATAGGGAGAGAGGGAGAGTTTTAGTTTTAGCGAATCAAAATTTGCGAAGTAAATAAGTATATTTTATTTATCTGTAACCATTTTACACGCAAAAACGAGAGCATTGATTTTCTTGAATTACAGCGCCAACTACCAACAATCAAAACAAATGTTTAACACAAAATGTACATAGCGGGCCAACCATAGCGCCATTTGATTTCCCCCTTAAAACTAGACAAGTTTCGTTCTTTGTAGTTTTTTCGTTTGACGCTTACTTCGTGAGATATTTGGCCCGGTCACGATCAACGGACCACCCTGTATAATGTGTTTACGGCTACAGGTCGTGTCGCAGGAACGAAGACAAATGGAAAATTGGGTCTGGCCGTGTGTTGTGCAAGACAGGCAAAGCGGTTAAGGCGACCGTTCGCGTAAAGTGGAAAATCCACGTTCGAGTCCCGGTCGGGCCCAAATTTTCACTGTCCTCAGCCCCTTACACAGCTAATGTTTGTTCGTATTTGGAATTTCGAATAAATTTCATGAAATCAGTAGATTAAAACTTGCTACTGAGAGTGTATTCAGCATAATAGAAACTTAAATCTGAATCATAGTTTATAAAATATTAATAAATGAGTATTAGAAATATGGTGTGCTGGATCTTGTTGTGGTAACCAATCACATTATTCGCCGATTAAACTGGTGCAATTTGTTACTACATTGTTAGTTACTGTACCATATGCTGACTGTCTCTCACACCATTCCTTAGGTCATGCCTCATCTACTGCAACCTCAGCAACACTGCAGCGTGAATCGTAGGATGGAATCTTACGTCTCCAAAGCCAGGAACCGCACAATAGATGAATATCCCTGACGGATCTGTCACTGAGCTCTTGTGACCAACCCATTCTGTTGTTGCTGCTTCTATATTGATGATACAATATTCCGCGCCAATTTTTACACTGACCTGTCCGCCTATCGTGAAATCTAGCGGTCAATTTGGCATTTCATAGGGGTGTCCGGATGCTTTTGATGAGATGGTGTATGCATGCCTTGGAACTACGTATGATCAATTTCCCTGAGTTGTAAAAATCGAATGCTCTCTGACGCTCTCGGTTCCTCTGTGAATCGACATCGTTACGCGACGCTGGCGTCATGAGAATATAAGGGTCACAAGGGGAGGGGGGGGGAGGGCGGGGTGGAGGGGGGGGGGGAGGTGCTACTACTAAGAAGGTGTCTCCGATACAGTTGTTTATGAAAGTGTTCCTGCAGCAAAGGACATTCTCCACACCCTGGAATGGATAATAAAGTGAATCCCAACCTCTGGGGCATGAGGTGCGCAATGCAGCAGTGTTGCCAACTGCAGGAATTGGTGAGGGCAGCACATAGCACAATAGCAAGGACAACGATAGCGAGAAAATGAGAAGTATGTCTGGTGTGTGTGGTGTGGTACAGAGAGAGAGACCAATCGTCACCTGCCGCGTTTAGCTACCTGCTTTTACATCTCCCACGCAGACAGTTTGGCTGGAGTTGGTAACAGCTGGAGCGACTATTGGGAGAGCGGGGAGAGGTGGGAGAGGGGAAATGCTGTGGTGGGGGCGGAGCGACGGCAGAGACGGTATCAGGCCGTGACAAGCGGCTGACGAGGCGCGCCTCGAATTACATTCTGATGGCGGTGTCGCAGGGCTGCCAACACATGCTGGCGATAAGGCTGACAGCGAGTCGTGCGGCGATACTGGCTCCCAGCTCTGTCTTCCTGTGAGGGGGAAATAAAAAAAGGCGGCCGCGTAACTGCGGTGATGCCACCCAAAGGCAACGCTGCGGGCTTTTCTATCTGTGCCACGCGGCGCTCTCTGCGCCTGCGAGAGAGGAAAGAGAGAGCAAAATGAAAACCGATCATTTAAGGGAGAGGAAATGCACGCGACTGCTCGGCTGCACGAACGAAAGTTGTGAGCATATCTTCTCAGTAAGACGTGTTCCCGAATACAGCACATCAGAAAAGTCGTCAACAAATTACTTCTGTGCATGCGAATCACCTTCTGATATGTGAAATGCGTCATTTGGTTTTCAGGAACGACCTACACTACTGGCCATTAAAATTGCCACACCACGAAGATGACGTGCTACAGACGCGAAATTTAACCGACAGGGAGAAGATGCGGTGGTATGTAAATGATTAGCTTTTCAGAGCATTCACACAAGGTTGGCGCCGGTGGCGACATCTACAACGTGGCGACACGAGGAAAGTTTCCAACCGATTTCTCATACACAAACAGCAGTTGACCGGCGTTGCCTGGTGAAACGTTTTTGTGATGCCTTGTGTAAGGAGGAGAAATGCGTACCATCACGTTTCTGACTTTGATAAAGGTCGGATTGTAGCCTATCGCGATTGCGGTTTATCGTATCGCAACATTTCAGCTCGCGTTGGTCGAGATCCAATGGCTGTTAGCAGAATAGGGAATCGGTGGGTTCAGGAGCATAATACGGAACGCCGTGCTGGATCCCAACGGCCTCGTATCACTAGCAGTCGAGATGACAGGCATCTTATTCGCATGACTGTAACGGATCTTGCAGCCACGTGTTACGACCCGTGGCTCTACCCTTCATTCGATCCCTGAGAAACCCTACATTTCAGCAGGATAATGCACGACCGCATTTCGCAGGTCCTGTACAGGCCTTTCTGGATACAGAAAATGTTCGACTGCTGCCCTGGCCAGCACATTCTCCAGACCTCTCACCAACTGAAAACGTCTGGTCAATGGTGGCCGAGAAACTGGCTCGTCACAATACGCCAGTCACTACTCTTGATGAACTGTGGTATCGTGTTGAAGCTACATGGGCAGCTGTACCTGTACACGGCATCCAAGCTCTGTTTCACTCAGTGCCTAGGCTTATCAAGGCCATTATTACGGCCAGACGTGGTTGTCCTGGGTACTGATTTCTCAGGATCTATGCACCCAAATTGCGTGAAAATGTAATCACATGTCAGTTCTAGTATAATATACTTGTCCAATGAATACGCATTTATCATCTGAATTTCTTCTTGGTGTAACAATTTTAATCGCCAGTACTGTATTTTCTTCATGAATATATGGTTACATCCAGAACGAATTTTCACTGTGCAACATATTGTGCGATGATTAGTAACTTCCTCTTGGTATTTTTCCTAGCCTTTAGTCCGTATCTTCACCGTCTCGGTAGGTTTATTATTGGATTTGGCAATGTTAGTGGTAGAGGCTGGTCGTATGCCATGCCCAGTACGACAGTACTTTCGACAACAGGCGTAGGTGTCGTAGTGAGGCAAATACTTTACACAGGTCAAGTAATACTGGATCTACCTGACTATCTTGATACATGGCTTTCAAGATTTAATGTGAGACAAAGGGAGTTGGTTTTCACATCATCGATATTCTCGGAATCCATGCTCCTTGGCACGTGGGTAGTAATTAAGTTCGAGACTACACTGTATTTATGCACATATTAATCTTAACATATGTTGCAATTTCTATCCCTCGCTCTCTCTCTCTCTCTCTCTCTCTCTCTCTCTCTCTGTCTCTCTCTCTCTCTCTCTCTCTCTCTCTCTCTCTCTCCCTCTCTGTCTCTCTATCTCCCTCTGTCTCTCTCTCTCTCTCTCTCTCTTTCACACACACACACACACACACACACACACACACACACACACACCATAGTGTAAAACGTAGCCTAATATTTGTTACAGTCGTTTGAGAAACGAGGGCTATTAGGAAAGTAAGGTCCAATCGGTCACGAAATGGAAACCACTGTAAAAATCAAAAATGTTGTATTTGCAACAGTTAGCTACACCTTCCACTACTTCTCTACATAATCGCAGCTTTGAGTAAGATATTTGTCGTAGTCTAGTACCGACTTTCTAGTACCCTCGTCATAACAAGCAGCCAGCTGCTACTGCTTTCCGCGAATTCTCTAGCCTGGTTTGCAGTTAGACGTCTGTGCCAAAATGTTGTGTCCATAGCCAGCGGTTTATGTGAGCAGAGATGAAACTCAAGGGGAGCCAATTACGGGTTGTATTCTGGATGGTCAAACAATTCCCTTGTCAAACGCATCAGGAGCATCTAAATTGCCCCTGCAAAATGCGACCGAAAATTGTCATGAAAAAGGAAATGCATGATAGTTATGTTATGTGGGCTGCTTGACACCAGGCAAAATCTCTCCCCAGAGCCCCATACTTGGCGAGTGACACTATTTATCTAGCTAACTATACGTGCTCACTGTGCGCTCAGAACAGAAAAGAGAGACGTGACGCGATCGACGGGCATACTAGAGACACTGCCCAACACATCCGAGCAAAGCCTCATCGGATTTTTACTGTGGTTTCCATTTCGCGACCGATCGGATCTTACTTTCTGAATAGCCCCTATACATTCCTGGGCAAAGGCTTGTTCGGGACTTCTACATGTATTATGGTCTTCAGCCAGGTACATCCATATTGCTCATACACGTTTTCTAATGTTAACGCGCGACCGTCCTTTAGGTAATTGGGCTTTTATTACCTCTATGAATCCAAAAGAATATTTTGTTAGTCCAACAGCCATCCATTCGTCTGGCTACATGCCTGCCGATCTACACCCCTCCACTACAGTCACTTGAGTTCTCTCCCTGTATCGTGTATTTGTTTCTTGTATCTCAAAATAATACCAATGGACCACTTATATACAAAGGGTCTCAACCTATGGAAACACGCTGAAGAGCCAAAGAAACAGCTACACCTGTCTGATATCGAGTAGGACCCCCGCGAGCACGCAGAAATGCCGTAACATTACGTGGCAGGGACTCGACTAATGTCTGAAGTAGTGCTAGTGGGAATTAATGCTATGAATCCTCCAGGGTTGTCCATAAATCCGTAAGAATGGGAGGGAGTGGAACAGCAAGTTGGAAGGCACTCCAGATATGCTCAATAATGTTCATGTCTGGGGAGTTTGGTGGCCAGCGGAAGTATTCCTGGAGCCACTCTGTAGCAGTTCTAAGCGCGTGGGGTTTCGCATTTTCATGCTGGCATTGCCCAGGTCCGTTGGAACGCACAACGGACATGAATGGATGCAGGTGATCAGACAGGATGCTTAAGTACGTGTCACTTGTCAGATTCATATCAAGACGTATCAGAGATCCCATATCGCTCCAACCGCACACGTCCCTCACCATTACAGACCCTCCACCAACTTGAACAGTCCCCTGCTGACATGCAAGGTCCATCGATTCAGGAGGTTGTCTCTATATACGTACACGTCAATCAGCTCGATAGAATTTGAGACGAGACTAGAACGACCAGGCTACATGTTTCCAGTCGCCAACAGTCAAATCTCGGTGTTGATGGGCCCAGGCGAGGCCTAAAGCCTTGTGCCATGCAGCCATTAAGGATACACGAGTGGACCTTCGGCTCGAAAAGCCCATATTGATGATGTTTCGTTGAATGGTTCGTCAGGTTCACACTTGTTGATGGCCCAGCATTGACATCTACAGCAATTTGCGGGAGGGTTGCATTTCTGCTCGTTGAACGATTCTCTTCAGTCGTCGTTGGTCTCATTCTTGGAGGATATTTTTCCGGCCGCAGCGATGTCAGAGATTTGATGATTACCGGATTTCTGATATTCACAGATCTCTCGTCAAATTTTCGTAACGGAAAACTCCCACTTCATCGCTACATCCGAGATGCTGTGTCCCATCACCCATGAGCCGACTATAACATCACATTCAGACTCGCTTAAATCTTGATAACCTGCCATTGTAGCAGCAGTAACCGATCTAATAACTACGTCAGACACTTGTTTTCTTATACGAGGGTTGGAGCTTCACCTGCGACCAGCTTTGCGAAAGAAGCGGCTACACTTTGTGAGCAACCCACCCATCATTTTGTGCGACAATCCGCTGGCGCATATAGCGCAAGCTGTGGCTGCTCTGTTCGGTCGATGGGACTGGAAAGTACTGTACTATCCACCATACTCCCCGGACTTAAGTCCTTGTGACTTTGATTCGATTCCGTAGATGAAGGAACCGCTTCGTGGCATTCGCTTCACAGCTGTTCCAGAGATTCGACAGGCAGTAGACCGCTCCATTCGCACCATCAACAGAACAGGTTCTTATAACGGTATACTACGCCTTCCACATCGCTGGCAACGGGTTCTACACAACATTGGTGACTACTTTGAAGGACAGTAACAGGAGCAACAGGTAACACTTTTGTATTGGATGTGAATAAATAGTTGCCACTATTTAAGTCTCAATATACGTACAGGAGTTGGAGACCGCAGCGCCATATTGAACCTATTTACGTATCTCTGTATTTGAATACGCATTCGAATACCAGTTTCTTTGGTGCTTCAGTGCATTTTTCGCTGTAAAAGTCTGTATTATAATTCTGTAAGTGAAATCTATTAACACACGCCAGTTGTAAACTTTCGATATGAGGGACACCAGCAACACTTAAGGTTACCAAAACAGTTTAGACCAATTTAATTCTTCGAATTTCCCTTCTAAAAAGTGGATTTATAACGTCAGACACGTCTCATAACAACTGTGATGATCCCGTGTGATACGAACACATCTTACTTCTCATAAACGTTTTAAGGTATCGAAATAACGTTACAAGCTCGTTTATTTAACTGAAAAAGGGATAAATTTTTTCATGGCTGCATAATTTGTTACCTACTGTGTAAAATGAGCGTCTAGGCGTGAACAATGGAGGTAATGACGTATTCCACATTGGTGTGCAAAACGTGAGGACGGAAGTTACTTTGGGATGATTTGTCACTGCCAAGAGCATAGCTCGATGAATCTTCTCTCGTACATAAAAAGAACTCTTTCAGTACAGTACAGTACAGAAGGGAAGTGAAAAAAAATACGAAATGAGAGGAACGGAAATGACACCTTTATTGAAAAACAATAATTAGATTGAAGTCAGAGTGTTTCATGATGTTCCCCAGGCCACTACAAAAGCCAGGACATTGGTCTTTTCTACGTTGGCTACAAGGTTGATAAAGAGTACCTGTGTTAAGGCCTTCCGTCCCTCCACCAGCGTCATTAACGTTACAAGCTCGCTAATTTAACTGAAATGGGACAAATACTTTCATGGTTGCATAGTTTGTCAGTTTCTGTGCAAAAGTAGCGTTTAGACGTGGGCAATGAAGGGCATGAGGTATTCCGCATTGGTGTGCAAAACTTATGGACGAAAGTAACTTTGGAATGATCTGTCACTGCCACGGGTGGATAGTGGTTGGTGCATGCGGACTTGCTACAACATGTCTCCAAAACACATTTTACACGTGCCCGATGGGACTGAAGTCGGGAGAACAGGCTAACCAGCCCACTCTCCGAATACCTTCTCGTTCCAGAGCTCCTCCACCTGTGCTCTTCGATGCGGTCGGACGTTCTCATCCATAAAAATAAAGGCAGGACCGAATGCACCCCTGAAAAGACGCATGGGGGCGAGGAGGCACAGTGCCACAATAACGAATGACCGGTGCGTGTCCCGTGTTCACAGATTTGGAGACCAGTACGCACACATAACGTTATGCTTCCTCGCACCGTATCACCTGGACTACAAGAACGATCATTGTCGATAATGTTCCTCTATGTATTACATGTTTCCTGCTCTCGTCATCACAAGGTAAGTCCAAAGTTCTCAAACATGATAGATCTGGTGGACCAGATGTTTAGGTGCGTCTAATGTATCCCTTAAAAAGTAAAGAGAGGAAAGAAATATATTGCTAATTCTTGTACTTAATTCTTCCGAAAGTTAAATGTTCGGAAGTGGGATACAACACAGTGATCGCAGCAACAGTATAATAAAGAAAGACATACACTGCTGGAAATTGAAATAAGAACACCGTGAATTCATTGTCCCAGGAAGGGGAAACTTTATTGACACATTCCTGGGGTCAGATACATCACATGATCACACTGACAGAACCACAGGCACATAGACACAGGCAACAGAGCATGCACAATGTCGGCACTAGTACAGTGTATATCCACCTTTCGCAGCAATGCAGGCTGCTATTCTCCCATGGAGACGATCGTAGAGATGCTGGATGTAGTCCTGTGGAACGGCTTGCCATGCCATTTCCACCTGACGCCTCAGTTGGACCAGCGTTCGTGCTGGACGTGCAGACCGCGTGAGACGACGCTTCATCCAGTCCCAAACATGCTCAATGGGGGACAGATCCGGAGATCTTGCTGGCCAGGGTAGTTGACTTACACCTCGTAGAGCACGTTGGGTGGCACGGGATACATGCGGACGTGCATTGTCCTGTTGGAACACCAAGTTCCCTTGCCAGTCTAGGAATGGTAGAACGATGGGTTTGATGACGGTTTGGATGTACCGTGCACTATTCAGTGTCCCCTCGACGATCACCAGATGTCTACGGCCAGTGTAGGAGATCGCTCCCCACACCATGATGCCGGGTGTTGGCCCTGTGTGCCTCGGTCGTATGCCGTCCTGATTGTGGCGCTCACCTGCACGGCGCCAAACACGCATACGACCATCATTGGCACCAAGGCAGAAGCGACTCTCATCGCTGAAGACGACACGACTCCATTCGTCCCTCCATTCACGCCTGTCGCGACACCACAGGAGGGGGGCTGCACGATGTTGGGGCGTGAGCGGAAGACGGCCTAACGGTGTGCGGGACCGTAGCCCAGCTTCATGGAGACGGTTGCGAATGGTCCTCGCCGATACCCCAGGAGCAACAGTGTCCCTAAGTTGCTGGGAAGTGGCGGTGCGGTCCCCTACGGCACTGCGTAGGATCCTACGGTCTTGGCGTGCATCCGTGCGTCGCTGCGGTCCGGTCCCAGGTCGACGGGCACGTGCACCTTCCGCCGACCACTGGCGACAACATCGATGTACTGTGGAGACCTCACGCCCCACGTGTTGAGCAATTCGGCGGTACGTCCACCCGGCCTCCCACATGCCCACTATACGCCCTCGCTCAAAGTCCGTCAACTGCACATACGGTTCACGTCCACGCTATCGCGGCATGCTACCAGTGTTAAAGACTGCAATGGAGCTCCGTATGCCACGGAAAACTGGCTGACACTGACGGCGGCGGTGCACAAATGCTGCGCAGCTAGCGCCATTCGACGGCCAACACCGCGGTTCCTGGTGTGTGCGCTGTGCCGTGCGTGTGATCATTGCTTGTACAGCCCTCTCGCAGTGTCCGGAGTAAGTATGGTGGGTCTGACACACCGGTGTCAATGTGTTCTTTTTTCCATTTCCAGGAGTGTATTACACGCAGTTCAGTTTTGTTTAGACTCTAACATCCCGCATGGACACAATAAGACTACTGCGTTACCCGTTTTCTTCGTGTTCGGGTACAGAGTAGTTGGTGGGGAGTAGAATAACTTGGTAGCGACGTCCATAACGTTATGATGTATGATGCAACAGAACACTGTGCATGACGCCACGAAAAGCAGTAATCGGACTTCGTGACAAGAGATTTAGATTGCAAGGTTCCACTTAACGAAAAATGCAAATGAGCTTATAACCGCGCGCGAATGGCGGGCAGTCGACGCGTTTCCAAACCAGTCGCTTTCCAACTGAGACAAACACAAACTCTGAAGACATCAGGAATAGAAGAAATTCTAGTGGATGACTGTGAAATAAAAGTACAAATTATTTTTAATATTGAAAGGAGTCTAAGGGGGCACACTTATATGTTGCACCCGAATATAGTGATGATACTAATGTAAACTAAAATGAAACTATTATATTGTAAACCATCTATGTGTCTGATGGGCTCTGTAAAGCGGATCGCTGACTTTGCAGAACCGCAGAGCCAAAGATACTGCTTCTGGTCTGAGATTGTAGTGTTGGAGTAAGAGAGAGCTTGTCGCACAGCAGTGTGTGTGTATCAGTCTGTGGGCGAAAAATGATGATGCTGTTGGCAGTTTTTGTGGTGTGCTTCGTAAAGCCACCAAGTTTTACATTATAACGTAGGAGTTTTCTCTTGCGAATATTTTGTGTTACATCGCACGCAAAATAAGTAATTGATAATGATGATTGTTTTTGTAATGAAATCTAAAGTAAAATCATAATAAATGTAAATTTAATTGTGACAAGAAAGGATTACTGGACTGATATTACAAAGAAGCTTAACGAGTACATTTATTATCGGAATTATAAATGTGGAAGCAGAAGTCTTTTCGCAGTTGAGGTAAAGAAGTTAATTTTTTATTACTTTCCTTTTGTCAACGCGTTAATATAAATGAGTTGGCTGATAATTGGTTAACAGTGAGTTCTAGGCTGAGCAGCGCCAGAATTTACTAAACAGATTTGATGTATAGGCTAGTTAAATACTTCTCTATTGTAATGTTTTTAAGATTTGTGAACACAGCTATACGTAATTTGATGATTTGTCTTTATACTTTTTGGTGATGTTAGATAATATTTATTGTAGAAATTTCATTGTTTGTGATTACGTCAGCAAAAAAAGGTTTTTATTAAGTAAAAAGCATGTAATTTTTCTGAGTAATGAATTTCAGTTATCACATGTTTTGAAAACACAAACTTAAGTTCAAATACAACTTCACTATGGAAAAAAAGTAATTCACCCAAATCACTAACGCCTCCCTGTCCAGGTCATATGTTATTTAAAGACACTGAGTTCTTCTTAAATGTTTTCATTTATCAACCAAAGCAATTTCTTGTACAAGTATATTTCCAAGTATGACGTCCATCACTGCTCACCGCTGAGCCTATAGCTAGTATATTTCATTTTTGTTCATGAGGGAGCAGAATATAATGCGATCCACCGTTGCTGCTTTAGAGGTAAAACAATTTTATTTATTTTTTATGTGCACAGGAACCAAAGTTAGCAGTTTTGAACAGGGGCAAAGATTCAGTACCTAAGGGGCTGAGTGAATTTTTCAGTGACTGTATTTCTTTGGGGTATTGGGAGTCGCATTGACCAATCAGTTCGTACAAAGTTTTGTTGACAACAACACAGAGTAAGCACACCACTTGCAGTTACAACACGGTAGTATCGTTCCCAGAACCGATCGCGGTCCTCTGGTTTGGAGCCGAGTGGAAGGCTTAAACCAGAGGCTCAGACGATTCTGCGGAGAGCTGGGGTGCAAATTTCTCGACCTCCGCTATCGGGTGGAGAAATGTAGGGTCCCCCTGAATAGGTCAGGCGTGCACTACACGCCGGAAGCGGCTACGAGGGTAGCGGAGTACGTGTGGAGTGCACATGGGGTTTTTTTAGGTTAGAGAATTCCCTCCTTAGGCCCGACACGACGCCTCCTGAGACGCGGCAAGGCAGGAGTAGGCAAAATGCAACAAGGAATAACAATATTAATGTGCTAATAGTAAACTGCAGGAGCGTCTATAGAAAGGTCCCAGAACTTCTCTCATTAATAAATGGTCACAACGCCCATATAGTACTAGGAACAGAAAGTTGGCTGAAACCAGACGTAAACAGTAATGAAATCCTAAACTCGGATTGGAATGTATACCGCAGAGATAGGCTGGACAGTGAAGGGGGAGGCATGTTTATAGCGATAAGAAGTGCAATAGTATCGAAGGAAATTGACGGAGATTCGAATTGTGAAATGATTTGGGTGAAGGTCACGGTTAAAGCAGGCTCAGACATGGTAATTGGATGTCTCTATAGGCCCCCGGGCTCAGCAGCTGTTGTGGCTCAGCACCTGAAGAATAATTTGGAAAATATTTCGAGTAGATTTCCCCACCATGTTATAGTTCTGGGTGGAGATTTTAATTTGCCGGATATAGACTGGGAGACTCAAACGTTCATAACGGGTGGCAGGGACAAAGAATCCAGTGAAATATTTTTAAGTGCTTTATCTGAAAACTACCTTGAGCAGTTAAACAGAAAACCGACTCGTGGCGATAACATATTAGACCTTCTGGTGACAAACAGACCCGAACTATTTGAATCAGTTAATGCAGAACAGGGAATCAGCGATAATAAAGCGGTTACTGCATCGATGATTTCAGCCGTAAATAGAAATATTAAAAAAGGTAGGAAGATTTTTCTGTTTAGCAAAAGTGACAAAAAGCAGATTACAGAGTACCTTACGGCTCAACACAAAAGTTTTGTCTCAAGTGCAGATATTGTTGAGGATCAGTGGACAAAGTTCAAAACCATGGTACAATATGCGTTAGATGAGTATGTGCCAAGCAAGATCGTAAGAGATGGGAAAGAGCCACCGTGGTACAACAACCGAGTTAGAAAACTGCTGCGGAGGCAAAGGGAACTTCACAGCAAACATAAACATAGCCAAAGCCTTGCAGACAAACAAAAATTACGCGAAGTGAAATGCAGTGTGAGGAGGGCTATGCGAGAGGCTTTCAATGAATTCGAAAGTAAAGTTCTATGTACTGAATTGGCAGAAAATCCTAAGAAATTTTGGTCCTATGTCAAATCGGTAGGTGGATCAAAACAAAATGTCCAGACACTCTGTGACCAAAATGGTACTGAAACAGAGGATGACAGACTAAAGGCCGAATTACTAAATGTCTTCTTCCAAAGCTGTTTCACAGAGGAAGACTGCACTGTGCTTCCTTCTCTAGATTGTCGCACAGTTGACAAAATGGTAGATATCGAAGTAGACGACAGAGGGATAGAGAAACAATTAAAATCGCTCAAAAGAGGAAAGGCCGCTGGTCCTGATGGAGTACCAGTTCGATTTTACACAGAGTACGCGATGGAACTTGCCCCCCTTCTTGCAGCGGTGTACCGTAGGTCTCTAGAAGAGCGAAGCGTTCCAAAGGATTGGAAAAGGGCACAGGTAATCCCCGTTTTCAAGAAGGGACGTCGAACAGATGTGCAGAACTATAGACCTATATCTCTAACGTCGATCAGTTGTAGAATTTTGGAACACGTATTATGTTCGAGTATAATGTCTTTTCTGGAGACTAGAAATCTACTCTGTAGGAATCAGCATGGGTTTCGAAAAAGACGGTCGTGTGAAACCCAGCTCGCGCTATTCGTCCACGAGACTCAGAGGCCCTTAGACACGGGTTCACAGGTAGATGCCGTGTTTCTTGACATCCGCAAGGCGTTTGACACAGTTCCCCACAGTCGTTTAATGAACAAAGTAAGAGCATACGGACTATCAGATCAATTGTATGATTGGATTGAGGAGTTCCTAGATAACAGAACGCAGCATGTCATTCTCAATGGAGAGAAGTCTTCCGAAGTAAGAGTGATTTCAGGTGTGCCGCAGGGGAGTGTCATAGGACCGTTGCTATGCACAATATACATAAATGACCTGGTGGATGACATCGGAAGTTCACTGAGGCTTTTTGCAGATGATGCTGTGGTGTATCGAGAGGTTGCAACAATGGAAAATTGTACTGAAATGCAGGAGGATCTGCAGCGAATTGACGCATGGTGCACGCAATGGCAATTGAATCTCAATGTAGACAAGTGTAATGTGATGCGAATACATAGAAAGATAGGTCCCTTATCATTTAGCTAAAAAATAGCAAGTCAGCAACTGGAAGCAGTTAATTCCATAAATTATCTGGGAGTACTCATTAGGAGTGATTTAAAATGGAATGATCATATAAAGTTGATCGTCGGTAAAGCAGATGCCAGACTGAGATTCATTGGAAGAATCCTAAGGAAATGCAATCCGACAACAAAGGAAGTAGGTTACAGTACGCTTGTTCGCCCAATGCTTGAATACTGCTCAGCAGTGTGGGATCTGCACCAGGTAGGGTTGATAGAAGAGATAGAGAAGATCCAACGGAGAGCAGCGCGCTTCGTTACAGGATCATTTAGTAATTGCGAAAGCGTTACGGAGATGATAGATAAACTCCAGTGGAAGACTCTGCAGGAGAGACGCTCAGTAGCTCGGTACGGGCTTTTGTTAAAGTTTCGAGAACATACCTTCACCGAAGAGTCAAGCAGTATATTGCTCCCTCCTACGTATATCTCGCGAAGAGACCATGAGGATAAAATCAGAGAGATTAGAGCCCATACAGAAGCATACCGACAATCCTTCTTTCCACGTACAATACGAGACTGGAATAGAAGGAAGAACCGATAGAGGTACTCAGGGTACCCTCCGCCACACACCGTCAGGTGGCTTGCAGAGTATGGATGTAGATGTAGATGTAGATGTACACCATAACTCCAGTTTTGTGTGCATTCCCAGCTCAGCTAGTCATGAAAGTATTTCAATAATCTTTAAAGAACGTTACAAGATTGTCATTATTATTCGTTAACTTACAAATAACAAAGAAATGTGTCCTTTCTTGAAGAAGGACGAAAGAAGAAAGGCGAGAGGGGAAGGTTATATGGGTCTCAATTATTTTGTAAGTTGAAGAATGAAATTACAGCAACGATTTTAAACAGTGACAGAGATACAAGGCACTGTGTCTTTGACTTATCAATACAGATTGCTTTAACACGATGCACTCGCGAGTCAGCGTTATTGTGGCCCTGTACTCCCACCCCAAGTGCCTCTTTTCACAATTGCGTTCAGCCCAGACTTCATTGCCATGAATTACAACGCGCGACTGCATCGAACAGCTCAAGTAGAAGATAATTATTGAATGAAATGATATTCGGCGAATGGGGGCCCGCCCGTTCCTCCCACAGATGACGTGTGGGATTTTGGGAAAACGCACTGCAGCACGTCCTCAGGCACCAACGGCCATCATCAAGCAGCTGCAAGCGTGCTGGTGGAGGCATGGAACACCTTGACCGCCTTGCCACCCTCGTGGGCAACATGGGAGCACACTGAAGAGAATGCATTCCCATACGTGGTTATCACAAGCTCTATTACGGTGAAGAGCCAAAGAAACTCGTACACCTGACTAATATCGTGCAGGGCGCCTGCAGGCACACAAAAGCGCTGCAACTTTGAATTGACTAATGTCTGAGGGAACTGACACCATGAATCCAGGACTGTCCATAAATCCATAAGACTACGAGTACGTTGCAAACCATCCCAGATATGCTCAGTGATATTTGAGGAGTTTGATAGCCACAGGAAATGTTTCAACTTAGAAGAGTGTTCCTGGAGCCACGTTGTAGCAATTCTGGACGTGTGGGATGTCGAGTTGTGCTGCTGGAATTGCCCAAGTCCGTCGGAATGTACAATGGACATGAATGGATGCAGGTGATCAGACAGGATGCTTACGTACGTGCCACCTGTCAGATTTGTATCTAGACGTATCAGGGGTCCCATATCACTCCAACTGAACACGTCCCACACTATTACGGAGCCTCCGCCAGCTTGAACAGCCCCCTGCTGACATACAGGGTCCTTGGTTCATGAGGTTATCTTCATGCCCACATGCGTCCATCTGCTCGATACAATTTGAAACGATACTTGTCCGACCAGGCAGCACGTTTCCAGTCATCAACAGTCCAAAGTCTGTGTTGATGGGCGCAGACGAGACGTAAGGCTTTGTGTCGTGCAGTCATCAAGGGTACACTTCTGGATGTTTGGCTCCGAAAGTCCATATCGATGATGTTTCGTTGAACGGTTAGGACGCTGACTCACGTTTATGGCCCAGAATTGAAACCTGCAGTAATCTGTGTCACGGTGAACGATTCTCTTCAGTCGTCGTTGGCACAGTTCTTGCAGGATCCTTTTCCGGCCTTAGCGAAGTCGGCGATTTGATGTTTTTCCGGATTCCTGATATTCACGGTACATTCGTGAAATGGTTGTATGGGAAAATCCCCGCTTCGTTGCTACCTAGGAGATGCTGTGTCCTGTCGCTCGTGCGCCGACTATAACACCATTTTCAAACTCACTTAGATGTTGATAACCAGCCATTATAGCCCGGGTTCCCTGGTTAGATTCACGGCGGGGTCAGGGATTTTGTCTGCCTCGTGATGACTGGGTGTGGTGTGCTGTCCTTAGGTTAGTTAGGTTTAAGTAGTTCTAAGTTCTAGGGGACTGATGACCATAGATGTTAAGTCCCATAGTGATCAGAGCCATTTGAACCAGCCATTGTATCAGCAGTAACCGATCTAACAACTGCCCCAGACACTTCTTGTCTTATATATGCGTCACCGACCGCAGCTCCGTATTCTGCCTGTTTACATATCTCAGTATTTTAATACGCATGCTTGTACCAGTTTCTTTGTGGCTTCAGTATAAGAAGCATGTCCTGCTATTTGCAACGTGCAGGAGGCAGTTATGAATCGCGATGACTTAATTTGAATAAAAGCGTCATTTCTGTTCATCTCCTTGCGTATTTCTTTCAGATACCTTCTGTACTATACTGTCACAGTTCTTTCTATGCACGGTCTAAATTTCATCGAGGTAAGTTACAAGGCAGTAACTTATCATACGAAAGTTACTTTTGTTCTTATGTTTTGCACACCACAGTATATACTGATGAGGCAAAACATAATGGCCACCTGCTTAATATCGCTTTTGTCCGTCTTTGGAATGAAATACTTGAGTATCAGGAATCCGATAGTTTGTTGTTAGTTTTGTGTAGGTTCATTGCATTAGATGTCTACGCATAGGTCATGTAATTCGCGTAAATAACAAGCCACTAATTTGTCTTAGCGGTGATGGCGTCCGATAGCGACCCAGATGGGTTCCATACTACTTATGTTAGGCGAATTCGGTCATCCAGGCATCAACGTGAGTTCACTATAATGCTCTTCAAACCACTGTAGTTCGGTTCTGGTTCCGAGACACGGACGATTATACTGGTGAAAGATGACATCGCAGTCGGGGAAGACTTCAAGCATAAAGGGATAAACGCGGTTCGCAGCTGTCAATGTGTCTTCGATTACTGCCACAGGTCCTATGCAAACGCAGAAGAATATCTCCCTCAACGTGACAGTGCTCCAAACAGTCTGCGTCCGTAGGGTGCCGAATGTTTCATCTCAATGACTGCGTTTCTGGAGGCGGCCATTGACATAGTTTAACAAAAATGATTTCACCCAAAGAACCGAACGTTTCCATTGATCGACGGTCGAACTTCGATAGTCCCGTACCCACTGCAATCGTTTTTGACGATCTCGTTGGGTCAACATGGGAACAGTCCACCTGTTTTCGGAATGGTAACGTGTTTGCCTATCATGCAGCGGGCTCCGGTTCGACGCCCGGCTGGGTTGGAGATTTTCTCCGCTCGTGGACTGGGTGTTGTGTTGTCCATGTCACAGATCATCACATGTCCTTCTTTACAGAGCAGACAATCCTCCGAACTCCAAGTTCTGTGAAGAGTCTTGGACGTCCAACCATTTAGTGCGTAGCGGTAGTTTCACTGACCTTCTACCTCTTCCCGTAGATGCTCAAGATAGAGAACATTAGACCAGTTTCGACATTTTCGAGATACTCGTTCACAGGAACTACGTAATAATAATCGGCGCTTTGTCAAAGTCGCCTATCTCAAAGGATTTACCCATTTGCAGCCCATATCTTCGTTAGGTTTATCCTTCGTCCGTGTCTGTTCCGCTTACATACTTTTGTTGCCGCGTCACGTGCCTGCAAGACTAGGAGGCGTCTAATGATTCAGTGGACAGTAGTCCTAATATTTCGACTGATCAGTGCATGTTACACGTGTCCTGCGTTTTCGATCAATAAAAACTTATTTTATTGTAAAGTTGGCGACACCTAGTTCCATACATCATTAATGATATTAAGGAAACAAACAAAATAATTTTCTCCTTTTTTATCTACAGAAGTACCTGTTGTACATAAACAACAGGTAGCCGGATTTAAGCATTTAAGAAGTTCTGTAATACGTCTATATACATTTTAGTTCGTATCAGGGTATTCTTCCGGCTGTTATAGACATTTCTTTTTCGCCTTACTTTTACTGTTATAGACGAATTTGTGCAGATCTGTAAGAGCTAACTTTTTACCATGGCACGTTGCACAGGATGTAGACGCTAACTGTTCACAACATATGACTGAGACGTAGGAGATACAGAGACCAACAATTTAATGTGCGGTTCTTCTGGTTTATGAAGCTGAGAACGATCTCAAATTGAAGTGAATGAATTAAACGTAATACGATTAGACATCAGTTGCACAATGGATTAGTGACAATGAAAATTTGTCCTGGAGTGGGACTCGAACATAGCTCCCCCGCTTGTCGCGAGTGGGAGCATTAATCTCTTAGACTACCCGAGTATTCTTCCAGGACGGACCCAAAAGTTCCATATGTCACTGTATGTCAGACATACACGCATATCTGAAGGAACAGACACTGCGGTGAACGCCAGCCGTATCAAATAATGGCTCTGAGCACTATGGGACTTAACTTCTGAGGTCATCAGTGCCCTAGAACTTAGAACTGCTAAAACCTAACTAACCTATGGCCATCACACACATCCATGCCCGAGGCACGATTCGAACCTGCGACCATAGCGGTAACGCGGTTCCAGACTGAAGCACCTATAACCGCTTGGCCACACCGGCCGGCTGAAATGAATGTCTCAAGGACATTGCTTAGTACATTTGTAATACAGACACTGCAAATGCAACCTCAAGCTAGCCTAGAAAAACCACCTTAGCTATAACGCATCTGCGCTGCGTGAAGTTTTGAATATCCTCTTTCTCCGTAATGACACAGGCTTAGTGGGTCAGACTTTATAATTTTTTTTAATTTTATTAATGTCACTACTTTAAACCTTCTGTTGAGGGTAAAGAAAGAGAAAGTACCTTCGTAAAGGTTTTATAAAAAGGAATGACATTTACAACACTATCTAAACTTAACCCTCCTAAGCACTGTATTTCACACAGAGAAAATAAAACTATTTGATTGTTCATTTTAAGCTGTTAAAACTCATAAAATTTTGAAGTAAAATTGAGACACACATAAATTATATTTGTTGCAGGAGCAAGCACAATATGTGTTTAATACTCACTGTTGATTTTACAAAGAAAAAGAAATTAGTTTCGAACGGTCAAAATCGATTAAAACGATGGCGTAAGAAGGCGAGGAGATTTTAAAATCTCAAACGTCATGCATGCGCTGTGATTACGTGGGTTTCGTGGGCCAATTGTTGGTTGTTTCCCGGCTTGACAGACGACGAGTGCTCTGTATCACATTGCTTGTCTCGACTTCCTGTACATCAGTTTGGTACCTTTACACCGCGTAATTCGCTTACAGAAAATCCAATCATGTTAGGGCGTATTTCGTTTAAAACTTTTTGCTTTAGATCCTCTGAGATGATTACCTTTAGGAAAGAAAGTTATATCCACAGCTATCATTATAAGACGGGGAATAATTAATGCGAAATAATTTTTGGCGGAACCCCTAAGGAAACAGGTGAAACTGTGTGGCTAAAACGGAGTTATCCATTAATACGAGGGTTGGAACTTAAATAGTGACAACTATTTATTCACAAACGATACAAAAGAGTTACATGTTTGCTCTTGCTGTATTCCTTCAAAGTTGTCACCAGCGTTGTGTATAACCCGTTGGCAGCGATGCGGAAGGCGTGGTACACCGTTAACAGAGCCTCTTCTGTTGATGGTGGGAATGGAGCAGTCTACTGCCTGTCGAATCTCTGGAACCTGAAGCGAGTCCCACGAAGCCAAAATTGAAATGCCAATTCACGAATGGCATCACTGTGGGTCGCCGCGGAAGTCGAAAGAGCGTCAGAGCCGCAGTATGGTGATAGTTATGGGTATTCTCGTCTACGACTGTGATGGTTATATCCTGACGCATTACGTTCCTCCACGGCAGACCATCAATGCGCAGTTTTACTGTTCGTTTTCGGAGCATCATATGCCACCAGCTTTGAGAAAGAAGCGGCGACACTTTCTGCGCAACCCACCCATCATTTTGCACGACAACGCGCGGGCTGTGGCTGCTCTGTTCGGTCGATGGGACTGGGAAGTACTGTACCATCCACCGTACTCTCCGGACTTGAGTCCTTGTGACTTTGATTTGATTCCAAAGATGGAGGAACCACTTCGTGGCATTCGCTTCAGCACTGTTCCAGAGATTCGACAAGCAGTAGACCGCTCCATTCGCACCATCAACAGAACAGGCTCTGCTAACGGTATACTAGACCTTGCACATCGCTGGCAACGGTTTCTACACAACGGTGGTGACTACTTTGAAGCACAGTAACGGGTGCAAACATGTAACTCCCTTGTATCGGTTGTGAATAAATGGTTGCTACTATTTAAGTTCCAATCCTCGTATATAAGCCATTAACCTCTAAGTGGGTAGTTTGTGCTGATATTTAACTTTCTATGTTTCTTTAGTAATAAACTTATATATTAATAACTGTAGAGAAATTTGAATAACGTAATAAGAAACGGATAAGAAAGAATAAAGTGTTTCGACAAGCAATTGCTGTTCAGTTTCGCGCAATATGTTAAAAAATAATTGTGACAAAAAGTATTATATACGTGATAACAATAGATGTGCACATAATTGTGTATTGTATATGGTTGAACTATTCGAATATTATAAAAAAAATGTTTGTAAATGAATGGAGGTCAGGTCTATGGATATTAATTTGGCTAGGCTAGTGTGCACGTGACAAAACTGAGGACAGAGCATTCAAGGCAGAGATCGTGCTCTTTTGCTGGTGGGAGCCATTTGTATAAGTTGGGCTAAGCGGCCTGGGGGCCGCACGTGTTTCATTTCCGAAGGAGAAATGTTAGCGTAGCATGTTGTACTCGTCGGAAATTATTTTCGGTGTATCAGTATGCGGGTTGAGAATTAAAACTGCGGACATAGTGCAACTTAAAGTTGCTGTGCCATACTGAACTATTTATTTGCCTGCAACTGTTCTGCTATAACTATTTCAGTTCCGTCTGTACTATTGTGTATAATATTCAGTTTGCGAGCTGGGAATTCAAGCTATGAACGTAATGCAACTTACCTTGCTGTGATATAAAATATTATTTATTTGCCTGTAGCTACTGTGCTAGAACTAACTCAGATTCCGTCTCTACCAAGTGTATAGTATTATAGGACCATCATTCATCATCCTATGAATACAGCAACAGCATAACTCAAACGTGTGCTAAACGTACATTAATATCCAGAGGGATCATAGCCTTAATTCCGTATTTCATTGTTTTATTCATGTGTTATATATCAGTATTTCACTGACCGATCTCTTGGCCATCTTAATAATAGTTATTCGCTTATGTAAGAGCATAAGGCAATGGTGTGCAACAAAACCACTCTGCAGACGACTCATTTAACGGGTTGTGCTTTTGCCCACTGCTAAACTGGTGACAGTAGTTGGCGTTGGCCAAAAGGTAAAGTCCCAAACTCGATAATGGACAGAGCTGTTTGTCAGCAGAAGGGATGTGAATCCTTTTGTAGTTATATAGTTAATGTAATATGAGTTTCATCTTAATAGTAGTTAAACATGAAATGCTCGTATGAAAAGAGACCTAAAATATCGGCACTTCCTTTCCTGCAGGCAGAAGGGTGATAGTGGTGGGTTCTCCCCCTAGGTGCCCCTCCTACACACTGTTTTTGTACTTTGCATACCATCAAATCCTTTCGGACAGCCCCAGTGATGCAGCAACCATTGGCTCAGCACTGTGCATTATTCACAATAGATAACAAAAGTTAAATCTTGCACTTTTTGTTAATGATAGGGCTATAGCTGGTGTTCTCGTGTTGTTTTCAGCTCAGCACTATTGGTACGTTGAACTAGGTGCAGTTTTTTGCGTCTTGACTGCAGGCTCCTCTTCCTCTTCTTACACCTCGATAATCCACCGTCTTACTGCAACGCTGTCGATTGTCGATGATTCGAAGTTCGAAGCATCTCATTAAAAGTTCCAATAATAAGAGTTCGATTTAACGAAAGTTTGCAAGATGAAGTCAACAAAAAGTCGTAGTACAACGTAAGAATGTAGTAAAAGGATGGTAAGCTAAATAGACTGTGCAACACAATTCCGAAGATAGAAAGAGCCGATATATGCGAGAATTATCGCACAATCAACTTACCACCTCACGCATCAAGTTGCTAACAAGAATAATATACAGAAGGATGGAAAAGAAAATTGAGGATCTGTTAGATGGCAGTCAGTTAGGCTTTAGGAAAGGTGAAGGCAACAGAGGCAGTTTCGATGATCCGGTTGTTAAAGGAAGCAAGACTAAAGAAAATCAAGACACGATCATAGGGTTTCTCGGCCTGGAAAAAGCATTGAATGTTAAATGTTGCAAGATGTTCGAAACTCTGAGAAAAACAGGGGTAAGCTGTAGGGAAAGGCGGGTTATACACAGGCTGGGCGAGAAGTCGCCGTACCCTTAGTATCGAATGATAATTGATAGGAATTGTTTTAGCGCAAGTACTTAGTTATGCATTAAGTGTCCAATATATTGGTATGTTCCCTACCATGTTGTAACACATTTACACAAGCCTCCAGTTTCTTATAGACATATTTTTGAACATGTCCCGCTTTATAGTGCGAAATGCATTTTTAACCCCACTGCCTAGTTCTTCGTTTGCAGCACAATGACGTGCAAATAATGTATCCGAACAGTAATGACTCCCCATAACGAGTTGTCACATGTGGTGAAGTCGGGATTTCTTGGCCGCCATTTCAAGGGAGCTGGTGTTATCGATGAACCACGACCTAGCCACCGTCCTGGTAAATGTTCATTTCGGAATTCGCGCGCACTGAAAGAGCGTAGTGAGGAGGTGCTCCGTCTTGCTGCAACCATATGCGTTCTGTGAGGCCCCTTTCCTCAAACTGAGGTATTAACCATATACGTGACATATGTAAATAATTTGCGCCATTGACAGTCCCTTAAAAAAAGTGCGATCCCAACAGATGGTAGGTCATCGCTACTCATATCATTACGTGGAGCAGGTTCTTTTCTGACTTGACCATGTAATGCGTATTCCCTTTGGCCCAAACGACAACATTTCTAGCACATGAGCTGCGATAAATGGCACATACATCTGAAAATATAAACTTGGCACGGTTCACTGCATTTGGAAATTGAGGTAACAAAGCACGAATGCTAAAACGTCCTCATTCCGGTCTGTATCCGATAACTCGTTTACAAACGCCGATCGAAAAGATCCGAACTTAAGGTGTCTCTTCCTGAGATCTCAGATTGTTGTCCTCCGAATAGAGGGTTCCGAAGCTCGTTTACGTGTCGATTTCAAAGGAGGTTGTTCAATCGAAGAAAAGTGTTCGGCCCATGTTCCTTCTCGTGTCTTCTTCCTTCTCGTATCGGCCTGTCTTTAACGCTGCCAAAAGCAAAAACACGTCTTTCCGTATCCATGCGTTGACTTTCATGGTGGAGCCTTATCAAATCTTTCTTGGAGTTCCCCTATAATCTGTCTCATTGTCTGCACTGTGTGTTGTCGTTCGTGCACCCACACTTGCCACTAAGCGCTCCTTGGAAGTGTAAGTATGACCACTCACATCTGCCACGGCTAGAAATTAAAACTCGACTCCGCGTCCGAAAGCGTGAATTTCAACAACAGATTCTAATAATTGATGAGAAGGAACGTAGCTACCAACTTGCATAATAACA
Source organism: Schistocerca gregaria (assembly GCF_023897955.1). Lineage (NCBI taxonomy): Eukaryota > Metazoa > Arthropoda > Insecta > Orthoptera > Acrididae > Schistocerca > Schistocerca gregaria. The sequence continues at coordinate 303,365,242 of NC_064922.1, read as the reverse complement.
CTTGATATTAAACAGGAGTTAAAGGAGGACGGGGAATTCTCACCCTCCCTGAACAATATGTACTAGAACTAAGAGAGAGCATTAACACTACAAAACCGGAACGAAGTGCTCGGATTAAAAAGTGTTTAAGACAGGATATGTTCCCCCATGAACCAAGGACCTTGCCGATGGTGGGGAGGTTTGCATGCCTCAGCGATACAGGTGGTGCAACCACAACTGAGGGTATCTTTGAGAGACCAAACAAACGTGTGCTTCCTGAAGAGAGGCAGCAGCTTTTCCAATAGTTACGGGGGGCAACAGTCTGCATGATTGACTGATCTGTCCTTGTAACACTAACCAAAACGGCCTTGCTGTACTGTATTGTTAAATGATGATGGCGTCCTCTTGGGTAAAATATTCCGGAGGTAAACTAGTCCCCCATTCGGATCTCCGGCGAGGACTACTCAAGAGGACGTCGTTATCATGAGAAAGAAAACCGGCATTCTACGGATCGGAGCGTGGAATGTCAGATCCCTTAATCGGGCAGGTAGGTTAGAAAATTTAAAAAGAGAAATGGATAGGTTAGTTAGATATAGTGGGAATTAGTGAAGTTCGGTGGCTGGAGGAACAAGACTTTTGGTCAGATGAATACAGGGTTATAAATACAAAATCAAATAGGGGTAATGGAGGAATAGGTTTAATAATGAATGAAACAGTAGGAACGTGAATAAACAACTACGGACAGCATAATGAATGCATTATTGTAGCCATGACAGGAACGAAGCCCACACCCATCACAGCAGTACAAGTTTATATTCCAACAAGCTCCGCAGACGATGGAAGATTAAGTAAATTTATGATGAGATAAAAGAAATTATTCACACAGTTACGGGAGTCGAAAATTTAATAGTCATGAGGGTCTGGAATTCGATAGTAGGAAAAGAAAGAGAAGGAAAAGTAGTAGGTGAATATGGATTGAGGGAAAGGAATCAAAGACGAAATCGCCTGGTAGAATTTTGCAACAGAGCATAATTTAATCATAGCTAATACTTGGTTTAAGAATAACGAGAGAAAGTTGTATACGTGGAAGAGACTTCGAGAATCCGAAGGTTTAAGATTGATTGTGTAATGGTTAGACAGAGATTTAGGAACCAGATTTTAAATTGTAAGACATTTCCAGAGGCAGATGTGGACTCTGACCAAAATTTATTGGTTTGGGAACGATTGACAAGAACAGGGGAAAGGAAAACAGAAGAAAAATGGGTAACTTTGTGAGATGAAATAGTGAAGGATCAAGTACCTAAAAAGATGAGGGCTAGTAGACATCCTTGGGTAACACAGCACATATTAAATTTAATCTATGAAAAGAGAAAATATGAAAATGTAATAAATGAAGCATGCAAAAGGGAATACAAACATCTAAAAAATGATATCGTCAGGAAGTGCAAAATGGCTAAGCAAGAATCACTAGAGCACAGATGTAAGGATGTGGAAGCATATATCACTAGGAGTAAGATGGATACTGCATGCAGAATAATTAAAGGGACCTTTGTAGAAAAGAGAACCACCTGTACGAATATCAAGAGCTAAGATGGAAAACCAGTCCTAAGCAAATAAGGGACAAACAAAACTGGCGTTCTACGGTTCGGAGCGTGGAATGTCAGATCCCTTAATCGGGCAGGTAAGCTAGAAAATTTAAAGAAGGAAATGGATAGGTTCAATTTAGATATAGTGGGAATTAGTGAAGTTCGGTGGCAGGAAGAACAGGACTTCTGGTCAGGTGAGTACAGGATTATAAATACAAAATCAAATAGGGGTAATGCAGGAATGGGTTTAATAATGAATAAAAAATAGGTGTACGGGTAAGCTACTACAAACACTACAGTGAACGCATTATTGTGGCCAAGATAGATACGAAGCCCACACCTACTACAGTAGTACAAGTTTATATGCCAACTAGCTCTGCAGGTGACGAAGAAATTGATGAAATGTATGATGAGATAAAAGAAATTATTCAGGTAGTGAAGGGAGACGAAAATTTAATAGTCATGGGTGACTGGAATTCATCAATAGGAAAATGGAGAGAAGGAAACATAGTAGGTGAATATGGATTGGGGCTAAGAAATGAGAGAGGAAGCCATCTGGTAGAATTTTGTGCAGAGCATAACTTAATCATAGCTAATACTTGGTTTAAGAATCATGAAAGAAAGCTGTATACATGGAAGAACCCTGGAGATACTAAAAAGTATCAGATAGATTATATAATGGTAAGACAGAGATTTAGAAACCAGGTTTTAAATTGTAAGACATTTCCAGGGGCAGATATGGACTCTGACCACAATCTATTGGTTATTAGTTGTAGATTAAAACTGCAGAAATGTAAGGAGATGGGACCTGGATAAACTGAAAGAACCAGATATTGTACAGAGTTTCAGGGAGAGCATAATGGAACAATTGACAGGAATGGGGGAAAGAAATACAGTAGAAGAAGAATGGGTAGCTTTGAGGGATGAAATAGTGAAGGCAGCAGAGGATCAAATAGGTAAAAAGACGAGGGCTAGTAGAAACCCTTGTCTAGCAGAAGAAATATTGAATTTAATTGATGAAAGGAGAAGATATAAAAAAGTCAGTAAATGAAGCAGGCAAAAAGGAATACAAACGTCTCAAAAATGAGATCGACAGGAAGTACAAAATGGCTAAGCAGGGATGGCTAGAGGACAAATGTAAGAATGTAGAGGCTTAGCTCACTAGGGGTCAGATAGATACTGCCTACAGGAAAATTAAAGAGACCTTTGGAGAAAAGAGAAGCACTAGTATGAATATCAAGAGCTCACATGGAAACCCAGTTCTAAGCAAAGAAGGAAAAGCAGAAAGTTGGAAGGAGTATATAGAGGGCCTATACAAGGGAGATGTACTTGAGGACAATATTATGGAAATGGAAGAGGATGTAGATGAAGATGAAATGGGAGATATGATATTGCGTGAAGAGTTTTACAGAGCACAGAAAGACCTGAGTCGAAACAAATCCCCCTGAGTAGACAACATTCCATTAGAACTACTGACAACATTGGGAGATCCAGTCCTGACAAAACTCTACCATCTGGTGAGGAAGATGTATGAGACAGGCGAAATATCCTCAGACTTCAAGAAGAATGTAATAATCCGAATCCGAAAGAAAGCAGGTGTTGACAGATGTGAAAATTACCGAACTATCAGTTTAATAAGTCACAGCTGCAAAATACTAACGCGAATTATTTACAGACGAATGGAAAAACTGGTAGAAGCCGACCTCGGGGAAGATCAGTTTGGATTCCGTAGGAATGTTGGAACACGTGAGGCAATACTGACCCTACGCCTTATCTTCGAAGAAAGATTAAGGAAAGGCAAACCTACGTTTCTAGCATTTGTAGACTTAGAGAAAGCTTTTGACAATGTTGATTGGAATACTCTCTTTCAAATTCTGAAGATGACAGGGATAAAATACAGAGAGCGAAAGGCTATTTACAATTTGTACAGAAACCAGATGGCAGTTATAAGAGTCGAGGGGCATGAAAGGGAACCAGTCGTTGGCAAGGGAGTGAGACAGGGTTGTAGCCTCTCCCCGATGTAATTCAATCTGTATATTGATCAAGCAGTAAAGGAAACAAAAGAAAAGTTCGGATTAGGTATTAAAATCCATGGAGAAGAAATAAAAACTTTGAGGTTCGCCGATGGCATTGTAATTCTGTCAGAGACAGCAAAGGACTTGGAAGAGCAGTTAAACGGCATGGACAGTGTCTTGAAAGGAGGGTATAAGATGGACATCAACAAAAGCAAAACGAGGATAATGGAATATAGTCGAATTCAGTCGGATGATGCTAAGGGAATTAAATTAGGAAATGAGACACTTAAAGTAGTAAAGGAGTTTTGCTATTTGGGGAGTAAAATAACTGATAATGGTCGAAGTGAGAGGATATAAAATGTAGACTGGCAGTGTCAAGGAAAGAGTTTCTGAAGAAAAGAAATTTGTTAACATCGAGTATTGATTTAAGTGTCAAGAAGTCGTTTCTGGAAGTATTTGTATGGAGTGTAGCCATGTATGGAAGTGAAACGTGGACGATAAATGGCTTCGACAAGAAGAGAAAAGAAGCTTTCGAAATGTGGTGCTACAGAAGAATGCTGAAGATTATATGGGTTGATCACATAACTAATGAGGAGGTATTGAACAGAATTGGGGAGAAGAGGAGCTTGTGGCACAACTTGACTAGAAGAAGAGATCGGTTGGTAGGACATGTTCTGAGACATCGAGGGATCACCCAATTTAGTATTGGAGGGTAGCGTGGAGGGTAAAAATCGTAGAGGGAGACCAAGAGACGAATACTCTAAACAGATTCACAAGGATGTAGGTTGCAGCAGGTACTGGGAGATGAAGAAGTTTGCAGAGGATAGAGTAGCATGGAGAGCTGCATCAAACCAGTCTCAGGACTGAAGACCACAGCAGCATGGAGACCAAGATGTACGAGACACGCAAAATACCCTCAGACTTAAAGAAGAATGTAATAATCCCAGTTCCAAAGAAAGCAGGTGTTGATGGGTGTAAAAATTACCGAAGCATCAGTTTAATAAGTCACGGCTGCAAAATACCAACACGAATCGTTTACAGAAGAATGGAAAATCTCGTAGAAGTCGTCCTCGAGGAGGATCAGTTCGGATTTCGGAGAAATATAGGAATACGCGAGGAAATAATGATCCTACGACTTATCTTAGAAGATACGTAAAGGAAAGGCAAGCCTACGTTTATAGCATTTGTACGCTTGGAGAATGTTTTCAACAATGATGACTGGAATACTTTCTTTCAAATTCTAAAGGTAGTGGGGGTAAAAGGGCGAAATGCTATTCACAATTTGTACAGAAACCAGAGGGCCGCTATAAGAGTCGACGGGCACGAAAGGGAGGCAGTGGTTGAAAAGGGAGTGAGACTGGGCTGTAGCCTATATTATTTTTAAAAAATGGCTCTGAGCACTACGGGACTTAACATCTGAGGTCATCAGTCCCCTGGAACTTGTAACTACTTAAACCTAACTAACCTAAGAACATCACACTCATCCATGCCTGAGGCAGGATTCGAACCTGATACCGTAGCAGTCGCGCGGTTCCGGACTGAAGCGCCTAGAACCGCTCGGCCACCGCGGACGGCTGTATTATTCAATCTGTATGTTGAGCAAGCAGTAAAAGAAACAAAAGAAGAATTTGGAGTAGGAATTAAAGTCCAGAGAGAAGAAATAAAAACTTTGAGGTTTGCCGATGACATTGTAATTCTGTCAGAGACAGCAAAGGACTTGGAAGAGCAGTCGAACGGAATAGACAATGTCTTTGAAGGAGGATATAAGATGATCACCGACAAAAGCAAAACGATGATAATGGAATGTAGTCCAATGAAATCAGGTGGTGCTAAGGGAATGAGACATTTAAAGGAGTAAATGAGTTTTGCTATTTGGGAAGCAAAAAAGATAGTAATGGTCAAAGTAGGGAGGATATAAAATGCAGGACTGGCAATGGCAAGAAAAGCGTTTCTGAAGAAGAGGAATTTGTTAATGTCGAGTACAGATATAAGTGCCATGAAGTCACTTCCGTAAGTATTTGAGTGTAATGTAGCCATGCATGGAAGTGAAACATGCACGAAAAATAGTTTAGACAAGAAGAGAATAGAAGCTTTTGAAATGTGGTGCTTCAGAATAATGCTGAAGATTAGATGGGTAAATCACGCAACTAATGAGGAGGTGCTGAATGAAGTTGGGGAGAAGAGAATTTGTCGTGCAATCTGACCAAAATAGGGGATCGGTTGGTAGGACACATTTTGAGATATCAAGGAACACCAATTTCGTACTGGAGGGAAGCGTGTGGAGTAAAAATCGTAGAGGGAGACCAAGATATGAATACAGTAATCAGATTCAGAGGGATGTAGGTTGCAGTAATTACTCGGAGATGAAGAGGCTTGCACAGTATAGAGTAGCATGGAGAGCTGCATCGAAACAGTCTTCGGACTGAAGACCGCAACACAAGAACACAGGGTGTACTCTTTCTCCTGAACTGTTCAATCTATACATTGACGGTGTATAGAATTATCATTGAGAGGATCCGCTGATGACATTGCTATCCTCAGTGAAAGTGAAGAAGAGTTACAGGCTATGTTGAATGGAATGAACGATCTAATGAGAACAGAATATGGATTGAGAACAAATGTAAGAATGATTGAAGTAATGAGAAGTAGCAGAAATGAGAAAAGCGAGGAACTTAGGATCAGAATTGGGGACCACAAAGTACACGTAGTTAAGGAATTATGCAACCTAGGCAGCAAAATAACCCATGACGGACAGAAAAAGAACATAAAAAGGAGACTAGTACAAACACAGAGGGCATTCCTGGCCAAGAGAAGTCTACTAGTATCAAACATATGCCTGAATTTGGGGAAGAAATTTCTGAGAATATACGTTTGGAGCTCAATGATGTACAGTAGTGGAACACTGACTGTGGGAAAACCGAAACAGAAGAGAACCGAAGTATTTGAGATGTGGTGTTTCTGAAGAATTTTGAAAATAATGTGTACTGGTAAGGTAAGAAATGACGTCCTCCGCAGAATCGGCGAAGAAATGAGTACTTGGAAAGCACTGACAAGAAGAGCAGGATGATAGGACAGCTGCTAAGACATCAGGGAATACATGGAATAACTGTCACGATACTAGAGGGACTTGTACAGGGTAAAAAAATTGTGACGCCGCACAGGGTAGCCTCGCGGTCTTGGGAGCCTTGTCACGGTTCGCGCAGCTTCACCCAGCGCCCCCCCCCCCCCCCTTAACGGTGATTCGTTCGAGTCCTCCTTCGGGCATGGGTGTGTGTGTTGTCCTCAGCATAAGTAGTTAGTTAAGTAGTGTATAGGCCTAGGGACCAATGATCTCAGTAGTTTGGTCCCATAGTACCTTATCACAAATTTTTCCAAAGCAGCGGCGTAAGACAGGAATACATCCAGCAATTAACCGAGGATGTAGGTTGGATGTGCTACTCTGAGATGAAAAACTTGACACAGTAGAGGAATTCTTGTCGCATCAAATCAGTCATAAGACTGAAAAATAAATGAATAAACAAAATTCGAATGGCACTTGTATTTCTTAACAAATGGAAGTGAAAAATGAAATAAAGTTAATTTTTACCTGTTTCAATCATTTATTTATTTTAAAGTTTCAAGTGAAAGGGACATACAGATTACCGAATACACACAAGAAAACTTCGAATTTATTTTGCGAAGAATTCAGAAATCTTTTTCTGCTCCATTGGTCTCCCATGTGTTAGTTAAGTGTACCTTCTGTTGTTATCAATGTCGACAACACTTCCCCTGCTTTAGTTTATGCGCAACGATTTTTGGTTTCGTCTTCGTCTCTTCTGTAATCACAAATGGAGCCTACTCTGCTTCTTCTTCTGCTTCGGCATTGTCTTCGTTCTTGCCATACGGAATAGCCAAAATTTCAACGTCAGCCAGAGCATTTCATATTTGCTTATAATCTTCAAAATGTACTAAATCGTCAAATATCACTTCTCCTGAATGAGAACGAAGGCTCCAGGTACCGCAGAAACCCGAATCCATTTCACCATTGTTCTGTTCTTGTAGTTGAATCCCTGCCTCCTCGATGTATCCGCATTTCTTAAAACAGTTCGAAATTGTTGTCGGCATAGCTTTATCAGTAGTAGTCAATGCTGCCAGAAATTTCATACTTGGTCTCTTCTATGCTATCAGGCACCAACGTCACAACTTAGAATGTTTGCAGATGACGTTTCCGTCAGCCGTCTAGTGAAGTCATGAAAAGATGAAAAGCAATTACAAAATAATTTAACCAAGCCATCAGTATGGTGTGAAAAGTGACAACTAACTTCACAGAAAAAAAAATGTTGGTCCAAAATGATTCAAATGGCTCTAAGCACTATGGAACTTAACATCTGAGGTCGTGAGTCGGCTACACTTAGAACTACCTAAACCTAACTAACCTAAGGACACCACACACATCCATGCCCGAGGCAGGATCTGAACCTGCGATAGTAGCAGCAGCGCGGTTTCGGACTGAAGCGCCTAGAATGTGTGATGTCCTTAGGTTAGTTAAGTTTAAGTAGTTCTAAGTTCTAGGGGACTGGTGACCTTAGATGTTAAGTCCCATAGTGCTCAGAGCCATTTTTGAAATGGAAGCTCGCACAGAACTTTCAACGTCGATTTGTCGAAAAATATTGAGAAATGCGCCATACTACTGCAGCATCTACACTGATGAGCCAAAAATTACGACCACCTACTTAAAAGTGCGTTGGTTTACTTCTGGAACGCTGCTCAGCAGTGATTCGGCGTATCATGGATTCGACAAGTACTTTATAGGTTTCCAGAAGTCTGTGGCAATAGATGCCTACGCACGGTTCACACACTTCCCGTAAATTACGGGCGGTTGATTTGTAGCGTGGAGCTAGCGCCCGTTAGCGTCCCAGTTGCGTTTCATCGGATGCAGATGAGCCGAATTTGATGGCCACGCCATCAATGTGCTCCTCAAACGCCTGAAGCACGATTCTGGCTTTGTGACACGGACAGTTATCTTGCCAAGTAATACAACAAGCATAAGGGGTTATAGCAGGCCCTTCTGATAATCACGTAGTCTACGACTGTAATTGTGCCTTCGATTATTGTCGCAGGTTCCATGGAAATTCAAATGGTTCAAATGGCATTGAGCACTAAGGGACTCAACTGCTGTGGTCATAAGTCCCCTAGAACTTAGAACTACTTCAACCTAACTAACCTAAGGACATCACACACATCCATGCCCGAGGCAGGATTCGAACCTGCGACCGTAGCATTCCATGGAAGCACAGGTGAAGGTCCCCAATAGTAAAATATTGCTTTCACCAGCCTGAGTCCTTAACGCGCTGCTTTTCGTCTGGATGACGGCGTATCTGAACACGACCCTCAACTAGTTTCACAATAAACAGGATTCATCCGACCAGGCTGATCCACTGATCAGCGCTCCTACACTGTGTGATCACAAGTATCCCGACACGTCCAAAAACCTATGTTTTTCATATTAGGTGCATTGTGCTGCCACCTACTGCCAGGTACTTCGTATCAGCGATCTCAGTTTCATTCAACATAATGAGCGCACAATGGGACTTCGAACGTGGTTAAGTGATTGGGTGTCACCTGTGTGATACGTCTGTACACGAAATTTCCACACTCGTAAACTCCGGCCGCGGTGGTCTCGCGGTTCTAGGCGCTCAGTCCGGAGCCGCGTGACTGCTACGGTCGCAGGTTCGAATCCTGCCTCTGGCATGGATGTGTGTGATGTCCTTAGGTTAGTTAGGTTTAAGTAGTTCTAAGTTCTAGGGATTGATGACCATAGATGTTAAGTCCCATAGTGCTCAGAGCCATTTGAACCACACTTGTAAACATCCCTAGGTCCACTGTTTCCGATGTGGTAGTGAAGTGGAAACGCGAAGGGACACGTACAGCACAAAAGCGTACAGGCCGATCTAGTCTGCTGAGTGACAGAGAACGCCGATGGTTGAAGAGGGTCGTAATGCGTAATAGGCAGACATCTATCCAGGTAATCACACAGGGATTTCAAACTGCGCCAGGATCCACTGCAAGTACTATGACAGTTAGGCGGGAGGCGAGAAAACTGGGATTTCATGGTCGAGCGGCTGCTCATAAGCCACACATCACGCCGCTAAATGCCAAACGACGCCTCGCTTAGTGTATGGAGTGTAAACATGGGACGACTAAACAATGGAAAATCGTTCTGTGGAGTGACGAATCACGGTACAAAATATGGCGATCCGATGGCAGTGTGTGGGTATGGCGAATGCCTGATGAACGTCATCTGCCAGTGTATGTAGTGCCAATAGTAAAATTCGGATGCCTTTGTGCTATGGTGTGGTCGCGTTTCTCATGGAGGGGGCTAGCACCCCTTGTTGTTTTGCGTGGCACTATCACAGCACAGGCCTACATTGATGTTTTAAGCACCTTCTTGCTTCCCACTGTCGAACGGCAATTCGGAGATGGCGATTGCATCTTTAACATCCCTGTAAAGGACTGGCCTGCAGAGAATACTGAAATGAATCCTATAGAATGTTTTGGGACGCCGACTTCGTGCCTGGCCTCACCGAACGACATCAATACCTCTCCTCAGTGCAACACTCCGTGAAGAATGGGCTCCCATTGCCCAATAAACCTTCGAGCGCCTGACTTAACGTATGCCTGTGAGAGTGGAAGCTATCATCAAGGCTAACACCATATTGAGTCCCAACATTACCGGTGGAGGGCGCCACAAACTTGTACTCATTTTCAGCCAGGTGTCCGGATAATTTTGGTCCCATAGTGTACTTCGATGATCCAGTGCCCACTGTAATCATAACTGAAGATGTTGTTGGGTCATCATGGGAACAGGTAGGGGTCCTCTGCTGCGGAACACCTGTGTCTGCGCCAGCACTGTTGTCAGATATACAACAGATAGCCGGCTATCTTGCTTTAGAGAGCAGGCAAGCCTGCGATTCCTATGTTCTGTGTTGAGGTATGCATATCAATTTCTCGTCGGTTACTCTCGGTTTCAGCATTATTCTATCACTCTCCAAATATACCGACAGTAGCTCGTGAATAGCTAATCAGCTTCGCTGTTTCCAAGACAGTCACTACCAGGAATTGGGCCACAACTTCGCGGTGGGCAGTGGTCATAATGTATTGGCGTCTCAGTGTATATTACTAAACGGCTACGGTCACTCGGTCCATGTTGTAGGTCGTTAATCTTTTGGCTTTCAGGGGCAGCAAAAATTTGATTTTCAGTCTTTAACGTAATTATCGACTGATTTTAAAAATTGTAAAATACTCCCTTACTCGACTCATTAACCGTTCGAGTACCAGTGATTTCTGCCTCAAACCACCATTTTATTGGATTGGATTGGATTGTTTGGGGGAAGAGACCAAATAGCGAGGTTCAAAATGGTTCAAATGACTCTGAGCACTATGGGACTTAACATCTTTGATTATCAGTCCCCTAGAACTTAGAACTACTTAAAACTAACTAAACTAAGGACATCACACTCTAAACATTCATGGTGGTGTCTAATTGTACTATATCGTGTCTCCCTACCACTTTCGCGCAACGACGCTCTGAGCGTGTTTTTTAGGGAACTAGTTTGAACCTGGGACCTGTTGCTGGTAAGGAGACGCCAGACCACACATGACATGTAGAATTCAGAAGAGTTCAGTGAGACTAGCGATGATATAACCAAATACTAAATGATCTCAGCGTCAGCTCCACTGCACTCCCTGTAAAAGAATCTTAATTCTAACTAAATATAGTGGAAAGGGTTCAAGGCTTTCCTATTTTTAGTTAGCTGGTAAAATAACGTCGAAAAAGCAGTTAAGTTTACCACTGGAAATTTATTCTAATCACAAAACATCGTTTATAAATTGCACTATTGATGAAAGGAAATGTTTTAATACAGGATGGTAAAAACCAACAGCGTTCAACAAAAATGTGAACGAATATTCCCTAAATGGGTTTCCAAGTTCTAAAATCGATCGAAGGATGACCTATGCCATATCACATCTATAATCTAGGTTTAATTTAAGTTTCACAAAAGAGAAAACTATCAAAATGGTCTACAGTGATCCTCAATTATCTTTAATTACTTATTTAGCTTGTCGTAAATTATAGTGGCTGATGTGGCTTCTCAATAACTATATAAAAGAAAAATCATCGCGTTTCAGATCTGTTCTTCAAGTGGCAAATGTGAACACCATGAGTTTTAATTAACGATCGACACTAGTATTACGCAAAAAGAGGGTGTAACAGATGAGACTTCGGCAGTTCTGAGTGAAGCCTTGTGCGCTCAAAAATGCGGCATTGCGTGAGTTCATTACCTTGTCGGTGTCTAAGCAGCGTCAGGGCGGCAGCGGCCGGCGCAGCAGCCATCCAGCCCGCCGTCTCGGAACCAACTCTCCTAACTTCTCCTTACTACAATTTACCGAAGTTAGTTTAAAAAAACTATCTGGCTACGTTTTCATCTGACCAATCAGGGTCTCAATGTTAACCTTAAGCTCCGCCTACAAAAATTCTGTCTATCCAATGAGAAACGTTATACTTTTCGTGGTGGGGCAATGTTTTTAAAGTTTGCAACGTAACAGAGACGCTAAAAAGTCTCACGCTAAAACCTGCAGCTGGTGTGGTCCTTTTAGCGTTATCGTGAGATCTATACTGTTCTTCTGGAGGGCTCTATCTTTTAACATGGGCTGGAGGATTGTCCTAATGTAACAGACACGCGAAAAAGTCTCACGCTAAAACTTGCGGGTGGTAGTGGCCCTTTTTGTGTTATCGTAAGATCTATACTGCTTTTCTGGAGGGCTCCAGCTTTTAACATGGGCTGCGGGTTGTCCTTGACATACCTGAGACTCGAAAAAGCCTCACGCTAAAACGTGCGGGTTGTATAGTTGTACAGGTAGGCTCGCGGCGTGGGTGCCCAGCCCCTCCCTTTTCTAGCTTAACACGGTTCTGCTCTTGGCTTCTGTCCTCGTTTCTCCCCTCGGAACTGCGTCTGCCTCACGGTGGGAAGGTACGACATGCATTTAGGCATTCTTGTGTTAGTCTGTGGTATTCCATTTGCTCACTCGTTACTCGTATTACTTTGGTTAATTTAATGTCACGACTTATTCGGAGCTATGTGACATACTAATGGATTTGCTTATCATGTCAGGGTTTTCATGTAAGGTGTTGGATTTGCCTGACACCTTACAACACAACACCCAGTCATCACGAGGCAGAGAAAATCTATGACCCCGCCGGGAATCGAACCCGGGAACCCGGGCGTGGGAAGCGAGAACGCTACCGCACAACCACGAGCTGCGGACGAAACAACGAGGTCATCGGCCTCATTGGATTAGGGAAGGACGGGATAGGAAGTCGGCCGTGTCCTTTCAAAGGAACCATCCCGACATTTGCCTGGAGTGTTTTAGGGAAATCACGGGAAACCTAAATCAGGATGGCCGGATGCGGGATTGAACCGTCGTCCTCCCGAACGCGAGTCCAGTGTATTAACCACTGCGCCGCCTCGCTCGGTCCACCATTTTATTAATTTGTTATTGAAGTAGCGCTGATTTTCGCATCAAACCACAGCTACTATTGCATCTAGTTGTACACTGAGGTATCACGTGGTTACAATTGAAGTGCAGCTACTGACAGAGGTCCAGTGTGAGCTGTAATTATCGCACCTTAGCGAAACATGGTAGGTATTCTAATGTGTTTATGCGGAATCGACTTACGCTGGAAAAAATTAGTTCCAAGCGCGGCCACCAGGAGCAAATCTGACGTCATTAATGCAAGAAAGATGTATAGAAATGTTTCCATATTTAATGGATTAAGAACGAGACGTGAGGAAAGGTAAGACAAGTGAGAAAGGCACAATGTTGATTTCACTATGAACCGCCAATTACAAAATTTGTTCATTATGAGCACTGGAGTTGTTGACGGGTTGCTGTATAACGCCAGATTTACAACTGGTGGCAAAAAGCAGAACTGATTGTTTTTCAATGCAAGTCTGTTCCACATTAACCCATTGGCACATGTACCAAGTTTCTCTAGCATATGATAATTACAGCCCACACCGGGCCTCCGTGAGTAGCTGCTCTTTAATTACAACCGCCTGTTAAGTCCACGAATGTATTGCATCGTAGCAGTCCCTTGAAAGCAACAGTCGACGCGGACACTGTGGTATATGAGTGTAGGAGATAACGAGGTTTTTTTTTTTTTTGTATAGTGACACACTGAGGAGACCACTGCCAATGGAAGTAAATACGAGGGTTGGAACTTAAACAGTGGCAAATATTTATTCACAACCGATACAAAAGAGTTACATGTTTGCACCTGTTACTGTCCTTCAAAGTACTCATCAGCGTTATGTAGAGCCCGTTGCCAGCGATGTGGAAGGCGTAGTATATCGTTAGCAGAGCCTGTTCTGTTGGTGCTGCGACTGGAGCGGTCTAAATTCATGGTGATTCTCGTGTACGACTGTGATGGTGTTATGTTAACGTATTACGTTCCTCCACGGCAGATCGTCAATGTGCAGTGTTACTGTTCGTTTTTGGAGCATCACCTGCGACCAACTTTACGAAAGAAGCGGCGACACTTTCTGCGCAACTGACCCATCATTTTGCTCGATAATGCACGGGCGCATACAGCCAAGCTGTGGCTGCTCTGTTCGGTCGATGGGACTGGGAAGTACTGTACCATCCACCATGCTCTCCGTACTTACATCCTTGTGACTTTGATTTGATTCCGAAGATTAAGGAACCATTTCGTGGCATTCGATTCGGAACTGTTCCAGAGATTCAACAGGCAGTAGACCGCTCCATTCGCACCATCGACAGAACAGACTCTGCTAACGGTATACTGCGCCTTCCACATCGCTGGCAATGGGTTCTTCGCAACGCTGGTGGCTACTTTGAAGGACAGAACAGGTGCAAACATATAACTCTTTTGTTTCGGTTGTGAAGAAGTAGTTGCCACTATTTAAGTTCCAACCCTCGTATATCTTAAGTTATTGTAACCTACCTTTGAGTTTTTACTACTGTCTTTATGAGTGATTTCTAAGTGAAACCACTGGAGCAGTATATAGCTAGTTTTGAAATAAATGTATTAAATTTTAGGCCCATTTTTGCTTGTTTTTTAGGACTAGAATTTCCTTTAAGCATTATGAGTTGCTGGGGCATTGAAGATGCGGGAATTTATCTAGGAAAAGTGCGATATTGCTTTCAGATGCATCACACGAATGAGGGGTGGGTGAAACCCGTTGTCGCAGTGGTTCTAACGTGGTTCTTTAGTGTCTGCCACTTTCTTCATGTTTTCGTTGCTTACTATGGCGATGAAGGTTAATTTTGCTAAAACTGTTAAATTTATATTCCGAAGTGTAACCACCTCCTTGAAGCAGCTGGTTGTTTACTTTTTGCCGATTCCCTCTTGCCTTCTTTGCTTACTGTGATAATAAAGATTAATTTTGTGAAAAATATTTAAAAAAATTTTGTCATAATTTTGGGACTCGATGGCCTAAGAGGTGTGATCTTACGTTACAGATGTAACACAAATAGTCAAGTATTAAAGTACAAGTCTGTGCACATCCCTTGAGACAGAGTATTTGATGGCGTGCTAATTACTCAGACATGTTCATGCAGTATTTGGTAGTGATTGTACTTGGCGTCTTCTAACAAACTTTGTACAATTTCGGAACTTCTTCCCGCTGACAGCCTCACAAAGTAATGAGAGGAAAAAAAGTTTATGACTTACTACATTCTTAGATTTTTCATACAGTAAAATTGCAGCACGAGGAATTTTGATTTAATTTATTACTCCTTTACTACCAACTCTATTCGCATCACATTTTGCAGACTGTATTCACATATACAACTGACTGTAACTACAAAGTTATATAACTGTACCAGAAATAGTTGACAACATATGACGTCAAACACAGTGGGATGCGTGAAAAACTAGCTTTCCTTAAAACATAGTTATTCTTTAAAGAATCGGATAGGGTGGGGGAGAGGGGAAGCAGTTGGTAGTGTGCTGTATTTACGTAAGTACTACAGTTGTGTTCAGAATGGTTCAAATGGCTCTGAGCACTATGGGATGACAGCTGAGGTCATCAGTCCCGTTGAACTTAGAACTTCTTAAACCTAACTAACCTAAGGACTTCACACCCATCCATGCCCGAGGCAGGATTGGAGCGTGCGCCGTAGCGGCCGCGCAGTTCCAGACTGTAGCGCCCAGAACCGCTCGGCCACTACGGCCGGCACTACATTTGTGTGAAAGATGCGCAAAACACATTACATGTTGAATCCTTGCCTCAAATTACTATCATCACTGTATTATTCACATCATGCCGTCTCACCTAAATGTTGTCCATTGGTATTCTTGTACTACAGAAGACGAGCAAGTGCCCCTTTGGACAGCGACGTATCCAAATTTAGTTCCCGCAGCATCTGGACCTACACTTGACTTAGTCAATTTCTGTTAAGTATTGACTGGAGCGCGCAGTAGCTTTCGCCTTTCCAGAGGCTCTCCAGCGGCATTCCAGCGGCCGGAGAGCGGGGCCGACTGGAGGCGGGCAGGTCTGTTCGGCGGCCCACTTGCAGAGACGCCAACAAGCAGCGCCGTTAATTATTGGGATTAATTACCGCCGGTGTTAATTCCTGTTAATCCGTTTAATTAGGAGGCGCGCGGCGACCACGAAAGAGGGCGAATGTGAACGGCGGCGGCCGACTTGTGAATTAATTACCGACACACAGACATTATTGCGGCGCTGTGAAATCACTCCTAATTTGCATGGTAACGAGATGTGTGAGTGTGCGAGAGCGGGCGGCGCGGGAAGTGGCTGCGGCCGCCGTTAATTACTCGTTAACCAGGTTACAACTGCGGCGTCCCCGCAGCCGGCAGCTCCACACGTCCCGGCGGCGCTCCGCGGCGGTAGCAGTCCCTCGGGCGCTGTTGCCCATTCCCGACACGCACGGCGATAGCGCTCGCCAGCCGCTGCTGGCTCCGCGTTCGTCCGTCAGTTCGCCGTGTTGTATGTGGGGAGGTCAGGTAGGGATGGCCCTCACACTGCTACCTGGGCTTTCCGACCGTGCAGTTCCCGACAATTTCGTAGGTGCCGCAGGTACCATCGCACTTCCGGCCAACCAGGTGTGCACACCCCTGCTGATGTACGCCAGTCGTTCATCAGCACCTGATGCATTGTCAGCGTTTGGCAGATAGCGCCCTCGCCAACGGCCTGCTTGAGTTCTATAGCTACACTGTGAATGGTGGAAATGAAGGCCGCTGTGGCATAGCGGCTCTAGGCGCTTCAGTCCGGAACCGCACTGCTGCTACGGTCGCAGGTTCGAATCCTGCCTCGGGCATGGATGTGTGTGATGTCCTTAGGTTTGTTAGGTTGAAGTACTTCTAAGTTCTATGGGACTGATGACCTTAGAAGTTAAGTCCCATAGTGCTCAGAGCCATTTGAACCAACTAGAAAAAAATGGTTCAAATGGCTCTGAGCACTATGGGACTTAACATCTGTGGTCATCAGTACCCTAGAACTTAGAACAACGTAAACCTAAGGACATCACACACATCCATGCCCTAGGCAGGATTCGAACCTGCGACCGTAGCAGTCTCGCCAAGTGTGAAACCTCTACCATGCAGTTGCCTTCATCACCGAACGCATTAGCAGTTGTGTACTTTGAATTATATTGCTGGCGTCGGCCGCTGTGGCCGTGCGGTTCTAGGCGCTTCGGTCCGGAACCGCGCTACTGCTACGGTCGCAGGTTCGAATCCTGCCTCGGGCATAGATGTGTGTGATATTCTTAGGTTAGTTAGGTTTAAGTAGTTCTGAGTCTAGGGGACTGATGACCTCTGATGTTAAGTCCCATACTGCCTAGAGCCATTTGTACCATTTTATTCTGCTAGTAATTAGTATCAGTAGAGAACTTTAACAATACTCGTGAATTTCCAGACGCACCTACTTAGATTACTGTCTGCTTATGCATTAATCCACGTCCAGCAGAGAGAATCGTTAAGATTAATGACCACTCATGAAGAACTCGCGGCATAAAAGAGCAATAAGTGATAACATATGTGTGAAAAATGAGTGTTGGAACAGGGTATCAGGGTATCATTGAAGTCATTATATGATTTGAAAGAGATGATAAATAAATGCGAACAACACTATCAGTGAATAATGAAAATTCCATTCTCCACTAATTTAAGCCGTTCCGTAATCCAAAATTTCTGCCTTGTAGTTATTGATAAAGCCTTGCTGGAGTGTGATATTGGACTTCCTGCTCCGAAATCTCGGTTGTGATAACAGATTGACCTGTGGCACAGCCCTTCGGTTGGAAGGTTTCGGGTTTTAAGGTTGACTACGAGTAAGTGAAAACAGTGGACAGAAGTAATCTCTCAGTTCAAATGTGATATCAGAAATAGTTTAAGTGCAATATTTCAAAATACACATAAACGTTTAGCCTAAATTTGTATTCTAGGGTTGAAAAAAAAATCCGCCTCGTGAACACGTTTTGGTAGAAGTTATGCAGTGAACCCCTGATTGCATTTTTATTAGTTTACACGCAATATATGTGTACAAAATTTATCAAGATATTCCTTGGAGCCTTTTCCATTATCTATTGTATGTTTTCTGATATTACCTTGCAGTTTTAGTTTTTAATGCGTCTGTTGTCTAGTTTGGGGAAAAGAAATTTGACTTTGGGCGTAAATTGGAGAAAATGGAACCTGAAATTGACACGATTAGTGGGGAACCCAGGTCAGAGTTTGAGGATAAAAAAAAAACACTGTAAGTTAGAAAATTAATCAGCTGGGAGGCAAATACACAAAGGTTGAGGATAAACTTGAAAATAATAGTAAAAGGGTAGAACAGGTTAACAATAAAGTAGGTGGGGTGGAAAAAGAATTAGTAGCTAAGTGGAAATTGCACAACGTAATCTTGTGGGGCAGACTTAGGCACAGCAATAAAAAGTACATTATTTGAAAAGCAGAGGCGAAAGTCAAATCTATGAAAGTGGGGGTCTCTGAATGTCACAAAGGAGTTATAATATATATAAAAGAGAATTAGACGGAGAAATAAATGTATTACAGAAAACTGTTAATAATGTAGCATCACGAAATAGAATTTTTTGTTGGGGTATTTTATAAAATACAGATATAAAGTGAAAGCAGTTAGCTGGGATAATAACCACCATGTAGCTGATGATGCGGCTGCATGTAAAGATTATAGTTAACATGGATTTATGATATTGCTAACACGAAATTTGTTTAAACGGAACTGGAAAGGGGAGATCATACTTTGGCTACTCAAAATGCTGAGTTGTTCTGCTACACTACTGGAAATGGAAAAAAGAACACATTGACACCGATGTGTCAGACCCACCATACTTGCTCCGGACACTGCGAGAGGGCTGTACAAGCAATGATCACACGCACGGCACAGCGGACACACCAGGAACCGCGGTGTTGGCCTTCGAATGGCGCTAGCTGCGCAGCATTTGTGCACCGCCCCCTTCAGTGTCAGCCAGTTTGCCGTGGCATACGGAGCTCCATCGTAGTCTTTAACACTGGTAGCATGCCGCGACAGCGTGGACGTGAACCGTATGTGCAGTTGACGGAATTTGAGCGAGGGCGTATAGTGGGCATGCGGGAGGCCGGGTGGACGTACCGCCGAATTGCTCAACACGTGGGGCGTGAGGTCTCCACAGTACATCGATGTTGTCGCTAGTGGTCGGCGGAAGGTGCATGTGCCCGTCGACCTGGGACCGGACCGCAGCGACGCACGGATGCACGCCAAGACCGTAGGATCCTACGCAGTGCCGTAGGGGACCGCACCGCCACTTCCCAGCAGATTAGGGACACTGTTGCTCCTGGGGTATCGGCGAGGACCATTCGCAACCGTCTCCATGAAGCTGGGCTACGGTCCCGCACACCGTTAGGCCGTCTTCCGCTCACGCCCCAACAACGTGCAGCCCGCCTCCAGTGGTGTCGCGAAAGGCGTGAATGGAGGGACGAATGGAGACGTGTCGTCTTCAGCGATGAGAGTCGCTTCTGCCTTGGTGCCAATGATGGTCGTATGCGTGTTTGGCGCCGTGCAGGTGAGCGCCACAATCATGACTGCATACGACCGAGGCACACAGGGCCAACACCCGGCATCATGGTGTGGGAAGCGATCTCCTACACTGGCCGTACACCTCTGGTGATCGTCGAGGGGACACTGAATAGTGCACGGTACATCCAAACCGTCATCGAACCCATCGTTCTACCATTTCTAGACCGGCAAGGGAACTTGCTGTTCCAACAGGACAATGCACGTCCGCATGTATCCCGTGCCACCCAACGTGCTCTAGAAGGTGTAAGTCAACTACCCTGGCCAGCAAGATCTGCGGATCTGTCCCCCATTGAGCATGTTTGGGACTGTATGAAGCGTCGTCTCACGCGGTCTGCACGTCCAGCACGAACGCTAGTCCAACTGAGGCGCCAGGTGGAAATGGCGTGGCAAGCCGTTCCACAGGACTACATCCAGCATCTCTACGATCGTCTCCATGGGAGAATAGCAGCCTGTATTGCTGCGAAAGGTTTATATACACTGTACTAGTGCCAACATTGTGCATGCTCTGTTGCCTGTGTCTATGTGCCTGTGGTTCTGTCAGTGTGATCATGTGATGTATCTGACCCCAGGAATGTGTCAATAAAGTTTCCCCTTCCTGGGACAATGAATTCACGGTGTTCTTATTTCAATTTCCAGGAGTGTATATTTAAAACCTATGAAACATCATTTTTAATCAATTTTGGGGACAGGCAAAGCAGTTAAGACTGCAAACCAATTTTTGATATGGACCAAACTACAGAAGTAGGAGAGCAAATACGAAGTAGTTGTGTGGTAATAAACTAAATAAGTTGAATCATTTAGATAAGCTTTCGGGTGTACTGACTGAGATCTGAACTTCAAAGGGAACGTTACCAGAACATTTGCAACGGGATCTTATCCACCGTGCAACAGATTCTATGGAAGAAATCCTGAATTTTGTACAGAATATGGACAGGGCTCTTTTGTTACAGACCAGATGTATAGGACAGAGGGAGATTGGAAACCATCAGAAAAGGGGAAATCATAATAATTTTAAGGGGCATAATAATGACAGCTGGAGAGAGGAAAGAAATGGGCAAACCAGTCAGAATAGGAATTGCAGGAGCAGGCCACAATTTGGAGGGAAAAGTGATAACTCTGCACAGAGGAGGATTGATAAGCTTGGTGTATCAGTTGAGGAATTTCCAGATGCAAGCAGACAAAGAAGACAGTCGGAAAACTAAATAGTGTCTCATGTAATTTCCGCTGATGGCTAGTAATTGTGGTATGAACAGGGCCAAACAAGGGCATGATAGAATGAGAAATAAATGCAACAGGGAGGCAAAAGATTTGGGAATGTGGCATATGAATGCTGTCTTGACTAATAAAGGGATTTGGGGAGGATATATTAAATACAATAATAGAAATAAAAGAGATCATAAGGATAAATTGAATAAAGCTAATTTTAACAATGAACTGTTTAGTTTTCATATTGACGAGATGTTTAGTAGAGATGAGTATTGTAAACCACGAGGTGATGGAGATAGTGTAGGTTTAAGTTCAGCTGACATTTCTTGAATTGTCTGACATAGGTGGTGCAGTCACATTAGACGGAAAATAGAGGTAGGTATTGAACTAAAGGGCAACGATGCTGATAACAATGAATATAGTAAGACGAGAGGGATAGATGCAATGGCATTAGTAAATAGTGTGGAAATGTGTGCAGAAAGTGTGGATAAGATCGTTCAGTTTGGATTACAGGGTCGTGTTAATGACGGTTACTGTATCGACGTAAACTATGGTAAGATGTTTACTGATAATGTGGATATATCTATGGTTATACATATTAATTATTATTGTAATGGTAACGAGTTGAGTATTGAAGTGGAGTGGTGTAGCAATGAGGAGATTATTCTTAGTGAAAAATGCCCTGAGTATCAAATTGAAAGCTATGTTTTCTTAAATGGTGAGCAAGCACTTCTGGGTAATGATGTTAATTGTGATTGGTTAGGAAAAGAGGAGGTTGACTGTGACTTAGGAGACTGGATATTCTATACAGAAAAACACAAAATGTTATCAGCTGAGGAATGTGGTGAATAAAATCTAGAGTTGCCAACAACTATAACAATGGAGTGGAAAGGAGGGTGTTAGGAATGCTTTTACACATATGTTTGAGAGGAATAATGATGTGAAATATGTGTAACCCAAAAGGAGAGTTGAAAAGAAATAGAAAATGATTTATTAGAAGAGATAGAATTGAACAGAATTGATGTTGTTGAAGATCAGTCTGTTGTTATCAGTGTGGGAGAAACTGAAAATACTGCATTATTTGATTCAGGCTCAAATATGCTCGATATTTCAGAATCTTTCTAGCAAAAATATAAATTTTTAGGTCTGCTGGAATTGACAGTGACAGATATAAAAATTAAGGTAGCAAGTGGACAAGTAGTAAGCCAATCAAAGGAGAAATATCATTCCAAGTTCACATCAGTGAACATTGTTTTCACGTAAGATGTGTTGTGGTTACAGGGCCGATAATGAATGTTATCTTGGGAAAGGATTCCTTGTACAAATGTGGCTTTAATATTTTTATGAAGGACATAATTGTGGAATTTGATGCTGGAAGGAACAGGAAAAGAAATACCTGACGTCTGTATTTTTGGCAGGCGCTGCTGGCAAAGGAAAGCAGAAAGTACACTGTATTTTTATTTTAAGGAAGAACTTAAATGCTTAAGATACTGACATTTCGTTTATCTCTGTCTGTAGCTATATTTAGAAACTGTGTTGGGAAAGAGTGAAAGTAAATATTGGAAGCTATATATTGCATTTAGTAATAAGAATTTTGGGGGTCAATTTGTGGTTTACATATGCATATCAGTATGGACGATAAATCTAAGTTGTTGTATCTGGGACATTAATTCTTGGTGCATTGTAGTCAAAGGATATATGTGTATACCCATGTTCAAGAAAGAACAGAACACCTTGAACTGTTACAGACTGGACGTCATCTCAGTTTAGCATGTGTCCTGTAACTTAGCAGGCACAGGGTTCCATGCGTGACTGCATCGACTTGTATGGCGTCCTGTGGTATAGCCATCCATGCTGCATTGACCTGGTTCCAAGGTTCATGTGTGGTGGTTAGCGCGTGACTGCAGCACTGTACCCATCGCTTCACCGCATCCAACGCATTTTCGAGTGGTGACAAGCCTGGCGAACCGACATCCTATGACCCCCATGAAGGCATGTGTTCATGCAACACCATGTGATCAGGCATTGTCTTGCTGAAAAATTGCGTCTGGTGCCCTTTGCTGAAAGGGTAATGGCTATGTATCGCAGGGTATTATTCAAGTAGGTCACTCTGGTCACAGTGCCCTGAACAGGCACCAGGCGTGATTTGTGGTTCTGCCCAATAGCATTCCATACAATAAAGCCTTGAGTTGATACTGCATGTCTTGTGTGAAAGCAACCACTTTGATGGTGCTCCCTGTGTCTGCGGCGAACCAAATTGCGCACACCATTTTCACACAAACATAACCTGGATTCGTCCAAAAACTCTATCTGGTGCTGTAATATTTTTGGCTTTACAGCCATCATATTCAGGTACAAGAAGCTCTTCTTAGAGCAGTTGAGAAGGCAGCAGTGGGATGACGGCGTAATGTTGTGTGAGGGTACCGATGACGGATGGATTGTGATCCTTCTCCGAGATTGGCTGCTGCGTTCGGAAGTTGCGCGCCAAAAACGATAATCTTCTGTTATTAACATTAGACAAACTAAACACCTTATTTACCTGCACTTCAAATTAAAGCATATCTCAATAGTGTGCTATCGTTTCATTATTTTACAAGTATTAACAACCAGCATAATGATAAACAACTGCTAAACGAAAAGGCAGATGAAGCACTTCGGAGATCTTCGGATCGCGCCTTACTTGGATGGTGGACGAAGTGGTTCGGCTGTACGATCGTAGCTGGTTCGGCAGTGTGAGGGCAGGCATGTTGTTTGCTGCTTTATCAGTTAAGACTTAATTTGCAATGTTTAGTTCGCAAACGTGATATCTGGTTCGGCAATCTCGGAGGACAGACATGTTGTCTGCCACGGTAGGCATCGCGTTAAGACTTTATTGGCAACGTGTGGTTATACGGACATGTAGTTGAGAACAGTGTGATAGTAATTACAGATATACGAAGTTCATTATTTTGTTGAAGAATGCTAATTATTTTTGACTCTAAAGAAGCATGCAATTGTGCAGTCTCCCGTGTTCTGCCAATAAAAAGTGATTGGCATCCCATATAAACAAACTAATTAGAAATTTAATAATTCACATAATTCCTCGCTAAGAGTTTCTTACAGCCTAAAGATAACGGCTTCACGACCTACGTGCTGTTTTCTGCGCAGGCGACAACAACTTTAGAAGGCTGCAGGTTGGTGCACATTTATTTGAACTTCTGTATTCCGCTCAGGGCGGTGGAAGCAAATAGGCACCTCACGTGAACTGCAGTCTTAGTAGAATTGAGATCAGTGACACGGCATCTGTGGTAACGCAGAGGAGGTGTGTACGAGAGAAATTTTCGAGAGAAAGGGTTTATCATACGCATGTATTTAAGTGTCACTCTCTCTCATTCACTCCCTTTTTCAACTTGTCATAATGCTATTCCTCTCCTCAGCAACGTCGTTTCATACTCCACTACCGTCTAGCATGTTTCTGTTTTGGTAAAAGTTAGGCGGAGAAGTGGACGACACACACGTAACCCATGTCATAATAATGAGCGACAGATTGTCATCCCTAATTGTGTATGATGTGTTACACTGTTTCACTATTGCGCCAGAGCCAAGGAAGAAAGAGATCAGTCCTGCTACGCTGTTTGGACGAGATGTTGATCTTCTTCGGGGGGGCTGGGGAGGGGGGGTCCTGAGTGGTGCGACCTGACCCGTCTCTTCGTATCCTACGGCCTTACTGAACCATTCTGCACACACCCGTTGCACTGCTGAAACATTTCGTCCTGCACGAGCAGCAATTTCCCGGATGGATGTATCGCGTTCTCTCTTACCAATAATGTGCCCTCTTTCAGATTGATTGATATGACGGTACAAGTCGCGTATACGCCAGTGAGGTAACCTGTACGTCTGTTCAAGTCACACTGATCCAATACCTTCGATATATACATGTTGGTCCATTTATCGTGACTGGGCCAAATATCTCACGAAATAAGCGGCAAACGAAAAAACTACAAAGAACGAAACTTGTCTATCTTGAAGGGGGAAACCAGATGGCACTATGGTTGGCCCGCTAGATGGCGCTGCCATAGGTCAAACGGATATCAACTGCGTTTTTTTAAACAGGAATCCACATTTTTTTTTAAATTACGTATTCGTGTAGTACGTAAAGAAATATGAATGTTTTAGTTGGACCACTTTTTTCGCTTCGTGAGTGAGCCTCATCTGACAGCGGTGGCAGTGTTTCAGTATTTATGTGCAACTCTGGCATGTTTTTATTACAAAGACTCACAAAGTCGTATAATGCAGGTGTTTTACTGTTGTTGCTGGTTCCAGTGGTTTATCATCAATAGCGTAGTTGAACAGTACTGTATCTCTTAGTGACAACAGACACCAACACTTGCTGAAATAATTGCCAGAAATCAATGTCAGGCATACGACGAGCGTATCCATTATGACATTGAGGCGAAATTTGGCGTTAACGAGCTATCGCATGAGCTTATGCTAACAGCAGGACATCGGGTGCACTGCCTCTCCTGGTTTTGTCACCATATCGGTTGGACCCTACAAGACTGGAAAGCCGTGGCTCATCTGAGCCCCGATTTCAATTGGTAAGAGCTGATGGTAGGGTTCGAGTGTGGCACAGATCCCAGGAAGCCATATACCGAAGTTGTCAAGAAGGCATTGTGCAAGTTGGTGGTGGCTCCTAAATGGTGTAGGCTGTGTTTACATGGAATGGGCTGTGTCCTATGGTCCAACTGAACCGGTCATTGACTAGAAATGTTTACGAGAGGATACTTGGAGAGAATTTGCAACCATTCACGGAGTGCATGTTCCGAAGCAGCTCAAAAAATGGTTCAAATGGCTCTGAGCACTATGGGACTTAACATCTATGGTCATCAGTCCCCTAGAACTTAGAACTACTTAAACCTAACTAACCTAAGGACATCACACAACATCCAGTCATCACGAGGCAGAGAAAATCCCTGACCCCGCCGGGAATCGAACCCGGGAATCCGAAACAGCGATGGAAGTTTGTGAATGACAATGCGCCATGTCAGCAGACCACAATTGTTCGCAATTGGTTTGGAGAACATTCTGGATAATTCGAGCGAATGATTTTGCCACCCATATCGCCCGACGTGAGTCCCATCTAACATTTATGGGACATAATAGAGAGGTCAGTTCATGCATAAAACCCTGTACAGGCAACACTTTCGCAGTTATGGACGATTATAGAGGCAGCAGGACTATGTATTTCTGCAGGGGACTTCCAACGACTTGTAGAGCGCATGCCACGTTGAGTTGCGACACTACGCCGGGCAAAAGGAGGTCCGACACGTGATATGAGGCAACACATGACTTTTGTCACCCGATGTTTGTGCAATACTTTCAGGGTCAACTGCCACTGTCTCCACTAACCGTCGATCCTAGGCAGCCCTCCGTGCATTTCACTGCAGTCTTCTGGGGTTTCAGTGTTTCTATAGATAGCAATATCGTCAGCGTGTAGTGTTACGAATCTTCCGTTATCCACTACATCATTAATGTAAACTGTTAACTGTAATTGCCCTATTACACTATTTGAAGTACTCCAGAAATAACCAGGGCACCAGAGCCCAACTGTTGCCTGGTAGATTCTGTTGCTGTTTTACGTAACTGTAGACTTCAATGTCCATATAGAGCTATCAGTAAACGGACGGAAACATCTAGATAGATTTGTGAGGGCTCATTTCCACTACCAGACTTTGAAAATCTTGACGACATATTTTTCGTGGGGAAAAGGATAGCAAACTCTTCTCTGTCGTACGGCAGAATTTAATTTTTGTTCCAGTATAATGTGATTTCTTGTCATTCAATTTAAACGCCAGCGTTTCAGAAGCTGGTTCGTATTTATCGAGTTCTCTCACATGATGGCTTAACTTACTTCCCCCAAATATTTAGGGTAATTCTTACCGACAGTCACTTCTTCAGTAAGAGGATCAAACAGGTCGTCTTGCAGAGACTGCACCAGAATATATCCAACCGCTTCAGTTATTTATACATACGCCGTTAGTATGTAGAACTGAAAAAGAACAGGCAAGATCGGTGTGATATTGGGGGTCTCTCTAGATTACTGGCATTACTGATTTCGGTTTCCATTTTTTTTTCCTTGTGCCCACTGGACTTGGTAATAGATACAATTTTACACACATTATCTGTAATTTACGGTTCATCTCAGTCTACAAGCATTATGCCAATATCCATGGTACGCCAATTTAAAGAAATCTGTTATATATTTTTCTATCATAGTACAACTTCTCCGAATGTAGGACTTTTCAATAGATCTACGTCGTACGGGGTAGCCTCGTGGTCTAGCCGCCTGGTCACGGTTCGCGCGACTCCCCCGGCGGAGGTTCGAGTCCTCCTTAGGGCATGGGTGTGTGTGTTGTCCTTAGTGTAAGTTAGATTAAGTAATGTGTAAGCTTAGGGACCGATGGCGTCAGCAGTTTGGTCCCATAAAACCTTAGCACAAATTAAAAAGAAAAAGAAAATAGATCTACGCAAGCAAAACTTGTGGTTATGTTCTATGTTAACACAATGTTCCGTAAACATATATGGTTCAAATGGCTCAAATGGCTCTGAGCACTGTGGAACTTAACATCTGAGATCAACTGTCCCCTAGAACTTAGAACTACTTAAACCTAACTAACTTAAGGACGTCACACACATCCATGCCCGAGGCAGGATTCGAACTTGCGACCGTAACGGTCGCTCAGTTCCAGACTAAAGCGCCTAGAGCCGCTCGGGCACATCCGCCGGCAAACAAATGTGGTGTCATAGTAAAACCTTAATTTAGGTGTTTGTTGTACACTGAAAAAGAAAGAAAAATTACGGGTATGTTATACAAGTATTAATTTTCAAATAAACGCAACTCAGTGGGCAAGATAAAAAGAAAAGAACCATCACGTAAACCAGCAAGTTTATATGCGTTTTACAAATAAGAAAAACTATTAAAAAAAAGATTCTGAAAGGTGAACTTGACATCAACAAACATCAGCCCACCTGTAATGTTTCAACGTCCTTTGTGTGTATGCAAGTTCCTAGAGCCTTCTTGAAAAATTAAGGATTCCGTAAACACTTTCAGAACAGTTCCTCATTACTTGTCGGTTTCTAACTACAGAAAAGTAAGTTTCTTCTACACTCCTGAAAAGGTTCGATTGCCTTGTCGATAATCTGTCAGCCGTTACCTAGCAACAGCATGTAAATAGTCCACAGGGCCAGTACGAGTGACAACGATATACTGGTGAGTAAATATAAATTCTCTGTGTTGATTTTATTGTACTGTCGATAATCTGTGAGCCGTTACCTAGCAACAGCATGTAAATAGTCCACAGGGCCAGTACGAGTGACAACGATATACTGGTGAGTAAATATAAATTCTCTGTGTTGATTTTATTGTACTAAACATATCGTCTCTGGATTTGTGCTTCTAGTGATTAAATATATCTTCCACTAAATGCTCCTTACTGGAATACTCGCGACAAGACGATACGATTGTTCTGTGATAGGAAACAAGTCTTCAAAACTCCTGCAGCGTGCCTCGAGCGCTGTGTGTAGGTGGTTCCTCTATTCTCAAGAAAAGCTTTATTTCTAAATCGTTTTAAATTATTTTTAGTAGCGCTCTTATACGCTGGTGGAAGTTAAAACATGAAAATGAAACAAGAGGATATCAGCAGATAACTTTAAAGAGCACAGCACGATATATATCTGCTGATAGAGGTTGTTATGTGTTGAGAAGATACATTTGGTTCACTAGAGAGGGCAGAAGCTAACAACGAAACCAAAAAGATTTTCATCAGAGATTTGAATACAGTTAACGCCTTCTTTAGATACGAAATCAGAAAAAGAGGAGCATTAACTTAGATTTCTGTCTATCGATCTACCGAAAATTTCTAAAAGGTTTTGGTCCTACGCAAAGTCAATAAACATATCTAAGTCATCTGTACAGTCCCTCAGTGATCATACTGGCACTCGAACGGAGTATAACGCACAGGTCGCTAAAATATTGTAGTCTGACTTCCTAAATAGCTTTACTAAGGAAGATCGCTCCATAGCCCACAAATTAAAGTACATAACAACGCAAACAAATGTATCACCTTGCAAACTGATTAGAGTGGAACACAAACGAAGTTAATACGGGAACGTATAATTTCATAGCATAAAGAAAAGCAATATTTTAAACATAGCTGTACAACAAAAACGGTTTCACGTAATAAAATTATAAACAGCCGACCAGTTGCAATGGATAAAGAGTCGGTCGTAAGCTCTGCAACATCCATGAGCTATTTTATATTAACGTGACAAACCCTAATTCTAGGGCTGTATTTTATTTTTGACACATGGATCTATGTCGACAACTGTAAAAACGGCGATGGTACATTAGTCCTTACTAATGTAAAATTGTTACCATCTGAAAAAGACAAATTTATATTTGTCGAAACCTAGGTAAAGAATTTCTTTATCCATTGGAACTGGTCCGCTGTTTATAATTTTATTTACGAAAAGCCTTAGTTTTTTACTGTCAATGTACGATAGCTACGAAAGTACCCAGATGACAGCCACGAGGCTGATCACGGATGCTGTATACAGGAACGTCGGAACGCCAGAAAATTGTGGCGAAATGCAAGAACACCTGCTTAATGCCAGAAGTGGTAATAGACGCTTAGCATAAATAAATGTAACTTACTGCACATAAAGAAACGATAAGACCCATTATTTTTCGATTACTTGAGTGGAAAATAATCAACGAAACAATAACACCCTTAAAATGTGTAAGGTTGACCATTGCGTAAACATCTGTAGGAATAGCATGTGTCAGACTTAGGTTGACTGGAAGAATCCTGGGAGTATAACATAAAGAGCTTACAAAACACTCGTTAGACCGATTCTTAAGTCCTGTTTGTCAGCCTGGGACCTTTACCAAAGAGGAGTAATAGAGAAAATTAATAAACCTGGAAGAAGATCAGCACTTTCATCACTTCAGTGTTTGGTGAACAGGACGCCATTGTGGAGATACTCAACAAAGTAGAACAGCAGACGCTACAAGATTGATATTTAGCATCCTCGAGAGTTTTTCTCTTTAAATTCAGAGAGCATACGTTCCGAGAATAGTCAGGCAACGTATTACTTCCTTTCTCGTATATCTTGCAAAATTGTCGTCAGGGGAAAAATCGTAGGAATTCTAGCTCAAATGGAGGCCTATGAACGAACGTTCTTCTCACATATCATTGACAATGGGGTAGTAATGAGGGATAAGTGCACTTATAGTCACAAAAAGAGTTATATTCAGAAGAACAGGGCTCTTTGCGATCATTGTTGGCAGGCAGGTAAGTGGTACCACACATACGAAATGATTACATTTTCAACTTTGAAGGACACGACCACAAAACGTGACGTGGAGTCCCCATAGTTGCTATACAAGCGCCCAGACAACGCGGTACAGGGTTGTACAGGTCTGGGATGCAGTCTCGGATGCAGATATTGCATCCTAAGCCGCTTGCACCTCGTGCAAGACGTCACTGGGCTTCTGGGATTACATGTACGTACTAAATCAATGATCTGAGTCGAGAAGCCTCTCGAAATGCAGATCATCCCACTACAATTCACATGTATGATAATGAGGTATGCGCAAGGAAGCGGAACATGTGGGTGGCTCTGACAAATGAATCGTATCTGTGGGTCTTGTGTAAAATTAAGAATGGTGGTGTAGGAGAGGGTACATCCCACTACTGAAATTTGAGTGGATTTCATTAAACTCATGATTTATTGGCGAAGTTTGTATGTAAAGCTGTACAGGACATAAAATAACAGATCTGATTATATCACAACTGGAGATGAGTGCAGAATAGAATATTAATCCGTGCAAATTAGTTCCTTATGATTTTGGATTGGAAAAGATACTCCAGGGAGGGATGAGAGAAACTCTGATAGTAAACTCGCGATTTACCTGATTAAATAGCAGATGTGGTGTCGCATTGGTCATGATGATTGCGTCGATATCGAACAGTGAAGGGATGAAGCTTGCATGAAAACCAGACAGCAGAGCCAAGGCTCGGGTATCAACTCACGATGTGCGATCGATCAATTTCCTAGTTATGTTAAACATACAAACGCGCATATTCCCACATCAGTTCTACTGACTCGCCTCTCTGCTGCGTGAACTTAAACTTCATGTGCTGAGCTGGATGGAGAGTCGGCGATGCAGCAGGTGGTCCACTGCAGAGGGCCGTCGCCCACCTCTCGAATGTTCAAGTCCCCAGTTCATAACGGAACCGCCTTGGCCACAGTTCGGCTGCTACGGTTAGTAACTACATACAGATTTATCACAGAAAGAAACATTACAAAATAGGAAGGAGCGATCTCCGCAGTCGTCATTCCTGCCCCATATACGAATCAAATCCATATCACTCTTGCATCACGCGTTTCACTGGACGTGGTTCATGTATATTGATGAGTGAAGGTGGAGTTCTGATGACGACGACCCGTGGCACCACACACATTCTCGACAGGGAAGGGTGGAGCAGTGTGGATGGCCACGGCAGAGTATCCATAGCTGCAAGGCACGCTCGGGAGACGGCAGTGGTATGTGTACGAGCGTTGTCCTGTTGAACTACGGCATCGTGTGGGCGTACACGGAAGGCAGAGCTATGGGATGCAGGACGTTCTCCACGCACGCAAGGCTGCCGCGGAGCCCATTGGGTAGACCTACGGTGAACGGGCACCACACGATATCGCCTAGAACCGCTCGGCCACCGCGGCCGGCTACCTGGCAAGGATTCCACACCGCGCAGCAGTATTCTCACAGTCAGACCAGCCTGGAGGGACGTGTGATGGGAGACGACAAACGGCACTCCACTGTGTCTCGAGACATAGATCTGGTAGCCATCGTCTACAAGTCAGAAAAGAAACTCGTCACTAACGATGACCCTATGCCAGTCTGCAGGATCCCATGTCCGTCGTTGTCGACATCAATGTATCGTGCATAACGGTGTGGTGTTATGAGTGGCAGACGTCATAACCGTCAGCGTGCAGCGAGCACTGAGTCATGCAACCGCCTGCCAACGATACTGGCACTCAAGGGATGTTACAGAGGGCGCAGCAGATCTCGCTGAATGGCCCCTATCATTGCCGTTGCATCTGTTCGTGTGTTGCGGACAATCCATCAGTCTTCCCTTCTTCTGGTACTTGTCGGACGTCCAGATCTTACATGTCATGTATGCGTGTCTTTCTGTATCCATTGCCGCCAACAACGTGCTATAGTCTACATCTACATCTACATGGATACTCTGCAAATCACATTTAAGTGCCTGGCAGAGGGTTCATCGAACCATCTTCACAATTCTCTATTATTCCAATCTCGTATAGCAGGAGGAAAAAATGAACACCTATATCTTTCCGTACGAGCTCTGATTTCCCTTATTTTGTGGTGGTGATTGTTCCGCCCTATGTAGGTCGGTGTCAACAAAATATTTTCGCATTCGGAGGAGAAAGCTGGTAATTGGAATTTCGTGAGAAGATTCCGTCGCAACGAAAAACGTCTTTCTTTTAATGATTTCCAGCTCAAATCCTGTATCATTTCTGTGACACTCTCTCGCATATTTCGCCATAATACAAAACGTGCTACCTTTCTTTGAACTTTTTCTCTGTACTCCGTCAGTCCTACCTGGTAAAGAACTTAGAACTAGTTAAACCTAACTAACCTAAGGACATCACACACATCCATGCCCGAGGCAGGATTCGAACCTGTGACAGTAGCAGTCGCGCGGTTCCGGACTGAAGCGCCTAGAACCGCTCGGCCACCGCGGCCGGCTACCTGGCAAGGATTCCACACCGCGCACCAGTATTCTAAAAGAGGACGGACAAGCGTAGTGTAGGCAGTCTCCTTAGTCGGTCTGTTAGATTTTCTAAGTGTCCTACCAATAAAACGCAGCCTTTGGTTATCCTTCCCCACAACATTTTCTATGTATTCTTTCCAATTAAAGTTGTTCGTAATTGTAATACCAAGGTATTTAGTTGAATTTACTGCTTTTAGATTAGACTGATTTATCGCGTAACCGAAATTTAACGAGTTACTTTTAGTACCTATGTGGATGACCTCACACTTTTCGTTATTTAGGTTCAACTGTCACTTTTCGCACCATTCAGATATTTTTTCTAAATCGTTCTGCAGTTTGTTTTGATCTTCTGATGATTTTATTAGTCTATAATCAACAGCGTCATCTGCAAACAACCGAAGACGGCTGCTCAGATTGTCTCCCAAATCGTTTATATCGATGAGGAACAGCAAAGGGCCTATAACACTACTTTGGGGAACGCCTGAAATCACTTCTGGTGGTGTCTGTACGATCGATGTGGCGCGCAGTACGACGGTAGCACCACCCAGCTTCCCGCAACCCTTCGATGCAGCACATGTCAATGGTCGTCTAGCTGGGCAACCCGCTATTGAACCTGTGGCTAGGCATTGCGCATTCTCTAACGAAGCGCCAAGCGACGCTGCCCGCTGTCGTACAGGCCGGCACGGCGGTTTGGGGCCCTCTTATACCAACTCTCCCTGACTGCACCGCCGTCCGTGCAAAAGTTCAAATAGCTCAAATGGCTCTGAGCACTATGAGACTTAACATCTGTGGTCATCAGACCGTGCAAAATCAATCGTTGGCATAGCTGATGGTGTGAAACACACCCAAGCAGTTTGTTGTCGCTCGGAGAGGTCCTAATGGATGTGTATAGTGTACTGTGGATTGAACCGGGGACCTAGCAACGACGGAGAGGCTTCGCCCCAGTTTAGTCAGTGGTTCACAACCACACAACAGACCACAGCAGTCCACCCCACCGCCGCCTCACACCGAACCTGGGGTTATTGTGCTGTTCGGCCCCCAGTGGACCCAATGGGAACGTCTCATGCCATACGAATATAGCCTCAATTGTTTGCGTGGTAGAGTAATTATGGTGTAGGCGTACGTGGAGACAGTGTTTGCGCAGCAATCGCCGACATAGTGTAACTGAAGAGGAATATGGGGAACCTGCCCGCATTCGCCGAGGGAGACGAAAAACCGCCTTAAGAACCATCCACAGGCTCGCCGGCACACCGGACCTCGACGCTAATCCGCCGGTCGAATTCGTGCCGGGGACAGTCACGGCTTCCAGCTCGGGGAGCAGAGGATTAGACCGCGCGGCTAGCCGGGCGGGCATCCTTATGGATACAGCTCACTTTGTGTCGATGAGTGTAATAAGAGTACCTCAAGTACCATACATCACACAAAGTATCTTGCAGGGCGTAGATTTAGATATGCATCTGTATCAATGTAGAAACAATATGCAGCAAGAGGAAGAGATCCTTGATAGGATAATGAAATGCACAAACTGTTGAGTTAGTCCCGAAAAGTCATCCTATTGTTATGTTGTTTTCTATTAGTGATTGTATTACAATTCATTTTGGTAGGAGTCCAAGAAATTTCTAGGAGTGCTCATGGGTGGGATGAGTCCATAGAAAAGAACAGTACACAGTGATGAGTGGGTTCTGGGCCGCAGGATAAGGGTGAGCTTTCTCAGAGTACCGTAGCGGACGGTACAGTATTGTCAGCAGCGAATGATCGACGTTTCGCCATCGCCTGCTGCAGACTGGTCTGGCAGCGCACACACTAAGCGTTGACTTCTGATTTAGTCGTAGAGCAGGGAGTGGCGTCCACAGCAGTACTGCCTAGTTTGTTTACATCGTCCAGTTTGCTAGTCTTCTTAATTACATCCCGGAAGAAGTGGAATGTAACTGTTTATTTCTCTGATTTTAGCAGTGTTAATGAATTTGTTGTAAGAGTTTGGGTATTTTGCGATCGCCTGTATCGTGTGAACTGATTCTATATTGTATATTTTAAAGCTAGTATTTATTTTACTTGTTTGTATTTTGAGTGTTGTTTCACTTCATAATTAACAGTTTGATCTCTTGTAGCGTTCTGCCAGAAGTTTCTTAGTTAGTTCTACTGCAGTGGTTGGTACATTTTTTTTTGTTATTTTAATAGTGTGGATAGTGTCTGTGCTTGTTCCTTAAGAACACGAGGTGGATTGACCGCTGTCCGCAAATTGCTCGATGTAGCAGCTCTGATGCCGCTCGAATGGAACGAGCATGTAATGATCGTAGCACGGAAGGCGAACTGTCGATCTCGGCGTATTGGGAGAATTTTATGAAAGTGTGTTCATCTGTAAAGGAGGCTACATGTTGGCCACTGGTGCAACTCATTATTTCCTACTGTTCGAGGGCTTATGATCTGCAGCAGACCAGATTAAAGGAAAACACCAAATGGTTCAAATGGCTCTGAGCACTATGGGACTTAACATCTGTGGTCATCAGTCCCCTAGAAGTTATAACTACTTAAACCTAACTAACCTAAGTACATCACACACATCCACGCCCGAGGCAGGATTCGAACCTGCCACCGTAGCAGTTGCGCGGTTCCGAACAGCGCTTAGACCGATAGGTCACCGCGGCCGGCAAGGAAACATCGAAGCAATTCAGAGACGGGCTGCTAGATTTGTAACTGGCAGATTCGAACAACACACAAATAACGTGTATGTGCTTCATTTCCTCAAATGAGGATCACTGGAAGGAAGGCGATGCTGTTTCCGAGGAACTATAAAAATTTAGAGAACTGGCAGTTGAGGCTGACCACAGAATGATTCTACTGACGCCAACGAACATTTCGCGTAAAGAGCATGAAGATAACATCAGAACTATTAGAGCTCATTTTGAGGCGTGTGGTTAGTCGCTTTTCCCTCAATCTACACTCCTGAAAATTGAAATAAGAACACCGTGAATTCATTGTCCCAGGAAGGGGAAACTTTATTGACACATTCCTGGGGTCAGATACATCACATGATCACACTGACAGAACCACAGGCACATAGACACAGGCAACAGAGCATGCACAATGTCGGCACTAGTACAGTGTATATCCACCTTTCGCAGCAATGCAAGCTGCTATTCTCCCATGGAGACGATCGTAGAGATACTGGATGTAGTCCTGTGGAACGGCTTGCCATGCCATTTCCACCTGGCGCCTCAGTTGGACCAGCGTTCGTGCTGGACGTGCAGACCGCGTGAGACGACGCTTCATACAGTCCCAAACATGCTCAATGGGGGACAGATCCGGAGATCTTGCTGGCCAGGGTAGTTGACTTACACCTTCTAGAGCACGTTGGGTGGCACGGGATATATGCGGACGTGCATTGTCCTGTTGGAACAGCAAGTTCCCTTGCCGGTCTAGGAATGGTAGAACGATGGGTTCGATGACGGTTTGGAGGTACCGTGCACTATTCAGTGTCCCCTCGACGATCACCAGAGGTGTACGGCCAGTGTAGGAGATCACTCCCCACACCATGATGCCGGGTGTTGGCCCTGTGTGCCTCGGTCGTATGCAGTCCTGATTGTGGCGCTCACCTGCACGGCGCCAAACACGCATACGACCATCATTGGCACCAAGGCAGAAGCGACTCTCATCGCTGAAGACGACACGTCTCCATTCGTCCCTCCATTCACGCCTGTCGCGACACCACTGGAGGCGGGCTGCACGATGTCGGGGCGTGAGCGGAAGACGGCCTAACGGTGTGCGGGACCGTAGCCCAGCTTCATGGAGGCGGTTGCGAATGGTCCTCGCCGATACCCCAGGAGCAACAGTGTCCCTAATTTGCTGAGAAGTGGCGGTGCGGTCCCCTACGGCACTGCGTAGGATCCTACGGTCTTGGCGTGCATCCGTGCGTCGCTGCGGTCCGGTTCCAGGTCGACGGGCACGTGCACCTTCCGCCGACCACTAGCGACAACATCGATGTACTGTGGAGACCTCACGCCCCACGTGTTGAGCAATTCGGCGGTACGGCCACCCGGTCTCCCGCATGCCCACTATACGCCCTCGCTCAAAGTCCGTCAACTGCACATACGGTTCACGTCCACGCTGTCGCGGCATGCTACCAGTGTTAAAGACTGCGATGGAGCTCCGTATGCCACGGCACACTGGCTGACACTGACGGCGGCGGTGCACAACTGCTGCGCAGCTAGCGCCATTCGACGGCCAACACCGCGGTTCCTGGTGTGTCCGCTGTACCGTGCGTGTGATCATTGCTTGTGCAGCCCTCTCGCAGTGTCCGGAGCAAGTATGGTGGGTCTGACACACCGGTGTCAATGTGTTCTTTTTTCCATTTCCATGAGTGTATTTGCGAGTGGAACAGGGAAAGAAATGACTGACTGTGGTGCAGGATACCATCCGCGTCGCAGCATTCGGTGGCTTGCTGAGTACCTGTGTAAATGTAGATGTAGAATTCTCTGGAAGCTCTGCTCCACTGTATCTTGCAATGTGCGACAGCTCGCCGGCTTTTCCTCCCTCGAAGGTGAG
The DNA here is from genome assembly GCF_023897955.1 of Schistocerca gregaria. Classification (NCBI taxonomy): domain Eukaryota; kingdom Metazoa; phylum Arthropoda; class Insecta; order Orthoptera; family Acrididae; genus Schistocerca; species Schistocerca gregaria. The sequence continues at coordinate 303,327,977 of NC_064922.1, read as the reverse complement.
TCGTGGACACTAGCAGAAGGCGGAAATGAGAACTGCTCGTATAGCTGTCCCCTTATTCCTGAACAACAATTATGAGGGACTGTTCTGTGTCGATATCACAACGGAAACTGTACGAGATGATTTGCTTGTTGCACTGTGACCGACGTTTCTACGAAGTCCTTAAAAGACAATCGGTGGGTATGCTGGTAATTGGCAGCTCCAGCGGTAGGGGGGCAACAGGATCCAGAGAGCAGCGCAATCCACAGTACTCTCGTCGGTGAAATTACTTCCTTGCAATTGTTGCTACCTCTGGATCACGGTGTCGCGGGTTCGATTCCCAGCCGGGTTTGGGATTATCTCTGCCCGGGGACAGGGTGTTTGTGTTTTCCTTATCATTTCATCATCATCATCATTCGTGGCAGTTGCTAGATTCGACTGTGTAACAGAAATGTACAGTGTAAAAATTAGGACTCTGTACAGGCGCTGATGACCCCGCAGTTGAGCGCCCCGCAAACCAAACATCATCACCGAGACTTCCTTGCAAATCAGAAAGGGAAAATATTAATGTGGTATTAGTAAATTGCAGGAGCATCCATCGTACGTTATCTGAATTAATAGTAGGAACGCAGAGCTGGCTCAAACCCGAAGGTAATAGCAGTGAAGTCCTAAATTAAGACTGTATTATATATTTCAGGGATACTACACGCCAATGACGGCAGAGTACTTATTGCCTCAAAGAACTCGATAATATCTAGGGTAAGAATCAAGCGTCGGTCATACACGGGTAATGGAATGCTTTTATAGACCACCTGCCTCAGGAACCGTAGTGGCCAAGCTATTCAGAGAAAACTTGGACAATATAGAAAACAGCAAGTTTTTTGCTCACGCAATTGTAATAGGTGGAGACTTCAGTTTGTCAGTTATGGAATGGAGGAGTCATTTGATTAAAACTGGTGTCAGAGTTATGGATTCGTGTGGTACTGTTCAGAATGACTCGGCTGAAAATTACTTCGAGCAGATAATAAGGGAACCAACTTCTGAGGACAACTTCTTAGATTCGAACTTTTCGAATAAACTAAGGTAGAGGAGTGTATCAGGCATCATAATATGGCTGTTATAATAATCATTTACTACATATGTTACAAGGAATGTTAAGAAAGATAGAAAACTTTCGTTGCTCAGGAAGAGTATCTGAGTAACCAGCATCGAATATTGAGGTGTGGAGCCGAAGAAATGGAGTATAAATGGATAAAACTCGAAGCCATTGTACGAAATGGCTTGTATCAGTATATACTGAGTGAGATTTTGAGGAGTGGTTAAGATCCTCCTTGGTTCAATACGCGTATTATAAAGTTGTTAAGAAAGCGAAGACAGCATCGCAGTTTTACAAGCAGCCATAGGTTTGTTCACGAACAATATATGAAGGAAACGAAAATGAACGAAACAAGAACAATTTGAAATTAATTTTTTCATCCGCCAGAGTAAAACCAAAAAGCGAATCAAAATCATAAATTCAGTCGCTGAGTGGCCATACGGACAGCGAAACGGAGGATGACAGAGAAAGCGGCGAAATACGGAATTTCGTCCTCTAATATTGTTTCACCGTGGAAGAGAGAATACGGATCCTCCTTCCATCCTTCATCCGAATGCAGAAGTGGCGTGTGTTCATACAAGTAATCGCGGAACAGAAAATCAGGTAAAATTACTGAACAATGCAAAGGCGTCCGGAACGGATGACATACCTGTGAAATTCTATAGAGTAGGTACTTGTTCACCTTCTAGCAGTAGTTTGCCGCAGACCCTTGGAGCGGCGAAGGGAAACAAGCTATTGAAAACATGCGCGTGGTTCCGGTTTTCAGGCAGGGACTCTAGACATGTACACGTAGCTACAGGCCTACGTCGTTGACGGCTATCAGTTGTAGAACTATGGAAAATGTTCTATGAGTACGCATTATGAGGGTTTTGGAGTGTGGGGTTTTGCCCACTCGTCGTTAATAGAGTGCCTACGGGATGCAGCGTTCTCAGAATGCTATACAACAATTTCAATCAAATAACATTAGTAGTACCGAATTATCAGTTTAATAAGCCATGGCTGCAAAATACTAACACGAATTCTTTACAGAAGGATGGAAAAACTAATAGAAGCATACCTCGGGGAAGATCAGTTTGGATTCCGTAGAAATGTTGGGTTGGAACACGTGAGGCAATACTGACCCTACGACTTATCTTAGAAAATAGATTAAGGAAAGGCAAACCTACGTTTCTAGCACTTATAGACTTAAAGAAAGCTTTTGACAACGTTGACTGGAATACTCTCTTTCAAATTCTGAAGGTGGATGGGGTAAAATACAGGGAACGAAAGGCTATTTACAATTTGTACAGAAACCAGATCGCAGTTACAAGAGTCGAGGGGCATGAAAGGAAAGCAATGGTTGGGAAGGGAGTGAGACAGGTTGTAGCCTATCTCCGATGTTATTCAATCTGTATATTGAGCAAGCAGTGAAGGAAACAAAAGAAAAAAATCGGAGCAGGAATTAAAATCCATGGAGAAGAAATATAAGTTTGAGGTTCGCCGATGACACTGTAACTCTGTCAGCGACAGCAGAGGACTTGGAAGAGCAGTTAAACGGCATGGACAGTGTCTTGAAAGGAGGGTATAAGATGGACATCAACAAAAGCAAAACGAGGAAATGGAATGTAGTCGAATTAAGTCGGGTGATGCTGCGGGGATTAGATTAGGAAATGAGACGCTTCAAGTAGTAAATGAGTTTTGCTGTTTGGTGAGCAAAATAACTGGTGATGGTCGAAGTAGAGAGGATATAAAATGTAGACTGGTAATGGCAAGGAAAGCATTTCTGAAGAAGAGAAATTTGTTAACATTGAGTATATCATTTAGTATCAGGAAGTCGTTTCTGTAAGTATTTGTATGGAGTGTAGCCTTGTATGGAAGTGAAACGTGGACGATAAATAGTTTGGACAAGAAGAGAATAGAAGCTTTCGAAATGTGGTGTTACAGAAAAATGGTGAAGATTAGATGGGTAGATCATATAACTAATGAGGAGGTATTGAATAGAATTGGGGAGAAGGGGAGTTAGTGGCACAACTTGACTAGAAGAAGGGATCGGTTGGTAGGGCATATTCTGAGACATCACAAGTTTAGTAGCGGAGGGCAGCGTGGAGGGTAAAAATCGTAGAGGGAGAGCAAGAGATGAATACACTAAGCAGATTGAGAAGAATGTAGGTTGCAGTAGGTACTGGGAGAAAAAGAAGCTTGCACAGGATAGAGTAGCATGGAGAGCTGCATCAAACCAGTCTCAGGACGGAAGACCACAACAACCACAACATTAGTAGTTTCATTTCTAGAAAACAACTGACAATACTTTACTACAGCAAATGTCGCTAGCGAGAGGTGATATGAAAACAGTACAGTTCTTGCTATACAGCGAGTCCACGGTTCACGACAGTCTGACAGTCTGACAGTCTGAACAGTCTGAACACGTTGCAGACTCGGGCCGATCTTAGCTGCCGAAGCTGCCAGGAGCGCCGCTTACATTCACGTCTTGCAGGGGGAGCGCCTGGCGCGGCGCGGTCAAACTCTGCGTACCATTGGTCGCCGTTTCCTCACCGCCTTCTCTGGTCTTGCGTTCCGCATCTTCGTTCCGGCGTTTGTGGTTACGCCAGAACATGGAGGACGAAAATCTCGATGTCAATGAAAATGAGAGCGCCGCAGCCGAAAGTCACTTGCGACAGGCGTCCAAAAAATAGCGCAACACATTTTGTTCTCGGCGAATTTCGGTTGGAAAAGTGTGGAATATGTTTTGGGACACCGTGGAATATTCCAGCTTCAGACTCTTTAGTTTTATGAAGTTCTAGTATGTGGCGGCGCTATACATAGCCATCAAAATGGCGTCTGTGACGGAGGTGCGGAGGTTCGAGTGCTCCCTGGGGCATGGGTGTGTGTGTTTGTCCGTAGAATAATTTAGGTTAAGTAGTGTGTAAGCTTAGGGAATGATGACCTTAGCAGTTAAGTCCCATAAGATTTCACACACATTTGAACATCTTGAACGGAGGTGCGCTCTAAGAAGATAGCTGTCACTGAGTTTCTTTTGGCGGGAAACCAGAACATCGCAGATATTCACAGGCGCTTGCAGAATGTCTGAGGAGACCTGACAGTGATCAAAAGCACTTCCAGTCGTCGGACGAGGCGTCTGTCATCATCGCAGCAAGGTCGTGCAAATCTGTCCGACCTCCCACGTGACGGCTAGACGAACACTGTCGTGAAATTGAAGAAACCACTTCAGCTTGCTAGTCGCCACAAAAATGCAAATAATCTTCTCCTTCCCCATCACAAAGCGAGGCCTCGTGTAATTCTGCGCACTCGAGATGATCTCACAAAATTTCATTGCACTGTTCTTCCTCATCTATCCTACAGCCCGGATCTCGCGCCTTCCGACTTCCATCTGTTTTCTACTATGGAGGATGCACTCTGAGGGAACGATGGGGAGGTTATTGATGCAGCAAGACGTTGGCTCTGACGTCAAACAGGAGAGAGATACCATACGGGCAAACAGGTCCTCCCACTAAGGTGGCGCAAGGTCTTCGCATTGGACAGAGATTATGTTGAGGAATAGAGTTTTTTAATCAAAAGAATGGGGAATAATATGGTGTATTGGAATACTAAATAAAACCAATCTGCTTTCACAAAAAAAATTTGATGCATAACTTATTGAACATCCCTCGTACACTACTGGCCATTAAAATTGCGACACCACGAAGATGACGTGCTACAGACGCGAAATTTAACCGACAGGAATAAGATGCTGTGATATGCAAATGATTAGCTTTTCAGAGCATTCAATCAAGGTTGGCACCGGTGGCGACATCTACAACGTGCTGACATGAGGAAAGTTTCCAACCGATTTCTCATACACAAGCAGCAATTGACCTGCGTTGCCTGTTGTATCGTTGTTGTGATGCCTCGTGTAAGGAGGAGAAATGCGTACCATCACGTTTCCGACTTTGATAAAGGTCTGATTGTAGCCTATCGCGATTGCGGTTTATCGTATTGCTACATTGCTGCTCGCGTTGGTCGAGAGCCAATGACTGTTAGCAGGATATGGAATCGGTGGGTTCAGGAGGATAATACGGAACGCCGTGCTCGATCCCAACGGCCTCGTATCACTAACAGTCTAGATGACAGGCATCTTATTCGCATGGCTGTAACGGATCTTGCAGCCACGTCTCGATCCCTGAGTCAACAGATGGGGACGTTCGCAAGACAACAACCATCTGCACGAACAGTTCGACGATGTTTGCAGCAGCATGGACTTTCAGCTCGGAGACCATGGCTGTGGTTACCCTTGATGCTGCATCACAGACAGGAGTTCCTGCGATGGTGTACTCAACGACGAAATGGCAAAACATCATTTTTTCGGATGCATCCAGGTTTTGTGTACATCATCATGATGACCGCGTCCGTATTTGGCGACATCGCGGTGAACGCACATTGGAAGCGTGTATTCGTCATCGCCATACTGGCGTATCACCCGGCGTGATGGTAAGGGGTGCCATTGGTTTCGGTCACCTCTTGTTCGCATTGACGGCACCTTGAACAGTGGACGGTACATTTCAGAAGTGTTACGACCCGTGGCTCTACCCTTCATTCGATCCCTGCGAAACCCTACATTTCAGCAGGATAATGCACGACCGCATGTTGCAGGTCCTGTACGGGCCTTTCTTGATACAGAAAATGTTTGACTGCTGTCCTGACCAGCACTTTCTGCAGATGTCTCACCAACTGAAAACATCGGGTCAATGGTGGCCGAGCAACTGGCTCGTCACAATACGCCAGTCACTACTCTTGATGAACTGTGGTATCGTGTTGAGGCTGCATGGGCAACTGTACCTGTACACGCCACCCAAGCTCTGTTTGACTCAATGCCCATGCTTATCAAGGCCGTTATTACCGCATGAGGTGGTTGTTCTGGATACTGATTTCTCAGAATCTATGCACCCAAATTGCGTGAAAATGGAATCACATGTCAGTTCTAGTGTTATATATTTGTCCAATGAATACCCGTTTATCATCTGCATCTCTTCTTGGTTTAGCAATTTTAATGGCCAGTAGTGTATGTTGACGACGTGTTACTTGGCTTCTGGAAGTTATTCGATACAGTCTCATACTGTCCTTTAGTGAAAAAAATGGGAGCCTACTGAATATGAGACCAGATTTGTGACGGTTTACAAAATTTCCTTGCAGCTGGACCTTATCTTAGCGGGTGGATATCGATAAACGTAAGGGCAATTTGCGGATTGCCCCACGGGAGTGTTATAGGTCCTTTATTGTTCACATTTTGTGTAAATGATCTATTGGCTAATTCTCCATGATGTTGTTCACAGACGAAGTAAGTGAGCATAGTAAGGTACAAAGTAGTCAGTGCACATAAAGAATTTAGCGTTATGGTGTTAACATTAGTATGGTATTATTCGATGGTGGCGCCTTTGTTTGCAGAAACATATCATAAAGAAAAGAAATTGGAATAGGAATGATGAAAAATGTGTTACATAACTTACTGAAACCCCTCGTACGTTGATGACGTGATCCTTGGCTTCTGAAAGGCACTCGATACAGTCTCATACCGTCCTTTAGTGAAAAAAAAAATGAGAGCCTACTGAGTGTGGGACCAGATTTGTGACGGTAAAGAAAAAGGACCGAAAATGACAGTACTTTAGTTACTTTATATAAATGGTAGAGTCTTTTAAATGGGTTTGAAAGGAAGTCAATACCACAACAAAGAGAAAGAACGCGATAGCATCAGATTAAAAGTTGAGTGCTTCAGTTCTGGAACTCGTCACATCGTTTAAGTGCAAGAAGTGATATTAAACGAGACGAACACAATATCAGTAGCAGCGAAGGGGAATGGAAGATTTAACTTTAATGAGAGTATTCTAAAGTCAGTAAAGTAACGAATATTTAATGGAAGTAACAATTTATAAGACGCTAGTGCTAGCAACTGTAAAATACTGCTCCAAAATTTGGAGTTGTCATGAAACTGTCGTGACAGTGGATACCGAATGAATTCAAGGACGTGCTGTAAGGTCGTATCAAATGGTTCAAATGGCTCTGAGCACTATGGGACTCAACGTCTGAGGTCATTAGTCCCCTAGAACTTGGAACTAGTTAAACCTAACTAACCTAAGGACGTCACACACATCCATGCCCGAGGCAGGATTCGAACCTGCGACCGTAGCGGTCTCGCTGTTCCAGACTGCAGTGCCTAGAACCGCACGGCCACTTCGGCCGGCAAGGTCGTATCATGTTGGTATAGCCCACGAGGGGATAACAGAGATGATCAGGGAACTTATGTGGGAGTCTTTGGAAGGCAATGGTGTTCTCGTAAAAGCGTCAATCGCAAATTTAGAGAACCAATATTCAATTTAGACTGTGGGACATTTCCACTACATACGACCCGCATGAGGGTCAAAAATTAAAGATTATTTCTTTAAAAACAACACTTCAAGTAATATCATCTCTTCTCACAATATCCCTCATCTTCTATGCACATGGACCATTTATTGGCCAGCTTGCAAATTTCCTCCTGCACGGAGGTTGGTGGCGTCTTGCGCATACACTCCTGCATCGCCATGTAACCAAGTCACAAGACGAAAACTTGGTAGCTGCTCCTTCGTCGCACTAACAAGCCAACAGTAATTTGAGGATAAGTAGGTCAGTTCTCTACGGCGGTGCTCCAGTGGTTTAAAAGCCAAGGTTTCTAATGTTCTGTATGAGAGTGGGATTTATCTTGAAGGGAATGGCCTACCCGAAGGCTCTTCATTGCAAACAGACACTCGTCCACGTTTAAAACGATTCATTCACTCGTAAAATTTTCATCCACTAAGCCAACTGTTGCCATTATGAGGCATCAGCCTCCAAACAATCTCCTCAGCTTTAGTCCTCTTCAGAGTCGAGAAACCGAACTTTGCTTTAATCCTCTTCAGACTAAAGAAATCGAATCCCTCTCGTCCTTTTTTTTTTCCTTGGCGCCTATCACACTGTGTCATTTCTATCAATCTATGGAGCAGAAAAAATGCCCTTATTTTCTGTACTGCTCTCACATGTTACGCAGAGCCGAAAAGAATAAAATAAGAGTCCGCAGCTCGTGGTCGTGCGGTAGCGTTCTCGCTTCCCGCTCCCGAGTTCCCGGGTTCGATTCCCGGCGGGGTCAGGGATTTTCTCTGCCTCGTCCCTCGTGATGAGTGGGTGTTGCGTGTTGTCCTTAGGTTAGTTAGGTTAAAGTAGTTCTGAGTTCTAGGGGACTGATGACCTCAGATGTTAAGTCAAAAAAAAAGTAAGAGGGACTGACCCACGTACAGACAAATATAATCACTTTCCCATGTTCACTGCACGAACGGAATGGAATAGCAAATCACGACTACAGATATGAAGTACTTTCCACCGGGCTTTGTTGGTTGGCTTGCACAGAATAAATGTGAACGTCACTGTAAGGAACTTTCAATAAAATATCGGGGTGTCATTTTTGAAACATATACCTCCTTTCTTAACCTAAGCATAACGTGTCTTCTTATTTGAGAAACTACAACAGTATTCCACTCACTTGTTCCTATCCCTCCAATGTTCTCCCATTAGCCCCTCGCCCTGCTCCGTTCCTGCTCGCCCTCATCTTGACTTATTGATATCTCAAACCAGTTGGTGACGACATATCTATCGACTGTTACTGAGAAACGCAAGCGACGAGCTTCCTTACTGCTAATTAGTAACTTAAGCTAGATTTACGTCTTCTGAGGCGGAAATGTCAATTAGCGAGCTGAATAATGACTACCGTATAACAAATCGCTGTCATTTTTTTCACCCGTGAAAACACTCATAAACTAAATAATTATACTGATAGTAGCGACAGCGCTTCGTTGGTCTTAGAGAAATAAAACACTCCTCCTTTTTTTCAATTTTCAGAAAATTACAGATTGGTCATGTCGTTTGTGAGGAAAAAATCCGAAGCCAGTCTCGTTCAGACAACACCGTTCCTCAGGGGCAAGAGCACCCAACAGAGATATCAATTGAAACTTAACGGTTAATCGAAGGAATGCTTCCATCTCCGTGTACCCTGTTTGGCAATCCTACCTGTGGCGCTATTAATTAATTTAACAAATCGGCCCCCGAGAGCTGTACAGTAAAGAAAACACCGCGCACCAGGTGATAAATTACAGGTTCTATTAAACAGCCGGCTCTGCCATTTGCATAATAAAGACATTCCGTACCGGGTGGTCGATGTTAATTCATTACTGCCCGGTCGCGCACTGTTCGGGAGGAACCCGCCGTGGTGGATCTAATACATTCTAGCCATTCGCGCCGGCGCGCTGAATTAATTGAACTATACAGGAGTCTAATGAGGTGGGCTACACGGACCGCGGCCCTGGTTGGTCCTTTGTGAGCAGCGGGACCGGCGCTAATACGTTCTGCCCGGCCGCGACGCTCCTTTTGCTCGTGCGCTCGCATCGCTGAGAGCATAAAAAGTAATAACTGTCATTACTCTTTAAGGAATGTTTAGCGCTTTGCATGACTATAACACTGCGAGGATTAAAATTTATCTGTTCCGTCTGCATGTTTGAGTCATATTTCGTTCAGACCGCGGGGAACAGATGACGCAGTTACAAGCGGGCAGCCTAGCTTCACGAGCGCCGTGGTTCCAACGTCAGCAGTGTGACCCTCCCGACTGTTCCCTTAAAATGCGTCATTGAAAGTTGGAAAGCGGGTTAATATGAACGGCTGCAACCAGCTGCATTTCATTGCTTTCCACACTGACGAAGGACAACGTCACTGGCAGTCTTGTAAAACTTGAGGATGTTTTCGAAACTTTTATGAGCTCCACAGACTCGCACAGACATTGTGTTCATGTAAATTAAAGTATGTTACTATTGAATTCTAAATGTGCCACAACGTAAGTGAACTGACACTTCGATGTATCTATCGCTTGCGCCTTGCCCCGCGGCTACGCAGCGTCGGCCATGGTTAATCGGGTTTGGCGTGTTAATGTTAAAGCGGCGGCCCGATGCCCTTACTGCCGCAACCCCGTACTCCCCAGGACGGAATTAGTGTACCCCAACTGTCTGTGTCTGGTGGAATCCATCAAACAGTTTGAATGTGTTCAGATGTCTGCAAGCTGTCTAACTGAGGTGGAACGTGGGGACCAGCCCGGTATTCACCTAGCAGGATGTGGAAAACCGCTTAAAAACCACATCCAGGCTGGCTGTCACATCGGCTCCGGTCGTCAATACGCCAGCCGGATTCGATCCGGGGTCTGCGCGCCTACCCGAATCCAGGAAATAACACGTTAGCGCTCTCGGCTACCCTGTGGATGTTTTAACTGACACTTCGGTCCTAATAACATTTTTGTTTATGTTGTTGTGGTCTTCCTTCGGAAGACTGGTTTGATGCAGCTCTCCACGCTACTCTTCCCCGCCACACTCCCTCCAGTACTAAACTGGTGCTCCCTCGATGCCTCAGAATGTCTCCTATCAAGCGGTCCCTTCTTCTAGTCAGGTTATGTCACACATTTCCTTGCTTCCCAGCTCTGTTCCGTACCTCCTCATTAGCGACATGATCTAACCATCAAATATTCAGTATTCTTCTGTAGCACCGCATTTCAAAAGTATCTATTCGTTTCTTCGCTAAACTGTTCATGTTCTATTTTTCACTTCCATTCCTGGCTTCACTCCATACAAATACTTCCACAAAAGCATTCCCAACACTTAACTCTATATTCGTTGTTAACAAGTTTCTTTTCTTCAGAAACGCTTTTCTCCCCGTCATCAGTTACTTTGCTGCCCAAATAACCAAATTAATCTATTACTTCAAGTGTCTCGTTTCCTAATCTAACTCCATCACCATCACCTAATTTAATTCTTCTACATTCCGTTATCGCTGTTTTGCCATTGTTGAAGTTTATCTTATATTCTCCTTTCAAGACACTTTCTATTCCGTTCAATTTCTGCTCCAAGTCCTTTGCTGTTTCTGACAGAATTACAATGCCAACGGCAAATCCTAGAGTTTTTCATTTTTTGCCGTGAACTTTAATCCATATTTCAAATTGTTCTTTGCTTTCATTTACTGCTTGATCAACGCACATACTGAATAATCTGTGCCAGTCCCTTCTCCACCACTACATCCTCTTACATTTCCCTCATCTATTGTAACTGCCGTGTGGTTTCTATACAAGTTGTACATAGCCTTTAGCTCCCTGGGTTGCACCTCTGCTACCTTGACAACTTGAAAGAGAGTATTCCAGTCAACACTGTCAATAGCTTTCCTCAAGTCCGTAAATGCTATAGACGTAGGTTTGTTTAAACTTCAGTAGCACCACAGTTCAAAGCTTCTGTGCTCCTCTTGTCCGAACTTTTTGACGTCCATGTTTAACTTCTATAGATGGCTGCGCTTCAGAGAAATACCATCAGGAAAATCTTAACATTTAAATTTATTTTCACGTTAAATTTCTCTTTTTCAGAATTTCTTCCTTTTTCCAGTCAGAATCTTATATTCTCTCTGCTTCGGCCATCGTCACTTTTTATGCTGCGCAAACAAGTCATCTTATCTGCCACACTTAGCGTCGCTTTTCCTAATCTAACGCCCTCAAGATCTACTTGTAGTGGTTGTTAGCTGCTGTAGAGTGCTAACGAATTTTGGTTTGAAGAGACGTGGCAAAATAATTACTTGTGCAGACAATTTCTCTATTTCCGTGCAAGTGGTGAGGTTTGTCATTCACTTGCATGTCGGCTGTTGTCCCGACCGTGGCTGGCTCCGACCTAATTCTCTTCTAGCAGGGGTTGAGTTAATGGTTAATTACTATAACGGATAGGGGAACAGAGGGAAGCTATATAAAATGAGTCTGTTCTAGTCTGAATTAGAAACTAACGGCTATCCAGACTCGGCCAATATTCGCCATCTTGCGATATTGCAGAATTAATGAAACAAGGACCCAGAAAATTCGCCCGCCCCCACGAACTGGTTAGGAAGGCTAACGATGATTTCACGTCGTCGGAGAAAATTAGTTTCATAGCGAATAATTATAGATTAATTAAAAAGACTTTTGAAATAAAATTTCATCAACTCAAGATGCATATCAAAAGAAAGGTAATTTTTCTGAATGACCCAAGCCTGATGTTAAAAAATACTGATTTAATTAAGTATCTGCGATCTCCCATCGCCACTAAACTGGACCATACTGATTACTTTCAACTACACTGTAGTACTCTTGTTTTAATGTTGTTGATGTTCATCTTATAAACTCCTTTAAAGACACTAGCCATTCTGTGCATCTGCTCTTCCAACTTGTTTGCCATCTTTGATAGAACCACAATATATTTCGTAAAACTCAAAGTCGTTTTCCTTCTCTCATAACTTAGCGTTTCATCACTAATTTCTCCTTTGTTTCCTTCACAGCTTTCCTTCCCTCTGAACAGGTTGATATAACACCAGCCATAGGCTACAACACTGTCTCACTCCGTCACAACCACTGTTTCCATACCGTGTCCTTCGACTCTTATATCTGCTGTCTGGTTTTATTACAAACATCAGAATTTCGAAAAGTGTGTTGCAGTCATCAATATCAAAATCTTTCTCTAAACCTGCAAAAGCTGTTGACGTCGATTTGCCCTACTCTGGTCTTATTTGCCAAGGTAAGTCGAAGTTCTAGCTGTTCTTCCCCTAGATCGGCTTCCACCATTTTATCCATTGCTCTGTAAATAACTCGTGTTAGTATTTTATCAGTATCTTTTTGGATGTGGCTATTTAGATTAGTTACAGTGCGCGTATCATGCTAAAATAAGTTAACTAGTATATCAGGCCTTGATAAAATTCCTTGTTTTCTGCAGTTCCCGCTAAGTGGAACTTAGAGTTGGCAATGGTTCTTAAAAAGCTACTCCAGTCATTTTTTAATATGACAATAACATTTAAATTCAAGTCATTAGAAAATGTCGTCATAAGAGCGAAACTACAATCAGTCACATGTTACTTCCCTTCGTTTCATTTTTTAGTTAAGAATTGAGCTGCTGAATCGAAAAATGGATGTACTTCTGTTGAAGACGAACTGCACAGGACGCCTCAGAAGCGCTACGACAAATAAAAATAAATGATAAAAGTGAAACAGATACTTTATGACAGGGGCTTAAAGGTGTATGGAAACTTAGTACGAGATGGGTGTCCCAGTTGTTACATGATGGCCAAAAGAAGATGCGGTAGGAGACATATAAGCTACACGAGATGGCTGTCCTAGTTGTTACATTATGACTAAACGAAAATGTGGAAGGTAACATATCAGATATATCTGTGCCGCTCAAAATAGACTAGCTGAATTTGTGCATCGATTCGTTACTATAGTTGACAAATGAGCCAACCGATTCACACCAAACCCGAGACAAGAATCCAGGCTCTGGATTGTAGCCTGCACTATAAAAAATCTGGATTTCTTATCAATTTTTCTTCACGGCAATGCGCGCTAACAAGGTTGCTTTGGTACAGTTACATATACGTAGATACTCAGCAAATCACACTTAAGTGCCTGGCAGAGGGTTCATCGAACCATGTTGACAATAATTCCCTACTATTCCACTCTCTAACGGGGGAGGGAGGGAGGGTAAACGAACACCTATATCTTCCCTTGTTTTATTACAATGATCGTCTTTCACTATGTAGGTCGGCGTCAACTAAATATTTTCGCATTCAGAAGAGAAAGTTGGTAATTGAAATTTCATGAGGAAGATCCCGCCGTGACGAGAGACGTCTTTGTTTTAATGACGTCGACCCAAAATCCTGTGTCGTGTCCGTGACACTCTCTCCCCTGTTTCTCGATAGTATAAAACATGCTTCCCTTCTTTGAATTGTCGATGTGCTCCGTTAATCGTGTCTGGTAAGGATCCAAGAGAAGCCAAATCCAAAAGAGGACGGACAAGAATAGTGTAGGCAGTCTCTTTAGTAGATATGTTGCATCTTCTACGTCTTGTGCCAAGAAATGATAGTCTTTGGTTCCCCTTCCCCACAACATCTTCTAACTGTTCTTTCGAATTCATTCGTAATTAGGAAACAGGGAATTTCAGATCATGTTGTTGAGACTTCCATCCTGTTCACCAGGTTTGGCAGTCGCTGACTTATGTCTACATCCCTATTAAAATGATAATGATTCCAATGAAAACCTAATGCTAGTGTAGATGATTATCTATAAGGTTGCACTACGCGGACGCAGTCTGCACAGTAAGTCCAAGCATTATGAGGAAGCGATTTCATATCTTAAACAGAGTTACTTTTTCATGAAGCTCGATCAAGAATAGCAAATATGGCCAAAAAGTTATAAAAATGTTTTTCTTAAATAGGTAAAAAGCTCTACAGATCCGAACGAAAAACATTAATTAAGAAAGTTGTGTGGCTTAACGATTTATCGATCACTTTTTTAAATAAATATCTATTTCTTTACTATATTTCGAGATATATCGAAAAAATCGAGTTACCTATAATACGCCTCGTTCACACTGCCACAGTTGTTATATACTGTAAGTACAGCCTGCTGCAAGACTAAAGAGCAGTTGTTTGAAAAATAAAGAAATATTAGTTATTTTTCGCTGTTCACATTTTTTTTAAATATGCACCCTCGATAATTGGCTAGATCTCTGCGGATCACCCTACAATAGCGGTTTTATACTTATGTTCTTCGCAGAGAGTTGTGCTACTATACTATCACATAATTTCTATGGTTTTATTAATTTTAAGGATCAAAAAATGACTTTGAAGAACTTGCTCTTTTGTTAGGTGGTTTTTTTACTACAGTAAGTATCTCAATTTTTATTTTATGAAAATAACTTCTAAAGAGGTAAGCTGCATAAATTTTCTCATGAATTAAAAAAAATTCTACAACCTTCTGCAGTCGATTTAACTTTTTTTTTTTTGGTTGGTGAACGCAGTTTGCATTTTACGGCGATCCGCTTGATGGAGATTAATACTGAATATTTATATTTTGAAGAAAAATAGTTGTATATGTTTCATTGATTTTTAGTACGTAAGAAAGGAATCGATACTTTAAAAAAAAGGTATATTTAAGCTATACAAAGTTCTCTTTTGGCATTTTTCGATCAGATTTTGCGGATCTTCTTGGCCATTTTGACTGTCTTGGATTAAGTTTCATGAAAAAGAACCGCTATTTAAAATTGAATTTTCTATATGCTCATATTCTTTGTTTTCAGGTAATAATTTTTGTAAATTAAATATTATGATGTCACGGAATTCTTGTACTAACTGAAATTTTTGGCGCAAAAGAGTGCTGATCCATAATGTTGGTAGTTTAGTATACTGAGCTTCTGAACAGTGTTACATGAAGAGAGAGTACGTAGCACTATCAATAGTAATTGTCGGTTGTATGGGGACTCAAAAGATCGACGGGCTCTTTAGAGATATCAGAGAGGAGTAACTTCCACACTGATGCCCCAGAACATTATGAACTCTGCCCACGCGAGACTAAGTGCTGCGTGATAACTCTGAGGGCACGTAATGCTGTAAAGAAAGACCAGGAGTGCAATAGGAACGAATGGGGAATCGTTCTAGCGACGATACAGCCCACAAGTCGAGAAAACCTTGGACATAAGCGACGCAGAAAAAGGGCAGATTTTTATGTCCTGGCGTCTGCCAACGAGTATCTCGGAAGCGATGAAGCTCATCGGCTGTCAACGGAAAGTGGTTGAAGGAAGGTGAAACCACAGCCCGACCGGCTAACCGCGAGGTCTCTTGTGCTGCTTCGCTAGCGGGAAGGCGTAAGGATCCGTGGTACGAATCCGCCCGGCGGATTAGTGTCGAGGTCCGCTGTGCCGGCCAGCCTGTAGGTGGTTTTTCAGGCGGTTTTCCATCTACTTCGGCGAATGCGGGCTGGTTCCCCTTATTGAGCTTCAGTTGCACTATGTCGGCGATTGCTGCGCACACACCTTTTCCGCGTACGCGTATACCATAATTACCCTACCACGCAAACATTTGGGGTTAGACTTGTCTAGTATGAGACGTCTCCGGGCGGTCCATTGGGGGACGAACCGCACAATAACCCTGCGTTCGGTGGGGTGGGTGGACTGCTGTGGCCTGTTATAGGGTTGTGAACCACTGAGGGCTACGGTGGGAAGAAACCTCTCCGTCGTTTCTAGGTTCCCGGTTTAATACGCTACAAGGTGATACCACAACTGGGTGACAAGGTATCGGACGTTCACCCTTGATCATAGACTATAGAATGTTAAGTTGAAAGCTTGGTGCCTCTGCAAAGAAGGATAGATGTCAATCTGTGGCAGATCTCAGGACAAAGTGTAGTTCATCGTACAGGCACAGTTGTTTCGGAGCACACCATTCCGCGCACACTGCTGAACATGGGGTTCCACATCAGACAATCCCTTCGTGTTCCCATCTTGACCCAACGACATTCTTAACTGCGATAGGATCCTGACCGACGTATAGGATCATCGAGACTGGACCGTTTGTCAAAGGAAAACTGGTTGTATCAATCACGTTTCTTCTTACACATTGTCGATGGCTGTGCCCGGGTACGACGCAACGCAAGCGAACGTCTGCTCGAGACATGCGCCGCAGCGCAGAAGCAGACCTATGTGTGAACAATTATGCTATGGCAGACCTCCATCTGTTCTTCCATGAGACGCTTGCACGTCTTCATGTCCGATGTTATCTCCGATGAGACCTGCATCTTCCTGATGGAACTCGCCATCTCACAAGGCCAGAATCGTGCCACAGTGGTTTGAGGAGCATGATTGTGAACTCACATCGATGTACTGAGAACCATGTTCGTTTGATCTGAATCGGAAGAACGCCTTCGGATGCCAGCTGCGTATCTGTATGTTCACCTTTTCAGAGATGGACCTACATGGGGAGAAACGATCACCACGATAAAATAAGGGAAATCAGAGCTGGTACGGAAAGATGTAGGTGTTCGTCCTTTCCACACGCTATACGAGATTGGAATAATAGAGAAGTGTGAAGGTGGTTCGATGAACCCTATGCCAGGCACTTAAACATGGTGTGCAGAATATTCATGTAGGTGCAGAAAAGTTACCAGGTGAGATTCTCAATGAACATTAGGGTTGTAATTTTTGGCGATCACCTAGCTGGAACACACATGTTACCACATCGTTTGAGTGGTGAATAGTGTTTGAACTACATGGATAAGGCCTTGATTGAACTACTGGAAGAGTTTCAATTGCAAGTGTACACTGGTTCGTGGTTTCAGAACGATGGTGCTCCAGCATACATTGATCGTCTGGCCAGGTCAAACCTCACGGAGAACCTCAAGGTCAGAGTGACAGGAAGGGGCGCAAAGTATCTTGACATTCTCGCTCCCCTGACATCACCCCTCTCGAGTCTTTCCTCTGGAGTCATATGCAATCTTTTGTGTACTCAACGCCTGTAGGAGCACTGCCTGGGCTAACTGAGCCATCTCTGCAGTGTTCGATACCACCAGAGGGGAGCGTGGAATGTGACAGAGAATCAGGCAAAACATGCTTCGTCGTTGCACATTATGTAATATTTACCTTGTGGAGCATTTACTCTGCAGTAGTGAAGCCACAGATTCGGTTTACAGTATTTGACCGTACTCTACTATCAACAAACTTTTCCCAGACTACGGTACCCTGGTGTTTCATTAACCCTACGAACGTGTAGAAAGTGCGTAGTTCTGCAAAATCTTAACTTCACGTTTCCAGATATCTGTTTCTTCCATCAAAAGGATCAAAATGCCATCCCAAAGATTCGAAACGTCGTTCTGTTACACCCTGTGTAGTTTTCTAATATGCTGTTACACTCGTGTCAGAATACTCGGGCATGGATGTGTATGATGTCTTTAGATTAGTTAGGTATAATTAGTTATAAGTTCTAGGCGACTAATGACCTCAGAAGATAAGTCCCATAGTGTGAACCATCAGAACACTCGTTGCAAATAACAACCTAATGATATGCCCGTTTTCAGGCACAATTCTGCCAACTGACAAGTACGAAGCATAAGCACTGTTTTAGGCAACTGTAGAACATCGAACACTGCAAATAATTAGTGAAGGGATTCCATTCTATAGCGCAGGATCTTGAGAGTTAAGAACGAATGTCTTGTGGAGCATAATTTGCTTCTTTCCTCTGAGTTATGAGTTGGTAATCGAATAGCAAACAGAAAATTTCGGTAAAAGATATCGTGAGAAAAACAGTGTGGAATGTATGCCTGAGGTTGCTTTTTTTACTTTACCGTTGGGAAGTATTTTTCGCATCGTTTCAGCACCGTCGTTAAGATTAATTCGCAGCACCTGTTTCTCACTTCTTTAGGAGGAAAAAGGAGACAAAAGAGGGGAGGATCGCTGCCGTGTTACTACTGGCAGGAGCCCAGTGTTAATAAGACGGGCCTGTTCCCAACTACCTCCGCGGGGACATGCATATTCATGGAGTCGTGGCCGGTGAGAGCTGACCTCGTCCGTTGGTGGCATTTATTTCGTTCGGCGAGAATGAGCCACCACTCCAAACTACTTTTGTGATCAACGCTAGACGTGTTCATCTGCTTTGAAAAACAGGATCCTGAATTTCTGCAACGAAATATATTCAGGATGACGGTTTAGGAAACATGACGCGTATTAAACATTAGAATATAGTGTGAAACACCTAAAACTTGCACTGCAAATATTGCAGAAAAGGAAAGTGCTGTTGATGTGCGGTTTTCACAGAATTTATTTGTAGTCAGGGGCTCGTATTTTTAGCCAATAACTAGACCTTAATAATACTTAAACAATTTCTTTTTGTGCAGACATACACTATTTTTAAATATAACAATGCCTATTGACATTAAGAAACTGAAAGTAGGGTAAATTAGACTGACACTGGTGTTTGTTGCAGGAGTCTGGTGTAAGCCGTTTAAGAGAAATCGTATTTTGCAGAGTTTCCACACCGACACTTGTTTGCGCCTTTCAACCTGCGTAGTTGCTACTTACGATGTTTTTATATTTGCCTACAGCCTGATTGAATGAATTTCGTCTTGGTAATCTGTTAGTATATGACAGACCAAGCAATAGGTCATAAGATGATGATGAGCTATACCACTGCAGAAAAAATCGACATGCTTATTATGTATGGGGAGTGCAGAGAGAATGCATTTCAGTCTTGTACGGGTATGCGGTAAGATATCCCAATAGACATCAACCATCTTGGTAATTATTCATCAATCTCTTCAACTAGATACCTGAAATGATGGTGTAACAGTCCGCAACTCGTGGTCGTGCGGTAGCGTTCTTGCTTCCCGCGCCAGGGTTCCCGGTTTCGATTCCCGGCGGGGTCAGGGATTTTCTCTGCCTCGTGAAGACTGGGTGTTATGTGATATCCTTAGGTTCGTTAGGTTTAAGTAGTTCTAAGTTCTAGGGGACTGATGACCATAGATGTTAAGTCTCATAGTGCCCAGAGCCATTGATGGTGTAACATATAGTAAATGTAACAGAAGGGAACAAGCGACGACGAATGTTCTTGCTGCTGTTGCAGTTGATCCGCACGTTAGTTCCCGCGCAGTCGCATGAGGAAGTGGGATGAGTCAGGCAAATGTCCTACGCATTCTCAACCTACATAGGTTCCATCCACATCAGATATCTACATCAAGAGTTGCCTGAAAGCGATTATGACAATTGTGGTAACGTCTATACATGGTCATTAAGACAGGATACTCCATATGTATCACATACACTCCTGGAAATGGAAAAAAGAACACATTGACACCGGTGTGTCAGACCCACCATACTTGATCCGGACACTGCGGGAGGGCTGTACAAGCAATGATCACACGCACTGCACAGGGGACACACCAGGAACCGCGGTGTTGGCCGTCGAATGGCGCTAGCTGCGCAGCATTTGTGCACCGCCGCCGTCAGTGTCAGCCACTTTGCCGTGGCATACGGAGCTCCATCGCAGTCTTTAACACTGGTAGCAAGCCGCCACAGCGTGGACGTGAACCGTATGTGCAGTTGATGGACTTTGAGCAAGGGCGTATAGCGGGCATGCGGGAGGCCGGGTGGACGTACCGCCGAATTGCTCAACACGTGGGGCGTGAGGTCTCCACAGTACATCGATGTTGTCGCCAGTGGTCGGCGGAAGGTGCACGTGCCCGTCGACCTGGGACCGGACCGCAGCGACGCACGGATGCACGCCAAGACCGTAGGATCCTACGCAGTGCCGTAGGGGACCGCACCGCCACTTCCCAGCAAATTAGGGACACTGTTGCTCCTGGGGTATCGGCGAGGACCATTCGCAACCTTCTCCATGAAGCTGGGCTACGGTGCCTGTGGTTTTGTCAGTGTGACCATGTGATGTATCTGACCCCAGGAATGTGTCAATAAAGTTTCCCCTTCCTGGGACAATGAATTCACGGTGTTCTTATTTCAATTTCCAGGAGTGTATATTGTTTAGCGATGAATCCACATTAATCAATATCTGCCAGGTAAACCAACGAAACATGCACTATTGGCCTGCTGACAAATCTCAGAATACCAGCGTCCATGGAGCGTAAACGTGTCGTGTGGGACAGTTAAGCATCACCTCATGGCCCGTTTTTCACAGAAGGAACAATGAATGCACACAAGTATCGCAGTCTCCTAACAGTCCATCTTCCATGGATGCTTGAAGATGTTTCCTTTCAGACTAGGAGGAATCTGTGGTACCAACATGATGGTTGTCCATCCCACTCTGCACGAAGTACTACAACATGTCTTCCCCGGATTTGACTCATGTTGACTTTTTTCTGTGGGTAAAGCTGAAAGACGCTGTCTACCAGGACATACCAACTACACCCGATGATATGTAACGATGTATTACTGCAGCCTCCTCGGACACCTCCGTTGAAATGCCGGCGCGTGTGCAGCAGTCGTTCCATATCAGACTGGAAGAGTGTATTTCTGCTGACAGCGGTCTTTTTGAACACAACCTGTGATGGTCAGTTCTCTCGTTACTGGTCAGGATCCACATAACCAGTTTACGCACTAATCTTTTTCTTTAGTATGTATTACCTCAGCTACTGTACAAGTGTCGGCGTGGGAACTTTTCAAATTACGATATCTCGTAAACGACTGGCTCTAGGATGACGCAAAAACGACTGTGACATCATAATTTTCCCTACTTTTAGTTTGCCAATTTCAATAGGCATTGTTCCATTCATGAAGTGTATATTTGCACGGGAAATACACTTTCTAAGTATTATTACAATGCCGGCCGCGGTGGCCGTGCGGTTCTGGCGCTGCAGTCCGGAGCCGCGGGGCTGCTACGGTCACAGGTTCAAATCCTGCCTCGGGCATGGGTGTGTGTTATGTCCTTAGGTTAGTTAGGTTTAAGTAGTTCTAAGTTCTAGGGGACTTATGACCTAAGATGTTGAGTCCCATAGTGCTCAGAGCCATTTTATTATTACAATCTGTTTATTCGCTTACAATACGAGCCCCAACTGCCAATCCATACTGTGAAAACCGCACATCACTAGCACTTTCCATTTCCGTAATATCTGCGGTGAAAGTTATAGGTAATTGACCTTGTACAATGTTTCATCTAGACTTGCGGACTTAGGACGGAGTAGAGGTTCCCCTTGAACAGGCATGGTAAGAGAATAGACCGTGTCGGTTTCAAACGAGCCATCACGGCTTTCGCTTACATCGACTTAGGGAAAAAATGGAAAATCTATGTTTGGACAGACAGAGGGGATTTGATCTTGCTGAATACGAGCACTGGGTGTTCCTCGGTAAAGGAAAAGGAAGAATTACGTAATATAAATATACCGAAAGAACATATACCTGCCTCATTAACAACTGTTACGAATTAATACGTAGTACAATAGTTACTAGTGCTTCCATGACGATTCATCAAGAAAACGCAAGTCGGATGTTTCTTTTCTGTTATTTTACGGACGTGTACCACGACGTTTCTTTGAAAGGGGAGTTTTGTGTTTAAAGACATGTAAACAATACAAAATAGTCATCTGGTGGTATCAGCACAGAAACGTTATTATCAAACGGGCCGTCCTGATCTGAATAATTTAGCGCGTTTCATTTGTTACTTAGGAGGCGGGCACACAAATGTACAACAAACAAGGCGCATCTGAAAAGCGTGATAGATGGTCTCCGAAAATTAAGGAAAAAGGGTTGCAAATAAGATATCTTTACTGACCTTCAAAGAAATCACCGTTAGCTACAACACACTTCTAACATCGCTTATCAAGGTGATGGGAAATGTCAGCTAACGCTTGTTGTGGATTCGTTCGATGCACTGTGTCCACGCGTTGTTGGACATCTGCATCGTCTATGAATGTTCGTGAGCAATAGCGTTCATATTGTTTCTGCTTATCTTCAACCCATCTGCTCTCATTGTCCATTACAGCCGCCGATCACCCCCAAGTATTTTATTCTTCGCACTCTTGTCATTACAAAATAGTCCGAGGTGGGATAGCGATAAGCACTTACATAGATCGCTGTTAGCGTCGCGTACACGGCGTACAAAAAGGACAGTGCATTGGCGGAACTGTCATTTGTATTCAGGTGATCCATGTGAAAAGCTTTGCTACATGATTATGGCCCCAGAACGGGAATTAACAGACTTTGAACGCTGTATGGTAGCTGGAGCCAGATCCCTTGGAACATCAAATTCCGATCATGGTTGGGGGAGTCAATATTCCTTGATTCACAGTGTCAAGACTGTGCCGAGACTATCAAGTTTCAGGCATTACCTCTCACCACGGCCTGCGCTTGACTACCGAGAGCAGTGGCGTTTGAGTAGAGTTGTCAGTGCTAATATACACTACGTGATCAAAAGTATCCGGACACCTGGCTGAAAATGACTTACAAGTTCGCGGTGCCCTCCACCGGTAATGCTGGAATTCAATATGATGTTGGCCCACCCTTAGCCTTGATGACAGCTTCCACTCTCGCAGACATATGTTAAATCAGGTGCTACAAGTGTTCTTGTAGAACGGCAGCCCAATCTTCACAGATAGCTGTACTTTGGAAGGGCATCGATGTCGGATCGTGAGGATTGGCACGAAATCAATTTACCAAAACATCTCTAAGGCATTCTATAGGAATTCAGGTCAGTACTCGCTACAGGCCAGTCCATTACAGGGATGTTATTGTCGTGTAACCACTCTGTCACAGGTCGTGCTTCACGAAAAGGTGCTCTCGATCCTGTTGAAAGATACAATCGTCATCCCCGAATTGCTCTTCAACAGTGGGAGGCAAGAAGGTGCTTAAAACATCATTGTAGGCCTATATCGCGATAGTGCCACGGAAAACAACCAGTGCAAGCCTCCCCCCACCATAATACCACCGCCTCCGAATTTTACTGTTGCACTACACGCGCTGGCAGATGACGTTCACCAGGCATACCAACACCCTGCCATCGGATCGCCACATTGTTTACCGTGAGTCGTCACTCCACACAACGTTTTTCCACTGTTCAGTTGTCCAATATTTAACCTCCTTACACTAATCGAGGCGTCGTTTGGTATTTACCGGCGTGATGTGTGGCTTATGAGCAGCTACTCGACCATGAAATCCAAGTTTTCTCACCTCCCGCCTAACTGTCATAGTAGTTGAGGTGGATCCTAATGCAGTCTGGAATTCCCGTGTGATTATCTGGATAGATGTCTGCCTATTACACATTACGACCTTCTTCAACTGTCGGCGGTCTCTTTTTGTCAGTCAACAGACGAGATCCGCCTGTGCACGTTTATGGTGTACGTGTCCCTTCACGTTTCCACTTCACTATTACATCGGAAACAGAGGACGCAGGAGTGTGGAAATCTCGCACAGACGTATGACACAAGTGACACCCAATCACACTCGAAGTTTGTGAGTTCTGCTGGGCGCCTCATTCTGCTCTCTCACGATGTGTGATGACTACTGAGGTCTCTCATATGGCGTACTTGGCGATAGGTGCAGCACAATGCACATAATATGAAAAACGTATTTTTGGGGGGCTGTTCGGATACTTTTGATCACATAGTGTACTTATACAAGCACCACTGCATGATATAAGCACAGAAATCAATGTGGGACGTGCGACGAACGCATCCGTTAGGGCAGTGCGGCGAAATCTAGTGTCAATGGGCTATGACATCAGGTGACTGGACAACCGTGGCTTGGTCTGATGAGTGCCGATTTCAGATGGTAAGAGCTGATGATATGGTTCGAGTGCGGCTCAGATGCCTCGAAGCCATGTCCCGAGTTGTCAACAAGACATTGTAAAAGCTGATGGTGGCTCCATAATGGTATGGGCTGTGTTTACATGGAGTGGACTTGGTACTCTGGTGCAACTGGGCCGATCCTTGGGCGGAAATGGTTATGTTGGCTACCAGAAGATGAATAGGGGCGAGGAAATGGAAATGAATTAATAACTGCTTGAATAATTGGAAAAATTGATTGGAGAGAATAATTGAAAAAAAATTTAAGTCAATTTATAAATCTGTGCACAGTTTTGGGTGGACTTTAACTGATACCAATACAACAGACGTTTAATGTCATCACATTCAAGGTCAATAAACACAATTTGCATTACATACTGCTGCTTCCAATTGTGTGCGCTACCATCACCGTAACCACTGAAATTGTCGATCTATCACACGAAGAGCACTGGCTGTCTTGTCTCACAGTTGGATGAGAGTATTAACAGCTATGGGGATTACTTTTGAGTTAATAAATAGTTTAAATACTTTTTCCAGCTGTCTCGTTTCCATTCGACTGCTCCTTGTAACATAATATATTAGCTACTGGAAGGACGTAAATGGAAGTCGGAGAGCAAGTTGCTATGCGTCTTCCAGTCGTGCACAGAAAGTTGGACGCCAGTTGGTGTGAAGTCTGCGTGTTTTTAGCTCGAAATGCGGCTGATCCGAAGCTCGAGGCAGTTGGAGGAACCGGAAACGACAGTGTGTGTCAGTCAGCGAGTAATTATGGAGCACTGTGATGGTGATCTTAATTATAACATGGTGCGGAGACAGCATTTGGATGACTCCTCACGGGGAGAATCATCGGGAACTGGAAGAAGGATGAAGTGCGTCGGCACTGTTACACGTAGGAGAGGAGGTGGTGGATCACTGACAGCTACTGCAGCAGGTGGCTGCTACATTGTACGACAGCCAAGAAGGGACGCACGTCAAACAGCGGGTCGAATTGCAACGACATTTAACAGGACAGCCAGGCACTCATTGTCCTGTTTCGTGCCTTCTTTCCAGACGAGAGCGGATTCAGTCTGAGTAGTGATCCTGGACGTGCCCTCATGTGGCGAGTCACAGAAACATGTAACCCAAGAACACTGTCGAACATGCTTGTTTAGGTAGTCGAGATGTTGTAGTATGGGGAGGGATAATGTTTCATGGGGATACTGACTTCCAGATCTTCGAGCACGGTACATAGATCGGTCAATGTTATTCTGACACTGTACTACTTTCCCATCTGCGTCTTTTCATGGGTGCATTCGGCTCTGGCTTCATTTTTATGGTTGACAACGCACGACTGCAGCGGACAGCGCGGGAGAAGAAGCTTCTGGAATAAGAGGAGGTTAGACGAATGGTCTGGCCTGCGCGTTCCCACGACTTAAAATTCTATCGATTACGTGAGGACTGCATTGGGGAGACGTAGTTCAGCACGTCCACACGCATCATTGAACATCTGGCAGTTGTCAACCGGGCTGATGGAGGGATGGAACGCCCTACCACAATGTCTTACCAACCCCGTACCCAACACGGAAACACGTTGCAAAGCATACAATGCCGTTCATGGTGATCGCACATCCTATTAAGAAGCTTGTCCTGCCTTTTGTAATGTCCAGAGGACGATAACTCGTGCTGACTTCAATGTAAGTATTGTCTTGGAACAACAGTGTTATTCCTATTCGACTTAGTGTGTATTTCTTTAAGCTATCTTCTGTTCTATAATGTAGGGGTTCTTTCTATGTATGGTCCAAGTTGTATTGAGTTATATTGCTTAGCGGTGACACATATGTGAAAGATACTTCAGCCCTCAAGTTTTTACACCAGTCTCGTTGCGATTGTAAACGGCAAAGTAATTAACAACAGTGAGAAAATTGTCCAAAGAGTAATATTTCTTAAAATATTAGAAAAGTTCAAGAGATTAATTAGAAACACAGATTACTGATGACATAGGTAGTGGAGTACTGGACGTAATGTCAAATGAAATAGGAAAAAAGCAACGAATGCCGAAGGTGATGGTATTTTCTGCAATTTGCATAAAAATTCTGTGAGACGACGCTGCCATCGGGATGCGCTTTAACTGACTTCACTTTTATGTCTTGAACACACATTTATTTTTCATCAACCCTACGCGTTTGGACTTCCCGTCATTTTGAAAAGCTACAAAAATACAACATAAAACTGGTATCAGACGGTATGAAAATATGATACGTTGTATCATTGTTAAGAGGCATATTACAGCGACTAGAATATGGCTTCCTATCCTACCAGTGCCATGTCAGTTATAAAGGAAACATTAGATACATTGTGTCATGTCAATATTCTCGAGCACGAGGCAAGTGCAAAAACAATGAAAATGCGATGTGGAACAGCTATAGTAGCGCTGTTGTCAACAGTTTTCACCTTCAGTAGAGGGCGACGCACTGCAGTTTGCCTTTACGCAGCATTCATTTTGTGATAGCGTACCGTTCTGTATTTTACCCCCAAGACTATACATCTTTGTGTGTCTTTCTCCTGTGTGCACAAGATGAATAACAGTTTAATTATTTACTGCATATTTAGCGTCACACTCGCAGGTTAGTCATAAGCGGTTGCTCAGCGCTTCACGCTGCATGGCACAAGTTGGAAACTGTTCACAACAGCGGTACTGTAGCTGTTCCACAACACTTGAGTTGTTTTACTTGAAGTTGTGGTTTTATAAACATTGGCAGTTACAGTATTATAAGCTGTTTTAGAGGATTTTTAGTAAGATTAATATTGTATACCCCTTCCCCTCTTCTTTAATTTGCGTCATTGCATTCTAGAATGCATGTTATTCACAAAAAACAATTTTACGGCCACACAACCACAGAATATCTCTTGTATCATATCATAAGAAATGTACCAACTGTAATCAATACCCTTACAACCCTCTAGTAATTTATATAATTTTAAGCTTTATTAAATATTTACTGATGGTACTAATTTACGCGCTGTAAATTGTAAATAAAACGAAAGATTTGTTTGTTAACAGGCAGTTGGACCCAGCGCCAGTCAGCGCGATACTACAATGTATTAGGCAAAATAAAAAAAAAAAACTGAAACACATTGTTTTGTAAAGTAATATCTTTTGTAGAACAATCTAAATCCCACATTGACTGATGAAATCGTCTTATACGTTGTAAAGATGTAAATTGTATTGCAAACAAAAATAAATTTGCAACGTGCCTCACCTACCCAGTGCCGTCTACCGGTCTAGACCACTTCGCTTCCAAAATTTTCACTCGGTGGTAGTTCGCCCTTGTCTCGTGCTCGAGAATTTTGATGTGATACAATGTACTGATGTTTTCTGTATAACTGGCATAGCACTGGTAAGATAGGAAACCATATTCTAGACGTTGTAATATGCCTCTTAACAATGATACGATGTATCATATTTTCATACCGTCTGATACCAGTTTTATGTTGTATTTTTGTACCCTTTGAAAATGACAGGAAGTCGAAACGCGTAATACTGATGAGAAATAAAAATGTGGTAAAGATATAAATAAAGTTACTAAAGGTGATGGTGTTTGAACAGAGATAGTTAGCTGGAGGCAAAATAATAGAAAATGGAATTTGCAAAATTGTTTGCCAAATTCTTGTCGTAAATGCATTTTATCCGGACAAAGGAAGAACCTGGCTTAAGACGATTATATAACCCAATGGAACATCTAATCGGACAAAGGGTTTTAATCACCATTTTGTCTGAGATTCACAGATTCAGAAAGTAAGTCAGGCAAAGAGATTCTGTAGCTACAAATTTCGTCTCAGCAGTCGTGGAGGAAGCTTTACAGATCTTTTGAACCTGGAAAACAAAGAAGATAAAAGTTTACTTGTCGACTGAACATACCTTAACCATTTGTTATTTTCTGCCCCTATAATCCAGATACACTACAACGGATGGAGGAATTAAACAGTGCAAGTTTGGCACTAGGTTTTAATATCAATCTCAATAGGGTTAAAATATTGTATAATCCACAAACCTAAAAGAAAATAGTTCAAAGGAACTCAGAAATCACAGACCTGTTTAATGAGATTGTACATTTAAATGAGAAGAAAAGAAAGACTGGTTGGACAACAAAATAAATGAAAAAAGAAAAGTAAAAACGTCCTGAAACGCTTTCGGCAAACCAGTTAAAGTTGCTCTAAACGCATATTGCCAGTTTCGCCAGTAATATATGGACTTTAAATGCGAAAACTATTGAAAAACTTTTTTATCATGATTAATTGACAGAAGCATTTTGGGCATAACGAGAAGTACAGGAAAACAACTAAACGGGTGACGGAACATAATGGAGAGTAAGACGTAATTATGACCGTAATGAAATTGAAACAGAAGTGGGCGGTGCATGTTTATAGGCGAGTGGAAGGTAAATGGACCTAGAGGGTCATTGCTAGATCCGGGGAGACGAGAAAAACCCGATAATATGACGTAATGGGGGAGAAAACATGAATTTAGAAAACATGCTGGAGCGGTAGGTGTGTTTGTTGCTAAAGACGATAAGCCATGGGAAAGCTAGAACAGGCCTTTATTGAGCAGTGGACGTCAAACTGCCGAAGATTTTACAAACATTATGTCCCATAACACTAAATAACTTTCTGCTAAGAAGCAAAATAATTAAAAAAAGTATCAACCGGATGTTGTTTAGCTACGCGAGTGACATTAACCAGCGCGACTGCTTTTCTTGTAATTTTATTCGTTACGCAGATATGAATAAAAGTACTTTTCTTAACTAGCAGCCTATATTTTTTTATTCGGTAATTCATCTCTTTATATCAAGATCTATCTAAAAGTGTGGTACCTATTCACGTCAACACAAAATTTAGCTTAATAAGAAACAAAAACGAAGATCTTTAACATAATTTTGTAGTGCTGTAATCCATTGTGGACACAAAAGGAAAGTAGAATATTCAAATGTGCTCAAATTGCTGGTTATAGACAATGATACACTGGTCCACGTATTATGTGAAAGGATTCATCGCTACTCTCAGTGTAGCCTGATGAACTGCACTACAGGCAAATATGATATGTCCATGTTTGTTCTCTGGAGCTGTTGGAACATCGCGATAGACAGCGTCTTTTAAGCAACCCCAAAGAAATAACACCAGAAGAGTTAAGTCAGGTGGCCGAGCAGGCCAGTCCATTGTTGCTCCGCGACCAATCCACATGGTGGGCTACCTTCGGTTCAGAAAACGATGTGCGCACTGGACATTCATCGTCTTGCTACCAGGTAAGCGGTCTAGTTCTTAGCAGCATTTCATCCAAAAGACGAGGAAGAAATCTTCTGCGAAAGCTGGAATATCCCGTGCCGCTTAGGATACCACTGACGTAATAAGGGCCAGCAACTACAGTACCCCGCACTTCTCATTAGACAATGACTCTCCACTGACGATGATGTTCTACCCGTCCAACACATCGTGGCGTTTTGCTTGACCAGTAGTTCATGTTCTTTCTGCTTACCAGTTCTTTGTTTGAGAAGGAACATTCATCGGCAAAAAGGACATCGGAGAAGAAGGTATAATTGGCGACGATTTCCTGCTGCGCCGACTCACGGGGCCGTACACGATTCTGGAAATAATCCCCATGCCCTATTAGGTGTTAGTGTATATGATAAGGATGGAAGTGGGTGCCGTATCAGAATGCGATGTACACTTCTTCTGTTCTGCCTATCATGTGTTCACGTGTGGATTCACTGCAGCAAAAGAGAGAACAGTATATACTGCGGCTTCGTCTGTAAGTGTTCTACAACGGTCACCTTCTGTTGACTTTAAATTTACCGCTTCCGGAAGCGTCACAACAAGACGAGAAAACATCTCTCCGGAAGGTGGGTTCTTATCGGGTTGTAACTCTTTGTAGAATTCAACTGCCTGAGTAGCAATGTGCCTACCTTCAGCCACAATAAATGAAAAGTAAAAATACGTTTATCGCATATTGCATTTATAGCATATTGTCTAAAAGTACTACAGTATACTCGTATTGTAAATAAAAAGTATTACAATTACTGTTCTGCTAGCTACTCTCCATACACGAATTTGATTTCCGCTCTCTCTTCGGTGATGTACACTGCACACTCAAAGACCTCAAGAAGATTGAGTGAATTACGGGTGTGCATTTTTCTTGCGTTTCCATTTGTTTACCTTCGGCTACAGCAAGTCGACGAGTTACTTAATCCCAGATACCTTCACTGTTTGCTAGAACAGGAGACTCAAAGTCAGTTTTCTGTTATATCTTTAATAACGCCATGTTTATGTGAATGGTACACTTGTAAGGTGGCCATGTCGTTTTCTATTTTAGTTGGATATTGATGTGCACGTCAGAGAGAGAGCAAGTTACGTTACTGTTAAACCATCTCTGGTCTTGTGTGGCATAATCTTTGCCTCTGCGCAGTCTGATGGATTCTTAGCTGAACTGTCGTAGGTGATGGACATATTCTGTTAGATGAAGAAAGATTTATCGTAAAGGACAGCAAGGATGTATACAATGAATATACTGGAAAGCGAAGAAATATAAATTTTGAACAATGTTATTATTTTTTAAGAAAAAATGTCTGAAGTAAGGCTACAGCACTATGCAGCTAGTTTGTTAGAATAATTATTGTCAGTTAGCTGGCTTGCTCAGAGCTGAGAGAGAGACGATCCCACTTCCCTGAATCATGAATTAAGGTCTGAACCGATTAAGCTATCTGGTTTTTATAGAAATTCTCTAACAATGTACCCTTTGCAAATAATTGTTCAATTTGTTAAGCATGAAATTGTTCAGCCCAATGTTGTTTGTGAAGATCGCGCGACGGTTTACTCTGCCTTTCTGAATATATACTTCATTCTAAAATCGTTGTCTTGGAATATCATTTCATATGAATAGTTACTCTCCCCATCCCACTGTTTAAAGAAGACCTATCATCACTCATTACCACATTGCACCATATGGTATAAGGTTTCGAAATTTTATTTAAGAAATAGAAATCTAGCTTATCCGCTGCCTGCTTGCCTTTTGCTGTTGTGCTTTCTAGAAACCTGCAACAGTGCTGTGAAGACGAGAGGTAAGTAGGAATTTTGATTAGGGCCAGCCAATTGTTTTAAGTCAGTTGCACGTTTAATATAAAGACTTATTGTTCAAATGGTTCAAATGGCTCTGAGCACTATGGGACATAACATCTGTGGTCATCAGTCCCCTAGAACTTAGAACTACTTAAACCTAATTAACCTAAGAACATCACACACATCCATGCCCGAGGCAGGATTCGAACCTGCGACCGTAGCGGCACGCGGTTCCAGACTGAAGCGCCTAAAACCGCACGGCCACACCGGCCGGCCAAAGACAAGTTGTATTGAGATTAATTACAGTTCAGTTCAGATTAGATTCTGTTCAGAACAGGTTAGCATACGAGTTGTATCACACAGTTTGTGAATACATAGTTTTCGTAATACTGTGGTGTGCGTAGTGAAAGACCTTCGGTACACACCATCAGATTATTTGCCTTGCCGCTCTAACGAAGTAGGCGAGTGTCAGCAATATGTCTCGTGGTCTTATCGTGGCGTGTTTATCTTCTGCCGTTAGGTCAGACGATAGAAATGCCACTTGCACGCTTAGAGTAGCAGACTGACGGTGACCAACTTTAAACAGAACTTGATTAATTTTCACACACATTTATTAAAACAATAACAATCACAAATCTTACTTAACTTGATTCTGGATGCTATGTACAACTGACAATCTGATGTTCCTTTGGTCTTGGTACGTTAATCTTATTCTCACATATCTCTGATACTTGACAAAGTGTCTATATATTACTCTTCATGGCTGTGTACAGGAATATGATAATCTTATTAGGCACAGACTGAAACTTAACTATAGACTAATGCAGACTGACTAATCGGAGGTCTGTACACTCGTTATAATACCTCGAGCGTTCAAGTATCACTGCGCGAGTGTGATCCGCGAGGAGAAAAGGTTCTACGTTAGCAGCAATCTCATTGGCTGCAGTACCTATTAATACCGGATCGGCGGAAGCAGAATTTGGTCCATCTCTAAGACAGCGCCATCTCGTAGTGTGGAGACGTACGAGCGCTGCGCCTGCACTGTTTTGCTTAGCGGTGCCCGCTCTAGTGAGAAAGTTGTGTACGCACTGACTACGCGGAACTACGTACACAACAAATACATAGACTTTTTATAGAGAGGGAGGTAAAGTTGGAATAAATTTCATGCAGAAACACGTAGCGGGGAAGTTACTTACAGGTATAAGTTACTGAACTGGTCTTGAGGAGAGGAAGTGGTACCGGTAATCTGTTTCTAGATTATCAACAATCACAAAGAACTAAATAAAGCAATGATCAACGTGTTCGTTAGGTAAAGAGATTAAATTTTTATTCATCTAGACTACTCCGATCTTTAGTGAGACCATCAGTCCTCGACACAATAAATTCGATGATATAATTGTTTAGTATATATCAGGGGAGACGTAGTAGTGAAATATGTCTGTAATTTCAGATTTTTCTATTGTTATTCTGGTAGCTTAGCGACTCACATTCTGTGGAACAAAAGCTTAGACTAGTTTAGATTACATTTACTTTCATTCCAACTGATCCGTAGTGAGGAGGTCCTCCAGGATGTGGAACATGTCAGAAAAACAACAATACGTGACAAATATTTACAACTAAAACAAATAAGCTAATGTACCATTCCACAAGTCCCAAGTAGAATGATCGTCATTTTTTAATGAACACTATATGAAAGTCATTTTACAAACACTAATGCACTGAATTTAAAATAAAAAGCTTTTTATTTATTTATAAGGTAGTAAACATGTAATACAACTACTATAATACTTATTTGCAATGAACACATTACTGCACTGAAATGGTGCAGACGTTAGATTGTACTTACACACACACACACAAATTTACAATGAGCACATTACTGCACTGAAACTGCGCAGAAGTTATATTGTACTTATATATATTTACACAAATCAGTTGGTTTTACTGAGAAATTCATCAATGGAGTAGAAGGAGTTGGCCACCAATAAATCCTTTAGGCTTCTCTTAAACTGAATTTCATTGGTTGTTAAGCTTTTTATGGCTGCTGGCAAGTTGTTGAAAATGTGTGTTCCTGAATAATGCACACCTTTTGGTACAAGACTAAGTGACTTTAAATCCTTCTGAAGATTATTCTTATTTCTAGTACTGATTCCATGAATTGAGCTGTTGGTTTGAAAAAGTGATATATTTTTAATGACAAATTTCATTAAGGAATAAATATATTGGGAAGCAGTAGTTAGTATCCCTAGTTCCCTAAACAGGCTTCTGCAGGACATTCTTGAGTTCACACTACATATAACTCTTACTGCACGTTTTGTGCCCAGAAAACTTTAGCTTGGCTTGATAAATTACCGCAAAAAATAATCCCATATGACATTATGGAATGAAAGTAAGCATAGCATGCTATCTTTTTCATTTTTATATCCCCTATGTCTGACAAAATTCACATTGCAAACAGAGATTTATTAAGACGCTTCAGCAGTTCTGTGGTGTGCTCCTCCCAGTTGAATGTATTATCAAGCTGTAATCCCAAGAATTTAACACTGTCCACTTCTTCTATCATCTTGTCATCGTATGTTAGACATATACTCGTGGGACATCCCTTACAAGTTCTGAACTGCATGTAGTGAGTCTTTTCAAAGTTTAGTGACAAAGAATTGGCTAGGAACCAGTGATTAATGCCCATAAACATTTTATTAGCTGATCTTTCTAAGACTACGCTTGATTTGCTGTTTATTGCAATGTTTGTATCATCGGCAAACAAAACTAACTTGGCATCTGGTAATGTTACTGATGAAAGGTCATTGATATACACAAGAAAAAGTAATGGCCCCAAAATGGAACCTTGTGAGACCCCACATGTAATTAGTTCCCAGTTGGATGATGCCTGATATCTTGATACATGTCTCTTTCCTAATAACACCCTTTGAATCCTGTCAGAGATTTAAGATTTGAACCATTTTGCAGCATTTCCTGTTACACTGTAATACTCTAATCTACTTAAAAGGATATCGTGATTTACACAGTTAAATGCCTTTGACAGATCACAAAATATACCAGTTGCCTGCAATTTTTTGTCTAACGAATTAAGCACATTTTCACTGTAAGTGTAGATAGCCGTCTCATCATCAGAACCTTTTAGAAATTCAAACTGTGACTTTGACAGTATGTTATTTCAGATAAGATGGTTATAAAGCCGACTGTACATTACTTTTTCGAAAATTTTTGAGAATGCTGGCAACAGTGAAATTGGATGGAAATTTGATGCTATTTCTTTATCTCCCTTCTTAAACAGTGGCTTAACTTCAGCATATTTCAGCCATTCAGGAAATATTCCACTGATAAATGACTGGTTACGCGGATAGCTTAATATGTTACTTAGCTCAGAATCACATCCTTTAATTAACTTTGTTGATATTTCATCATACCCACTAGATGTTTTTGATTTTAAAGATTTTATGAGAGACATTATTTCTGTTGGTGTAGTGAGGGTCAAATTCATATTATGGAAGTTGCTGAGGTATTCCAAAGGAGCATCTGCAGAACCTGACAACCCCATCTTTTCGGTAACAGTTATAAAATGTTTATTAAAAAGTTCTGCAACACTATACACACCTGTCACCAATGTATCATTTACTCTTAATGCTATTTGTTCCTCTTCATGTTTGGTTCTACCAGTCTCCTTCTTCACTATATCCCATATTGTCTTTATTGTTCCTCGTAATATATTTGCTTTGACATCCGTATTACAGTCCTTAATATTTTGCAGTATTTCTTGTAATGTGCTATAGCATCAACATCGGACTGTTTCGGATTGACAGATACAGTTTTCTTTTTGTTTTACAAGATACCCCTATTCCTCGAGTAATCCATGGCGTTTTTGTAGACTTTTCTCTAACCTTGGTAAGTTTTGGGGGAAAACAGTGTTAGAATAAGGTAAGCACTTTATTAGCAAAAGTGTTACATTTTTGATTCATGCCATGAGCACTGTAAACATCAATCCAGTGAATGTCTCTGAGGAATGTCCTAAAAGAATCAATTTTTGGCTTATTGATTACCCTCTTGAGCTCAGATTTAACAGATTTCATATCCTGTTCAGTATTAACATTTAACAGAAGAAACTGCATGTCATGGTCTGAGAGGCCATTGACTATTGGTTTTGCAATATAATTTTGTTCATTGGACTTTTCTATAAAGATATTATCAATGTCTGTTTGTGAGCAAGTGGCTACCCTAGTGGGGAACTTTACAATGGGAATTAAGTTGAATGGTAGTGTTACTAACTCAAATAAGATCTTATTGGGAGAGTCTTTAAGGAACCACTATTTCTTTGTTTTTGGTTGTTAAATGGGCCAGTACAGCTTCAAGGTGGTTTACAAACAGGTTAAAGTTACCTGTAGGTGCTCGATACACACTTAATATTATGAAGGATTTTTTGTGAAATTCTAATTCTGTTGCACATGCTTCCATATGCTGTTCTAGGCAAAATTTATGAATGTCTATGTCCTTAAATTTATGACAGTTCCTAATGAATGTGGCAACTCCTCCTTTCTCCATTTCTGATCTACAAAAGGTTACCTACGCGTTATCCTTCAGAGAACTGGAATTGAGAATAATGGATCCAGTCTCTACGCTGATCATGTTTCGAGAGAAGTAATGAAATTGATGTACACTACATTCCTTGAAAATTATACAGGGTGCTCAAAAATCGGTGGCCAAATTAACAGGGATGATACTGGAAACAAAAAGAAATGTGTTTCGTGAAGCAACCTTGTGTAGGACCACTGGCTGTGCGTGTGTAGCACACAAGTGGAGCAGATAAAAGTCGTTATCTAACGTTCTTATGCCAAATGTTAGATTGAGATACGTAGTTTGTTGTGATGTCGTGATCTTCGACGCTGAGTTAGTAACCAGCGGGTAGTACTAGTATCTGAATGACAGTTGCAGTGTCAACATGGAGCCATACACATGAGCAGAGTTACGAGGCATGCACTTCGTTTACGGTGTGGCTGAGGGCAGAAAGCAGGAGGAGGATGTGGTTCTCAGCGTGATGGGGCCCCAGCGCACACTACAGAAAGAGTCCGAGCAGCAATAACCAATACTTTTGGCAACTGGTGGATCGGCCGGGGAGGATCTATACTATGTCGTACAAGATCCCCGGACTTCAACCTATTACATTTGTTCCTCAGGGTCTGACTTTTCATATTGTTTAAAAAAAAATTAATTTTCTTTAGTATTTATATTGGCTCTTACTAAGCTGTGCTGTCATAAGGGTACTTGCAGTTTTGCGATGATATAATGTATTAATCGTAAATTTGAGTATAGGATGTTATGACCATGTTTTGTCAGGAAGAAAATATCAAGAAATTTTCTTCGCATTTCAGAACTTTCTATATTAGGAATCATAACTGGTTTTAAATTATGTATTTGACTTTTAATGGTAGAAACTATGCACTGAGCGACACATGTCGTACCTGTTGTCACTTCATCTCATGCATGGGTGTTGAAGTCGGTGGCACCCTAGTAGGCATGACGTGCATATGGATGCAATGTTGTGGCGATTTGTTTACACAGTAATTTCAACTTTTACTTTTGATGTGCCAACACATAATTCGTGTCATTTGTTGTGTATCTGGAGATTTAATGGAAAGATTTTGTCTGCATCTGTACGAAGGTGTATTGTCATTGATTCCTTTATGGATTAATTTAGCGTTATTTGTATAACAGTTTGTAGCACTTTTTGGAACGCCATTACAGACCTGATGATGGTAACATAGTTTTACCGAAACCGGTTATCCATAATATTGTTTTACTGCGATCTTGGCTAAGAAGTTTTTCTCCGAAGAAAGCAAATACAGATCGCCCCCTCATACTCAGTAGAACTAAACTAACTTTTAGAAGAATCTACATACTGTTCCATTCTCTGTGGAAACATTCACTTCTCAATACATCCATCAAGCCAGGAATATACGACCACTTAACTAAATCACGTTCTTTCAAACACTGAGACAATGCTTTCTATTCCTGTGTTCATAATGTTCTTTGTTGCTACCAACAAGATTTTCCTTTGAGTCTGGAACCAAGCTGTTAGACTTTTTCCTTCATTAGGCCCAAATCCCTACCTGAACCATTAAATTTGCTTTCTTGAGCGAGAGAAGCGACAGCCTTTTGTCAACATTTTGGTTAAGAGAAAAGTAGGCGCCCTGGGTCTTAGGGTCTACAGGAAAGCCACTTCCGCCGACTTTTGTCTCCATGACATCACTGCCCTTGTAAGAGAATTTTTCTTCTTAGTTCACCCGTGCTCGGAGTATGTGCACAGTCACACAGCCCGATCGAACCTCAAACACTTTCACGCGTGCAGTGAATCGTACACACTCATACAGGGAAAAATAGGTAAAAATGTGGATGTGAGCAAATGAATAAACAAGAATTGCTCTCCCGCCTACAGAGCCTCTGTGTGACTGCGCCAGAGCGAAAAGGAAAAGAATAAAATGGCAGAGAATAAGACACCGCACGCAATTTCAGATGAGAAGTGCTCTTAATACTTATGAAAAGGGTTCAACGGAAGCGTTTCGTTATTATACTAATGCTTAATTGTCTCAAATAAATCTAGTATTCCATTTTTTGAGTTTCGAATTACAATTCATGTTCGTCTGTACTGATTCGCGATTTCACTCATAGTTAAAGTTATAGAAATATGTTTCTAATATGGAATGTAATCGGTACTATTAAAGAATCTTGCAGTGCCTATTAAAAATCTTACACGGTTGCGATTTTTGAATATTGTGTGAAGACCACATTACATTGTTGTGGTCTGTGATTTACGGTATCTTTAGACTAATGACTGATGTGGACGATGGGTATGAGAATGTATGTGGTAATACAACTATATGAATGAGGGTATTTAATTATGTATACACGTGGTATCTATTCTTTCGTAGATCTCCGAAAGGACAGACACCATTTTGATCCAGCAGCCATTACGAATTAAGACACAAAAGAATTCACACATTACCTGAGAATTGGCATTGATTGAAATCAATGGGGAAGCTGAAAATCTGACCCGGACCGGGATTCGAACGCGCGTTTCCTGCTTACTAGGCTTACTGACCTCTGAGTCATCCGGACATAGTGGTCATTGCAATTGCAGGGAATACCGTGGTACCCCTTTCATTAGATCTAAAACCTCAAGTTATCTCAAGTTATCTACATACTACTAGTTTAGTTTCCCCTTCCCATTACCATCATTACTCGCGTCATTTCGCCAGTTTCCGTAAGAATTCGGCAGCAGTGAAGAGATAATTGGCCATCTCACATTAATTATATTGTATATGTAGTGCCTCTCCTTCCGGACATTTCCTGAATTGCATTATAATTGTAGTGTTCTATTATCTTGTCTGTCTCTATGCTGTTTCTTAGGCATTACAGTAAATTTTGAAAGTGTCACTCTGTTTTGTGTGCTATTTTGGACGGGAATATCTTATGCTTACATGTAGAACAATCAGACAAAGTCGACACAACAAGTTCTGTGTGACTGAGAAGTACCTCATACTGCTTTTGAGTTTGTCAAACTGGGGTATCCATGTTTTGATGCTGACGGAAAGTATCACTGCCGCTACTGTATTGTTTTGTTTCAGTTGTGAAGCCATAGTTGACTTGAGAGGGCACAGTTACACTGTTGAACAGTGACTATCGGAGAGTGTACGTTGCTGCACCAACACCCATAGACAGGGGAAACAAAGACACATATAATGAGTGCATTTGAAGATTACTTTAGCAAGGCCCCACGTCGTAAAACAACGATGCTTAATTGGGGGGAAACTTAACTTTTCTTCAGGCAGTGTCAAAGACGCACCACCGAGTAGACATAAGAAAAAAAGCGAGAGGAGATGTGTTCCGATGTCGCTCACTCAGCTGAGTAGCCTCCAGAGAAATCCACTACTTGAAGAGCAGCCGAATTTCAGGCACCACGATCAACAATGTATGAGACATTAAAAAAGATTTGAAAATGAAACGAGCACAATCCATACAGGAGGTGCGTGGTTTTCTAGTCTAAGGAAAATTCCGATAACTACGTCCGTGTTGCTTAGCGTTCGTAGAAGCTTAACGAAGAGTTGCGCTAAGGGGCTGAGGAAGCGTTCCCAAGCATAATTCCAGTGATATCAAGGAGGACATGGAGAGCTATAGCTCTCGTGCAAAGTACGATGGTGCACATACAGATCTACCGGATACATAGTTTTTACTTATCAAAAACTTGAATACACTCTATTAATGTTCCACAATAACTTTATAGTTGGTTATGAACCGGCTTTTGGCTTGATAGGGCATGGTCATATAAGTTAATACTAAAGGGATAGTCCACAAAAATGAAGCGAGAGTTAATAGCTGTACAAAGATATGTGACTTTTATGACCATATAGATACAAACCACTAGCATAATGTAGTACTCAGAAGACTCTGAACAAATAAATTTTATATTACAGCGATTTCAAATATTAAAACTGTATGAATTTATAAGCCAAATACGTTGCACAAGTGAGTGTGTCATATGGACAAACTGGTGAATGAGGTTAATAGGCAGAAAATAGGGGGCAGAAAGGAGTCTGTGAAATGTAGGTATCGAACAGTTATAACAACATTATTTTCTAGAAATAATAGCCAGTTGCTATTACATTATTAAGGGCGAGTGACGGAATTGGGTTTGTTCATTAGGGTCCAGGTCAGAATTTTTGAGTGATGTTTATTAACGGCCAGAATTTCGCGTAAATTAGTATTCTGCCTTTAGTTCCTCTATGGAAATCATCACATTTCATACCATATGTATAACATTCATTCAGAGGACGCTGAGCAAAGATAAAATCTTTCTTCTGCTGTCTTCAACTCCTTTCTCGCTCAGTTAGTCCAGTAGTTACAGATCTGTCTGATTGACATGTATATAACTTGCCACACAGATGGTCGGAAATCCTATTAATTCCACTATATTCTAAAAGTGGAATCTTATCTTTCCTGTTGTACACAAGGTGATCAACAACATTCCTAGTGAAAAAACTGGAATGTATTTCCTGGATTGTAGTTTCCTGGCAAGAACTTGTGAGTGGGGGCTCATTTGTTATCAGCGTGGTTCGATGCTGTCTGAGGAGGTTAAAGCGTGCTGCTTCCCTCTACATCGTCTTTCCGCTGAGTTTGTTTTCAGGTAGGTAGGACTCAAAGAATCCTGACCTGGTCCTTACGGACCAAACACAATTCCGTTACTCACCCTTACTAAAGAAACAGCAGTCGGTTATTATTTCCGTCACCATTAGATAATAAGGTTATTGTAACTGTTCCACACCCATGTTTCACAGACTTCTTTCTCTCTCCCCTCCCCCCTCCTCCCCCTTTCTCGCCTGTTCATCACTTTCACCAGTTTGTTCATATGACATAGTTGTCTGTGCCGTTACTCACTTGTACAACACAGTTGGCTTATACGTTTATACAGTTGTAATGTTTGAGTATACAGTAATACAAAATGTGTATGTTCAGATCTCTTTGGGTGTTAAATTATGCTAGTGTTCTGTATCGATATAGTCATAAAATGTCAAGTACTTTGTACAGCTCTGACCTCTCACTAAAACAGTGTGAACTATCTGTTTATTATTAAGTTATCTCAGATAGCCTAAAAAGGTAGATGCCGGTTCATAACGAACTATTAAACAAATATTATTCTGGAACGCTATTACTGTGTATTCAAGTTTTTAATATGTCTATGTTCCTGCAAGAACCAACGGAATATTCCATCAGTAGTTTTTATTTGTAACTACTCCAGTATACTGTATACTGTTTTGACCTAGTGGTACATGGACTCATTAAAAGGCCTAATGAGCGGCGTGATTGTTCAAAAAGCTGTGTCGTTGCTACGAAAATTAATTTTTAGACAGACAGCTAGGGTTTCTTAGGCCAAACAGTTTGTGTCAGGGCGTAGTGACTTAACGGCTGCTACTTGTCTGTCTTAATCGACAGTCTGGCTAAAGCTCATTTGGGCTATATCGCGATTATTTGCCGAAGTGATATCAGGTGTTCCCCAAGGAAGCGTCCTGGGACCTCTGCTGTTCCTGATCTATATAAATAACCTGGGTGACAATCTGAGCAGTTCTCTAAGGTTGTTCGCAGATGATGCTGTAATTTACCGTCTAGTAAGGTCATCCGAAGACCAGTATCAGTTGCAAAGCGATTTAGAAAAGATTGCTGTATGGTGTGGCAAGTGGCAGTTGACGCTAAATAACGAAAATTGTGAGGTGATCCACATGAGTTCCAAAAGAAATCCGTTGGAATTCGATTACTCGATAAATAGTAGAATTCTCAAGGCTGTCAATTCAACTAGGTACATGGGTGTTAAAATTGCGAAGAACTTCAGTTGGAAAGACTACATAGATAATATTGTCGGGAAGGCGAGCCAAAGGTTGCGTTTCATTGGCAGGACACTTAGAAGATGTAACAAGTCCACTAAAGAGACAGTTTACACTACACTCGTTGGTCCTCTGTTAGAATATTGCTGCGCGGTGTGGTATCCTTACCAGGTGGGATTGACGAACGACATCGAAAGGGTGCAAAAAAGGGCAGCTCGTTTTGTAGTATCACGTAATAGGGGAGAGAGTGTGGCAGATATGATACGGAGTTGGGATGGAAGTCATTAAAGCAAAGACGTTTTTCGTCGCGGCAAGATCTATTTACGAAATTTCAGTCACCAACTTTCACTTCCGAATGCGAAAATATTTTGTTGAGCCCAACCTAAATAGGTAGGAATGATCACCAAAATAAAATAAGAGAAATCAGAGCTCGAACAGAAAGGTTTAGGTGTTCGTTTTACCCGCGCACTGTTCGGGAGTGGAATGGTAGGGAGATAGTATGATTGTGGTTCGATGAACCCTCTGCCAAGAACTTAAATGTGAATTGCAAAGTAATCATGTAGATGTAGAACAACTGAAAAGATAAGCCAGTGTCGTTACACGGTGAGACCGCAGCATAATCGCGATTGCTGCCTGTCACTGTCGCCGGACAGAGGAAGAGGAGGAAGCCTATCAGCTCAGCAGAGACCGCCTGCGGGCCCGTGACGCGGCACTGACACGGGCATGCACTCCATCACGCGGAACGGGAGCCGCGATGCGACGCCGCGGAGCAAGTTGTCAGCCAGTTTTACGGCGCACACGCGTCGCCTCCTGCCCCTGCCGAGGCGGCAACCCGCTGCGCGCCGTGCCGGGCCGTATTTCTCGCAAGGCGGTGGCAATAGCCGAGCCACCCCCGGGCCCTGCAGCCGCCACATTAAATTTTATTAGAGCCGGCAGCCATCGGCAAACTGCGGCAATCGCCGGGCGGCCGCTTCCCCGCCGCGAGCGAATATGCGAGGTGCTGCAAATTCATCCAGGCGTGCCGACCGCCCCCTTTTTGCAGCCTGCTCGGGGGGAGAGTGAATGCGTGCGCCCCGTCTTCAACCCTCCCTGTCTCCTCAGCCGCCGACTCTCGACCTTATTGGATCACTGTCTCCGTCCTTTCTCCTTCACTCCCTCTCTCACACTTCTCACCCCTTGCGCCATTGATCCCCGATCCCCTATCCGCTGCCCCACCCTATATCACCCCCTCCCCCTTCCCCCTCTTCTCGCACCGCAACCCCCCTAACCCAACCTCCGCCGACCCTCTTTCTCGGTCTGCGCTCACACGGTCTCCTGACATCGAAAGGGCAATTTAGATAACCGCAACTCGACACAATGGGATCGTTTTTAAGGCCGGCGTGAACCTTCGGGGGTTGGCGACGCCGAGGGCGAGAGAGCTGCCGGGGCAACCAGCGGACCCCCGTTTTCAGCATCCGAGCGGCGCCCGATTGACTAGAAGAGTGATAAAACGTATAGAATAGCGGCAGGAACCGGCCACCTCGCTGTATCCAGCGCGCCAGCCGTTGCCGCTAGCGCCGTCCAAATATCGCTGTACCCTCCGCAAATTTGACGTAAGCATGCAGCCCCTACCTCGCCTTCTTTTATTTCAACCCCCCCCCCCCCCCCCTCCTTTGCTGTATTCCTTCTACTTTCGGCACCGGTGAAACTTTTCCATATCCGACAGCTGTAGGTTTCTCCCTTTCCCTGAGAGCGTTGCTGTGATGATAGCCACGCCAGCTCGCATTCAGTAAGAGCGTGTATCTAATTTCAGTCGGGCCTCTCTACATAACGAAATCATTTCAGACATTAAGTTACACAATCTAATAGCAAACAAAGTAACTTTTATTGAATGCTACTCTGCACTTCAAAATCACACACTTACGCATTTCGTACGTCCGAAGCCAGATTTTCACTTCGAATGTGTGGGCAATTTAGACATCTGGCACAAAAGAATCGTACCGCCCCACGCACTTCAACTTTTGAGGTGGTTTCCACTTGCCGTGCCATTTCGCTGTCTAACAATACCACCACTTGCAAAGAGGTTAGAAATCAGATTAATACTGTTGCTCACGCAGCATATGTTAGCTTTATCGGGCAACAACAAAGTTATTGACTGTGGATGGTATCGACAGAATGGGAAAAATGAAGTCACTGTAAAAATGTCAATTTTGCGCTTATCTTGAATGCATTCCCACGTAGATTTCGTCGAAGTTGTTATGGCTCGTCTCGTTGATTCAAGAGTGATTCCACTTTGACCGCTAGAAGGTCCAGATCTGTGTTTTAGCAATATTTGAAGACCTAACAAATGCGTTTTTCAGGAAACTCTTAATGATCAAACAATCGCACATCAGAACAATGGTATTGTAGAAATAATTTTTGACTTGGTGTTCACGATCCACATTTTTATTAAACTTCTTATAAATTCACATTTACTTCTTCTTAATTGTCACATTATCAAGAAAACAGTTTTGTATCAATCTTCATATATTTAATTTCCACTTTAACCAAACACAAGACTTGACTGGTCTTTTACAAAGCGAAATAACAACTTAACTTCTGCAAAGTGAAACAAAGACTGCTCTGTGCGCATTCGCGCCAAAACAGTTACAAGTAAGTCAAACATTATGACAGTCTCACAGAGATGAAAACACACAAGAACCATATCACTGTAATATATCGATACATCGGAGTACCTATAGATTAATAAAACCAAATGTGAATATTGCTACAAAAATAAAAAAATATTTCAAATGGCTCTGAGCACTATGGGACTTAACTTCTGAGGTCATCAGTCCCCTAGAAGTTAGAACTAATTAAACCTAATTAACCTAAGGACATCACGCACATGCATGCCGTAGGCAGGATTCGAGCCTGCGACCGTAGCTGTCGCGCGGTTTTAGACTGTAGCACCTAGAACCGCTCGGCCATTCCGGCCGGCTACAAAAATATGTCTGTTACTTCGCAGAATAGTAGTACGATATTAATGGTATCGAGAACTGGGGTTGGAGTGCCGTAATGGTCACGTAAATAAAGAACCATTACAGCTGGCAGCCCCTGACACATGTGTTAACCGTATCCCAGCACAACGGTGCCTGCAGGGTAGCCAGAACATCTACTTTCTTCTGACAGTGTGCCCCTTCTGTTGCGCAACTGCCTTACATCCACATCTACATCCACATACCCGCAATCCACCTTAAAGAACATTGCGGAGAATACCCCGTACTACTAATAGCCTTT
Organism: Schistocerca gregaria; assembly: GCF_023897955.1. Classification (NCBI taxonomy): domain Eukaryota; kingdom Metazoa; phylum Arthropoda; class Insecta; order Orthoptera; family Acrididae; genus Schistocerca; species Schistocerca gregaria. Next base: position 303,283,057 of record NC_064922.1, on the reverse strand, counting down.
CCTTTCCTGTTCCACTCGCAAATAAAATGAGGGAAACTGTCTACATACCTCCGTACGATTCCTAATTTCCCCCATCTTTTCTTGACGGTCCTTAAGCGCAATGTATGTTGGAGGCAAGAGGATCATTCTGCAGTCAGTTAGCACTAAAGTCCTTTACAGGTCAACCACTCTATGCTAGACTTCTCCCAATAAACTGAAGTCGACCATTCGCCTTTCCTACCACAATCCTCACATGATCTTTCCATTTCATATCGCTTTGCAACGTTACATCCAGATATTTAAAGGACGAGGCTGTGTCAGTCAGGACATTACTAATGGTGTATCCGAACATGATGTGTTTGTTTTTCCTACTCATTCGCATTAACTTACGTTTTCTTGCTTTTAAAACTAGATGCCATTCGTCACACCAACTAAAAATTTTGTCTAAGTCATCTCGTATCCTCCTACAGTCACTCAATTAGGACATTTTACCGTACATCACAACATCATCAGCAAGCAACCGCATATTGTTGCCCACCCTGTCCGCCAAAGCCACTTCTGTTGCGCAACTGCCTTACATCCACATCTACATCCACATACCCGCAATCCACCTTAAAGAACATTGCGGAGAATACCCCGTACTACTAATAGCCTTTCCTTTCCTGTTCCACTCGCAAATAAAATGAGGGAAACTGTCTACATACCTCCGTACGATTCCTAATTTCCCCCATCTTTTCTTGGTGGTCCTTAAGCGCAATGTATGTTGGAGGCAAGAGGATCATTCTGCAGTCAGCTAACAGAATAATAGGAATCCTATCACACTTCCCTGGGGCACTCCTGACGATATACTTGTCTCTGATGTACACTGGCCTCGAAAACAACATAGCATACTGGGTTCTGTTACTTTAGAAGTCTTTGATCCTCTCACTTATCTTTGAACCTATTCCATATGCTCACATCTTCTTTAACAGTCTGCAGTGATGCACCGTGTCAAGCACTTTCCGGTAATCTACACTCCTGGAAATTGAAATAAGAACACCGTGAATTCATTGTCCCAGGAAGGGGAAACTTTATTGACACATTCCTGGGGTCAGATACATCACATGATCACACTGACCGAACCACAGGCACATAGACACAGGCAACAGAGCATGCACAATGTTGGCACTAGTACAGTGTATATCCACCTTTCGCAGCAATGCAGGCTGCTATTCTCCCATGGAGACGATCGTAGAGATGCTGGATGTAGTCCTGTGGAACGGCTTGCTATGCCATTTCCACCTGGCGCCTCAGTTGGACCAGCGTTCGTGCTGGACGTGCAGACCGCATGAGACGACGCTTCATCCAGTCCCAAACATGCTCAATGGGGGACAGATCCGGAGATCTTGCTGGCCAGGGTAGTTGACTTACACCTTCTAGAGCACGTTGGGTGGCACGGGATACATGCGGACGTGCATTGTCCTGTTGGAACAGCAAGTTCCCTTGCCGGTCTAGGAATGGTAGAACGATGGGTTCTATGACGGTTTGGATGTACCATGCACTATTCAGTGTCCCCTCGACGATCACCAGAGGTGTACGGCCAGTGTAGGAGATCGCTCCCCACACCATGATGCCGGGTGTTGGCCCTGTGTGCCTCGGTCGTATGCAGTCCTGATTGTGGCGCTCACCTGCACGGCGCCAAACACGCATACGACCATCATTGGCACCTAGGCAGAAGCGACTCTCGTCGCTGAAGACGACACGTCTCCATTCGTCCCTCCATTCACGCCTGTCGCGACACCACTGGAGGCGGGCTGCACGATGTTGGGGCGTGAGCGGAAGACGGCCTAACGGTGTGCTGGACCGTAGCCCAGCTTCACGGAGACGGTTGCGAATGATCCTCGCCGATACCCCAGGAGCAACAGTGTCCCTAATTTGCTGGGAAGTGACGGTGCGGTCCCCTACGGCACTGCGTAGGATCCTACGGTCTCGGCGTTCATCCGTGCGTCGCTGCGGTCCGGTCCCAGGTCGACGGGCACGTGCACCTTCCGCCGACCACTGGCGACAACATCGATGTACCGTGGAGACCTCACGCCCCACGTGTTGAGCAATTCGGCGGTACGGCCACCCGGTCTCCCGCATGCCCACTATACGCCCTCGCTCAAAGTCCGTCAACTGCACATACGGTTCACGTCCACGCTGTCGCGGCATGCTACCAGTGTTAAAGACTGCGATGGAGCTCCGTATGCCACGGCAAACTGGCTGACACTGACGGCGTCGGTGCACAAATGCTGCGCAGCTAGCGCCATTCGACGGCCAACACAGCGGTTCCTGGTGTGTCCGCTGTGCCGTGCGTGTGGTCGTTGCTTGTACAGCCCTCTCGCAGTGTCCGGAGCAAGTATGGTGGGTCTGACACACCGGTGTCAATGTGTTCTTTTTTCCATTTCCAGGAGTGTAGAAATACGTAATCTGCCTGTCGCTCTTCATTCATAGTTTGCCGTATATCGTTTGAGAAGAGGGCAATCTTAGTTTCGAATGAGCGATGCTTCCTAATGACACGCTGATTCGTGGGCATAAGCTTCTTGGTCTCGAGAAAATGTATTATATTCGAGCTGAGAATATATTCAATAATTCTTCAACAAACCGATGTTAGGGATATCGGTCTGTAATTTTGCGGGTCTGTTCTTTTGCTATTCTTATACACATGAGTGAGCTTTTCTGCAGTCTGTTGGAACATTGCGCTGGGTGAGAGATACGAGATAAATGCAAGCTAAGTAAGGTGCCGTAGAGTACTGCTTGAAAAACCGAATTGGGATTCCATTCGGACCTGGTAACTCATTTGTTTTCAACTCCTTCAGTTGTTTCCTTACGTCAGGGGTGCTTATTAGTATGTCGTTCATACGGGACGACAAGTGTAACATATTATTAGAAGTCCCCTCGTGCTATACCCATGTTTACTGGTGGCATTACTGTATTTGATACGCCATCAACATTGGTTATTCAGCACTAAAATCTGAAGAAGAAAACCGGATGGAACTAAACGTTTATTGGATGAAGTGATATCCAAATGGCACCACGTATTGAAATACGTGTACTTTGAAAAGCATTTCGAGAAGAGCACCAACGTACTAAACACACGGAGCTGGTCATTAAAACTGAAACGCCATGAAATCATCTTGGAACAAATGTGAAATTGACGTGACGTGTATTGCATGCTTGAGTAGGCAAGGGACTAGTATTTCAGTACCTGCTCTCGAAGTAGCTGGGAGAAACTCCGTCTACTTTCCTGCTTGCGTTGGTCAGGTTCCCACCAGCGCAAAGCAAATATGAGTTCGTGGCTTTAGAAGAGCCATACTCGACGCCATGCAGGGTCTCAACGACGCCATACGGCCAGAGAGACGACAGAGATGTAGTCCGCCCGGGCAAGCATCTGCGAAAATTACTTTCGTCTTTAAGTTTAACATACCAGTGCATTTTCTGATCACAAAGCGAAGTAAAGATTAAATAATTCGCAGATATGGTTTTATCGCTGGGAGACAGTCAATGGCATGGTACATAAGCGTTCCGTAGGAATATACACTCAACGATGTGTGTGGGTTGCTATCTCATTTTAAGCGGCCTTGATGATTTGAATCGAGAATAGTGGTGGTACTAGTTCGAAATTTGTCTGTCAGTTTTCTTACTTTCGTAACAAAATTAATTCCATATTTCGAGAGCAATTAGACTAAAAGAAATGCGATTCTTATCAGCTTTTCATGTTGAGTCGCACGAATAAGTTGGATCCCTGACGCCTATCCTGCGTAGGTGACTGGTGAGTTTCCGTGGTGGAAGGGAATGCTTATGATGGAAGTTGCCTTAAAAATGGCTTACTAGAGGGAGCTTCTTCTACCTCTTCTCTCCATGCGTTATATGCCGCTATGGTGATTCCACAACTGCGATGGACTGCATTACAATCAATGATAAATAAGAGCCCATTGTAGCGTGCCTCCTTTGCGTGAAGGTCCAAGTTATTCCATAACTTGGTGCGCTGTTATTCAGAGAAAGATCACCGTTCATAACTCTGCAGATCCGACATCCTAACAATTATCTTCATGAGTTGAGTGTCGCTGTATGTTGATAGCCTATATTACAACAAATCAGGCAAATATAATCTATATCTTGTTCAGTTCAAGGGACCTCACGAACGAGAGAGCTGACGTGATGGCCACTGCGTCTGCGATAAACACTGACATGTTATGAGGAAGGAAGTATGACCGTTATCCTCGGAGCTCAGTACAGTGCACTATTAGGCTCTGCCCTCATATAACTGAACAGTAACTTAGACTTGTCAGTGCATATATTAATCAGCTTTTGACCACTGCAGTTTGAAACGCTGCTTTAATATGTTTTTATGTTTGCCATTTCAAGTTCGGGGAGCAGATGGAAGTAGCATTTACTATTCAGTCGCGCAGTTCTTGTATCAAGAGAGAAACGATGGTTGCTCCGAAGAAGCTGTTTCTAGTTCAGCCCATTTTTATACTACTAGCGGCGCCAGATTTTTGATAAATTTATCCTCCACGATATGTCGCCGAGTATGAAGAGGCATCTCCATTGTTTCCGAGAGCAAATCATTGCTCTGTGTTGAAGGCATCATCTGATTACAGATCCTAACGTAGTGTTATTGTGTTTCGTCTAACCCGTCGTGTACATACTTGACGGTACTGTTGTAAAAAATTGGACCGTAATCATGTTGATGTCCTAGCAGCAGTCGATGCATGCTGAGCATTTCGGCGGGATGTTCATCTCACAAAGTATGGAGCAATCCACTGAGAATGTTTATTGCTTGTTGTAACCTCTGAAGAAGATGTCTTATGTCGTAATATCCCGTCAGTCAAGAGTTGTGTGCAAAACTGATTTCAGTATGGCGGCAATGATCTGTGCAGTTAATATTGTTGGAATATCTACGACCAACGGGTAACAAAGGTAAGTCCTGGAGGCGATGTCAGAGGTGTTCGGTTCCTCGTAGTGATAGCGTTACACAGAAAGTGATCCTCCAACCGGAGTTCAAATGGATTTGCTTGAATGGTACCAGTAACGTTTGACAGCTGTATTCGCAAAGCATTCGGTCAACCACTAACTGGACCTCCGTGTCTTTTGTCTGTTTTCTATTTCTAACCTCTTAACTTTCTATAACACGCACGTGTTGGTAAAAATGTGGGTCAAGGAGAAACAGAATCACTCTCAATCGTAACATACCTATTGTTTCAAGAATCGCTTTACGCTGCCGTTTATGTGTGTTTCCTCTCTGAGAACATTCCGATAGAGCTGTGCAGTTATCCTTTGAATGATTATTGAAGAGCCGGCCGGGGTGGCCGAGCGGTTCTACGCCCTACAGTTTCGAACCGCGTGACCGTTACGGTCGCAGGTTCGAATCCTGCCTCGGGCATGGATGTGTGTAATGTCCTTAGGTTAGTTAGGTTTAAGTATTTCTAAGTTGTCGGGGACTGATGGCCTCAGGAGTTAAGTCCCATAATGCGCAGAGTTATTTGAACCATTTTTTTAATTATTGAAGTTGCCCTTATCTTCCTCATCCATTAATCACTCAACGAAAAGGTGTGAAATCGTTTGTTAGCTTTTCTTATCCTGTAAGAATAACCATCCAGTCAGCTTTGTCACACATCTGCGTGGTGCAGTTGTTTGGAGAGGAGGAGGCGAGTTTGCTACCAGAGTGATCGGATTGCTTGGGGTCTTTCAAAGTCCCAGCCATAGCCACAGTCATGGAGAGAGATAGAGAACAGAAAAAAAACTGTCAATCCCAGGAGACATCATTCTATGTCCGTGTAACACCGTCCCTAGACGAACGGAGTCAACAGTTTACTTCGAGTGTGTTGTATTCAGTGAAAGCAATTCATTAATGTTTATGCTGTAGAGGTATCAAATGGGGGGGGGGGGGGTGGAAGTTAACAGTACGTTTCATCCATCGTTCCACATCGCCCCAGACATTTTCTGCGGCATTAAGAGCAGGTGATTCAGCGTGTCAGCTGAGGTGCAACAGTGTGCTTGGTTGTTCGTTGAATCAAATACGTACTCATATGACCCTATGACCCTGTGAACACCGTTGTTGTCACCTTGGAGAATGGGAGTGTGCACAGGATATTTATCATGGAGATATAGAAGAAAGGACAACACTTCCTCACCGATGGTGTTAAAATAAACGTCCCGGTTCATGTTCACAGTAGCTTGACTAAGTACGTCAGATTTATGGTACTAAAAACACCCATAGAATGTGAAAGAGCCCCTTCAGGCGGAACTACATACTTCATTGGACCGTGGTTGCACTGGGCGCCTTGCATAATTTGAAAAACAGAGGCAAAATTAAAAGCAGTCGGACGATACCCAGGATTAAAGTCAGTTTTCTGTGTTGTTTGGTCCACGAAAGATCTACAGCTTGATGCGCTGCTGTGAGCAGAGGCCTTTTGCGAGCTGTACGACTTCAAATGTCAATGGCACGGTCCATTCGCAATGGTACCCGGGAACCGTGATTAAATGGGCCTCCGATCAATGGCAGCAGCAGGCACCGAGGCTGTATTTGAAACAGATTGTCAATGACAAGGCGTGGCACTCGTCTTTCATCACTGTGGGTTAGGATCTCTTTACGATTATTGTTATTGCGGTGGCATTACATGACTCAGAGTGGTACACCATTCATTGTTTACTCGTTGTCCAGTATGCTCTGATTCCCCACTAAATTGGGCAACATCATTCAGATAGTGGTCGCAGACATGTCCAAACACGGTAGTGCCTTCCTGCCATTCTGTCCCTATTCCATGCAGACGAAACTTAACTGCGCTCACCCTATATTCTACTACAGACCTGTACATACGAGGGTCAACAAATGGACTGAAAAATTCCGAAATGGTCACACAAGTGTTACGCACGATGAAGGAGCCGGACGACCGTTTACCGCCACAAATGAAGAAACCATTGAGGGTTCACGTGAAATGATTCTCTTAGACAGACGATTAACTATTGACGAAGTGGCACATCGTCTGCAAATTAGTCACGGTTCTGCCTTTGAAATCATCAAAAACAGACTTGGATTTCATAGAGTTCGAGCAAGATGAGTCGCAAAACAACTCACACATTTGCATAAACAAATGCGCTTGGACATCTGCAAAACACATTTGGATAGGTATGGTAACGGATGGGACAATTTCGTAGACAGGATAATTAGTGGTGACGAAACATGGATCCATCATTACCGGTCAGAGAGTAAACGGCAGATTATGGAATGATAACATCCAAATTATCCGTGCTAGAAAAAATTGAAGACCCAACCGACCGCAGGAGAACTGATGCTTACGGCTTTTCGGGACACACAAGGCCCAGTAATAGAACATTGTGGGGAATGTGGCACAACAAAAAATCGTGTACTTTACAGTGAGATGCTTGCTGCCAGGCTAAAGCCTACAATTCGAGGCAAACGCCGAGGATTGGAGTCAAAAGGTGTTGTGTTGTTGCACGGCAATGCCCGTCCGCATGCTGCGGCCTACACTACTGAAACGCTCCAGCATCTCAAATCTGAAGTACTGGGTCATGCTCCATATAGTTCCGATCTTGCACCTTCTGACTATCACTTGTTTCGTCCACTCAAACAGGCATTAAGAGGCCGTCGATCTGCCTCGAACGAAGCAGTAAAGGAGGCGGTGCATTCCTGGCTGGCAGCTCAACCGAGGACCTTCTTTTATGATGGCATCAGGAAGCTTGTGCAACGATGGACCAAGTGCATTGAAACTCAAGGAGACTATGTCGAATAACGATGTTCCTGTAAATTTCCTATTTGATTACAATAAAATTTTATAACTACTTCGCGGATAATAATTGACTTACCTTCGTACATTCTACTTTACTGCGACGATTTACATTGAGGTGATAAAAGTCATGGGGTACCGCCTGATATGGTGTCAGACTTCTTTTTGTCCGGTGGAGTGCAGGAACTCGACGTGGCATGGACTCAACAAGTCGTCGGAAGTCCCCTGCAGAAATATTAATCCATACTGCCTCTATGGCTGTCCATAACAGCGATAATGTTGCTTTGCAGGATTTGTGCACCAAGTGACCTCTCGATTACGTCCCGCAAATGTTCACTGGGATTCAAGCTGCAGAATGGCCAAATCATTCATGCAAATTCTTCAGACTATTCTTCACCAATCGTGAAAACTGAGGCCCCGTGACATGGCACATTGTCATTCACAAAAAAATTTATCGTTGTTTCGGAACATGCGGCCCATGAATAGCTGTAAATGTTCTCCAAGTAGCCGAACATAACCATTCTCAGTCAATGATGGGTTGAGTTGGATCAGAGGATCCATTCCATTTAAACACAGCTCACACCATTATGAAGCCACACCACCTTGCACAGTGCTTGTTGACAACTTGGGTCCATGGTTACATGGGGTGTGCGCTACACTCGAATTGTACCATCAGCTCTTACTAACTAAAATCGGGACTCATCTGCCCAGCCACGATTTTCCAGGAGTCTATGGTCCAACTGACATGTTACGAGTCCAGGGGAGACGCTGTGGACAATCTCGAGCTGTCAGCGAAGGCACCCGTGTCTGTCGTCTGCTGCCATGGCCCATTAACGCCACGTTTCGCCGCCATGTCCTTAAGGATACGTTATTTGCACGTCCCATATTGTTTGATGCCGATATTTCGCACAGTGTTTGTCTCTTCGCACTGAACAATCTACTCAAATGTCGTTGCTTTCGATCGTGAAGTGAAGGAGATCGATCTCTGCGTTGTCCTTAGTGAGATATGATGCTTGAAATGTGATATCTCGTCACACTCTTGGCACTATGGATCTCAGAATATTCAATTTCCGAAATGAAATGTCCCACTTCCATTCCAGATTCAAAGTCTCTTAATTCCCGTCGTGCTGCCATAATCACGTTGGAAACCTTTTGTTATCAATCACCTGAGTACAATAACAGCTCCGAAGATGAACCGTCCTTTTATATGTTGTGTATGTGACAATATCGACATCTATACATGAGCATGTCTCTTCCCCAAGACATTCGTCACCTCAGTTTGTCAGCGGTAGAGGGTAAGATGACAGTCTGGTGCCAGTTGTATATCATCTACAGCATTCCACAGCTTCTAGTGTGTTCTTTAAAGGGGGTGTGTAATATTTTATCGGGGGAGCATGTCAACAGCTGAGTTTGTTCGATAGTGTGATGTTCCATGCGGGCGAAATGTCATTTAAAATTATAAGCTACGTATTTTCTAGCAGTGAAAGAGTAGACGTACAATTTAGATCTGTTTCCTGCCCACACTGTGCTGCAATATGACCAAAAATGTCGCCGCAAATGTAATATAGCTGCGTATGATAATAAATCAATCGTCTGGTTGTTTTGTATGTGCTGTAATAAGTGCGGGTGTTAAGAGTGGCATACTCAGTAGCGTTGATTTCCAGACATGCCTTAGTTGCCACCCTTCCAATCAATCCGAACTTTGAATTATACTGAATAGAGAGAATGTAATCTTGAAAAGAAGTTTGCCCATGTCTTCGCAGTCAGTAAACGGGAATGGTATGCATAGCATGGAGCAGACGTTCTTTCGTTGGTTCTCACTGATAGTGCTTTCTCAATGGGGAATTTCAAGCGCCGTTCATCGAATTGACGAATTTATTGTCTGATTCTGTCTCGAATGAATGGTGTGGCATTTATATTCAGTTGAATCTGGGCAGCCCCATCTAATAATGCCCACAAAACTACACGTCTCATCAGTTATTTTATTTATTTATTTATTTATTTAACCTGGTAAGATTAGGGCCATCAGGCCCTCTCTTACATCTAACCAGGCATTCTACTTATTTTACAGTCATATGTTTTAGTAGCCATGTTAAACTACATCTAATACAAAAAGTGAGATAAACAATTAGAAAGGTACACCTCGAAAAATACATTATTGAAGATAAAGATTTTAGATAGGAGTGCTGGCAGCAGGGAGTATGAGGGAGACTCATGGTGAAGGGAGGAGAAGAATAGAGAGACATGATGAAACATAATTAAGGAAAATATAAAGGAAAAGGAGACTGCGTGGCTAATAGAGATAGATGAAGAGGAAGGCATCTCAGGAGCAAGATAGGAGACGCTAGCTTTGCTATTTGACAGATGAGAGGATTGGCCTTGCACATTAATTTTGTGGAGAATTTTATGCGGATGATAGTAGGAAATGCTTCAACTTCTTCTTAAAAGCAACAGTAGATTGAATTTTCCTCAAGGTAAGGGGCAGTTTGTTCCAGAGGCGGACAGCAGCAACTGAGAAGGAGTTTGCAAAAGTTTTTGTTTTGTGAGTGGGCACAGTTAGGATACCAGATAAGAGTGACCTCGTGTTTCGATTATGATGGCATGACAGGTTTTGAATCTCTGAAGCTAGGTACTGGGGTGCTTGCGCGATGAGGAGTTGGTGAAGTAGGCATAGAGTGTGGTAGTCACGCAGTTTGTCCGGCCGCAGCCACCCTAGCTCGGAGTATGAAGCACTAACATGATCATATCGGCGAATGTTGCAGGTGTAACGCACACAGGCATTCATGGTTAGCTCTAGCCGTCTTTTGTTTTCACTACTCATGCCTTGTTGAATCACATCACAATAGTGGAGGTTCGGTAGAACGAGTGCTTGCACGAGCTGGCGTTTCAAGTCCTGTGGGAATATGTTCCGAAACTTTTTGAGAGCATAGAGACAAGCAGACGTCTTTCGGCACACTGCGACTGTATTCCCCGCCCAGTTGAGATGCTCGTCCAAAGTTACACCCAAGTTCTTCACTGTTTTCTGATATGGTATTGGAGTGCCTTCGAGCAGAATCGGAGGTAGCCGTTCGCGGAAATCTGAACTTATTAATTTCTGATGGGCTATTAAGATTACTTGCGTCTTTTTTGCATTTAATTTAAGCCCCAGGTTTTTCGCCCATGTCACTACTGAAGACAGATCATCATTCATCAGAGCGATTGCAGTGTTAGTCAATTACACGCTGGTCCACCTCCGCCCCTTATGCAAGCTTGGGTCTGACAGAGTGGTTGCGTCCCGAATGATATCGTTCCTACTTTTGTCCAAATGGCGTGTCAGATCGTCAAAATGCCGAGCTGGTTTGACGGGCTTTCCCATTATGATTTAAACGCTCTCAGTTTGGGAGAGATCCGGTAAACTTGCTAGCCACGGTGTGGTTTAACAAGCACAAAGAGAAGCATTAGAAACTCTCGCCCTCTGCGGGCGGGCATTATTTTGCTGATATGTAAGCACAAAATGGTTCAAATGGCTCTGAGCACTATGCGACTTAACATCTGTGGTCATCAGTCGCCTAGAACTTAGAACTAATTAAACCTAACTAACCTAAGGACGTCACACACATCCATGCCCGAGGCAGGATTCGAACCTGCGACCGTAGCAGTCGCGCGGTTCCGGACTGAGCGCCTAGAACCGCGAGACCACCGCGGCCGGCTGTAAGCACATAATGGTTTGCCATGAAGGACAACAAAACAGGACAGGTAATATCGTCGACGTACCGCTGTGTTGAAAGGTGTCCTGCCGTGAAATGGAATGGCACCCCAGACATCACTCCTTGCTATATGACAGTATGGCTAGCGACGTCTTGATTGGCATCCCACTAATGTCCGAGGTGTCTCCAAACACATCTTTGCTGGTCACTGGGATTCAGTTTGAAGCGAGACTCACCACGGAAGACTACTCTACTCCAGTCAGTGAGATCCCGAACGAATGTGCCGGACACCATTGCAAATGTGCCTGCTGGTGAATAGAAGTCAATGGTAGTCGGTCAAGGAGCTCCATGAAATCAGAGCTCTGTCTGTGAGCCGCCTATTAACGGTCCTTGTAGTCACTAAAGTACCAGGTGAACGGCGCACCCATCATAATGACGAATATGGGGCTCTGAGTGCCTTCCTGACCATTGCTCGGTCCCCACGTTCTGTCGTCTCTCTAGGTCGACCTCTTCCTTCCTGCCGCTGCGTTCGGCCATGATTCACCCACTACTCTCAACATCGTCAAATAGTGGCATCGCTCCCATTTAAATGTCGAGCGATTCGCCAGTTACTCCATCCAGCTTCTTTGAGCCCAACTACGCGTCTTCTCTCAAATGTTGACGTCTGCGTATATTGTTTATGTTCCTCTCTGCGAGGCATAATTACTGTTCAACTGAATACACGGAGTGAAATTCGCAAATACTTATGCCGTGGTATCGACGTGTCCCCTGTTTTCTAATCTTGCCAGCTGCCCCGTAAAATTGTGCTGCAGCGTCACACATTCACCCATCGACAGCCAAAGTTTGCAGTTTCGTGTTTTCCGTCGGTACCTATCGTTTTTTTTCTCTCCTTAGAGTGTGTTTTCTCCGCCTATGGCATCATCATGTGATATCGAGCGTGGAATGCTACAGCGAGATGCCTTAAGTGTTCAGTAATTCAGATGAATTTGTTCATTTGATAAGATGGAAATGTGGAATCTTATGTAAAGGTAAATTAGCTTGAAGACTGCCGTTACATATAAATAACGGTTGGGCAACAGTTGTATATGAAAAAAACCGGTCTAGCGTTAACACATCAGTTTCTTTCTTAACAGTCATAATGTCTAAAAAGTTTGAGTTATAGCCCACTGTTCCAGCTAGGCATAAGACGTGAACACCTTTCCTCAGGGCAACAAATAGTTTTTTTAGTCATCCAGGCCAGGCTAGACAATCTGAATAGGTACTTTGTCGTAAATTTTCATAGTGTAAAATGGACAATCGCACATGTTCACCCTTTGATACATGACTTTATATTTGAAGCCATAAAAATTACCATGTTTACTTTATAGGGCCTATAAGCAGAGAAAAGTATAGAAAATAAAATTCTTAACATTTGTTTGCACTACTAACGATTAATCTATGTAACTGATCAGCTACATAACACGTTCATGACTAACTAGCTACAATAAATGTGACTACCGTGCTCCTACTATTTGCTGTGAAGTCACTCTTAATGTAGTTGTTGAATGTGATTAACTAATTTTAGGTAGCAAGGGGGGAATGCTAAATCAAACAAAAAGAAAATTAGCAGTGTGAATATTGAACTTTTATTGATAACTAATATACACATTTCTATTTTCGCAACAGTACATGAAGTTCAAACAGGTTTTCACCCAAACAATTGAATATCACTTTAGATTAAATCTTTGAAACCAGGTCTCCTGTTTGGATAAGCAATATGCAGCTGCACCTGTACCTCTGTTTCACCTGCATCTGTGGTGTCAGACGATCTACTTGATTCAGCCTTACATGTGGTGGACGTACATCCATGTAGGCCCCTCCACCTTCTCAGCTCGTATCTGTTGTTGCAATTCATTATTTGGACTCCGACGTTTAGTTAAAGTATGACCAGAGCGACACAAGCAGTGAAAAATCTTCATGCGAAATTCAGAGTTTGTGTGATCCTCTTGGTCTCCCCCTATTGATATTGAGGCATGTTAATAGATTTGAAACCAATTTTCAGACCGGAAAAACTGTCCTTTACGTCATGATGTAGTTCAAATACTTTTAACGACTGTATTAACAACCTAGAGAAACTTACATCTTCCTGTATGCTGATACTGATTCAAAGGAAAATGACACACAGGCGAAATCTGGGACAGAGCGACTGATGACGAGTGCTTCTATAAGTGACCAGCGTCAGCTCAGCGAACAACTTCCAAGTCCCTACATTCTTTTGCTAACTTTTGACAAGTATCAACCAAATCTTGTAACGTGCTTTTAAATGACTATTTTGGCTTGAAATGATCGAGAATGTGGTGCGTAAATGCAAGGGACAAGGCTCCTGTAATGCTATCGCAGTGCACGGGAAGAGAGAGTTGTTAATAAAAATGATATCTCAGTAACACTAGTACGATGAATGAATTTAAATTCTGTGTCACGTAAAGCTGCTTTCTACCAGTATCAATTAGTTATCGTGTTAAATTTTGTACATCTCTAAAGCAAGAGTGTTACCTAAACGTGATAAGACATTTTGCAAATCGCTTTGAACTTTGAATATTTGTTCAATCTATCAATGTAATTTAAGAAGAATTAAGACGTAATGTCTGTTTTGGTTATTATGACAAAATGTTGGCTCCGATTATTTTACTTCACGGAACGTTGTTTATAGTTCGTTATATGGGTCACGTACAATAGTTACGAAGCATGTCATGTGTGACTTTGCTCATTAAATTGATGTATCAAAATTTCAATGCAATTTGCTCTCTTAATAATCCACAAACAAACCTCGATACAACATTTCAATCAATACGTCAAAACGGGGAGGGAGGGGAAGGGGCGGGGAGGGTGTTGCGGCATTGAAACATGGGTGAACGAAACGGCAAAGGGACAAAGGGTTCGTCTAAGGTCCCGCTGCTCAGCAACACTCTAAACGCCACCTGTACACTGTTGTTGGGCATTTTGGCCTCTGTACAGACACATCCATGCACCGATTCCTAACTGCCGGCAGGATAGGCAACACTTACAGGATTTACAAGAGGTCAGCAGGCGTTAATGTCGCGATATATATAGTTTTACTCGCTTTCGCCAGGTAATAATCATTTGTGAACCAAATACTTAGAGGTATCCGCTGTAGATGGCAGGCTGGGATTTACAACAAAAAATGATAACAAAAGAAAGCGACAGTTGCGTTCTTGTATCTAAGTCCACACAAAATGGTCACGCCATTCCAGATATGAAATGAGGTTTCTGTCTAATGATTAAGCGCAAAGGGGTATTTTATGTGATGGAATGTCGAAGCAACTGTGATCTATGAAATACGAATTCTGTTATACAGAAATGTTAAGAATTCAACGAAATGTCTGTAAAAGTAGCCAGGTAATTTTCTAAAAAAAAAGTAGTAAGACAGGCAGCGGGTCACTTGCCCCATCCATAATGCTCCACTCAGCCAACAAATCTTTAAATCTTCAGCGAAGGAGAGAAAACATCCTGCTGCCTGCCTTGGCATTTGCACTCGAAATATTGTCTTTCTGGTTTTTATAAGACTTCACTCAAAATGTCAAATAGACGTCATGCCAAAAAGTTTTGAATATCATTAAAATGGTAAATTGATTCGCTTAAGTCGACCGCTGTGGCCGAGCAGTTCTACGTGCTTCAGTCGGGAACCGCGCTGCTGCTACGGTCGCAAGGTCGATTCTGCCTCGGGTATGGATGTGTGGGATGTCCTTAGGTTAGTTAGGTTTAAGTAGTTCGACGTCTAGGGGACTGATGACCTCAGATGTTAAATACCATAGTGCTTAGAGCCATTTGAACCATCTGATTCCTTTAAAAACTATGTCCTTGCGTGTAACTTATTTATATCTCAATTAACTGTATGCATCGACTTCACAAGCACAACACACATAATGTCTTGTGGACAAGGACTCTCCATTGCAGCAAATGGCTGAGCTACAGGAGTGCGGAATCTCGTGCTAAAGTGAACCTATCTGTTGGTTTCTGCCAGTCAGCCCGCATAAGCGACGGTGTAGAGCGCAAACACTCACCTGCCTTATTTCTACTGTACAAGTTCTTAATTTGTGCTGCTGCTAGTGGCACATGCGGGAACTATAAATCAGCTGAAAGGCCTCAGAAGAGGTTGGTTGGCCAAGAAACACCTGTCAAACGCAATGGATGAAAACAGACTGTATTACTAAGACTCTGTGTTTGTTGATTAAGTTGTAATGTATCACTATCAAATTCAAATCGAAGATGAATATACGTCACAAGATAATTCGTGGAGCCTTCAGAGAAGCCACTAATTCCGAGTAATCATCTCCCCAGCATACTTTTGATAAACTACTGATCCCAATGGGAGATCATGCAATGGACGAGTATTACTCTACACATACGGTGCCATGCGAGGCTTTATATATGAAATGGCAAAATGTTTAAGATACTGCTTGACACCATTCTCCTCAAGATTCTCCTCTATTAACGTTGCGTACTCAGTCACAACCATAAAACTGAGTGGTTAGCACACTGGACTCGGATTCGGGAGGACGACGGTTCAATCTCGCGTCCGTCCATCCTGATTTAGGTTTCCCGTGATTTCCCTAAATCGCACCAGGCAAATGCCGGGATGATTTCTTTGAAAGACCACGGCCGACTTCCTTTCTCATCCTTCCGCAATCCGATGAGACCGATGACCTCACAGTTTGGTCTCTTCCCCCAAACAACCCAACCCCACAACCAGAAGGCCATCCGAGATTACCTAACATTGCGAAGATGCATAGCAAGACAATGAGCGTAGCCCTGCTTGCCAGTACTGGAGTGACAAGTGACGCAGTAGTGCAGTATAGACTTTATTCATCTGATCTAACCACGTCTAATTCAAAATAAACCTTCTGAGTGTCAGTCACTTCCTATGGGATTGTACATGGTTCTACGTTGCAGTAACAAATGAGTTAGGGTGCAAAAAAGGGCAGCTCGTTTTGTATTATCACGTAATAGGGTAGAGAGTGTGGCAGATATGATACGCGAGTTGGGATGGAAGTCATTAAAGCGAAGACGTTTTTCGTCGCGGCGAGAGGCGAGATCTATTTACGAAATTTCAGTCGCCAACTTTCTCTTCCGAATGCGAAAATATTTTGTTGAGCCCAGCCTACATAGGTAGGAATGATCATCAAAACAAAATAAGAGAAATCAGAGCTCGATCAGAAAGGTTTAGCTGTTCGTTTCTCCTGCGCGCTGTCGGGAGTGGAATGGTAGAGAGATAGTATGATTGTGGTTTGATGAACCCTCTGGCAAGCTCTTAAATGTGAATTGCAGAGTGGTCATGTAGATGTAGATGTAGCAATAAATATTATGCGCCACTGAAGTTGATCCGCCTCCATCTACTTGCTCTACACTTAGCCACCTCCTGTCATGACCTGTTACTGACAAAGGGACACTAGCCCTATCTCTAAACTTCTCTCCTCCTATGACGTAACTTCTCATAACATTTATAATTAAATTACTTTTATTAGTGGAGATGGTGATCCATGAGTTGACCCCTCGGACCTCCCCTTGCGATAATTTTAATATTAATCTGTCTCATCCAAACCGTATTTTTATGAATAGACAATTTCTTTCCTCCAGCCTGCAGGGACAAAAACAGCTCCATTCTGCTGTTGAAAAGATGTGTTCATCCCAATGAGCTGCGTCTTATGTTTTGCTTCCGACTTTAGTATTCCTACGCCAACCTTAGAGAAGATTTGACACACCCTTTTTTTCTCCTCTTTGGGATCCGGTTTCCCCAAATTTAGTGGTCACGTGGCTCCTGCAGCCACTTCAAATAATCTTTACTAACAATCAACAAACACGGTTGTCGTACACCTCGCTGACTCCTGTTGCTCAGCTTGATTGTAAATAATCTAAAACACAAACAAAACGTTGGGTTTTATGCGGGTGGAACCTCTAAACTGCACAGTTCCAGACACATATTACACGATCTTTTCCACAATAATTTAGGCTTTCTCTCAGCTTAAGTTATTATGCAAGATTATTTTGGAAAATCTTGGGTGGTTACAAAAGCTCGAATACAGTAACCACGTTGGAAAGGTGTAGGGCGCAGCAGCTACGCAGAGATGAAGATACTTGCACAGGCTGTTCTGCCGTGGAAAGCTACATCAAGGTTACTGCAGTCATCCGGAGATGAAAAGACGCACAGGTTGGACCAGTGTCGATAGCCACACCCAACAAGTCTTCAGACTAAAAAATTTACGAGACGTGGCAGTGACCTGTTGTTTCCCAGTCCACGGTCATTTTCAAAAATAATCTTACATAATCAGCTCAGTTGAGGAAAAGCCTATCTTATTGCGGAAAAGATAGTAAAATATTTGTCTGGAATTTTGCAATTTAGTGAAGCCACCCACATAAAATCCAACGTTTGGTTTGCGTGCTATGCAATTTATAATCAAGCAGAGCAACAGAATTCAATGAGGTGTACAGCAGCCACGTTCCCTGATTGTTAGTGAAGGTAATTTAAAATGGCCGCAAGAGTCATATGACCATTAAATTGGGGGAAACCGGATATCAGACAGGAGCAAAAAAGAAGTGTATCAAATGTTCTAGAAAGTTGGCGTAGGAGTACTTCTGTCAGAAACAAAACAAAAGACGCAGGTCGAAGGGGAGACACCGGTTTTTAACAGCAGAATCGACCAGTCACACTTACCTCCCTCACACATGCTTCCATTTGCCAAACTTATAATTCCTTGATGCTTCAGAACGTTTCTTGTCAGCTTGTTCCTCCTTTTTGTCAGGCTTTTCCAGAAATTTCTTTTCTCTGTCATTTAAATGAGTGCCTCATCGTTAGGTATCCATATTGTCCATATAACCTTCAGCATTCTTCTCTATTACAATATTTCAGAAGCTTCTTTTTTCTTGTGACGTTACTGTCACACATCACAACATGATATTGATTTATTTCTGCCACCAGTTGGTGCTCAGTTTTATTTAGAGTGTACTGAGCAAATTTTCTAGGAGAGAAGCTTGGCGTTTTTGATACCGGGAAGGCATTCTCTGGTGTGAGTAGTGATATACTGCCAGCACGACCGCGCTTTCCCCCAGCTCATCAGAATCAGTAAAAAGCAGCGAAAATAAAGAGAAAACCAAAGCAAAACGCTTGCAAACACGACTTTTACCAAAAATATAGATTTCACAAAAATAAGGAAAAACCATGTTAAAAAAGGAAGAATTACAAATTTTCTGACAATTTTATATTCCTTCACACTTGGAGCTTCATCGTCATCATAGTCGGTTGTTGAACTTACTATAATATTTTTTCGGCCTCAATTGGAGTCATCTAATCATTGCCTTCTTCAATGGGTTTAAAGGTTACCTCACACCATTGCCTCGAGCTAACTGTCTCTATCGTTATCAAATATGTGTTTAAAGATTGTCTTGAGCCATCTATCCACTACCTCGAACCATCTATCTTGATCATTATGAAACATTTCTGTCTTCATTTACCATCGTTTTTACCGAGCTCATTTGCTAAAAAACAATTTTCTGTAGAATAATTTATTCCTTACTCATCCAACTGTTGTGTGAGTAATCAAAATCCAACCATTTCACATAGACTTTGTCATCTTTTTTCCTTAGAACTTTCTCAACTTGGTACACACTGGGAAACTTCGTCTTCTGTAGTTCACGTTTATAAAGATTTCCTTTCACTTCTTCACCATCCAATGTGTTCAACGAGTATACAACTCGCTTAGAAAGGACAACACGATAGACGACAAAAATTTCTGTGGACCAGTTTGCAGTATACCCTTTTTCGAAAATTCTCTTAAGTTTTCTGATCGTCACCTAATCGTGCACCGAGTCCTTCTCATCTTTCTTGGTTACGTCAGCTGACTTCATCTTTATCGTTGAATGCTTTGTGTTGTTGAACATCAACCATATTTTCAACCAGTTCACTCCATCTGAAGTTACTTTGAAGAGCAAACTGTTTGCACATTTTTCCTGCAACGTTCTGTTAAATCTTTCAACAACGGATACCTTCATTTAACCGAAGGTTGAGTAATGGCTGACCCTGTGTTTTTCACCACTTCACGAAATTATTTGTTGAAGAAGTATTTACCATTGTCTGTCTGTAGATTACTTGCTGTTCTTACCTGCAGGAGTTTTCCTAAGATATCAACCACGTTCTTGCCTGTTTTATCCTTAACTGGCATTGCCCATGCAAATTTTGAAAACACGTCCATCACAGTCATCAAATATCTGGGTCCTTTGATCACCTTCGTGAGCCACCCGCTGTGGCCGAGCGGTTCCAGGCGCTTCAGTCTGGAACCACTCGGCTGCTACCGTCGCAGGTTCGAATCCTGTCTCGGGCATGGATGTGAGTGATGTCCATAGATTAGTTAGGTTTCAGTGGTTCTAAGTCTAGGGAACTGATGACCTCAGATGTTAAGTCCCGTAGAACCATTTAAACCATTAGCTTAGAACCATTTAAACCATTTTTCACCGTCTTGATGCCCTTCAAGTTCTCACTGTCCATTTCTACTAGATCTGCTTGCCATGACTCGTCTGTACCAAGAGAAACAACACTTCTTTGTCTTGCATAAAGAACAAAGGCCTTCAAGGCTTTGTCTTCCTTGCCGTCGTTGGTTGAGGATGATGTGTGTTGGTAAATTATTTGCATTTCAAACACCACATGTGGTTAGGATTGTTCATTTATAGATTTGGAATTTCATTGAAGTTACGATCATCTCACAACTTTTTTAGTATTAGTACAGACAAATGGCTTCGTCGAAGTTATGTATTCTCTCGACGCTGTAGTATAGTTTGTCTTGTCCCAAGTAGTTAACCAGTTATCTTGGTATGCTTCCACCAAAAGTAATGAAGACACTTTTCTTGTTCTTGTCTTTGTAGTAACATATTCAGTGTTTACTGGCGTTGTCATAAATGTCTAAAGTTACTATTCCACACTCAGAATTTCTTAATTCGTTAGGTAGTTCATCAATCAAGAAAAAACACCACGGAAGTGCTTCATTTTCAACTATTTTGAAAACTTTTCTTGATCAAAATTTCACAGAGATTAACCATGTTTTCTACTTATTCGTTTGAAATTATTATTGTTCTACTACTCTTTTTCTCCATTTCCATGTGGTGTCTCTCTTCTTCCATTTCTTTATCTTTTTGTTTCTTATCTATGACTGCATTTGCAACAGCAGCTTCCCCACCGGCCAATGAAGCGGCAGCAGCCAAGTATGATAACGCAGCCTACAACAGTGGAAGAAATCCAACTTCGTGCTGTGTTAGTTCTTTCCTTTCCGTCGTCTTCATGAGACATTCAACATTTTATGTTATGAGCAAACTTCCACCAGTTTTTTGTTCGTCCGTCCCTCGTTTCTGAGCATCAGTCAAAAAATTGTCGATGCTGTGTATCTGATCATTGTTACGTTTAATTTTAACCGCTTTTTCCTTAGTCTTACCAGTAGGTAGCCTAGTGTAGTTGATAGAAAAATTGTTCATTTATGTAAAAAAATATTTTACAAACCCCAAACGTTGTCATCGAAACACAGTCTGGAGACTGCTACAACGGTAGCTATGCCCAAGCGCAGTTTTCTATGTCCCTCTTACTGCTGTTGCAGCCAACTTTTCAAAAATTAGTCATCACCTGCATGCATTTGTTCTATTTCAGCCAGTTGAAGTGCTTTGTCAGCTTCATGTCTTTTTTCTAAATCTTTTTGATCGCTGGAGACAACGTCGTGGGTTTTGCATGCATCATCAAATGGATTGATTCCTTGGCATCTCGCTAGTCTTTGATTCAGTCTCGTTCCAGGACACAGTAATTGTAACCTGGCAGATACATTTCGAACGGACATTTGTTGCTTAAAGAGTCCACCAAGCCTTTCCCACATTTTACACTCTTCCAGAACGTGTGAAGAAGATTGTTAAAATCTGATCAGATATGGTATACCCTGTGGGTTCTTAATGATGAAGGCACTGAATTCATTCGTTAACATCTGTATTATGTCAACTTTTTCATTGCGAACATTTTTCTTCCTTGTCATCTCTTCACCATGAATATCCATTAATCTGTCGATTAGTTGATGCATACCGTTCATCCACACGTAGTCAGCTGGTTTGTCTGGTTACATTTTTATCATGCTTTCACTTAGTTTGTCCCCTTCACTTAACAGTGAATCATCTACATTCCTTTGTCTCAAACTCGGAAAAAAGTCATCAACAATTTCTGTTATCAAACTATTGTACTTGATTTTGTTAGGATTTTTGTCACAATACAATGCTCCTGATTGGAACAAAATTTCTGCACAATTTGATAGATCAGCACCGGTAAATCTTATGTTCATATCGTCTGTAGTAATTTATTTTTTAGTTGAAAGTTTCATCAATCCATCTGTGCCTGGATAGGTCCTTTCACCGACTGTTATCACTATCAAATTTTACTAGTAATTTAGCAAGAAATTTAAACATGCCAATCAGCCTTAACCCAAAAACTGTGTCTTCATTGTGGTTGATGTGCTCCAACATCTTTAACTGAAGTTTTTTTTAGCGAGTTATTCTTCTCGCGGAACCCATTTTTCCTATAGTTAAGCTCTTCTTTGTATTCTTCAACAAATCTGATTTTCTGACACATTCAGGGTGAAATCATGTCGTGAACTCTCATCATATTTAACCGCTGGTATTTCGTTAAATTGTTCAAAATAATCGTGTTGGTGGTGGTATGATACCATTTGCTTCTTACCTTCTCTGTTTTCTTCTATTGCCGTCAACACGTTGTCACAAAAGCCTTCGATTCCTCGTTTAACTTGTTCGATAGCATCTATGACTGTTTGATCTGCTTTCTTGTACTTCTCGTACTCCATTTCGTGATCGTTTCTTCCATATTCAGAAAGTCTCCTTCAAGTCTTTCTTTTCTTTCTGTTTCATATGTTTTTTTTTTAACAACGCCTCATCGTACTTCGACAGCATTTACTAAGGAAAAAAGACATAAATTTTTGTTAAACGCCAACGTTCAGCGTGTTCGACGTTGATGTCCAGAGTGTTCAACGTGTTGGCAACAAAAATGTTCGCTTTTGTTCCTGTACTTCCCATTGTTGGCCTTGTCATATGTATCGTTAAAAACCCAAACTCATCATCACTCCATCATTTACTATACATCTCCTTGACGTTGTTAAAACTCGTGGTCACCATCAATAAATTAATGCTAGATAAGTCCTGCCCAAAGGCGTTAAAAGAATTTAGGTTGTCCCTCACGCCTTGCTTCGGTAACTTTCCGTACGTTTGACTCAAATAAAAGCTATCTATGCCCTTACGTCTTCCTTCACTAAAATATTCTCTAATAGATGTCCTTATTTTCAAGAGTGAAACCATAGAACACAAAGACTGAAGTGACTTCACATTCACCTAGTGGTATGATTTCGGCGTTATTTCCAACAAATGTGGCAATTATTTCATCGTGTACGTCTTCGATCTTCTCACACATTTTCATGAATTTTTCTTCCAAAAAATATACAGATGATGAATTGTTTTCCAGTTTAACTATCTTGGGGTTAGGATGTAGTTGTTGATCATTAACGTTGTTATCCACGTTCACTAGGTGCTACAATGACAGATCCAACAGAGTTACATAAAAGCTTCCCATGCTTGTTTTTCGATTTTTTCTCGAGGAATTTTTCAACTTTGTTTCCCAGTCTGTCTTCTTCATTCACTTAGTGATTTTAATCGTAGTAAATGAGGTGATTGTTTCATTTGAGTTGAAGGTATACAGTATTCAAGGAAATGTTGAGTAAACCTACGGAACGTGTTTATCTTATGATTGCATCGGTTGGTTTCTACACGTCGAATCCAGTCATTTGCGACCTTCCATCCGAATTAACCAACACATACTTGCAGGATAACGGGCATTCTTATAGAGAAACAAACATTATAGCCATATTCATGCCTAATGCTAAGCTTGGATAACGAATAATTTTTTTACCATATCACCCTTTGTGTCGATTCGTGAACAAAATTCATGAGCTGGATGTAACCATAACTTGCGAAAATGACGAATTGGTGGAGTTCGGTTATGATCACGTGACAGTTATCTTAGAAATGATCTAACCAACTTTTTCTACTTAAATGAGTCAGATCGAGAGCTATCAGTTCCACTCGAAATACGAGGATTGCCGTATCTTTCTTTTAAACCACAAGTCTTCAACATTGAAAGTTTGGTGAGAAGAGAAATTTCAAGACAGACACAAAAAACTACTACTGTTCTGTTTCGAAATATTTCTTTTAATTTTTCTTTGAGTATCGATGTGTATACGATAAAATACAATCAACTCATCCTTTCTTAGTCTACTGTATCCCGTAAGTCCTTTGTCCTTGCACTTAAAAGAATCTCAATTACGGTGAATTGCTCCAGTTGGTGAAAGGATAAAAGAAAAACAATGTTCGAGACGTCAGGTAGACACAGTCAGGTAAAGGGAAATCAACTCGGATAAGGCCATCACTCATTCTTACCAAAACCACGTTTTCCTGCTTTGTTCTGTAGTAATTCCTTGTAGTTACATACGAGGAAGTAATTTCTCAAAACCTTCATAGATGTTTCTGTCGAGACGTAGGAAGTTTTTAATAGGGGAGTATGCACTTTTTCACACAGAAATTAAACTTTTTTAATGAAGATTTGTACACCTACAATCACATTTACGTGTTGTCCACACTTCACCTCTTCTTTAAAAACCACCAATAAACTGATGAAAGGACTCAATTTAAATGAAGCTCTTACTGATGTGACGCACCATATAAACGACATTCCAAGCTATTTTCTTTGTCAAACGCTACACAAATACGCTGACTGCACGGAATGGCCACGGCTGATGGCGTCTTAAATAACGTTACGTTCGGAGACAGCACGCCATTTGAAAAAAAACGATCTTCAGCCTCACCTGTATACGTAATAACGAATTCTGAAGTTAGTCTTTGTGAGGAGCCGTGTACAAATGGTATAAGCGTTCGAAAGAACGTTCGCCTGAAGCTCGTTTTACACCTTTTCTGTAAGAAATCTATGTTTTTCCTTGGTGAACCGTAGTTAACGACATCAAAAAAAGCTGTTTTCATAGAAATTTCGTGGCTTCTCTCCAGTTTACATCAGTTTTTTTCGTTTATTTGGCTGGAATTTTGACTTTGGGGAGAACTGCGCTCGTACCGGCAGTATATATCTTCTGGTGTGGTCTCTTGGCCTCCTTGTCGCCAGTAGATAATGCATCTCATTAGGAAGGGTGAAGGTCTCCTAGGATCTGGAAGTATGGCTGCAGCCTACATTGTGCTTTTGTTGGCAGAGCCAGCGCCCCTCCCAGTCCTGAGTGGAAGGCGCCTTCACTCACTCACTCACTCACTCACTATATTGACGTGCCTGCCTTGGCCCGAGGTAGAGGAGTTTAAGCTTGGATAAGCCGTTCCTCCTGAATCATCTCTGTTGGGAATGTTTTTCTTCTCGGTGTGGAATGGCCTCTGGTTTCTGTAGATGAAGAATTATCTGCCGGCTGCTTCCGGCGGCTTCTTATTCTTCTTTTTCTTGCTGCTTCCTGGCTGCCCGAATTCTATTTTCTCCAGGCGGGAGAAGTCCACTGGCGGCGTCTGCTGCTGGATGTACAGGACTGCTCGGTCAGTCATGTACCACCAATCCTTGTCGGTGAAGATCGGGTGCTTGTTTATGAGCTCCAGATCTCCACCAAGAGAATTACTGGGCACGGCGTATTTGCCCATTGTTCTTGTACATCGAAGGACCAGACACCGAGACACCACACGACTAGCGTGGGAATGTTGTGACTTGCGCCACGTTGGGCGCCACTTATCACGGTATAACTATACAGGGTGTTACAAAAAGGTACGGCCAAACTTTCAGGAAACATTCCTCACACACAAATAAAGAAAAGATGTTACGTGGAGATGTGTCCGGAAACGCTTACTTTCCATGTTAGAGCTCGTTTTATTACTTCTCTTCAAATCACAGCAACAGAACGTACCAGCGTGACTTCAAACACTTTGTTACAGGAAATGTTCAAAATGTCCTCCGTTAGCGAGGATACATGCATCCACCCTCCGTCGCATGGAATCCCTGATGCGCTGATGCAGCCCTGGAGAATGGCGTATTTTACCGCAGCCGTCCACAATACAAGCACGAAGTCTCTCTACATTTGGTACCGGGGTTGCGTAGACAAGAGGTTTCAAATGCTCCCATAAATGAAAGTCGAGAGGGTTGAGGTCAGGAGAGCATGGAGGCCATGGAATTGGTCCGCCTCTACCAATCCATCTGTCACCGAATCTGTTGTTGAGAATCGTACGAACACTTGGACTGAAATGTGCAGGAGCTCCATCGTGCATGAACCACACGTTGTGTCGTACTTGTAAAGGCACATGTTCTAGCAGCACAGGTAGAGTATCCCGTATTAAGTCATGATGACGTGCTCCATTGAGGGTAGGTAGACGAAACTAAAATGAGCTCTAAAATGGAAATTAAGCTTTTCCGGACACATGTCCACATAACATCTTTTCCTTATTTATGTGTGAGAAATGTTTCCTGAAAGTTTGGCCGTACCTTTTTGTAACACCCTGTATATGGTTCACTTATCTCGGGATAATAATATATTTTTATTTTTATAATTATATTTTATGGTTTTTGTTAAGCTGTCTAAATATTGTAGGCTGTGGGTTAGTATGCGAATTTCAATTAACTTATACCACTATAACACTCCTACGGACATAAGCTGTCCCAAAGTACGTACGATACAATATTTTTTAAACACAAAGAGCGACTCACCGCCTTCTAATAAATAGTTTGCGTGAGCGCTGCTATTTAGAAAAGAAAATTTGCGTATTCCTACGCAAACTGTAATTATTAACATAGGTCTCAGGGCTACTGGTTATTTATGTACCGCATTGCACAAAGATTAAATGAGATATTGCGGAGCTTATTGAATGGAATTATTTTCAATATTTCATGTTCATTATTTGCAAGGCAAAACTGGAGAGGATCTCATATGCCGTTAAGCGACTAAAATGAAACATAGTGAACTCATTCAGTGCTGTGAATTTTAGTAACTAAAATCTATCGCTTCTCTTTTTAACTTTGAACTTCTGAAAGAACATGGTTAATGATGCAACCGCGACCACGAGAGGTGGCAACTAAGTCAATAATACACTTTCTAATAACAATTTCTATTATATTTTGCAAAAATAGAGAAAAAACTTACATTAATTATAATCGAGCGCTACAATGGCGGCCTACCGCTAGACGAAAAAAAAGGAGCGGGATTTAAATCAAAGCATTGTCTCTTATCTTCATGGCCTATGTTACACAGAGATTATACAAAAACTGTTCTTCGTTAATTACATCGACATTTGTGTTTTGATAATAATAATTCACAATCTTTACTATTTGTTATACATCGCGCAGACGTACTTAGTCTTTAGATAATTTATGATTCACACGTCTCATAACAAAAACTTCTTTTCCCTTTCTCCAAAT
This sequence comes from Schistocerca gregaria, assembly GCF_023897955.1. Lineage (NCBI taxonomy): Eukaryota > Metazoa > Arthropoda > Insecta > Orthoptera > Acrididae > Schistocerca > Schistocerca gregaria. The sequence continues at coordinate 303,256,103 of NC_064922.1, read as the reverse complement.
GTCCATTTATGTGACGTATCGCCACATGGTCCGTTGCTTTCGCTCCAAAATTTGTTGTACCCAAATCGGTTTGAGTCGCCACTACTATACTTGGTGCGAATAATTTGACTAATCGGTGGGATAACTCCGTATCCCATTGCCAACCTCTTATTTGTTAAATTTCATTTTGTACATCAGGAATGGGAAGTTTCTGCGGTGTTTCCCCATCGTTTTCATGAAGTAAGCAATTTTCTTGTCTGTCACCTTTGCAACAGAAATGAGTCGCCCCTCCATACAGAATTTCATTAAAGTAGAGAATTCTGGAGGGAAATCTGTGTTTTGCGGTTATCCGATAGCTTAAGCGCGCGAGGGTCACTCGTCTTCCATTCGCAATTTAGTGTTGATGGGTGCACGATTTGTTGGTTTTGGGGAAATGTTAAGTGTCCCAGGTGTAGCAGCACAGTCCATATTCTGAGTACTCGCTACTTGCTTCCGGCAGATGGTGCTGCTTAATTTGGTAGTAATTTGTGGAATCTTGTTGTATCGTTAAGTTAGTTTTCACGAGGTGCGCAGATTAGCAGATCTAACTGCGCCGAGTCCGTAGTGTCTTCCAAACCTCCCCCCCCCCCCCCTCCTACACACACACACACACACACACACAACGTTAACGTCAGTTTGTATAAAAATCAAATGGCTCCGAACACTATGGGACTTAACATCGGAGGTCATCAGTCCCATAGAACTTAGAACTACTTGAACCTAACCAACCTAAGGACATCACACACATCCATGCCCGAGGCAGCATGCGAACCTGCTACCGTACCGGTCGCGCGGTTCCAGACTAAAGTGGCTAGAGCCGCTCGGCCACTCCGGCCGGCGTCGGTTTGTAATTTGATTTGAGTTTTAGAGAAATTCGTTCTCTGTTAATTTTTACTGTGATTTTTGTTAGTCATTAGAACACATACATATCGTTAATCTCAGTTTTGCCTTTGATTCCAGTATCCTTTCATTCGCCTACAGCATTCGGTCGACCCACTAATAATGAACGTAACCCGAAATGCAAGTGGAAGAAGAGAGTTAGGGAGATAGGGTGATACATCTACGTTCATGTGATAAACCCCTCCCCTCGAAACTTCTCTGCTTTATACCTCCTCGCTGTTACTACAGATGACGTATCACAGATCTCGATTGTACTAAGATTGATGTACACGCTAGGTGATTATTTGCTTCCATAGCTCTGAATGGAATGCATTAAGTTCTAACAAAAGTTACCACCCTGCAGTCTTCTATACTTGTTGTCTCCTGCGCAAGAAACAGCGCGTAGGTCATCTTGAGGCTGTAATAAACTCTTAGCGAGGTAGTGGACATTATATGAACAATTAAATTTCCAATCAGTTTCTTTATACGGGGTGCCACTTGCTTTTTATTAGTAGAACACGAGAAACTATACAGTTGCATTCCACCTTAGAGTCAAATATAATTTCCATTCTTCAACAAAATAAGGAACTGCGTATTTTCGTCATTACTCTCGCGCTATTTTCAACTACACACCTAAATAACCAGAAATTGCTAATGAAGCCTTAAGTGACACTGCCGTGGCAGAGAGCATGTCTGTCCTCCGAAGCTGCCGAACGAGCCATGACATTTACAAACTAGGCACTGCAAATTAATTCTTAACTGATACCGCGGCAGACCACATGTCCGTCTTCAAAGACTGCCGAACCAGCTCTCATCTTACAGCCCAACCATTTCGCCCGCCATCCAACTTATGCGAGATCCGAAATCCCCGAAGTGCTCCGTCTGCCTTTTCGTTTACCAGTTGTTTATTTGGAAAGTTTGGAAATTTCTAGTAAGGTCTTATGGTACCACACTGCTGAGGTCATTGGGCTCTAGGCTTACACACTGCTTAATCCAACTTAAACTAGCTTACGCTAAAGACAACACACACACCCACGCCCGAGGGAGGACTCGAACCTCCGACGCAGGCAGCCACGCGGACCGTGACAAGGCGCCTCAAACCGCGCGGCTACCCTGCGCGGCAGTTGTTTATTACTCAGCTGGTTATTAATACGTGTAAAATAATGGAATGATAGCACGCTATTGAGAGATTCCTTAATTTGAAATGCAAGTAAATGCGTTGTTTAGTTTGTCTAATTTGAAAGACAGAAGATTATCATATTGGCGCCCAACTTCCGAATGCAGCAGCCAACCGCGGAGAAGGTCCATAATTTAGGCGATCTTTCTCACGAAACCAGTACCGAACGAACTATCTGTTATCGGTACCTCATGCCACATTACGTCATCTTCCCACCGCTGCCTTCTCAATTGCTCTAAGAAGAGCATCTTGTACCTGAAGATGATGGCTGCAAAACCAGAAATATTACACCTGGCGCACACCTAAGCTTGTTGTTCTCTTGTGACAGCGTTTTCGTTAAGCGTAGTGTCCAAACTCAACGATAATTTGTATTAAGAAATCATAGAAATGACCGAGCATAGCACTCGCTCATTTTGTATGATCAAAATAATGAGCATTGCCCTTATGTTCCTCGACTCTGTTCCAGAACTGGGACGCAACTTTCACTCTGCTTGCCCTAACTGTTTACTGTGCACTTTTCACGTCTGTACAAAGCTACGCTCCACGCAAATACCACAGGAAAAATTTTCTAACACTGAAGTTTATATTCTTTGTTAATAAATTTCTCTCTTTCAGAAATTCTTTTCTGGCTATAGTCAGTCTGCACTTTATATGACCTCTACTTGGGTCATTATCAGTTATTGTGCTGCTCAAACAACAAAAATAGTTGACTGTTTCTGCTGAGTCATCTCCTAATCTAATTCCCTTAAAATCGCCTGATTTTATTCGATTACATTTCATTACACTTGTTTTACTTTAGTTGATGTTCATGTTATCCATTCCGTTCAGCTTCCCTTGTAAGTCCATTGTCAGCTCTGATATATTTCTCCTCCATGAATTTATTTCCCTTTCTGAAATCCTCCTTGGTTTTCTTCACAGCATGCTCAATGAACAGATTGAGTAACATAACAGATAGGCTACAGCCTTGTCTCACTCCCTTCTCAATCCCGCATCCCATTTATCTCTTGACTCTTAGAACCGCAACTGGTACCTGTAACATGTGATATCTTAAGAATATCAAAGACTGTAATCCTGTCAACATTGTCAAAAGCTTTATCTAAATATACAAATGCTGTAAATGTAGCTTAGCCTTTCTTTAATTTACCTTGTAACATAATTCACAGGACGAGTGTAAGTAGGCTGTTTAGGTTTTTTTATTGGTAACGGCGCCGCCACGTAGCGCTCTTTATGAAAATCACTGGCTATGCCGTGTGCAGTCTGTGGCTGGTTGGCATTATTGTAATACTCGCCATTGTACTGTTGGGCAGCGGCAGCTGGATGCTAACAGCGCGTAGCGTTGTGCAGTTGGAGGTGAGCCGCCAGCAGTCGTGGACGTGGGGACAGAGATGGCGGAGTTTTGAAATTTGTAAGAATTGGTGTCATCAAATGATATATATATATATATATATATATATATATATATATATATATATATATATATATAATGACTATAAAGGTAAATACATTGTTTGTTCTCTATTAAAATCTTTCATTTGCTAACTGTGCCTATCAGTAGTTAGTGACTTCCGTAGTTTGAATCTTTTAGTTAGCTGGCAGTAGTGGCGCTCGCTGTATTGCAGTAGTTCGAGTAACGAAGATTTTTGTGAGGTAAGTGATTTGTGAAACATATAGGTTAATGTTAGTCAGGGCCATTCTCTTGTAGGGATTATTGAAAGTCAGATTGCGTTGCGCTAAAAACTGTTGTGTGTCAGTTTAAGCACAGTCTTGTATAATTTTTCAAAGGGGACGTTTCATATGTCGACCCTTAGCCGAGGATACCTCACTGGAATCTTCTGATTTTTTCTTGTAGTTTGTGTAATTAATGTAGATTTTTTTATTGCTAGCGCGTAATCATGGAGAGAATTTCCTTTGTAGTTGTAGTCTTTCATTGTTGTACAGTACAACAGTTGTGGCATGCATGTAGAGTTGCACCAAGTATTTCGCAGCTGCGCTTGCAATTAACTAGATATTATTTTCAGTGCTATGTTAATGTGTTCTCTTATTTTTGTTCTTCAAATTGTGCTTTTAGGTGTTATCGTATGAAATATTGTGACAATAATGGCGTGTGAAAAACGTAACACTAGGCTCCAAAGTAAACTGAGAAATAATAGTGACGACGAGCGTCGCTTATCAGCACCACAGTGTAGTGAATTAACAGACATTCGAAGTAGTAATTTGGTAATTGTGCATAGGGAAATGGAGCGGGTGGCAAATAATGGTGTAAACAATGAAACAAGTAGTGAACAGGGAACAATTATCGATCGATCAGTCGGCAACAGCTCGCCTCAGGTATCCGAAATGACAGAACACAATATTGCAAATACTGTAGACTTAGGTTATGGGTCCTCACAGTTTTCTCAAATAAGTCAAGAAACATTTTCTACCTGTCAAAATGTAAATGTTGCTGGTGAAAATGCACTGCCAAAAAGCATAGAAAAAAAGATTCCAGACACTAATTTCATTATTATTGCAATTAATGCAACAAATGGAACAAAATCAGAAACAAATGGGGCAAAACCTTCAAAAGCTAGACAAAATGGAACAAAATCAGAGACAAACACAGCAAAAGCTTCAAAAGTTAGACACAATGGAACATAATCTTCAAAAGTTAGACACAATGGAACAAAATCAGAGACAAACACAGCAACAGTTAGACACAATGGAACATAATCTTCCGAAGTTAGACAACACACTTGAACAAACACGTGAAGATTTAACTACTGAGTTACATAACATTGAATCGAAATGTCAAAAAGTCTGTAATGACGTAAAAACACAAATTTGTGAGCATTTTCAACCTATTTTTTCGCGGCATGAAAACTCATTACAGAATCACGAAGCAGCCATAAAAGAATTGCAAACTGTTGTTCGTGAAAATCACGACACCTTGCAAGCTAAAATGGACTCAGTTGCATTGACCGATTCGGTTACGCAACTTGCAAGAACTCAGAAAAACTTAAAGGACACAGTAGATTCGATTTCAACACAAATGGACACTCTGAAACTTGGTTCAGAAAAACACACTGAGGAAATGTGTTCACTATCGGAGAAAGTAGCCGAACTTTCGGATCAGTTCACTAATTTATCTACGAAGGTAGATGATAATCTGAATGACACAAAACTGGTAGTCTTTAATGACACAGAAGAGTTCGAACAAATTAGGAAATTCAAACAAAATCAGAATCAAATTAATACGCAACACCAAAGAGAAATCCGGGAAGTACAAGATCAGTTGACACAGGTAATACAAGAATTACGTATTTCAGAGGACACTCGCACTCCAATACGGGAAGAGGGACATAAAAATACGGAACTGCCACAAAATAACAACACAGGGCATTTTGGAGATTATGAAAGAAATTGGCAAAGTACACCGAATTTTGAGATGGAACCGCCAAAACGACGGAACAATGACCGATGTGCGACCCGCCGACACGATGATTTTGACTATAAGCTGTTCCTTACTACACGTAAATTCAAAACATTTAAGAATTCTGGCAACGACATTCATCCACAAGCGTGGCTCCATCAATTCTCTCATTGTTTCCCCCCCAACTGGTCATTAGAATTTATGTGTGGCTATTTAGAGAATGAACCAGCTGTAAGAATGCGATCGGTCATTCACGATTGCCACAGTGAAGGAGAATTTTACCATGTCTTCCTCTCAGCATATTGGTCTCAAGCCACACAAGACCGAGTAAAACATAGCATCATAATGATGAAACGTTTCGAACAATCTGAATTTTCCAGTCATGTGAAATATTTCGAAGACATGTTGCACAAGAATCAGTACCTGTCAAAGCATTACAGCCCCTCAGAACTCATCCGCATTTGTTTAATGAAATTGCCGGAACATTTAAGGAATATTATTTTGGTAGGACGTTGCAAAGACGACACTGAAGCTTTCCAGCGACTCTTACAAGAACTGGAAATTAACACTGACAATCGCGGAACGCGAAAACAGGAGCACAACAATTACAGGTCACACCTGTCACAATTCCGCGATGACAGAAATAATACACCACAAGGCTATTCGTACAACGTAAATCGTGACCAAAACAGATACCACCCGTATGACAACCGTTGGCAGAGTAGTAATAATTACAGGGAAAGATCGCATTTCCGTAGTAATGAATATCACAGAGACAATCAGAGAAACAGGCAATACGGGAAGCAAAATAATTATTATCAAGGGAGACGGAATAACTTCAGACGCAACGGTCCAGCGCGCAGTTACGATTCAGGGAGAAATTCTCCACCACGTGAGCGACAACAAATTAATTACAGAAATTACCGACATGACAACAGACGATATGATCGTAACGACAGACCTGAATTGCATCAGAACTGGCGGGATTCAAACAGAGCAGGGCCCTCTCGACAAGGTGAATTCGTAGAAGTTAGGTCTCCTAATCCCATTAACGACGCGCGCCAACAAAGAAACAGACAATGACTCGCACCGCAGGCAGCCGCGTGCGCCGGCTGGCTCAGAGAAAAATAACATAAGCTAACCTTGAGCAAAATTCCAGTGTTCCTTACCGACGTAACCACATGATAATTGCTTTTCAGTTGACAGTCTGCGTACTAGGAAGAGTAAAGGTTTACACCACATTTCACATGTAAAACCGTTTATTGAAAGATAATCTGCTTTTTAACTTTGTCTTTGCCATAAAACATTTCACTTCACATTTCTAGTATGCTTTGTCACACTTAGAAACTGTTAACATGCAACAATGTTTTGAAGTTCACTATCCAGTCTAGAACCTACGGAACATATTTAGACAGTATTTACGAGTGCATTGTTATAGTGAACAGACATCACTGTGTTATTTCGTGTGTACATTCTTGCTTGTTAGTTGCACGATTACGTAACGACTATAAGGCTCACATACTTAGAACATTTACCAGTATTGCTAATGAGATTTTAATGCAACATTTTGGTTTACTTGAAAATACATTCTGAATTTAAAGTACTTTCTGTGAGATACCAGATGATACAGTGGTTAGTTTATGTGACAGCTACACGATTTTATCACGACGCTACTAATGAGTGACAATTTACAGTGTTGCTTTTGCAGTTTATCTGTTTTATATCTGCACAGTTTTTCTGAATTTTTCTGGAAAGTAAAACATGTTTTAGTAGTAACGTTTGTGGTATAGCTACAATGAGACACCCTATTCTGTAGCACAACAATACGTTACAGTACACTACTTACTTTATCACGGCAATAAGCGTAGTAACTACGATATCTATACGCAAAGCATTTCACTTTTGTTTATCATGAGGTAAGTACATTGACTTCTGTAGAACTTAGCTTTCGGAGGACGATAACTACGACACTTCCACAGAGATTATCCTACAACACGACGCACAGTTTAGCGCTACAGTACGCGTATTTGAGTGACTAATTTTGTACTTAAAGCATTTATTTTTAAAGATATTTGAAATACAATGATACAAAGGTTTTCCGTGATACATTTCATTCCATTGCTGTAACCTGTAACATCTGAGGATATAATTACATTAATCCTCAGGGGGGTACACATCTACTTTGTGTACCATGTGTTTGGCAAGCACAAGGAGCCCTAGCTAATATGGTATTTGCTTATACAACTCTACACATCGGTACCATATTTCTCTAACACATAAATTACACAGCTATCTGGTTATTTAACTGAGAGAGACAAAGATTTATTTTACTACATCAGTGACAGATGTTTACGTAATTGCACCGTTGGATAACTTCACACTTATGAAATTGTATTTTGTCTGTACTTTGTGAACAGTTCATATTTTTTCGGAACTATTGTGATATTATGAGAGCTTTGAATGATGTATTTGGTATGGGATCATGATTTTTAAAGTACGTTTGAGGTAGATGACACTTTTGACATGAGCAGGGAATTTTTTTTAGGTTTTGAAATTATTGGAGGAAGCTACGACGATTTTGAGAGTTGACTGAGGTGTTATGATGTTATTATTACGATGACTATGTGTATTATGCTGCTGAGGTATGTTTATGATCAATAAGCTGATGCTATATGAGGAATTTTATTATGCTACTTATTTATTATGATGAAATATTGAAGAAGTGTCGACGAATATGTTTTTGTGTAACAAGGTAAGAAATAATGAGTAGTGGTTAGGGACTCTGATTTGTGAAAAAGGATGTTGGAAACCGAGAATCGTACTTTAAGAGTTATGAAATGAGTGTATATGCGTGAATGTATCACTCTGCTGGCGAAAATTTTTTGGACACAATTATATTTAAATGATTTTATTTCTACAGATTTGTAACGCAAATTCTTGACCTGTGAATTTTTTTTTTATATGAGACTGCCACTGTAGCGGAAACTGGTGTCGTAAATATTTCGATAAGACAGTTAAGTGACCACCTGCATGTAATGCGTCGTGGGCACCTAGCTGCGCGACAACCACCTGACAAAAGAAAGCCATTAATGTGTGCCTGTCAGAGGCACAGGTGGAGAAAAAAAAAAGAGGCCATTATCCTCGCTATTGAGATTCCTTTGTAGAAAGCATCGCAAATACTACACGCCCAAACTTGAAAACATATGATTACACTGTGGAGCTCTTAATTTATAATATTTACTAAAATGCCTAATGAAACGACGAGAAACATTTCATGGCTATTGTCCTGCTAGTTGAAAGAAATGCCATGTGGCTTGCTCTATGCATTTATTTACTCATTTTGTTTAATATCTAGTTTCTAACTGCACTGAAGCATTGGTTAAAATAAATTTTATGGATGTACTAACATAAATATTTTATGCCTAGAGATCCAGTAAATAATAACTTTATGATGTACTTAAAAAAAACGAAGTAGCACAAAAAGAATTTTCCCTTCACAGAAATTGTATACAGAAGTACATGGTAATATTTTTCTACAATAAATTTTTGTGTAGCACCACTTTAATTGCATAGACATTAAGATGTGAATAGTCATTGTCCTTATCTGCATTGTTGTCTTTAGTGTAACATTTTTCTGATTGAGCTTTGTCATGTTTATAACATTTGCTGCGGCTGTTTGCCGTTCATAGTGCTACTGAATGTCACTTTGTATTACTAGGTTAAGCCAATTTTATTACTGATTTATTTTTCTTGTTTGCTGCGCATTGCCTTATATTAGTTGTTATATTGCTGCCTTTTTTTGCCAGTTTCCGTTTTTTAACATTGCTGTTTGTGTAAATTGTTTTGTGCTGCTGCATTGCCTCATCCCTTAGTTAAGCATCTGAGCTCAGTAGATTTAAGTTAGCTTAAGAGGGGGTAGCCTATATAAGAGAATGACTTCCGATGGATTGGAAGAAATTCATTGAGAAGTTATACGAAAAAAGTACAGAAATCAGGTATAGATAGGACTTTTTGGAAATAATGAAGAACGAAGGGAGATCTCCGAGAAGTAAAGAAAGTTTTGTTTGCAAAATACTGCAGTAAAACAAACCCTGTCCTTTCCTTTTGTGTTATCCCACTATGTGTTTATGTACCCTTGTGTATTTGTCTTTTTCCTGTCTTTATGTGTTTAGCTAATAAGATTTATGTTGTAGAATTTTTCAAATACTATGTTATTTTCTTTGTAAATATGTTCAGACATTATTTATTGTGTTTTGTTTTAATGCTCATGTTGATGTTTCAAAAGTTATTCTGATCTTTTATGTATGTACTTATGTCGTAATTTTTGTAACACTGATGTATTTGCTATTTCGATTCTTTTGTAAAGGCTGTACTACTGCAAATGTTATCTGCATTGTTATGTTCTTTAAAGATATATTTTGTACCTTTGTTATTGCATTCTTATGTTATAAAATTGTAACTGACACCAGTTCATCAAATTAAGTAACTTGTAAATTACATTTCACTGCACACGTTTCTGTTGGTCATAGTATATGGACAATATGTGAGAAGTAGGGACTGATAGTGTTTGCACGTGTGTTAATAATTCAGTAAGGGACTGGATAACAGCATTGCTGGTTCTAAGGACATTTCAAAAACAATTTTTGTGAGTGCACAAGTGGTGGTTATGGACTTGCTATATTATCCGCAAGACTCTTCAATGGTGATTGTGCGCCTGCACAGTCAAACAGAAGGCTGCTGGCCATCTCTACCAGGACTACAGTGGGTCTACACCTTTGATGACTCACCCATACCATTATTTCTACAAGGACTGCACTGGGTCTGCACCTCTGGTGGCCCACCGATACCATAAGCTCTTCCAGGACTACAGTGGGTCTGCTCTGTGATGACCTACCTACCGATAGTCTTCAACGTCACTGACTCTGCTGTGGCCTATTACCTGTCTGCATGTCAAGAGTCAGCACTGTCTTTCGTTGGAAGGACAACACTACTTCTTCAAGACTGCTTAGAATCCACTACTTCCAAGTGAAATTTCTTTTATTGCTCAGACTTTGAAAAAAACACTGCAATTTTACTATGATGAACGATCAGGGCTGTCTTTATGGACTGTGAGAGAATTTTAGCTTTTGACCAACATTGTATCGATAAGTGTGTGCATTTCATTTCTTTGTTATTGTAATTATGAAAAAAATTTTCAAATCTGTATTGGCCACGGACCAAAACAATTTGTAAATTTTCTTGTGGGGAGCATGGGCGCTATATAAGTAGGCTATTTAGGTTTTTTTATTGGTAACGGCGCCGCCACGTAGCGCTCTTTATGAAAATCACTGGCTATGCCGTGTGCAGTCTGTGGCTGGTTGGCATTGTTGTAATACTCGCCATTGTAGTGTTGGGCAGCGGCAGCTGGATGCTAACAGCGCGTAGCGTTGTGAAGTAGGAGGTGAGCCGCCAGCAGTCGTGGACGTGGGGACAGAGATGGCGGAGTTTTGAAATTTGTAAGAATTGGTGTCATGAACTGATATATATATATATATATATATATATATATATATATATATAATGACTATAAAGGTAAATACATTGTTTGTTCTCTATTAAAATCTTTCATCTGCTAACTGTGCCTATCAGTAGTTAGTGACTTCCGTAGTTTGAATCTTTTAGTTAGCTGGCAGTAGTGGCGCTCGCTGTATTGCAGTAGTTCGAGTAACGAAGATTTTTGTGAGGTAAGTGATTTGTGAAACATATAGGTTAATGTTAGTCAGGGCCATTCTCTTGTAGGGATTATTGAAAGTCAGATTGCGTTGCGCTAAAAACTGTTGTGTGTCAGTTTAAGCACAGTCTTGTATAATTTTTCAAAGGGGACGTTTCACGAGTATTGCCTCGAGTGTTCCATTTGTCAGTACATAATCTTTTCCGAAATCGGCCGCCATCAGTTTTTTCCCGTTCGTCTACTAATAATGTCGATCAGTGTTTTGTAACCATGGCTGATTAATCTGATGGTTCGGTAATACTCACACCCACCAACTCCTTCCTTTTTTTAATTGGTATTATTCCGTTCTTTTTGAAGTCTGAGGCTATTTCTCCTGCCTCATATATCTTGCGCGCTAGGCGAAAAAGTTATATGGCGCCTGGCTCTTCCAAGAATCTCACAAAAACATAGCTGCTTAAATGTCTCGTTAGTTAAAAACGGATTTAAGTATTACCAATGCAGAACATTATTTGCCGCTTTGTGTTCTATAATTTGAGGGAAACTTACTTTCGGTATCTAGTATTGCTTACGAAATATTAGTAGTACCCAAGCTACTTGGTTTAGCAGACATATACATGGTTGTTATGAAAGAAGGAGGGGAGCGGAATGTACGTTTCGCAGCACAAAACGCCGCAGTACCCTATCTGAATTTCGGTATTTGATTAATGATATCGAGGATTATCAAGTTTCCTAGTGCTAAATTCGTGACCGTATCCGTCAACTTTAGAGTCCAGCATGCCCGTCTGTCGTTAATAGCTTCATATACATCGGCTGGCCCATTAAATAAATTGATATTAATAACTATTTTTCAGAACGGATAATTTCAGATGTTAGGATTTTACTTTGAGATAGACGTGTGAGGAAACAGGAGGCTAACACAAACGAGACGAGACTAGGGGCCATACTAAACTATTCCGAATCATATGTTCTTTTTTAATACTGGTAATCTGTTATTCATTGTATATATCAAAACGTCTGGGAGTATAATATGAACTGACAGGGAGTGGTGTGTGCCATTTGGGAATGCGTCAGAATGCCAGTGAATTTCAGAAATTTGGAACAAAGATTATAAGAACAAATACCAAAATGGCTTTTCCTTAAGAACAGGTATTATAATATTTAGTATGAAGCACCAAGTAACCGAATCAGTTACGTAGATCCGAGATGTTGGAGCTCAAAACATATTTGGGGGCGACAAGCAAGAAATGCACTGAGTTAATTACCTATACGTACAAGTATGAATTGCGGACTTTTTGTCTAAAAACACGTTAAATTCAGAAGAATAATAAATAGTACTTTAGTCAAAGTATGATCCCTCGTTTGTTATAAATTTTTCCCATCTTTCTAACAATTTGTGAATACCACGCCAGTGAAAATTTTCCCGTCTTGCTATGTACCATCCATCGAGAGATTTTGTCACATCTTCGTACGAACCGAAGCGCTGCTGAGGAAGTGCGTGACCTGTCGGTGCAAACAAGTGGTAATCGGAAGGAGCCAAAAGTGGTGAGTAAGCAGCATGAGGTACAACTTTCCAGCCGAGTACTCCGAACGTGTCGCGAACCGGTTTGCCGTATGTGAGGGAGCTTGTCATGAAGAAAAATAGCTTTGTGTTGCCTCTTTCGGTATTGTGGCCCTTTTTCAAGCAGTGAACGGTTCATATCGGTCAACTGCTGTCGGTAATGTTTAGTACTAATCGTTTCCTTAGGTGTTAATAGTTCATAATAGACCATGTTCCTCTCGTCGCTGTAAATGCACAGGAGCGTCTTTCTGCCAAAGGGATTCGGTAGATGTGGATAATATGCCTGGGTCTACCGATGATTTTTTGCGCTTAAGATTCTGAAAATAATGCCACCTTTCATGCTTTGTAACCATACGATGCAAAAACGACTTCCTTTCTGACCGTGCGATCAAAACCTCACATGTGTTTCAGCGCTTTTCCGTTTGCCTGTCGTTCAAATCATATAATAGCCAACAACCGTCTTCCAAACCTTTCCCATCTCTCATACCGGATTGACTAACGCCCAATTCCTCGGCGAGTTGGTTTTGTATTTGTGAATGAGCTTCGTTCAACTATGTTTCCTATGGCACGTCTTCGTATTATTTGGCGGTTTTCCACGTTCCTTGTCTGCAAACATTGAAGTCGCCATTTTTGAAACACTCAAACCATCATTTACGCTTATCTAGCAATGGAGCATGTTCATCACAAGCTTCTCGGAATAATCGGTATGATTCAGCGGCAATTTTCTTAAAATGAAAACAAAAAATTAATGCTCCCCGAAAATGCTCCTTGTGCGGTATAAATTTCGACATATTGAACACAACAACACAATATTACGCACACCTTTTCCAGTTCATCAGTCGTGCGGCCTGACATTTGTTAATGACGCAACCAAATGGTACTATGTCAAATCTTCATAGCACACACTGAAATGGTGCGATATCTGTTGTCTGAAATCCGCATTTCATACTCGTACACCTGGTAAGTCACAAACACAAAAGTTCTGAGAGATTCAGTATAAAAGAAAGTAGTCATTCAATCCAGTAGGTGATGATGTACAATATGAAGGAGCCATTTTGGAACTAGCCTCATATCGATGATCAAATTAAATAGGTCAAATACCAATTTTGCACTAACTCCAAAAATGTGACACAGTAAAGCTGTCACAGTGCATGGGAGAACATGTGAGTAGCTAGTGGCCGAATGATTCAGAAATAATCAAATGATAGGAATTTGAATTACGTGTAACTCGCCTCCGTAGCTGGGGTCGCTAACGCACGCCTGTGCCGTGGTGCTCGACACGCAGGCAGGCCGGTTCGAACCCTGCTGGTGGATGAAATATTCACTCCCAGTATTTGGCTGGCAATGGGAGGAGGGGTGGCGGCCTAATGTTTCTGATCCCCACTCTTAGCGCAAGTGTCCTGGGTTAAATTCCAAACCTCTCCGTATGTAATGCATACGTGCATTCGCTTCACGTGTTTACCGAGCGAGGTGGCGCAGACACTGGACTCGCATTCGGGAGGACGACGGTTCAATCCCGCGTCCGGCCATCCTGATTTACGTTTTCCGTGATTTCCCTAAATCGCTCCAGTCAAATGCCGGGATGGTTCCTTTGAAAAGGGCACGGCCGACTTCCTCCCCCATCCTTCCCTAATCCGATGAGACCGATGAGCTCGCTGTCTGGTCTCCTTCCCCAAACAACCCAACCCAACCTTCACGTGTTTAGGCCAAGTATTACGCACATTTATGCGATCGGGAATGATCAGTAGGAGCCAGGCTACATGTACATCTGACAATTATGCGCCAGTAAGGAGCATTTATGATAAAATCATAGGAGGCAATGTTGTGCAACATTAGTAGGGGCAAGATCTGACTATTCGGGAGTAGCATCTTACAATCTGAGACAGCGTTCTGAGACAAACTTCCAGCATAATGTCCGCAAACGTGACGTCAGATCCGCCTAGCAACAGCGATCTGAACTCCAGAAGACCGGTCGCGAATAAATATTCCAGCGGTTAAACATGAGATATAAAGTGACAGTTAGTTATCAGTGAACGCCACGTGTTGTGGGCAATGTACGAGGCATGTTTTTTTTTTTTTTTTTTTAAAGGTAGCGTTTTGAAACTTAAAAGAGACGTGCTAGGATATCTGAATCATTTTATTTTTACATGAAAGCCTGTATCTTAATCTATGCACTGACGCCATTAAAGTCTGATTCTTCCTTGTTTACGTTGTGTACTGAGTGTTTAAGATGCCTCCGATAATCGTGAGTCCCGCCGACTGTGAAGTATGGGCTGTTATAAGATTACGTAGTGCTAAAGGTCTAAAAGCGATCGATATTTATCGTGAGATCTGTCCAGTTTACGGAGAAAACTTTATGAGTGATGGAATGGTAAGAAAGTGGGTGAGAGCATTTAAAGATGGCCGCACAAATGTGCACGATGAACAACGGAGTGTGCGTCCTTCGGTCATTAATGGAAGTTTGGTGCAGGAAGTGGACAATAAGGTGAGAGAAAATAGACGCTTTACGATTTTCTCCTTGCGGGACGACTTTCCTAATGTTTCTCGTAGTGTTTTGTATGGCATTGTGACCGAGCACTTTAATTACCGAAAATTGTGCGCACGTTGGGTACCGAAAATGTTGATGGATGTGCACAAAACCAGACGTTTAGACAGTGCATTGACATTCCTTGATCGGTATTACAACGATGGTGGTGATTTCTAAGTCCAAATTGTTACGGGCGATGAAACATGGATGGCCTACGTCATACCAGAATCAAAGCAACAGTCTATGGAAGTTGAGCAAGGGCATCATTTTTCTGCAAGACAATGCCCGTCCGCATGTGGCGAATCAGACCAAAGATCTCATCACATCTTTTCGATGGGAAACTCTAGATCATCCTCCGTACAGCCCCGATCGTACGCCCAGTGACTACCATCTGTTCCTGCACTTGAAGAAACACCTCGGCGGTCAGCGTCTTCAAGACGATGACAAAGTCCAGTGGTGATGCAGTGGTTAACAAGTCAGGCGGCAGACTTCTGTGAGGACGGTATTGAAAAACTGGTACAACGTTATGACAGGTGCCTCAATATTGACGGCAATTATGTAGAAAAGTAGATTAAGGTACCGACTTTCATGTAAAAGTAAAAGTATTGAGATATCTTAGCACGTCTTTATTTAATTTCAAAACGGTACTTACTTAAAAAACACCCCTCGTATATCACGAGTATGGGAAGTAAGAAGTGTGTTCAAGAAAATGTTCAAATGTCTGTGAAATCTTATGAGACTTAACCGCTAATGTCATCAGTCCCTAAGCTTACAAACTACTTAACCCAAATTATCGTAAGGACAAACACACACACCCATGCCCGAGGGAGGACTCGAACCTCCGCAGGGACCAGCCGCACAGTCCGTGACTGCAGCACCTAGACCGCTCGGCTAATCCCGCGCGGCAAGAAATGTGTTCATGTGTTGTAAAGGGGTTTAACAACGGCATAGCCAAGAGCCGCCATATTGGAAATTCTGTGAAGTGTGTTTCAGAGTATTTTCTTTATTAAAACGAGTATAGCACAAAACGTTGTTGACATTTAACAGCTGGCATCCCGGAACACTCCACTTCAGCAGGATCACAACCCACATGGAACCTGTGCGACGAGGGACTACCGAAGCAGCAAGGCACCAGATTAGTGATACAGCGACCAGAGAAGTACTTCCTTATCGCTATAATGCCACTGAGCGCATTGTACGTAGTGTCTCGTGAAGTAAAATGGAAGTGCCGTGTGGCTAGGGTCTCCCGTCGGGTAGACCGCTCTCCTGGTGCAAGTCTTTCGAGTTGACGGCTCTTCGGCGTCAATGAGGATGAAATGATGATGATAAGGACTACAAAACACCCAGTGGCTGAGCAGAGAAAAACCCCTACCCAGCCGTGAATCGAACCAGGACCGTTAGGTATGACATTCCGTCACGCTGACCACTCAGCTACCAGGGGCGCACGTCTCGTGAAGTGAGAGCAGGTGATGCTGTTGATGGTGATCCTTTCGTCGGATGGGGACTTCATGCTCAGCGGGCCCTTTCGTGATTTTCGAGAGGAGAAGGCTATGCGTCAGTACGACGGTCACCCTCTCTCTTCCCTTCATCCGTAACAACACAGGTCCAACGCCCAGTGTACAAGTATTCATCGCAGTCATCCACAAGGCACAAATACACAACACTTCGTAACAGGTCGGAGGAAGGCAACGGAAAACCACCTCAGTATGACCTTGCCAAAAGCAGCGGTGCCGGATTCCTGCATCTGCTCTCTGTACACTCAGTCTTTGAGTGCGAGACCGTCTATCACTCTATATTAAGTGTAGGTATTAGTTGGAATCTACACACTGTGAACTGTCTTACAAACCACAGGGCTGAGCTCTAGCAGTGAATCAAGGACTATGTGGGTGGCTAGTGCCCAAATTCCTTAACTTGAGAAAAAATGCAGAAATAAGCAAATTACGAGAATTTGTATTATGTGTAGATATTTATTGGAATCGGCACACTGTGATCTACTCTTTCAGCTGCGATTTCTACAATCCCATGCATCTTATACACATGTGATAAAGCTAAGGCTCAAATGACACCAAGAGGAACACAAAGACAATTACCGGAAAATATCCTAAAATCACGATTGAAAAAGCATAAGCACGGATTTCAAAATGGGCGAAACGAGTAACAAGCTCAAATGCAGTCGGTACTACAATAATATGGAAAATCAGACACTAAGTGGGGCTGTCACTAAAACAAAGCGGACAATCTCGTATGCCGCATCCACATGTGGAATAACGCAAATATGGAACCTCTACCCTACATCTTAGCCGGAAGTAAAACGTAAGTGATCCACTAGGGCCAACTTTTAAAAAGTTTCAATGCCTTTGTTCCTTTCTACCAGTACACGACACAAGCTGGCCACAAACACTTACAGTCCGAACATAACAGGGCAGAGTGTCCGTTGGGTGGACTACTTGTGACCATCAACGATAGGCCAGTGGACAGCGAAACTGTCCCTTAGCGCGGGATGCAGACTGCCAACCACATTCTGGGGGATGTCTTGTTCCAGCCCTCACTCTGGGTCCGTTCTTAAAACTCCCTGGTTTCCACGACCTGCTTCAACCCCATTAAGTTGGTAATACATAGCTCCAACCGTACAAATTCTGGCTTTTATCGAGCCAACGTCAAACACATTCGTCCATGCAGTGAATCACATACAGATACACACAAGGGAGAATAGGTAACAAGTGATCTATGAGGAAACAAACAAAAAACAAGACTTTGTCTTCCTTCTTCGAGAGACTCTGCGTGAAGGTGGCAGAGCGAAAAACATGGAATAAAATGACGGAGAAACAGGCACCGATCGCCTGTTGAGACGATAAGTGCTCTTAACACAACAGAACCTTTTGATTTAAGCTAAGATGTTCACCTGAATAACTGCTGGCACCGTTCAACGGTTCGCAATTCTGTTTTCACACGGAGAAAACGGTAGGAAGTTTTGACAAAACGACGTGTTGTCTCTGTATTAATTACGTAGATTATTAGTATCAAATCTGCTTTGGAAAGGGAGCTATAGTAATTTCTGCTGCTATCATCGTAGATCTCAAGAAACCAAATTCAACAGCATTTGACACTCGGAAATCCGCTAAGTTGTTCCCTAGACGTTTTCCTAGACAGCGCTTATCTTCGGTGATCTGACGGGAACCGGTGCTACCACTGCGGCAAGGCTGTTGGCCTCTGTTAGCAACAGGAGACATAAAAGTGTATAAGCTCCTATACGATTTTATAACAGAGGGTCAAATAAGAATATAGAAAAAGAGAATTTTTTTGCATTATAATACAGTAAAATGTTATTTTACTCAGGTCATTGACGTACGATCAGGTTCAGTTGACATGACAGATAATTGAAACTTACTGGCAGATTAAAACTGTGTGCCGGCCCGAGATTCGAACTCGGGACCTTTGCCTTTCGCGGGCAAGTGCTCTACCAACTTTTTTTTTTTAAAAAAATTCTTTATTGATCTCATTTTGTTCTATTTTGTTCGTTGTATACGATCGGCGCGGACGTCTCATGACACCCGTTCAGGTTGTTCGCTAAACCGTTCACTCAGCTTTTTTATTACAGAGGGTAGCTAAGCCCTCTGACCGAACACGCTGAGATACCGTGCCGGCATTTTTGTAAGCTCCTACAAACGCTGAGCTACCCTCGCACGACTCACGCCCCGTCCTCACAGCTTTACTTCTGCCAGTACCTCGTCTCCAACCTTGCAAACTTCACAGAAGCTCTCCTGCGAACCTTGCCGAACTAACACTCCTGAAAGAAAGGATATTGCAAAGACATGGCTTAGCCACAGCCTTGGGGATGTTTCTAGAATGAGATTTTCACTCTGCAGCGGAGTGTGCGCTGATATGAAACTTCCTGGCAGATTAAATCTGTTTGCCCGACCGAGACTCGAATTCGGGACCTTTGCCTTCCGCGGGCAAGTGCTCTACCATCTGAGCTACCGAAGCACGACTCGCGCCCGGTCCTCACAGCTTTACTTCTGCCAGTATCTCGCCTCCTACCTTCCTGCGAGTTCGAGTCTCGGTCGGGCACACAGGTTTAATCTGCCAGTAAGTTTCATATCAGCGCACACTCCGCTGCAGAGTGAAAATATTCTGGGAACATCACATAGGCTGTGGCAAAGGCCATGTTTCGGGAATATCCTTTCTTTCAGGAGTGCTAGTTCTTCAAGGTTCGCAGGAGAGCTTCTGTAAGATTTGGAAGGTAGGACACGAGGTACTGGCAGAAGTAAAACTGTGAGGACGCGGCGTGAGTCGTGCTTCGGTAGCTCAGTTGGTAGAGCACTTGCCGGAAAAAGACAAAGGTCCCGAGTTCGAGTCTCGTTTCGGCACACAGTTTTAACCTGCCAGGACGTTTCATATCAGCGCACACTCCGCTGCAGAGTGAAAATCTCATTCGTGACAGATAATTGTGTGAGATATATATATATATATATATATCTCCGAGGTTGGTTGTGTATGTGATGTTAATAAACTTAAGTTTTCAGTGACTGAATTGCTATTGAGAGAAAGTGAAGTTAAACGTATTGACGGTCCGTTCCATTGAAGTATGTATGAGGCGGTAGGGAGGGAATCGAAAAGTGGGTCGCGGTTTTAACGTTTCGCGGGAAGTGCAGGTGGCTGCCAGGGCTGGAAATGTTTCTGCTGGGCCGTCTGATAAGTGCGCTCGTAGCGCCCGAGTTTTCTGCGGGTCTGGAATTATATCGCGAGCGCTGCAGCGCGGCCAACGCTTTCCGCTTCCTCCTCGGCGGCGGCGGCCATTTCACAGCGCGAGTTCTGCCCGCCTCGCCGCCTCCCCTCCCTCTCTCTCTCCCTCTCCTCTTACTCCCTTGTTAGTCATGTCTAATGCAATGCGACAATAGCGGGCGGGATGAATTGTCCCGAGCGCTGACATTTACACGCCGCGTTTAACTGTTGCGGTGATAAACTCCCCCCTACTGTGGGCGCCGCCTCTAGTTTTAGAAAAAAGGGTGGAATGGGTGTACAGCTGTCGAGTGGTGAGAGTAGGGTATGAGTGAGGGGGGGGGGGGGAGGGGGCGACACAAAACCAGAGCGCGTACGCCGCCAGCCAGCCGCGCCTGTTAAATTGGAACAAGACTATCTGCTTGCCTGTCAGCCGCTCATTGTTGGCTTTCGCGCCAGGCCGCTGGCTGGTATACACCGCGCATGCGCGGCTGCGTTGAGGCGACCACCGCTCGTCTCTTGTTATCAGCCGGGGGAGAGAGCCGCTGGCGCCCGCTTTGCAGGACTGCCAACGCCCTATTCGAAAATAGTTTGTGTAATTTCCTTTCTTGTTGGGGCCGGCAGGAAGCGAGCCTGCTCCGTGCTCGCAATATAGAAACGCCCCGTCCTCCGCGTCTCCGTCGTATCTCTTTCTCTCACTTTACATTTTCCTTCCCCCTTTCGTGGCGACTGTTCCAAGTCCGTTTTCTGCCCGCGCGTTCTCTCTGCCTCCCGCTGTACGTCTCGACGTGCATGACGCGCGCGCACGCGTCGTTGGCAGCAGTGGGCGGGGCGCAAGGGATCGGAGCACAGCTACTCAGAAGGGGGGCTGGTTGACGCAACGTTTTCTGTGTTGGTACTGGACCAGTCCCTACTGCATCTTCCTCCTATCCTTTTCTATATGAAGGTTACCTAGATTGATATTTCAGATAATTGTCACTTACTGTCCCATTCCAGTTTCACATTTTTAATTAGATTACATATTTCGATCACTCAGAATCCAGATCTAATAACAATTAAAACAAAATATGTGCCATATAATATATTACAATAACTAGGAAGAAAGAATTGTACATAAATGTAAAATTTAGCTAAGCAGTTGCGCCAGCAACATGTCTTGTCTGCTCATAACCACGTGTCAGAGTACTGTGTTTTGCAAACTGCGGTCAGTGTTTTAAATAGGTATATGTTGGAAGTAGGAGTGAGAGGGGATAGAGGGCAAGGGGAACTGGAGTAAGAATGATTGGGTCAGTGGAAAGGGAGCAGAGAAGGGGCGGTGGGGATGTCACGAGTTTAGCAAGAGTTTGCGAACGTTATAAACTGTGTAATTAAGTAAAAAATTCTCATTGAAATGTTAATAGTGTATAACTGTGGGTATGTAAGATGTAAACGAGGTAAAACAGTAAAAGTAGTGATGGACCGAGGGGGACCGAGACCGGGTAGGGAAGAATAGTGGCAGCGACGTTATGGGTTTAACAAGAAGGGGTCTTACACTGAAACTGCAGAGCGTCAATTACGTGAATATCTTCTCTTACAGTACTAAAGCGGATGTGTAAAACAGTAAAAGGGGATAAAATATTAGATTATAGAATTGGAAATAAAGTAGCGATAACTGAATTATTACTTTAGATATTAAGAGTGTGAATCTTTTATATTATTATTATTATTATTATTATTAGTCGTAAAGCTCCCATGTGGAAGACGCTAAGTAAAGCTGGTTCACTTTCCGTTCTTCTTGGTCTTCTGGTTCTTTTTATTTGCCCACCAGTTTTTCATTGTTTGCGAAAATTTGGTTCTTCTTTCTTCGCTCCATTTTGTTCCGGTTCTCGGTGCTTTTGTCTCTGGTTTAACCTCCCACTTTTCAACTTTTATTCTAAAATTGTTCCTTGAAGCTATTTCTTCTTTAGTAATTTTTGCTAATTCCAAATCTTTTTTAACTTTTTGGATCCATTCTCCTCCATTAACAAGAGAATCTACGTATTTTACAATTCTTTTTGTTAATCTGCGTTCAGGAAGTCTCATTATGTGGCCATAGAATTTAAGGCGTCTTTTCCTCATGTCTATCTCTATGTTAGAATATTCTTCAATTTTTGATGTTTTCTGTAATCTATATCCATTCTCGGTCCATCTTGGTCCCAAAATTTTTCTAATTATTTTTCTTTCTTCTTTCTTTAGATTTTCTAGATCAGTTTTCCTGTTTAGTGCCAAGGTTTCGCTGGCATATAACATTGATGGTTTAATGACTGTATTGTAATGCCTAATTTTTGCATTTAAAGATAAACATTTTTTATTATAGAGGTTTTGCACTAATCCTAAACCTTTACGAGCTTTTTGTATTCTTTCTTGTTGTGCAAATTTTTCCCAGATTATTTCTCCAAGATATTTGAAGTATGGTACTCTGTTGATTTCTCCGTATTTTGTTTGTAATTTGGAAATTTCTAAATTTGTTGTTGTAAACTCTGTCTTTTCACATGATATCTGTAGGCCGACTTTTTCTGCACATTCTTTTAGAATTTCTACCTGTTTTATAGCCATCTCACTAGAATCTGCCATTATTGCGAGATCGTCTGCAAAGGCTAAGTAGGGGATTCTTAGGTTATGTTTCTTGCTTCCTAATGAAATTGGTTTCCAGCACTTTTCTTCTTCAAGTTTCTTCTCCCATTCTTCCATGACTCTATCCAGAACTACATTGAACAACAAAGGCGATAATCCATCATCCTGTCTAACCCCAGTTTTTATTTCAAATGGTCTTGAAAGTTTTCCCATAAATTATATGTTATATAATTTTCCCATAAATAATCTTTTATATTACATATTACATATTTTGTTTTATTTGTTTTGGATCTGAAGATGATCCTAAGTGATCGAAGCATATAATTTAATTAAAAAGGTGCAACTGAGACAAACAATAAGTAAGAATTATGTTAGAAAGAAAGGCAGAGGCAGTAGTGACATTACGGCAATACTAGTTACGCATGGATGCCTTTTCATCTAGTGTTGTCACTTGCTGGCATCTTACACTGTGAACGACCTGCCTCATACAGGGTGGTCCATTGATAGTGACCGCGCCAAATATCCCACGAAGTAAGCGTCAAAGGAGAAAACTACAAAGAACAAAACGTTCGCCGGATAGTTACGTTATTTAAGGAAACAGGAAGTGTTCAGCCAAAAGTGAAACGTGAACCACGACCTCCAACAAATCATGATGCCCAGGTAGGTGTTTTAGCTGCTGTCGCGGGTAATCCGCACATCAGTAGCAGACAAATTGCGCGAGGATCGGGAATCTCAAAAACTTCGGTTTTGAGAATGCTATATCAACATTGATTGCATGCATACCATATTTCTATGCACAAGGAATTGCATGGAGACGACTTTGAACGTCGTGTACAGTTCTGCCACTGGGCACAAGAGAAATTACCGGACGATGACAGATTTTTTGCACGCGTTCTATTTAGCAACGAAGCGTCATTCACCAACAGCGGTAACGTAAACCGGCATACAATGCACTATTGGGCAATGGAAAATCCACGATGGCTGCGACAAGTGGAATATCAGCGACCTTGGCCGTTTAATGTTTGGTGCGGCATTATGGGAGGACGGATATTTGGCCCCCATTTTATCGATGGTAATCTAAATGGTGCAATGTATGCTGATATCCTACGTAATGTTCTAACGATGTTACTGAAGATGTTTCACTGCATGACAGAATGGCGATGTACTTCCAACATGATGGATGTCCGGCACATAGCTCGCGAGCTGTTGAAGCGGTATTGAATAGTATATTTCATGACCATACCATGGCCCGCACGTTCACCGGATCTGACGTCCCCGGATTTCTTTCTGTGGGGAATCTGAAGGATATCTGCTATCGTGATCCACCGAGAACGCCAGAGAACATGCGTCAGCGCATTGACAGTGCATGTGCGAACATTACGGAAGGCGATCTACTCACTGTTGAGAGGAATGTCGTTACACGTATTGAGGTTGACGGACATCATTTTGAGCATTTATTGTATTAATGTGGTATTTCCAGGTAATCACGCTATAACAGCATGCGTTCTCAGAAATGATAATTTCACAAAGGTACATGTATCACATTTAAACAACCGAAATAAAATGTTCAAACGTACCTACGTTCTGTATTTTAATTTAAAAAACCTACCTGTTACCAACTGTTCGTCTAAAATTGTGAGCCATTATGTTTGTGACTATTACAGATCCATCTATGACAAAGGGAAAAAAGTGGTCCAACTAAAACATTCATATTTCTTTATGTTCTACACGAATATATAATAGAAAATGGGGGTCCCTATTTTTAAAAAATGCAGTTGATATCCGTTTGACCTATGGCAGCGCCATCTAGCGGGCCTACAATAGCGCTTTAAGCTAGGCAAGCTAGACAAGTTTCGTTCCTTGTAGTTTTTTCGTTTGACGCTTATTTCGAGAGATATTTGGCTCTGTCAACCTATACACCGTCCCTGCTATTCCCTTTCCCCACCATCCCATCATTGATAGGATTCACTTTGACCTAACAACAAAGAAATGGATCCTTCAGCTCTTCAAGAGCTGTATGAGCACGTAACGAATTACAATGATATGGCGGAAGGTCCGAGTAATTTCCCTGCTGAAGCCTTGAAAAGAAGGGGACAAACAGAAGAACTTTAGGCCAGTGCATCATCTCTAAAGTGTGCTATAAAGACTCATTTATATCTGAGCAAACTAGATTTCGTCCTGTCAAAAGTTGAGCTGGATGACTCCAGAGTCTCAATCACTTCGGATAAGATGATTTCGAAGGAAGGAAGGACAGAAGATTAGAGTTTACCGGCTCGTCAACATTATGATCATTAGAGTCGGAGCGCCAGCTCGGAATGTTCGAAAGACGTGGAAGGAAATAGGCTGTACCCTCTGAAAGGAACTATGACGACATTTACCCGGAGCGATTTAGAGAAAGCACGGAGATCGTTTATATAGACTGCCAGACGCGGATTTGAATCTTGATCTTCTAGAATGACGGTTTTGGTAGCTTTTAAGGTGACTGGAGTGGTATTTGTTGGCTATCAGCAGCGTACGACACCAATAACTGTTAACTAAGCTCTGCAACTTGACCAAGGACGTCAATATAATCAGCCTCATTGCAATTCTACTGCATTATCGTAGTTCCCACGTTGAGTTTCAAGGACATCGCAGCCGATGGAGATTACAGCAAAACGGTCTCTCTCAATAGAGTGTACCGGCTCCAATACAGTAAAAGACATTTTTACAGACGTCCAACCTATGGCGTGCAATACCAGAAGATCCTTGTATGTTGATAATCTCGATCTTACTGCACAGAGCACACACTTCGAATCACTTGAAAACACCTTCACTAATGTTCTTCAAGGTCTGTCAAAACACAACAGTGCAAACAAGCTTACACCAAATCCATCTAACACGCAAGTGTGTGCTTTCCATTTGAAAAACGAGGAAGCCACTCGGAAATAAAAGATGCTCTGGTCATGGATTGAACTGGAACAATGTGGTACTCCAAAATTCCGGGGAATGACACTATACTGCTCTCTCACATACGAGAAGCGTTTCATGAACACCAAGCAGTAAGTTTCCTCAGGGACTGACCTCCTTAGAAAACTGGTTCACGGTGGGGCAGCCAAGAGGAAGCGCTGCGAACGGCTGCAATGGCACTGTGTTTTTCCGCTGCAAAGTACTCCTGTCCTGTTTGCTGTAAGTCAAGTCACGCCAAGCAGGTAGATGTAGCCCTCAACTACACATACAGACTTGCAATGTGCTGTTTGAAATCTACTCCAACCCTGTGGCTTTACTGGCTACTAAGAATAACTCCAGTTTATGCACGAAGAGAAATAGCTGAGAACAATAGATGGAAGGAAACGGATAAACCTATTCACTAAGGGGACATGAAGTGAACATTAGAAGACTGAAATCCAGGAACAGCTGTCTCAAAAACTCAGAAGTACTCACAACGACAGACTGATGGCCAAAATACGACTGTGCGAAAATAATGGCTCCCTTGCCCCTAATTGGAAAAGAGTATCTAAAAGTCCACCTATTACCTGGTTACTAAGGCATCTGACATGGAAGTCCTTGAATAGATGGAGATCCGAAGTCGGCAGATCCAAGGTCATTGTCGCAAGGTGGGGCTGCGACAAAGAAGACAATTTCGAATGGGACTGTGGAGAAGACAACACAGTTCAACATCTTCTGCCGTGTCCGCTGTGTCCAAACTCCTGCACGGAATATGTAGCAGAAGTGGCCAAGTTCTGATCAAATTTAATGTAACATAATTTTTGTTAACTGTGTAAATGTGCTTATATTTGAGACTGGAATAAGCTGTGACCCATGTCGTAATATGTCCCTAACAATTCTCTTACATTCATTACATCCTTTATTAGTTTTTTAAAATCATTGGCTCGCTGCCAGACGTATTGATTCCTTTCTTGATCAGTCTATGCGATCCTCAGCAATCTTCTGGAATGCCACATTTCAGAAGCTCCCAATCTTTTTTATATTTTTTTACGTGGTGCCCTGTAGATCTTAAAAAATACATTTTATATGTATCTGCTACATTAGCTGCGTCCAAGCACAAAAATTCAAAAACTGCAAACTCCTTTTTTGTTGATGGTGTCCGCTTGTGGAACAAGTTCCCATGCGCTCCGTGCACATTTAACAAAAAATTGGAGCATTTCATTTCGTCAGCGTCATAGCTTTTTCTCAGAAACTCAAACACATGGCCATTCCGTCTCTGTCAAACAGTAAAACAAAGCTTCCACTTCCTCCCAGCTCCGCTTCTTTTTTTTCTTTTCCTTTCTCTCAATCAGTCGCGCCACTTCCTCTGCCATTCTCTTCATTATCTGTGCCCTGTCACGTTGGCCGCTGCCTATAGTTGGAGTTACAAACGATGACGGTCGAGTGTAGGCTCTTTCTGCACAACTACGTCACGCATTTTCCGACAACCAACGAGCGTTGAGTAGTGTTCTGAGTATGCTGCTATGAATGTCGTACACAGTGCGAGCATTAAACGAGTTCAGAGCGAGTTACTTAGTGAATTTTTATTTCACCTGTTTCGAGTTGTCATGGGTAATGGTACTGGTAAGCGACCAATTCTACACAGGCAAGTTATACTCATAATTTGCAAGATATACGCTTCCTTCAAGCGCAAAGCACGTGTATGAGCGTCCACAACTATGTATCGAAACCGGTAACAATGGAAACCCCATCCGTTTCTCGACGAACCGCTATCGTTGGTGGGTCGTACTATAGCCAAGGGATACAAGCGCATCACTCGTAACGTCACGAGTGGCGCCGCTAACTGCCACATGTTTTGTGAACCAGGCAACTTGTGGCGCCACTTTTTAATAACTTTTGGCTTCTCATCGGAAAATAGGCAGCTGAGAGAATGACGTCGTACGTAGAACTACTTATCCTCACTGTTTTATTCAAAAAGAATACCCGAAAGGATAGGAAAATGAGGAAACATCTGATGTAGATTACTTATGTTACTCGATTGACCAGATATGCTATACGCTGTTTGACGATCTAAGCTCGGACGACACCACATTTTTCATTTATCATCGAATGTTAAACTTTTTTTTTTTTTGGTTGCTTGGCTACATAAAAGAAGGCAAGACAGGGATCTAAATAGAGCCAAACAAGTGTTTTCCAGGAGATGACAGCTATTTTTATACTAAGGTGGTAAAATCAGCGTAAAGTTCACCTATATCGCTTGAAAGCAGCCTCCTCTGTGAGCATTTTCTGTGTTGTGAAAGGTGGATCTTCATCTCTTTGGAACAGACACTGTCAGAACTGCATTCTAACAGGCTAGTCGTGTTGCTGAAGGGGTGGACAAGCTGTAAATGATGTGGGCGTAGCACCTGCTCATAGAGGATCGCCAAAGATGACAAAGATTCTGAAACACTGTCA